>NC_062280.1:142059203-142684203 GCF_902655055.1 Lutra lutra
GCTGAGTGATTTTCAGCACAGCGGATGGTTATATTAGATGGAGAGGGACTAACAAAACAAAAATGCTCTTTCAGTGTTTCCCATTTAGTACTAATCAGGCTCGAGAAAACCAGTTCTCTGGTCACTGTTACTGGTGGTTACTCTTCCCTCAAGAAGCTACTGAAACACAGAATGTGTGTTTGTTTACAACTCTCACGTCACAGGAATGGACTGTTCAGCATAATGTCCTCAAGGTTGAAGTATTGTAGCACATGACAGAATTTCCTTCTTTTTGAAGGCTGAATAATATTTCATTGTAGGTACCCACCATCTCTTTTCTGTCCATTCACCCATAAGTGGATATGTAGGTTGCTTCTACTTTTTGGCTCTTATGAATAATGCTGCAGTGGGCATGGGTGTGCAGACAGCCTTCGAGATCCTGTTTTCAGGTCTTTTGGATTAAACAAGTGAAGTGGGATTGCTGGAGAGGAAAACAACACAGGTGGCTGATGAGTAGGTTCTGAAATCATTTTAATTTTCACTTCCTACAAGTAGTTTCTGATCAAAATGCTGGTGCTCAGTAGAAAAGGATTCAAACGGAATTTATGTAGACACATGGAAGGTAGGGATAAGAGTTTTAGAATGAGAAAAGCAGGTGTTTAAAATATTGGGCGATTTCCTTTCTGTCCTCCCCATCCTTGTCCAGTGGGAGCTGGCCTAGTTGTGTGGAAGTTGTGTGAAAGAAAGCTCTGGTGCTAGAATTCTTCAGACTCTGGGCTAGTCATGAAGGGGTGCCTGGAGCCTGAACTGGTTTGTGAAATGTGTGCATGAAGCAGTCTTCGGCTGTCACCAGAAGCCCAGGAAGTCCGTGGCTCAGAAGGAGCTGAGAACCACTGGCTGTCTTGCTCTGTCCAGTTGGTACTCACCGTGTGGCCTTGGATAAATCACTTGACCTTGGGGACTCCTCTCAGTGTGTCTTTGAGTGGATGGTGATGAACATCTCACAGGTTTGGTATAAAAGGTAAGGATGAGATGAGAATATAAAGTGTTCTGATATTTTGAGGCTTAATAATGGTTTATTTTCTTTCTTTTTCCCTTTCCTCCCAGGCTTGTCAGAGCAGAGCCATTCTCTGGAGAATTAGGGAACCGTGGGTTCTGCTCTGAGCTCATCCTAAGAAATGTTAAAGTTAAGTAATTTCAAAGTTACAGGAAGAAGAATCCCCAATTATTTAAAATTTAATACCCTTTGCTGCTGTGATCACTTACCAGAAGCGGCAACAAAAGCCCCAGAAAAGTGCATCCAGCTGGGATTCATTCTGGCGAGCATCTCCTAAATTTAGGCCAGTGCAGGGAAGACACTGGGCACAAGGTCACACAGGCCCTACTGTCAAATATCTTCAAAGTGGGGCATGCCTCACACTTGTACTGAGGGACATGGAGGGCTGCAGGGGTCCACTGAGCCCCCTGGGGGAGGCAGAAATGAACTACTGCTTAGACTCCCAACAAATCTTTTGTTTATTTTAGGAGCATGAGCTCCATTTGGTTGTTACGACTCGGAGTTAACTAAAGATATGAAATGAATGAGCAGGATGGACCATCATAACAGTCGGACGGGGTGTGGGAGCAGTTCCCACTTGGAAAGAAGACTCTAACAAACCCACAGTAGGACCCTCCAACTTCCCTTTTTAGCAAAATCACTGTTGAGGTAAAAGTGCAAGTGTGAAATTATAAAGAGATGATCTGGCAGTTGGTCTGACTTTTTTCTTTCCCTCTCATTTATTTTGCATTGCAGATAACCAACTAGCACATGATGATGAAAAGAGGATGCCGTGTCCTTTGCCTTCTGTCAATGGTGGAGGATGTGTGAAAAGAAGTGCTAACATGTGGCCACCGGAAAACTTCCGGAGAAACTTCCGGGGAAAGGTAAGTGCAAACTCAGCTGGTGGAAAGGCACAGTGAGCTTTTTGTGTTATAGATTCTTCCTTGCTCAAAATTGAACTATAGTATGTATATACTCTATAAGTTATAAACTTGTTATAAATTCTAAATATTATACATATTCTATATATTTCCTATACATTGTATATGGTATAAGTATATTGCTTACGTATTTATATTTTATATGAATAACTATAAATAGGTGTCTCCCATAGATAGTATGTATTGTATATTACATATAGTTTTAAATTTTATCATCTATTTAATATTGTATATATTTGTTACATACACAATAAAAGTAAAAACTGCTGCTTTCTCCCATCAAGCCATGGATTTGGTTTGAAGCCTTTGGAAATCACCCCCACAAAGATCTGGAAGGGAGCTAATTTGCACATGGTCACAGAATCAGTCAGGATAATTCTCTAAACATGCTCACAACTTGACATGTATTTTTTTTTTTCTATCTCAATTGCCAGCAGGTGTTTCATAAGGAAAGAATGCTTTCACCTGACCAATTTCCTTGCATAGATTTGAGTCACATTGTGTTATCTTAAATTGCCCTGGTGAGTTAAATAATGTGTTGTCACTGAGCAGAATTCTTGGTTTCTTTGGGGGTTGGATGCTGTCCAGGTGCTCACTGAATAGAGATATTTGGGCTGTTTTTACCTCATTATTAGGATGAGAATAAATCCCTCTTAGATTCTCATCTTACAAGGTGCAGTCTCTCAACCAATGTTTTTTTTTTTCCCCCCTTTTTTTTTCCTGAGGTGGTAGACATAAGCTAAAATTTTAGGAACTTCTGAGAACTGAAATACTATTAAGCTTTTCCTCAACAAAGAGTCTGCAATTATAAATAAATCATTTGTTAATCTTATAAG
Organism: Lutra lutra; assembly: GCF_902655055.1. Classification (NCBI taxonomy): domain Eukaryota; kingdom Metazoa; phylum Chordata; class Mammalia; order Carnivora; family Mustelidae; genus Lutra; species Lutra lutra. The sequence continues at coordinate 142,061,999 of NC_062280.1, forward strand.
GGTAGTATTTAATTCTATATGGAAACACCCTCTGGCAACTCATTTGTGTTTGATGTTCTCTCAGGATTTCCATAGATTTTGATCACAGCCTGTGTTTATGAACCCTCTTTACAAAATATAGCCTAGAGCCGAGCAATTATGATTTTAATTTTATGCAGCTTGATTGCTCTCCTTCACTTAAAAGAAGTGAATAAATGCCTACATTGAAGAGAAACGTTATTAACCTTTTTTTTTTGTTGTTTATCAGGCTTGTAGCACTTGTATCATAATACTCATGTAATGTTACAGTTTGGCTTATCTTATTATTATACACTGTGAATTTCCTCTCTAACTTATTGATAGTGGTTTGCATACAGCAGGTGCTCAGCATTTCTTATAAATTATTATAATACCTACCCATATTGCCTTTTTGATCTATTGCAGTATCACATAGACCTTTCATTAATTTTTTTAAATAACAGCTTTACTAAGAAATGATTCATATGCCATAAAAGTCACTTATTTAAAGTGTACAAGTCAGTGGGTTTTAGCATGTTCAGTCATGCAATCATCAACGGTACCTAATTTTAGACCGTTTTCATCACTCCCCACCACCCAAACCCTGTACTCATTAGCAGTCTCTCCTCCTCATTTTCCTCCAGTTTCGCTAAGCCAAAGGCAACCACTAATCTCTGTTTCTTTAGTTTTGCCTATTCTAGACATTTCTTATAAATGAAATCATACAACGTATGGTTGATTCTGGTTGCCTTCTTTCACTTAGCATAATGTTTTCAAGGTTTATCCCCATGTTGTAGCAAGTATCAGTACTTCATTTCTTTTTATTGCCAAATAATATCCCATTTTATGCATATTTTACACTCTGTTCATCCATTTATCAGTGGATAGACATTTGATTTGCTTTCAGTTTTTGATTATTGTGAATAATGCTTCCATGAACATTTGTATACAAGTTTTTGTGTGGACATATTTTCATTTCTCTTGGGTATATATCTAGCAGTGGAAGTGTCAGGTCATATGATAACTCTATGTTTAGCTTTTCAAGGGAATGCCAGATGATTTTCTAAAGTGAATGCACCATTTACAATACCAGTGGCCATGTATGAGACTTCCAATTTCTCCACATGCTCAACAACACTGTTACTATTTTTCTTTTTGATCATAGCCACCTTAGTAGCTGTGGAATAGTATCTCACTGTGATTTTGACTTGTAGTTCCCTGATGGCTAATATATATTGAACATTGTTTCATGTACTTATTGATCATTTGTATATCTCCTTTGGAGAGATATCTGTTCAGATCCTTTGACCAATTATTAATGGGTTGCTTGTCTCTTTTCATTATGGAGTCATAAGAGCCCTTTATATAACCTAGATTTAAGTCTCTTATCGGATATATGATTTGCAAATAGTTTCCCCCCCTTCAGTGGGTTATCTTTCTGCTTTCTTGATAGTGTCCTTTGAAGCACGTAAGTTCTGGATTTTTACTAAGTCCCACTTTATTTTTTTTTGTTGCCTGTGCTCTTGGAATTTCATTCTAACACACCATAGAGATTACATGGTGGGAGATCATCTTAGAGGGAATACTTCTTGGTTGTGTAATAATTAACTCCCACTTGCATGGGGGTTCAAAATAGAGCTATCTTTGGCACTAACCCTAAGTAACTTTGGTGACTTTCCTAAGCAGAAACTCCTGAGAATAGATGGAGCGAGCTTTTCTAGCAACAGCAACGCAACTTTTCTCTTCTTCCCAAATCACTTCTTGAAGATGACTATCTTCTGTCACATTTGCGATAATCTTGCATTGACTATTTCCCCAACTAAGATTGCATTATATCTTTGCTGCAGACAATGAATGGTTCAGTTACAGATGTTATATCTAAGTGTGACTTAAGATACTGCTTTGTAATAAGTTAAGCTGGCTCGAAAGAAGCATAAATGTGGGGATGTTTTGATGACCAGAGGACAGATGCTATTGCAAGGCTGAGGAAGAGACCGGAATAGGTACAATAAAGAAAAGACTAAAGCTAGAAACAATAAACAGTAAGGGATAAAATGCACAAAGGATTGGACAAATAGTAACTTAAACACATTTTTAGATAAAGTCTGTAACAAAGGTTTGTTGAATGAATAAATGTACAAATAAATAATTTTTCCTTTTATACCAGGAAAGACTATATATACATGTATCATGTTTACCATGGTCCTTGTAACATGATATGATGGGTTTAAAAATATATTTAGATACTCCTCCCTTCAAGAGCCGAAGCCCAATTCCCCGCCCCTTGAGTTAGAGCTGGATTCATGACTTACTTCTAAGAAATGGCTTGAAGTTGAAGTGATGGTGTGTAATTTTGGGGAACAAGTCATTCAGAAGCACTGTGTCTTCTGTCTTGGTTAATTCCTCTCAAATTGTTCACTTGGGATAAGCCCATAGCCATGTTGCTCTATGGAAAGGCTCACACAGTGAGGAACTGGAGCCTCCAGACAATAGCCATGTGAGTGGGCTTGGAAGTGGATCCTCCAGCTTCAGTTAAGCTTTCAGATTACTGAAGTCTCCATCTCTCCCCACCAAGAGATTGACTGCAACTTCATGATAGCCACTGAGCCAGGGGAATCTAACCAAACTGCTTCTGGATTCCTGCCCCTTTGAAATTGTGTGAGATAATAAGTATTTGTTGTTTTAAACTATTGAACTGCTAAATTTTAGGACAATTTGTACACACCAGTAGATTAATACACATGGCCAAAACTCAAAAAATGATAGTGGTAGTACTGGTTGGATGATGATGATGAAGAAGATGATGATGAAGATGAAAAAGAAGAAGGAGGAGGAGGAGGAGAAGGAGGAGAGGGTGGAGGAAGAGGAGGAGAAGATGATGATGATGATGATGGTGATGATGATGACGGTGATGATGATGATGGAAAAAGAACAGGAAGGTGAAGATATTGACTCCAAAAATCTCCTGTTTGGGAGGAGAGAAGAAAATCTTTCTTATAAACCTCTTTTATATTTTTTGCTTCTTCTTTAGCCAGCTTTTGTCTGAACTATGAGACAAAGAGTGCTGTGATGTTGCTTCAGGGCTGAGGCTCTTGCTGGTGAGTGGAGAAGTTCTAGTTGTTTATGGCCATGTTGGATTCTCCCATAGTATCTTGGCTCCATGACACTTTATAAGAAGATACACATGAGTGATATCCCACTTTATACCAGGCTCTGCCTCAGTGTCAGTAGACATAGTTTTTCATTCTCTTTGTGAAGTATAAGCCACTGAGCAGTGAGTCAGTCTCACCAAAATTACACATCTAGGACAAAATTCAGGCATAATCAAGAAATATGTGCTTGCTTATGCACAAATGGCTGTTATGACTTCTGTCATCTTTATGCTTTAAAATAGAGATGAGGACAATTTGGGTTCTGCTGGTCACTAATCTTGGATAGATGAACCGTGGAGGATTGTGCAATGGTAATGGCAATGATAATGACAATGAAAATGATAATAATGGCTACTATGTATAGAGCAGACATATTACATAACCGTGTCTATCATCTGTTATGCTCATCACAACCCTGATTACTAAGAAGAAGATTGCTTTTCAAAGATGTCAATGAACCCATGGCTATTAGTAGTGTTGAGGCTGAGCTTCAAACATGGTTCTGGTGATCTCCAAAGAATGATTTCTCTCTACTATACCACCACGTCTCCCTTCCTTACTGCAAAAACGATTGTCAAAGATTTGAGAGGGCAAACACTTGTATCCAGTTTATGGAAATGTTTCAACTTGATGGATACAAATATAAAAGTTTGAGTTTTGTCAATACTTTTTTTCAGTTATGCTCTGTTCAATCTCTTTTCCCCTCATCCATAAATGAGATTCTTGGCAGTACTGTAGCTTTTTGATCACTCTCAGTATCTGGTCAATGCAGTCTGTGGTAGGAAGTACCTAAAATGGCTCCTGGGTTAGAGAAGCCCACATAGCAACTGCCAGGGAGAAGCGGAGCCCCTCAGTGTGAGAGCTGATGAGGAACTGAATGAATGAGTGAGCTTGGAGTCATTATCTTTCTTCAGTTCAGCCTTAAGATGATGGCAGCCCCAGCCACCATCTTGGTAGTAACTTGAAGTAGAGGATCCAGCTAAGTTAGAAACAGATTCATATCTCATAGAAACTGTGAGACCATAAACGTCTGTTGTTTTAAGCCACTAAACTTGTTTTGCAGCAGTAGATAGCATAGTTTGATCCAGTTTAAAATTTTTAATGTAACATCCAATTTAATGTTCATTTCCTCTCCTGCTTTCCTCCCCCTTCTGGATATGGTTCAAGAGACTTGCAGGACCTACTCTTTCATTTCTTCTCTCACCCCTGCCTGCCATTTTGGGGTCCTGTCTCCCCTGGTGGGTTGGGGCTGGGTATAGGAACATGGAAAGACAGAAATATCTCTTACTTGACTGGTGACTTTGTTCTCTATGCTGTTACTGTTTGTCTGGCTTTGACCGTCTGTCAGACAAGTGTTCACATACTGGCTCCCTCTGGGGCATATGTGTGATTGAGTTCTCTGTAGAACCCTTTAGAGCTTCCTAGTTTCTTGGTCTTTTCCAATTCTCCCTGAACAGTTTCCACATCAGATTATCAGGTTCAAGTTCTTATTGTTGGACTTTCCTCACTATCAGTGGGATCTTGAATGGGCACCTACAAGGTGGCACAAATCCAGCTACCTTTTATGTACATTTTCCACTCTCCCTCTGCTACCAGCTCTCTCTGCCCTGCTGTTCCCTATGGATAGGATTGCCAGATTTAGTAAGTAAAAACATAGAAAACCCAGTTAAATTTGAATTTCAGTTAAACAATGAATGCCTTTTTTAGTGTAAGGAAGCTCCATGAGTCTGTATTTTATCTGGCAACCCCTATCCCCATACTCTTGAATTTTTTTCTAATAGTGCACAGAGGAGAAATCAGAAGGACCATTGAATCGAAATGCTAATCTGTCTCTGGTAGATAGTAGAGTGATTCTCATGGCTGTCTCCTTGCTTGACTTTAAGTGGGAAACACTGGGAAAGGAGGGACAAACTCATCATGAATACTAAATTCTCTTGAGTTATCTATTCAGTGGTTTCTTCGATTTTCGGATGTACATTTATAGACTAACGGGCAGGCAGTGAATTTTGGGGTGTTTCTTTGGGAGTGTCTGACCCCAATTATGCATGATGATGCTTTCTTGGACTCAGTGTAGGGTGGCATACCCTGAATCTGGGAAAACAGGAAAAATTCTCCTTGATATCTTGTGTGCAAGTTACAACATAGCTGCATTAGGGCAATCCTGGGTTTTCTCATCTAAGTTGTAATTTAACTTGCTTTTATTACCCTAAGTCATCACTTATATTTCAATAACGTGTGGGCCTAAAATTTGTCAGAGTTTCCATGTGGTGAAAATGAATAAGATTACCTTATTTAGCCTCCCTCCCTCTTCTGTGTTTAAATATTTTGAAACACTGTTTCTTTGATGCCTTTTTGAGAACTTGAGTCTTCATTAAGGTGTTTCTTCTTGAGTTGGTGAGACATTGGTGAGCTCTGATGTACATGGAGTTCTCTATTATGTGGTCCCACATTTTGTCCTTCCTAAATACCCTAAATTTACTGCTGGTGTTTTTTGCCAATTGGGTTGCCAAGCACTTAACAGAGACCCCCCCAAGAGGGATCAAGGGATCATTTCCCAGGGTGCCTACAGATCACAGCTCAAGCCCTTCCAGGGAATCATCCTGGACTGCAGGAACTGCCTCACCAAGGTTATACCCCATGCTCGGCCGAGAAGGGGAGGCAGCTTACAGCCATGCCTGGTCCCTAGGGGAGGCTGAGGAGGAGCTTGAGAATGATGCAAAGGCCTTGTCATTTTTTGCCATGTTTGGGACAATTTCACCTCTGTTTTGCAGTCCCTCCCTTGGATTTGTCTGTGTTCTTTGTTGCAATTGTATTGTTTAAATTCTGTACTTTTTTCTCTCTTTTTTTTTTCCCTCCTTTTAAAAATTTTATACTGAAATTTCCTTCAAAACCAGTTTGGAAAAGACAACAGGATTAAATTTCATTTTTTTTTTAAATTTTATAAACATATATTTTTATCCCCAGGGGTACAGGTCTGCGAATCGCCAGGTTAAATTTCATTTTTACTTAAAATGTTTTTTCCTAGATACTTTTCACTCTCTCTTGAACTCTCTCTTCAACTTTTCAAAACTAGCTTGAAAACACATGTTTATTACAAAAAGCTTAAATTCCATAATTTCTGTTAATAACATCATTTTTGAACTGTATTTTTACTCAGAAGTTGCTTAGAAACTTCATTTCATTTTTATCCCAGCAGGCATCCTGTACTTTTCTGTTAAGTATTTCTTTTATTAGATTTTTCCTAAAAATTAGCTTGGAAACACAGCTTTTTATCACAACAGGCTTAAATTTCCTCATTTTCAGCAGAATTTAGGTCCATTTTGATGAAAATAATTTGCCCTAGCTAAGTTTCAGGGGGAAAAAAATCTGGTATAGACCACCTTTTATTTTTTATTTTTTAAAAAACATTTTATTTATTTATTTGACACAGAGAGAGAGATCACAAGTAGGCAGAGAGAGAGAAAAGCAGGCTCCCTGCTGAGCAAAGAGCCTGATACAGGGCTTGATCCCAGGACCCTGAGACCATGACCTGAGCGTAAGGCAGAGGCTTAACTTTCTGAGCCACCCAGGTGCCCCTATAGACCACCTTGTAAACAGAAGAGTATTCAACTGAAGAACTTGCTGATAATCACATTAGCAAGAGAGTTAAAGATGAATCCTTTCTTACCAGGTCTGAAAAATTCTTTCCCTAAGAAATGTTTCTTTTTTTTTTTTTTTTAAAGATTTTATTTATTTATTTGACAGAGAGAGAGAGATCACAAGTAGGCAGAGAGGCAGGCAGAGAGGGGGAAACAGCCTCCCCGCTGAGCAGAGAACCCGATGTGGGGCCTGATCCCTGGACCCTGAGATCACGACCTGAGCCAAAGGCAGGGGCCTAAGCCACTGAGCCACCCAGGTACCCCCCCAAGGAATGTTTTTGATGATAATTTATTTATTTATTTATTTATTTATTTATTTATTTTTTTAAAAGATTTTTAATTTATTTATTTGACAGAGAGAGATCACAAGTAGACAGAGAGGCAGGCAGAGAGAGAGAGAGAGAGGGAAGCAGGCTCCCTGCTGAGCAGAGAGCCCGATGCGGGACTGGATCCCAGGACCCTGAGATCATGACCTGAGCCGAAGGCAGCGGCTTAACCCACTGAGCCACCCAGGCGCCCCTTTGATGATAATTTAGAAATAGATTCAGTTCCGCATGTTTTATGAGTATTAATATCTAACATTATTCATGGCATCATACCTGTCAAAAATCTTGCCTGTCCTTTAATGACATTCTTAAATCCAGCTGTTCTGTCCCCAACCTTGTCTTGACCCCACCCCCGACCTCCCACATACCTTTAAAAACATCCTCCCTCCTACATGGGTGATCTGGTGATGCCATCCTCTGGTTTAAATTTTTAATAGACTTTCCATCATAAAGAAAGTGGTTTTTAAACTATGTTCTACAGGGTGCTTGGGTTCTGTGGAGAGGTTCAGAGGCTGCTGTTGACACTGGGCAAGCACATGCAGGACCCTGAGTTACAGGATCTCCAGGCCCCCAACTTCCCCATTAGACAGCACAGTTCTGATGGGTTCTGGGCTACATAGCGCCAGGGTTTCCTGTGCATTTCCTTCATACAAATGATTCCAGGTATTTTTAAAAAAACCCATTTTAAGGGGCGCCTGGGTGGCTCAGTGGGTTGAGCCGCTGCCTTCGGCTCGGGTCATGATCTCAGAGTCCTGGGATCGAGCCCCTCATCGGGCTCTCTGCTCAGCAGGGAGCCTGCTTCCTCCTCTCTCTGCCTGCCTCTCTGCCTGCTTGTGATCTCTCTGTCAAATAAATAAACAAAATCTTAAAAAAAAAATAAATAAAAAATAAAAAAAAATAAAAAAAATAAAAAAACCCATTTTCAGGGGTGCCTGGGTGGCTCAGTGGGTTAAAGCCTCTGCCTTTGGCTCAGGTCGTGGTCCTAGGGTCCTGGGATCGAGCCCCGTGTCACCAGGCTCTCTGCTCAGCAGGGAGATTGCTTCTTCCTCTCTCTCTGCCTGCCTCTCTGCCTACTTGTGATCTCTGTCTGTCAAATAAATAAATAAAATCTTTAAAAAAATAAATAAAAATAAAAACCCCATTTTCAGTGATATGAATTGCAAATATTTTTTTTCCTCACTATAGATACTAGAGGAAAATTATGGCCACAGGCCCTTTCTTCCCCCCATTCTAACAAGAACAACAACTGAAATTATCACATGCCAAATTAAGAGGAAGTCTGGTGTCCTATTTTTAGAGTACCCCCTGATATTTTGTGAACTCTGGGAACTAACATGATCTGAAATTTGAAGTTAGGCAGGGCAACAGGAGATGGGACGGATACTGCCATTACTCCTTGTAGCCACATGATGTCACTGTGGACAACTGGCCATTTTGACAGATTCTGTAGGTCTGCTGCTGGCTCCCAACTATGCAAACTATGGAGAATCCTCAAAGAAATGTCTGTGTGGTGGCTGACCCACTGACTCCATATTGTGCTTAGATAAGGGGATCCCACACCTGGATTCCCAGGGACATAGATCTTGATATTTATTTCTGTTTGGCTCATGTAAAGTCATCTTCTAAGGTACCAGAAGCCCCAAGAGCACTGTTAATGAACTGACTCTGGGATCTGCTCCTTGTGAAATAGTCCCGTATGTCTTGCTGCCAATTCATATTGGTAGGAGTTGGGAAGCTTTTCACCTTTCTAGCTCTTTAACAACAAAAGGTCTTATTACATTAACTTTATTGGATGATAGGACGGTATACCCCTCCCCCTCTAAATGGCTCCCCGATGGCTTCCAGGGACCACAATACCTTTACTATAAGCCTTACATTCGATGGTATTTCCCCTCTCCTGGGAACTCAGAAGAGAGTCACTTTCTGGAAAACTTTGCTAGAGAAGAAGATGACTCCTCACCTTCCTCCACCCTTTCAAGTTTTAGTCTTCAGCAGAATATTCTCCAAATGATCATATGCTTTGAGAAGTTACTATCTGGTAAAAGAGAAAAGACAAAAGACATAAGCTCATAATTATTTTAAATTTTTATAAGTACAACAAAAGAGGAAAAGAGTATCTAAGAACAGATACTGGAAGAATTGTTGGGGTCAAGATTTTGAAGGATTGGTGCACCTAGGGGGCTCAGTCGGTTAAGCGTCTGCCTTCACTTCAGGTCATGATCCCGGGGTCCTGGGATCAAGCCCCTTGTCTGGCTCCTTGCTCACCAGGGAGCCTGCTTCTCTCTCCCCCTCTGCCTGCCACTCCCCCTGCTTGTGTGCTCTCTCTCTCTGTGTCAAAGAAATAAAATCTTTAAAAAAAAGATTGTGAAGGATCTTATATTTCATAGTACATAAATTTTATTCGGAAGTAATAGAAAGTCAGAAGAGACCTCTAAACATCAGAGAGACAAAATCAGTTTTGTTTTGAGACCACTGATTTCAGAGGTTGTATGGAAGATGATGAACTCTGTAGGGAGCAATCAGGAGTGATCAGAGTTAGGAAGGCTTCTTAGGTAATGGGCTTTGTCATAGTTTAGGCAAGAAATGTTGAGGGCTTGGACCAGTGCAGTACTAGTGAGCCTAAAGAGGAGTGATGAATTCTGAAGGTTTTCTGAGGTGGAATTGATAGAAATTGGTCAGACTGTGAGAGTCAGAAAGAGGAGAAGGCAAGACTGACCCTAAGAGTCTGGATGCTCATACCATATTGAATGTAGTGAGTTTTTTAGATGTAGTAAATGTTTGTAAGGAAAGAAGGTAAGTATGGGGACTTTGGATTTCCAATCCAATGGGGACATTGGATTGGAAAGATAGTTCACAGGGTATAAGATTCTAGGGTTGGCAATATTTTCTTCCAACACATTGCATGTATCATTCTAGCTTTCTTTGCAATTTTTAAGAAGTCAGCCAAAATTCTTATTGCTGTTGATTTGAATATAATGGGTCTATTTGTTTCTGACTGCTTTTCAGATTTTTCTCATCATCTTTGTTTTCTAGCAGCTTAACTGCCTAGGTATGGTTTTCTTTATGCTTTTCTTGCTTGGCTGGATTTTTTTTGGGGGGGGGACAATTTCACTTCTGTTTTGCAGCCCGTCCTTTGGGTTTGTCTATGTTCTTTGTTGCGATTGTATTGTTTAAATTCTGTACTTTTCTCTCTCTTATTTTCCTCCTTTTTAAAATTTTATACTGAAATTTCCCATTTTGCTGAGCTTTTTGAATGTGTGGTGTTATGTCTTTTTTTTTTTTTTTACCAGTTTTGGAAAATTATTGGCCATTATGTCTACAATTATTTGTTCTCTTCCATTCTCTCTCTCATCTTTGTATGCCATTCCAACTAATGTATTAGAAAACTTGGTATTGTCCTATATGCCCTTTACATTTGTGCTTTGTTTTTTGTTTTCAATTCTTTTTTCTTTATTTTCCAGTTTGGATAATTTAATTGACCAGTCTTCAAGTTCATGAATCCTTTTTTCCATTGTTCAATCTGATATTAAGTAAGGCTTTCTAATGCATTCTTTTTTTTTTAATATTTTATTTATTTATTTGATAGAGAGAGAGATCACGAGTAGGCAGAGAGGCAGGCAGAGAGAGAGGGAAGAAGCAGGTTCCCTGCTGAGCAGAGAGCCTGATGCAGGGCTCGATCCCAGGACCCTGAGATCATGACCTGAGCTGAAGGCAGAGGCTTTAACCCACTGAGCCACCCAGGCGCTCCTTTCTAATGCATTCTTAATTTAAGACACAGTATCATTCAGCCTTAGGTTATCCATTGGTTAGTTTTTAGACATTCTACTTCTCTGTAGAAATTGTCCATCTATTCATTTTCCTTGTCCATCTTTTCCCTCAATTATTTAACCCATTTATAATATTTAATTTAAAATCCTTGTCACCTAATTCCAATAACTTGTTTATCTGTGTGTGTCTTTCCATTGATTGTTTTTTGCTTTTTCTGATCATTAGTCATCTGTTACTTTTCTTCATATGTCTCATAAATTTTTATGGTATGCTGAACACTGTGTTTAATAAACTTTTTACTTTAGAGTAGCTTTAGATTTATGGAAAAATTACAATATAGTACAGAGTTCCCAAATATCTGAAATCCAGTTTCCCCTCTTATTAATACCTTCATTATTATGGCATATTTGTCACAATTAATGAACCAATATTGATACATTATTGTTAACTAGAATTCAAACATCTTTAGTTTTTATCTCATGCCCTTTATCTATTTTGGGATCCCACCCAGGAGACCACATTATATTTGGATGGGATGACTCTTTAGGTTCCTCTTCACTGTGACAGTTTATCAGACTTCCCTTGTTTTCAATGACCTTCAAAATTTTCAAGAGTACTGATTAGATATTTTGTATAGTCTCTTCAATTATCTTATGTTTTCTATGTGATTAGGCCAGGTTATGGATTTTGGGGAAGAAAACCACAAGGATGAAATGCCACTCTCTTTATATCAAATCAGGTGTACATACTTTACTATAACTTATCACTGTTGATGTTAGTATTTGTCAAGTTTCTCCATTGTAAACTTACCTCTAGTCCCTCTTTCCCTGCTATACTCTTTGGAATATATGTATGCAGAGCCCATACCTAAAGGATGGGGAGTTAAGCTCCATATCTTTGAGGACAGGGTATATAAACAAATTATTTGGACTTCCTCTGCATGGGTGATTTATTTATTCTCATATTCATTTATTTATTTATTCATTCATTCATTCAACCATTTACTTAGATCACTGTGGCTCATAGATATTTATTTTATATTTTGGGTTATAATCCAATACTACATTATTTATTTTGGTGCTCAAATTGTTCCAGCTTTGTCTATTGGGATCTCTTTCAATGAACTTCTTTGACATCCACCCCCAAACTTGTTTTTTTTTGAGCAAGTCCATCCTTTATGGCACTATAAAATGCTCTAGACTCATCTCTGATATTTCTTGCCTCCCCTAGAATCAGCCATTTCTTTTAAAAAACATTGATTCCTTCTATTGAAGAATAGTGTTAGAAACCAAGATCTGAGTTCTAGGTGTGCTTGTTGCTGCTCCTAGTCTATTGTTGCTTGCATGCCCTTATATATATACATGTCTATAAATATTTCTATATGTGACTGTCTATATTTATATTAAGCTAAACATGAGTTCATAAGGATGCCTTCAACTCCATCACCAAAGGGATTATTATAGCCTTTACCTCTTATATGTAATCTCCCATTTCAGCAGTAAGAAACCTGGTTCCCACTATCTGCCATCCATTTACTGGTTTAATCAACATGCTTATATAGTTTCAAACTGTTAATCCCTCCTCCCATAGGAAATAGCTTAATCAATTAGAGTACGATACTTATGTATAGTTCCTTTCATCTTTAGTCTTATAGACTCCACTTATTTCCAGAGTCACTTAGGTCAGCCCTTTTTCCCTCCATCCCCTTCAGTGATGTTGTTTCATATGTTTGTTATACAGTTAGACACTTTTTTTCTTCACATTTTTCATTTTATCCTGAGATCTCCCTATTTTCTAAATAATTTTTAAAAAATACTTGTATGCATGAAGGTTCAGTCTTTGTGCTTATGGCACAAGTTCCACGGGTCTTGACAAGTGCATAGTTTCACATACCCACCATTAGAGTGTCACCTAAAATCATAAAAATGACCTAAAAAAAATCCCCTGTGCTTCACCTATTTAATCATGTCCCAAACCCCTTGGTAATCACTGCTCTGCTTACTATCTCTATAGTTTTGTTTTTTCTAGAACGTTACACAAATTGTGCATTATGTAGCTTTTTCAGACTTGCTTCTTTCACAATGCATTTAAGATTCATCCATTTCATTGAATGACTTAATAGCTCATTCTTTTTTATTGCTGAATAATATTCCAGTGTTCAAAATATATCAGAGTTTGTTATTCCATTAACCTATCGAAGGATATCCTAGTTGCTTATAGTTTTTGGCAATTATGAATCAATGACTTCTCTAATACTCTCCAAAGAATCAAGGTTGAAGGGAAAATTCTTAATCCTGAATCAGGATAAACAGGTGTGTACAGAGTTACTGTACAGTAGTTACTGGAGTGATAAAATAGTAGAAACATTTGGTGATTTTGATATATTGCTGGAGGTTATATTTGGACATGAGACATGATAATGAAAATCTCCTTGGGACCCTCTAACTTCTGTGTGATTTACCCCCAGAAATCTCACTTGTTCTCAAGATAAAAACCCTACAAATATCCCTCACTGTCTTGTCAGGAGAAGAGGAAGAGTACTAATTGTGAAATATACCCAAACCTTGTCCATACAAAGACCTACTCCCAGGAGAAAAGATTTTGTGAGCTTTTTGTCAGCTGGAGAAAGGGATTTGCTCCCATTCCAGACCTCTCTAGCCTTCCTGGCTCACCTAAGGTGGGGACAGGAGTAGAGAACATATTCAACAGAGATAAGAGGTGCAAAAGAATAGATTTAAAACATTTTAACCAGGCAAAGGGGGGAAATAAAGAGCTATAACCTGTTTGGGGGGGACTTCTGAAGGTCACAGACAAGAGACACAACCCCACTATAAGACTGATACTTAACCAGAAGATTATAGAACAGTTACTCTCCTTTGTCCCTTATGACCACACAAACAGGGATCCTGCATAACTGGATTTTAGCTGAAAGAGACGCAAGAGATAGATTCTCTCTGAAGAGCAGTACTTTGGAATCTTCCCTAAAGTCAACAGGTGAGACAAACAAGGACACTAGAGGAATTTGAACACTTTGACAGTTACAGCAATAGCAAACATTAAACATAGCCCAACCTCTGGCCAGATTAACATAAATTCCCACACTACCAAGGTTATTTACCTCAGTTTCTAGTACCCATTATAATATGACTAGCTCAGGAAAAAACATTCAAGTCCTGTCAAAAAGTAAAAAAAAAATTCACAGGTTGAAAAGACAAAGCAATTATCAGAACCTGAATCAGATATGACACAGATGTTGAAGTTATCAGTCAGGGACCAAGGATAATTATGGCTAATATGTTAAGGGTTCTAATGAGAAAATAGACAAGATGGAAGAAGAAGTGGGTAAAGTAAGCAAAGAGATAGAAACCCTAAGAAATCAAAAGGAAATTCTAGAAATTAAAGACAGTAATGGAAAGGATGACTGCCTTCAATGAGCTCATCAATAGGCTTGACCCAGCCAAAGAAAGAGTCAGTAAGCTTGAAGGTAGGTAAATACAAACTTCTCAAATTGACATTAAAATAGGAAAAAAAGAAGTTCAAAAATCCATGAATTGTGAGACATTTCAAAAAGTAACATTTGTGGGTGCCTGGGTGGCTCAGTGGGTTGAGCCGCTGCCTTCGGCTCAGGTCATGATCTCAGGGTCCTGGGGTCGAGTCCCGCATCGGGCTCTCTGCTCAGCAAGAAGCCTGCTTCCCTCTCTCTCTCTGCCTGCCTCTCCGTCTACTTGTGATCTCTCTCTGTCGAATAAATAAATAAAATCTTTAAAAAAAAAAAGTAACATTCGTGAAATTGGAATACCAGAAGGAAAAGAAAGAACAAGTAAAAGAAATACTTGAAGTACTAATGATGAGAATTTTCCAAAATTAGGACAGATTCCAAACTACAAATCCAGAAAGCCCCAAAACACCAAGAAAGACAAAAACCAAAAAATCTATACCTAAGAATATCACAATCTATAGAAAGTTCAAAGCAAAGAGAATATCTTGAAAAAAGTCAGAGGAAAAGAAATATAGAGGAATGGGAATAAGAATTACAGTGGACTTCTCATCAGAAATCATGCAAGAAGAAGAGAGAGAACAAAGTATTTAAAGCATTAAAAGAAAACAAAATACCAACCTAAAATTCGATATTCAGGAGACTTTTTTCAACAAACAAAACCTAAAGGATTTCATTGCTAGCAGATCTATCCCACAAGAAATGTTAAAGAAGCTTATCAGGCAGAAGGAAAATGATATGATATTTGCAAAATACATCTGATGAAAGGCTTGTATCCAAAATAGACAAAGAACTCTTAAAATGCATCAATAAAGAAACAGACATTCAAATTTTAAAAAATAGGTAAAAGATGTGAACTGATACCTTACCAAATGAGATATACAGACAGCAAATAAGCATATAAAAGGTGCTCAACATCATATGTTATGAGGGAAATGCAAATTAAAATAATAATGAAATACCACTACAAACTTTAAATTAGAGTGGCTAACATCCACAAATACCAGTTGCTAAGTAGGATACAGAGCAACAAATATTCTCATTTACTGAATCCGAGACAGGACCGAATGGGCATACAAGGAAGAAGGGATGGCAGGTACAGAAGGTAGATAGGACCTGGGGGGTTGGAATAGCACAGACAAATTTCACCTACTAAATAGTTTGCCTAGGTCAGCCACTGTGAACCTCCAGGTTAACTTGTGAGGAAAGCAGAAGGATGTAACTTTCTGCCCCAGCGCTCTTGTGAGACTGCCACTTCTGGTTTCTTTCTTTCCCTTCTCTTCTCTGGGTTGCCATGTGATGCCTGAGCCACATGCATTACGTTCTACATCCTAAGAGCCATCCTTATAGACAGTTCTGATGTGCCCCTTTTTCTCCGTCTTTGAGAATCTTTCCTGGAAGATAAGGTCAAGTTGTATACAGAACTCTAAATGGCATGATGGGATTCTGGGGTTAAGAGGGACTAAGGAACAACTGTTAAAACATCCTTTATTCATCACGAGTGATCTCTACTGAGAAGAGTGTGGTGTGCTTGATGGGCTGTTCAAGGCACAAAGTCAGGCTGTGAGAAAGCCTTTTCTCTTTTCAGGGGTGCGGCAGGTGGAGGGCTATGACAATGCCTCGGGCATGCGCTGTCCGTGATAAGTCCTTAGGGAGTGAATCAAGCGTTGCAGAATTTCTTCCCTCTGACTTGTCCTCGTCCTGGTCACCCGTTATTTCCCCCTGGGTTATCTGTAGCAATGTTCTCAATGCCCTCACTGACTTCTAAAACGCTTTCAGTGTTCCCTTCCCTGAAGAGTTCTGGCACCGGGAGGCTTCACAACCCAGCCTAACCCTCACTGACTTACTCGCACAGCGCCTTGACCGTTAGCCATGTGGAGCCTATGAAGAAAGTAAGGAGTCACATTGTTGGGGCTGCCACTCCCTCCTTACCCCCTTCCTGATCCCACCGCCTCTAGAGAGCCCTTGCCTTCAGCAAAGGGCCCCAACCGGGAATTCACCAGTGAGGCATCCTCGCTGCCTAAGGGGAAGATCTTAGCCTCCTGGAGGGAGAATTAGGCTTTTGTCCACTTACTCTTCTCGTAAGAATGGTAGAAACTATAGTTGGAGAAATGGCCAGGTTTGTATCCACTTCGTGCTATTAAAACATTTTTTTATATTTGGTGTATACTGGAGATAAGGCTATCAGCTGAGACTTGCAAGAGGGACTTTATCTAGAGGGAGGCTATTTTCTGGGGCTCTTTGGTTTCTCAATATGCTAGATGCTAAGCAGAGAAGTGGAGCCTGTGAAATACAGCTTTTATAAAACAGAGGGTCAGGACACACTTGGAGGAATCCCCTGGCCCTAACTGCAGAGCCTTGGGAAAATTGAAGCCATTCTGTAATTATGGAAGCACTATATTAGTGATTTTCAACGTGTGCTCAGTACTTGCACTGGAATCCTCAGGGAGAAGTTATTTAAAATGCAGATTTCTGGGGTGCCTGGGTGGCTCAGCAGGTTAAAGCCTCTGCCTTCGGCTCAGGTCATGTTCCCAGGGTCCTGGGATCAAGCCCTGTATCGGGCTCTCTGGTCAGCAGGGAGCCTGCTTCCTCCTCTCTCTCTCTCTCTGCCTGCTTCTCTGCCTACTTGTGATGTCTGCCTGTCAAATAAATAAATAAAATCTTTAAAAATAAAATAAAATAAAATAAAATGCAGATTTCTGGCTGATTCTTTGCCTCCTGAATCAGAATCTGCAGTGGGGTTTGGGGCATCTGTGTTTTAAACTAATTTCTTTAGTGATCCTTCTAAGGTTCATTAAATATTGAGTGCCCTAGGGACCATCCTCTAATATTCCTTTTAGCTTTTTTAAAATTAAAGTATGATTAACATACAGTATATTAATCTCAGATATACAACATATCGATTTGACATTTCTGTACATTACTCAGTGCTCACCAAGATAAGTATAGTCACCATCTGTCACCACACAACATTACAATGTTATTGACTATATCCCTCTGCTGTACTTTTCATTTTTGTGACTTATTTATTTCATAACTGGAGGTTTGTATCTTTTAATCTATTTTGTTCATTTCTCCTACCCACCTTCCCTCTGGCAGCCCCCAGTTTGTTCTCTGTATTTTAGAGTCTGGTTTTGTTTTGTTTTGATTGTTCATTTATGTTTGTTTTTTTAGATTTCACATCTAAGTGAGATCATATGGTATTTGTCTTTCTCTGTCGGACTTATGGTCTAAACTTAAAACACTCCACAGTTGTTATATTCATAAGGCTAATGTCATTTTTGGCTTAAACAGAATGGTAGGCAAAAATTCTAAGATGACTTCCAATGACCCATGCCCTTGTAAAATCTTCTCCCTTTTACCATGAGTGAGTCTTTTCACTTATTCTAACCAGTAGAGGATGGCAAAAATGATGAGATAGCACTTCCTTGGTGATGTTACATTGGATAACAAAGGTAAAGGGATTTTATGGATGTAATTAAGCCCCCTGGCTGTAGCTGAGTTTAAGTTAACCCACCAGGGAGATTAATTTGGTGGGTCTGACCCTATCAGTTGAGTGCTTTAAAAATGGGTCTAGTGGTCAGGGATAGAAGAAGCAGCACCAACATTCTCCTGTTGGCCTTAAAGAGACAAACTGATAGATTGGGGAGAGAGTTACATGGCAGGGAATGGCAGGCAGATGCTAGGAGCGGAGGACCTCTGTCTTATAATCACAAGGACCCGGATGCTGTCAAACCAGTGAGGCTGGGAGGGGAGCTTGTACCTCAGATGAAATCACAGCCCTGGCTGACACCTTGACTATGGGAGACCCTGAGCTGAGGACCCAGCTAAGCTGTGCTCAGACTCCTGACTCACTTAAGCTACAGCGCAAGAGATTAGTGTTGTTTGCTGCTGCGAGTTTGTTAAGCAGCAGTAGAAAACTCCATACAAATGTTAGAGGATAAAATATCTTATTTCTCAAGCATTGCCAATTAGATTTCTCAATTGCGTCTGCAGCAACCGTCTTCAGGTCAGGGTCCAGGAGCCTGATGGGGAATAGGAGAGTTTTCCAAAAGGCACATGAGTACAAAAAAGTGTGCAAGAGCCTCAATTTTCATACCCCCGGTGTCCATACATAGTCTTTTATATAACTACATATGCTCTTTTCTCAAGTTTATTGGCCTGGAAACGTGCCTGCAACTCAGGAAGTTGTGTGGATTCTTCTTTTCCATCTTTCTTTTTACATTTACCTTTCTTCCACTTTCCCCAAGGAAGTCCTATTTCTGCACATCTGAAATCCTCTCACAGGGACTGGGGCTGTGAAAATCTCTGGTGAAATTATACACATCACTATTGATGATGCCTCCATTAATCAAAACCCCATGCGCCTGCTGTGGGATTTTGGGTCTTTCTCTTTTACACATTTCTATGGAGACATTAGAAACAGGCTATTTTGGCTTCTGTGGCAATGTTCTGAACTCACATATATTGTAAGTAGGGATAGCAGAGGTGATGAAAATTTTTTCCATCCCCTACTTGATGTCTGTGACTGCAACACTTCCCAGGGGAAGGCTTATGAGAGAAAAGTAAAGAGAACATACTCTATATTCTCAGCACTCCAGGATCCAGGCCAAGGAGCCGCTCCTACCTGGCACCTGACTGTGTTCAGTCAGAGGGAAGAGAGGAACATAGATAAAGGAATGATATAAATTTTCCAACTATCAGAGAAAACTTGTTTATGTATTTTTAAACTGCATGACGGTGGGTCTTATAATAATAGGATGTTTTATCTGTTTTGGGCTATTTAAAAAAGGGATAGAAAGGTTTTATATAGGAAATCAAAAATTTACAATTTACAACAATCAAAATGATGACTTTTGCATATGTTGGACATAAGATGGGAAATTTTAGTTGTCACCAAACAATTTAGAGGCGATCCATAGTTTCTCAGAATTATTATGGAGATAAGTAGTTCAAAGGGTGAAGACGATTGTTATCATTTGATTACAGGCTAAGGAATCCTGGGTTAATAATAATAATTCTGTGGCTTCAAACAGCGAAGATGATTTGTATCTCATTAATGTTACTAGGATCTCTATTCCATGCTCTTTTGTATCCAGGATCCAGATCAAGAGGCTGCCCCTACTTGGGACATGGCTGTGCTCATAGCAAAGGGAAAAGAGGGATCATGAAAACATGGGTACATTCTTAAGGCTTTGACTTAGAAATGGCTCCATGATTTCCATCACATTTTATGGATAAAAGCAAACCACATGGCTAGCCCTAATAGTAGGGGAACAGGAAACAAAATTTTCCCATTGGAGGGATCAGCAAATATCTGAGAATAAAATCTACAGAATTATAGATACTTACAATAGGTGAAATGTGGATGGGCCCGCTGGAAAAGGAAGTGGGCAAAAAAATAAAAATAAAGATGAACCTTGGTATTTTGGTATGAAAATAGAGGCACCAGAACACCAGTTAGGATACTGATAAGTGAATAGGGCTTTGTTTATTTGGATTGACTTTTTTGTTTCTTCTTTCAAATGATTTCAGTTACAGTCATTTAAATCCTTCATGGAACAAAGTTTTTAGGCTGCTGACACATATGTGAATCAAATCCAATCAATAGTGGATTTTTTTATCAAACACTTGTGGAACTGATGTTTTCAGTTGGCAGGTATGTTTCATTTGTGTCTTTCCAGAAGTACAACTTTACTATTTGCCATTGTGTGAAATGATTTGTTCATCTGTTTGGAAACAGCATGTAAGAAGATTGTCAGGGAAAATGATGAGACAACAAATTCTGTTTTGAAATCCTAAAAGTTTCTCGGCATAGCAAACTTCATAGAAACCTTCTGGAACTCTTGATGAGAACTTTAGGATCAGTCAGTCACCCAAGTTTTAATGCCAATCTGTACCATAAATGCTTCCAATACTCAAAGCTGTTCTGTCACTTGATATATTTTAATGTGGAATCTCACCTCCTACAACTGTATTGGGAGATTTTGCCACATGAAAATTTCATATGAAGTTCCCAAAATTATTATGTGTTTAACATATTTAAACATTTTTTTCCCTTTAATTTCAATCTGGAGTAGTAGAAAGATTGATAGATTATGGTTTAAAGAAAGTTTAGGGGGAAAAAAAAACCATGATCATGAACCACTCTGTCTTTATTCTCTCTTACTCTCAATAACCTTAATCTATAGTCACTATAACCTTATGTCCTGCTTTGTATCTTGAATATAAATGACCTAGTCCCTTGGGAATCCTGTATGCAAAGTACTTTGCATTGTGCCAGCTATCCAGTAGGCACTCAGTAATCAGCTAACAAAAAGAGAAAAGCAGTCCTAACATTTTAATGAACCGAGGAAGATGGTTAGGCAACTGAATGCCACAGGGAAGAACTTAAATCTTATTTTTGAAAAGTTGATCTTTGTTCTACTGTGCAGAGCAATGGAAGTGGTGATTTAAGAGAGCTGATTTGGCTAGTGAGTCCAATCAGAAAGGTGATGTGGGCAGCCGGATTCAGAGGAACAATTGGGTTGGATGTTCTTCTCTGAAAGTCCCTCAGAACTTTTCCTGGTGGCCGGGGTGTGATTTTGCAGTATTGTGTTTCATCCTGGAAATTTTGCACATGAAACTAGAATCAGGAACATTTTACTTGTTCTGTTTTATAAAGGTAGTCAAATAATTGTGTCTGTTAACCATCTTCTACTTCTTTTATTTATTTATGTTTATTTTTTATTATTATGTTCAGTTAGCCAACATATATTACATCCTTAGTTTTTGAGAGTGTTCAATAATTCATTAGCTGTGTGTAACACCCCAGTGATCATAGCATCCTATACTTCTTAAAATTCTCCCCTTGTGCTTTTGATTCCAAGATCAAAGTAATGGAATTGGACCATGAAACCAGGCCTGACTACACATCTAGGCTTTTCTTTACTCAACTATGATTGTTGTATTAATGAAAGGTAATCAAAATCTCATTTTTGAAGGCTTGTCTCCATATTAAACACAATTGCTACAATATTGAATCATCTACTACTAGGACATTCCTAGAAGATTCTTGGAGTCAGTTATTTGTCCTATTTTGCCCATTAGTAAGTATAACCTAATTGTATATAACTTTCCATCTAAATTAAACTTCAAAGACTATTAACTGCTCGTGTTTCCAGGATTAGTAGTAGGTTTGGTTAAGGACTCTGACACTATTCTGAAAACAAAATGGGCTCTTTCTCTTTTTCTAAAAGGTGATCAGTTTAGTCTTTCCAAGGTCAATATTTCCTTCTTGAAGCAGTTTGAATACAAAGTAAGTTTGTAAGTGTTTGCCTTAAAATGTTAACATAGCACTGTTTAAAGGGGATGGTATAAATTTGAGAAGTAGGAAGAGAATACTCAATTTCTTTTGAAATTTTTTTGATGGCTATCATCCAAATTTTCCCAATTTAAACTTAATAGCTATTGAATTGTGTCCCAGTGTCCTCAGTAGGGGGGAGGTAGAAAGAAACAATGTTTGATTAGATTGTACCTGCATGACCCAGCACTTGCCATTAAATCAGTGAAGAATCAGCCAAACCAGTTTGGCATCTTGAGGGCAAAAACAACTCCTTGATTAACCAAATTTTTCACTTTTTAAACTGGGTGGGCTTTCTTGTTGCATGGATATAGTATCAGATAAAACCCCAAATTAGAGATTTTCTGCAAACCATTGGAAGCATTTACAACGTTTATCAAGGGAGCTATTGTTGGGCCTACTTGGAAGCAGTTGAGCTGTGTGGAGAAGGCACAATCAGCTTTGGGTCCTCTCAGTTTAACTTAGAGCTCCCTCTCTCTCTACTCTTGGTGACCCAGCTCCAGGTACCAAGCCCATCTGGTGTGCAGACACCTATACAGTGTTGCATTCCTACAGGGGTATCTGTTCTGTGATCCTACCTGACATAGTAACTAATAATGACTGCCAGCTCTCAGCTTTCAGGGGCCAAATGAGTTCTAATGAGAGATTACAAGGAATAGCATCTCTAATGATTATATTTCAAACAGACGGTGGGGACGGTGGGTGAAATTTGGGAGGTTAGGGAGTTCTCAAATCTTATCTCAAGATATCCGTGTTGTTTTGGAGGCTGTTCCATGCAATGAACACAGTTGATCAAAAACAGAGTTAAGGTCTGACGGTGAGGATTTTCGTCCAGTTCTTCATCCGGACTCCCACGATTGTGCCTCTCTGATTTGCAAGCACTGAAGGTGCATTTTGAGAATTTGCTACCTATAAATGACAAGCTGGGGAAAGGAAGGATGAGGATATACAACCACAGATATTAAGTGAGAACAAATATATCCTGAACTTATATATATATATATATATATATATATATATATATATATATCCTGAAATATAACACTGAACTAGGTATGCAGGTGAGCAAAAAAAATGAGGGTCTCTGTCCTCCTGTTACTTGATAGGATAGTGGTGGGGGCTAGAAAGTGATCAAACATGTGCATAGATATGATGAATTGCAATAAATACTGCGAGGGAAAATAAAAGGATGTTTTTGCCCGGGGCAGGATTATCTCACTGTTTAAGTTCACAGACTCTGGAGCCCAGTATCTGGATTCAAATCCCAGTTCAGCTCTGGGGTTTGGGGCACATTACTTAAATCTTCACTTTCTTCATCCGCAAAATGGGGATACCAATAGTATCTACTTTATGGAGTTGTTGTGAGGATTAAATGGATTGGTGTATGCAAGGTGGTTAGAACATACTGGCACAATATAACTGGAGGAGATTGTGCTGAGTGGAACAAGTCAAGTGGAGAGTCAGTTATCATTTTGTTTCACTTACTTGGAATAACACAGAGGACATTAGAAGGAAAGGGAAAGTGAATTGGGAGAAATCAGAGAGGGAGATGAACCATGAGAGACTGTGGACTCTGAGAAACAAACTGAGGGTTTTGGAGGCGAGGTGGTGGGGAGGGGGCAATGCATGAGCCTGGTGGTGGGTATTAAGGAGGCACGTATTGCGTGGAGCACTGGGTGTGGTGCATAAACAGTGAATGTTGGAACACTGAAAAAATAAAATTAAATAAAAAAAAACTATACTGGCACAAAGCAGACCTTTAGCTGTTATATTAATTTGGGGGGTCAGGAGAGACCCTCCCTGAGAAAATGCCGCCTGAGAGTGATTTAGAGGAAGCTCCATGAAAAGGGTTAGGAAGCGGGTTCCAGGCAGAAGGAAAAGCTTCTGGGATAAGAGGGAGCACAGTTTATTTGAGAAACAGAAGAAAGAGCCCATCTGGAGTATGTCAAGTGTCCAGAGGTGGTGATGAGGCTCCAGAGGACAGAGATCAGATGATATTGAGATTTGCAGAACATTCGAAAGATTCTAGATTTTTTTTTCCTAAGTGCAATGGGAAGCCATAGATGTGTTTTAAACTGAAAAGTGACATGCGACAATATAATATGTACTTTAAAAAAGAATATTCTTCCTGCCCTGTGGAGAACGGACAGGAAAGCTGAGGTGAAGAAGCCATTTGGGGGTCTGTCTTAGTCTAGTCAGGGTTATCTAGAGAGACAGAAGCAATAGAATATGAATATCTGGGGTGCCTGGGTGGCTCAGTCGTTAAACCTCTGCCTTCCATGCAGGTCATGATCCCAGGGTCCTGGGATCAAGCCCCGCGTCAGGCTCCCTGCTCAGCAGGAAGCCTGATTGCAGGAAGCCTGATTCTCCCTCTCCCACTCCCCCTGCTTGTGTTTCCTCTCTCATTCTCTCTCTCTCTTTGTCAAATAAATAAATAAAATATTTTTTAAAAAAGGATATGAGTATCTATCTGGGCACACACACACAGATGTATTTTTAGGAATGGCACATAACCACGTGGGCTAGCGAGTCTGAATCTTACAGGGCCGGCCAGCATGTTGGAAATTCCTTCAGGACTTGATGTTGCAGTGAGTCCAGATTCCTTCCTGTCTGGGGACTTCAGCCTTTTCTCTGAAGGCCTTCGTCTGATTGGAGAGGCCCACCTGCCCTGTGGAGGGTAACCTGCTTTAGGCAAAGTCTGGTGATTTAAATCCTAATTACATATAAAAAATATCTTCACAGCAATATTTAGACCAGTATCTGATCAAACATCTGGGCATTATAACCTACTAAGCTGACACATAAGATTAACCGTCACAGGAGCTATTTCCACGGTCCAGTGAGAAATCATGGTGAACTAGGTGGGGGCAGCTGTGGGGATCAGGTGGGCTGGTCAAAGTCAATATTAGTATAAAGACAGAATGAACACAAGTTGGTGTTGCTTGATTGTGGCCTGGGATAAAAATCAGGAGGAATCAAGAACATCCCCTTGATTTCTGGCTTTGGCAAAAATTCAAGCAAACAAACCACAGTCCTACCTCAACCATCTAGTCAAATGCATGGGGGAGGGGAGAGAATAAGTACCAGGGATGAGAGTGGGAAAAGGTGGAAAGAGGCAGAGTGAGGAAGCCCCAGTGGTGGGCATCTTTCCCGTGCAGAGGCCCTGCCTGGGGATGGAGTTTGGGTTGAGGAGCTCAGCACAGTGGCACTGGCTTTGGGAAGCATGCATTTCGCTTGGGAGCTGCCATAGCTAGCAGGGGACTGTGGCATGCATGAGAAAGGTTGGTTACCCTTTACAACAGTGCCCTTGCTTCCTAGAAAGTGTACTCCAATGGAAGTTATATACTTATAGGAAAGACTGGCTCATCCCAGTGGGAACCAGAGTGGGAATACAGAGAGAGGATAATATTTTATTTCTACAAAGGTTGGGAGAAATTGTTCCCAAAAGGAGACAGTGTTACCATGTTGAGTGAAGCTGAGAGATCCAGCACGGAAAAGTGCTCATCTAATTTGGTTGTGTGGACATCTCAGGTACCCTTAGAAGAGTAGTTTTGCCATTGGTCCCATTTTGCAGATGAACAAATTGAGATTAGAAGATAGGCTAACTAGTCTTGGTGCCAGCTGGCAGCTTGGTTTATCTTCCTTAAAAGGCCATGCTCTTAATTTCTGTACATGTTTCCTTCCTTCAGGAATGTGCACAGTGTGGGGTCTTGCTGCCTTTGCCCGGATTTTATGTTCTTTTCTTGATGTGGCTGGTGGAGAATGGTGCTCTGAGTCTGGATGTTAGCCCAGATCTAAACTGGATCTTCTGAAAACACTTCAAAGTTCTAATACTGAAGACTCTTTCGTCAAACTCATAAAATTTTCTTGAAGGCTTATGGCAGATAAATTGTCAGGTCATTGTACCAACTCTTCAAATCCTTCTTGGTTAAGAGATCCACGCAATTAAAGCAAATGTGTTAAAACATTTCTACTTACTCAGTCTTAACAACAAAATTTCACCCCAAACCAAGAACAACCACTTACCCATATTGAAGAGCTAATTTAGTTTCAGCTCAGCAATTCTGAAATAAGGACTTGAATAATAAAATTTAAATTATAGTAGCTCCTTTTTAGAAGTTTCTGTGTATATATTTATAACTTTATAATATATGTTGTTATAGTTGATTTAATAGTCTGTTATTTCCAACTGACATTAAATTGATTCTGTTTCTTTGACTTCTGGATTCATACGTGTCAGTGACCCTTTGCTCATGTTTCATGCTCTTTCCTTTATACACGGAGTGAAGGGAGTGGCCTTCCGTCTAATTTGTAGCTATGGCGATGATGTCTTTTTAAACCCCAGAATATATTTAGGAAGATGTACATGTAAATCATAGTCATATCTGAGGGGAAGAAAACACTAATAAGAACAAAGAACAAAGTAGTTGGTGGTTGAAATGCAAAAGGCAGACTAATGTGGGGGAGAGATCAGAAAGTTCTTTATTAGTACTTCTATAGGATCACAACCAAACGGTTTGGATCATCTTTGGTTGAACCTTGAAACCTGTCTGTTTTATATGTCACCCTCTGTGCATCACCTTTTTGTGCTTTTCTCTGCTCAGAGTAGTTTTTTGGGGGTGGAGTCAGGTAATAGTTTCCTTCTAAACTGGATTTCTGAACTTCGTTTTTCCTTTCACTTATACCTGCTGGTTTGGGACAGCCTTACCTTGACGAAAATCTTTGCTGTTGGTTGAGGAAGCAGTGAGTGGTTTTGCCACGTGCAGCAAAGTGACATGGGTCACTTTTCATTTGTCTGTCATACCTGTGGTGACTGAGCATAATAGTTTCACTTTTGACTGCTGGACAGAAGATTCCTAGTTTTCACATTGGAGTGAATCCTCAGCGGAGTGTGTGTATGGCTAACGGGTTGTGAGCCCCAGGACAGCTTGTTCTCCTGTCTTTTCCCCTCTACCCGACTCATAAGGAAGACTCCTCATCCCCCTGCATGCCTCTTTGGGGAGTTCTGGATGGATTCATGTTACCCTGTGTATCTGATTAGATTGGAAAACCCCAATAACCACAAAACCTTATCAATAATAAGCTTACCTTTTCATATCAAAAGCATTGGGTTTATAACATTTCCCCATTTCATGCCTGATAGTTTTGCTGAATGACCTTAAATGATCCCAAGCACTGGTGAGGGCATGCTAATAGTCCCATGTGACTTTACCTATTTCCACATTTCTTTCTTTCTTTCTTTTTTTTTTTTTAAAGATTTTATTTATTTGTCAGAGAGAGAGGAGAGTGAGTGAGCACAGGCAGACAGAATGGCAGGCAGAGGCAGAGGGAGAAGCAGGCTCCCCGCCAAGCAAGGAGCCCGATGTGGGACTCGATCCCAGGACGCTGGGATCATGACCTGAGCCGAAGGCAGCTGCTTAACCAACTGAGCCACCAGGCGTCCCTATTTCCACATTTCAAAAACAGCACCTATCATATGTCTCTCCTGGTTGTTTTGGGTAAATACATAAGGAGCACATCAGTCAGGAGATAGAAACCATACAACTTACATTGTTGTTGTTTTTTTTAAGATTTTGTTTATTTATTTTACAGAGAGAGATCACAAGTAGGCAGAGAGGCAGACAGAGAGAGAGGAGGAAGCAGGCTCCCTGCTGAGCAGAGAGCCCGATGTGGGGCTCGATCCCAGGACCCTGGGATCATGACCTGGGCAGAAGGCAGAGGCTTTAACCCACTGAGCCATCCAGGTGCCCCAACTTACATTGTTTTAAAAGAGGGAATTTAATATAGGGAATGGTTAATGAGGTAAATGAAAGACAAACTATGTTATCAGGGAAGTGTCATGGAACAAGGAGAAGGGGGGGAATTATTGAAACTTAGAACCATGGAAGAGGGGTGCCTGGGTAGCTCAGTCAGTTAAGCATCTGCCTTCGGCTCAGGTCATGATCCCGCAATCCTGGGATCAAGTCTCGCGTTGGGTTCCCTGCTTGGAGGGGGGGTCTTCTTCTCCCCCTTCCCCTGCCCCCTCCACCCCACTCGTGCTCTCTCTCTCTCTCTCTCAAATAGATAAAATCTTTAGGAAAAAAAAAAGAACTGTGGAAGAGATGAGCCATAGAGAGAACATTCAGAATCCTGAAAAGGAGCCACTGCCTCATTGAGCCTGGTGTCTCTGAGCTTGGAGAAGGTGCCTTGACTTCTAAGGCAAGGACACTGGCTAGTGGGTGCTGACAGCTCTGGGCATCAATGCAGCTGGATCCACAAGAGGTGGGTCCACTTGCTGCTGTGCGGGGAGCTGCTGCTGGGGCAGAGAAGCCATGCCTGGGTGACACAGGAAGCAAGCAGAAAATGCAGAAGAAACAAACAGGAAGGAGAAAATCCCTTCTCCCTCCTCTAGCTTAGCCATCTCCCTCTCACCTTGGTACTGTCAAGACCTGACCAAGAGGAGCAGGCAAGGGAGAAAATGGCGGCATCCCACCTCAGCATCACACAGCCCAGTGTGCGAGGGTGGGTTTGGAGTTGAGAGGCAACAGCCTGGTGTCTGGCATGTTGAGCTATTTTTGTGCAAATCCTTTCACTTGTGAAGGACTTCTGTCCGAGTTCTGTGCTTTGAAAGCAATAAGCATGCCACACATGAAGAATGAGTGTGACCAAGGTATTTTTTCACTTTTAAGACATGCCTATAAAATGCTCAATAGATGTGCATTTTTTAAAAAGTGGGAGCGTTTTGCTGAACACAAGCAGTTCTGTTTGCAGGCAATTTATGTCAGGACTATATTAGTTTATGTGGTGGTTTTAAAATACGTCCATGAATTCTTCAACATTCCTCCTTTCAAGAGGTGCTGACTAATTCCCCTGGTGTCCTAGCTCACCTTACTCTTGCATGTGGGTGGATTTAATTATTGGTTAAGGAATTGACAAGGAATGTTCCAGAAATGATGAGTGTGACTCCTGAACATGGCTGTTCCATCTTATTCTCTTGGATGGTCTCAGGGGGTAGCTCATCACTGTGAGGTAAGAACCCTCATGGTGACTGAGGAGAGGCTCTGGCTCTTGTGCAGAGAATCTGAGACTTCTGGCCACTATCAGCACCAGCTGCCAGGTAAGTGTGCGTGAGCCAACTGGGAAGCAGGTCCTATACCTCCGTGGAAACCTTTAGAAAAAGCTTTAGCTGCCATTTTGACTGCAACTCACAAGAGACTCTGAGACAGAAACACCTGTTTCAGCTATTTCTAAATACTGAAGCTGAGACATCTTATTGTTTAAAACCACTAAGTTTTTTTTTTAAACATTTTTTAAAATTTATTTTCAGCATAACAGTATTCATTGTTTTTTGTACCATACCCAGTGCTCCATGCAATCCGTGCCCTCTCTAATACCCACCACCTGGTTCCCCCAACCTCCCACCCCCCCCTCTTCAAACCCTTCAGATTGTTTTTCAGAGTCAATAGTCTCTTGTTCACCTCCCCTTCCAATTTCCCCCAACTCCCTTCTCCTCTCCATCTCCCCTTGTCCTCCATGCTATTTGTTATGCTCCACAAATAAGTGAAACCATATGATAGTTGACTCTCTCTGCTTGACTTATTTCACTCAGCATAATCTCTTCCAGTCCCATCCATGTTGCTACAAAAGTTGGGTATTCATCCTTTCTGATGGAGGCATAGTGTATATGGACCACATCTTCCTTATCCATTCGTCCGTTGAAGGGCATCTTGGTTCTTTCCACAGTTTGGCGACCGTGGCCATTGCTGCTATAAACATTGGGGTACAGATGGCCCTTCTTTTCACTACATCTGTACCTTTGGGGTAAATACCCAGTAGTGCAATTGCAGGATCATAGGGAAGCTCTATTTTTAATTTCTTGAGGAATCTCCACACTATTCTCCAAAGAGGATGCACCAACTTGCATTCCCACCAACAGTGTAAGAGGGTTCCCCTTTCTCCACATCCCCTCCAACACATGTCAACACATGTTTCCTGTCTTGCTAATTTTGGCCATTCTAACTGGTGTAAGGTGATATCTCAATGTGGTTTTAATTTGAATCTCCCTGATGGCTAGTGATGATGAACATTTTCTCATGTGTCTGATAGCCATTTGTATGTCTTCATTGGAGAAGTGTCTGTTCATATCTTCTGCCCATTTTTTGATATGATTATCTGTAAAACCACTAAGTTTTGCGGTAATACGTTATGCAGCCATAGATCACTAATACACTTTGGCTTTCAGAGAACAATGGAAATGATCAGTGCTTTAAAAAGATTCGCAGTCCCAAGGCACCTGGGTGGCTCAGTCAGTTTAGCATCTACCTTTGGCTCAGGTCACGATCCTAGGGTCCTGGAATTGAGCCCCACGTCGGGCTCCTTGCTCAGTGGAGAGCCTGCTTCTCCCTCTCCTCCTGCCCCCCTCTCTTGCTCTCTTTTCTCCTTGATCTCACTCTATCTCAAATTAATAAATAAACTCTTAAACAAAAAGATTCACAGTCCTCATTTGGATGATCATTCTTATTCAGGAGGTCTGCTTCATAGGACCGTGTCTTTTCCAGGGAGTCCCCTGTAAGTCCAGCACTGCCATGTATGTTTAGAAGTAAGTGTGTGAGTTCCACACCAAACTGTCCAGCACTAGTAGTTAGCATAAGGGAAAAGAAGTATTTTCGAAGTGAAGCCATATGTTGTTGCTATCACATGGTCATCACTGTCATTATTATTAAACATTCAGCAGCAGGTAATATTAGAAGTGTCCATTTAAATGTGAGAAATCAGCCACAGGCTCCGAAAAGGCAATTGCCCAGACCCTTAATTATTTATTTTAAAAATAATTAGTTTCCTCTTGTCTTAAGTCCTTAATATTTGCAAGTGTGGACAGTGCTTACATTTGGATATGTAGCCAGCATTCCACGGGAACAGATACCATGTATCAAGGCAACGGCACTTTCTTTGTCAGCGTTCAGTTGACAATGCTGCTGTCAACTCAGCCATTAGCTTCGTTTTGCAAATTGATTCTCTTTATAGTTACCCATATTGGATGACAGAGTTTTGAAAGGGAAGAAGTGGAAGAAAGAAGTATGCCTGCTGAGATAATTGCACTTGTCCGTCTCCGCAGGATATAAACTATCTCCTTTATCCATTCATTCTTCTAAGCATGCTATTTCTAAGTGCAGTTCAGCTAAGAACTCAAATGTTAAAAAGCTCAGATGACATTTCCAGAGCAATACATTACCCAGCTTTTGAGGTAGTATAGACAAGGAGACTGATGGCCGGTGGGCTGATCATATACCCCAGAGAAGCGTATAGTCATGCCTCAAAGTGATTCCTCTTGGGAAGTCTGTGTTGGGTTTGTCAACCATGGTTCCTTCACCCAATGCTTGCGTTCCACGCAGCTAGAGGGGAACAAGGATGTGTTTTCTTCTTTCTCATCCTCAAGTTTGGGTGGCATTTGGTTTGCTATTTGAGTAGGAATATTAGCTCCCCTTATAGATGGGAATGTCAGGAGATAAGAATTCGTGCTCTTTGAAGTTCATCCTTAGGAAGAAATCTTGATGTTAACGTTTTGAGATGCAACTCCTCCTTTCTATTATAGGGGTTTTGTTAGACGGTAACATGGACAGTTCGTTTCAGTTTAATACAATATAAGGATAGGAAGGAGGCAGGAGGGGATGGTGCTCATGGGAGAGGAAAAAGAGGGAAGGAGAGAAAGGCAGAAATTAGAGATTTCGAATTGCAAATCTGCGGTTAAAAGGAAACAGCTATGGAAGTAGCAATTTCTGTGTGTTTTCAAGGGCTTTTCAAGGGTTTTCTGCAGTGAACAGACGTGTGTGGAGCCCTTCCCCACCATTCTGCCTGCCATCATCCCCGAGTCTTCCCCCTACTGTGATCCTCAACAACCTCCTCCCATCTCCTGGCCTTCTTCCCTGCCTTCCATTTTGGAAATACCAGTGAGAAGTCTGATTATATGCCCAGGCTAGCATGAAAATAAGGGAAGTTTTCTTTATGAAAATTAAAAAAAAATAATAGAAATAAAGCAGCCTGTGATTGTTGGGCAGGAGTCCCCTGCTCAGGGCAGGGCCAGACTCCCTCCATTCTCATGATGCCTCTGCAGCTTCTGTTCCAAGAGACCCCACAGACCTGGCCTCCTGGGAAGGGAGGGGTTGGAGATACCAGAAGATGATTAGAAAAGTGAGGAGTCTTGAATAGTTTCTCTACTATAAATATGGTTAATAGGAGGCTTAAAATGCTTTTCTCCAAAAAGACTGGACTTCGGAGGGACAGTTTCTGTGAGATAAGCAGGAGAGATGTCTGAGACCGGGGGCTATGGGCTACTAGGGAAGTATTTTTAGTTAAATGATGATGGCAGTAATACCATTTGGGTTAGTTAGAGGGTAGAGGTAGAGGGTAAGTTAGAAGGATTTCATACCGTCAGGGAAGGAGCTGAGCATTTCATCAGCCTGAATATATTTGTCTAATTAAAAAATCATTTTAGGGGGCACCTGGGTGGCTCAGTGGGTTGAGCTGCTGCCTTCGGCTCAGGTCATGATCTCAGGGTCCTGGGATCGAGTCCCGCATCGGGCTCTCTGCTCAGCGAGAAGCCTGCTTCCCTCTCTCTCTCTCTGACTGCCTCTCCATCTACTTGTGATCTCTCTCTGTCAAATAAATAAATAAGATCTTAAAAAAAAAACCATTTTGGAAATAAGACTTTATATTTCAGGGTTTGTCTTATATCCAGGCCAGTAAGATTTAGTCTTTAATGATGGCTCTACTGTGAGTTCTGGAAATACATTTTGAGTATGGATTTGTACTAATTTGCAAGGGATTGCTAGATAATTCTTCCAACTGGCATCTAGCTTCCCTGAGGCACTTCCAACTTCAGAGTCACTATTTCTCTTTTTCAGTGACTAGATGTGTTTGGTATTGCAGGGGTATTGTAATTGCCAAGACACTAGCCTTCCTTCTAACTACTCAGGTGGGTAGTAAGCTATAGAAGCCCTTGTCTTGTGTCTATTCTGTTTTTACTGGAATTGAAGCATTAAGATTCGCTTCCGAGACTTCCTCACATGCACACTATAGTGAATAATTTTGGAAATATTTTCACCATTTTTTTATTAAAATGGAATATACATTATCATAACCACGTAGAAGTTAGAATAAGCCCTGGTAAACAGATGTATATGTTCCTGAATTTATTATCTTGGGTTCCAAGTACCTTGTGGAAAATATCTATTCTGATAGACACTTCTAATATTCTCCCAAATCCAGTGCTTCTCTCTTTCCAGACACATGGGAGAATTGTACTTTCCCGCTGCCTTGCAGTTGGGTAAGTAGTTTCTGCCATTGAATTGTGAGCTGAAGAAACATGTGCCACAATGGGCACCTGGGTGGCTCAATGGGTTAAACCTCTGCCTTCGGCTCAGGTCATGATCTCAGGGTCCTGGGATGGAGTCCCCGGTTGGGCTCTCTGCTGGGTGGGGAGCCTGCTTCCCGCTCTTTCTCTCCTGCTTCTCTGCCTACCTGTGATCTATCTCTCTGTCAGATAAATAAATAAAAATCTTTGAAAAAAAAAAAAAGAAAGAAACATGTATCACTTCAGGCTACAGCATTTACATGCTGGTGTGTGACCCTCTAGCCCCACCTACTCCTTCTGGGGGTGAGCCCTGAAGAGTCATGGAGAAATGGTGGCATCTCTCCATGTAATGCCCACAGGGAGCAAAACTGATCTCCCAGTCTTTACTGGGCATACAGTAGGAGCGACAAATAAACTTTTGTATTTTTAAGTTACTGAAATTTCTGGGATTCTTTGTTAGTTCAACCTCACCTATTCTAACAACCATATGCGTCTTCACTAACATACACAGATGATGGCCTGTGGACAAATCTGGCATGCTGCATATCTTTAAATTTTTTTTTAATTTTCTGTTTTTTTTTAACATCTTAATTTTTTATTTTTCATGTTCGAAGATTCATTGTTTATGCACCACACCCAGTGCTCCATGCAATACGTGCCTTCCTTAGTACCCACCACCAGGCTCACCCATCCTCCCACCCACCTCCCACCAAAACCCTCAGTTTGTTTCCCAGAGTCCGCAGTCTCTCGGCTGTCATCTCCCCCCTGATTTCTGCCAATTCACGTTTCCTTTCCTTCTCCTAATGTCCTCCATGTTATTCCTTATGCTCCACAAGTGAGTGAAACCATGTGATAATTGACTTTCTCTGCTTGACTTATTTCACTCAGCATAATCTCCTCTAGTCCCATCCATGTTGATGCAAAAGTTGGGTATTCATCCTTTCTGATGGAGGCTTAATAGTCCATTGTGTATATGGACCACATCTTCTTTATCCATTCATCTGTTGAAGGGCATCTCGGCTTGTGGTAAATATCGATCTAACATAAATTTTACCAATTCCAGCATGTTTACAATTCAATGGCATTAAGTCCATTCCCATTTTCCTGCAGCCATCACTATCATCCATCTTAAGAATGCTTTCATCTTCCTAATCAGAAAATTGGTACCTGTTCAACAATAACTTCCATTCCTCCCTCCCTGCAGCTCTGCATAATCACTATTCTACTTTCCATCTCTACGAATTTGCTTTTTCTAGGTACCTCATATAAGTGGATAACACAATAGTTATCCTTTTGTACCTAGCTTATTTCACTTAACATAACATCCTTAAAGTTCCTCCATGTTGTAGCATGTAGAAATCTCCTTCCTCTTTAAAAAACTGAATAATATTCTATTGTGTGCATATAATACATTTGTTTACTTGGGTTGTTCCCACCTCTCTTGGCTATTGTGAATAATGCTGCCATGAATATTGGTGCAAAAACACCTGTTTGCATCCTTACTTCAGTTTTTGGGGGGTATATGCCCAGAAGGAGAATTTCTCATATGGTGATTCTATGTTTAACTTTTTTTGAGGAAGCACCATACTGTTTTCCACAGTGGCTTCATAATTTTACATTCCCATGAGCAATGCATGGAGGTTTGCCACATCTTTGCCAATATTCATTACTTTCCATTCTATTTTCAATGAATTTTTAAAATAGTAACCATCCTAACACGTGTGAAGTGGTATCTTGTGGCTTTGATTTGCATTTTCCTAATGATTACTTTTGTTGAACATTTTTTCTATGGCTCTTGGTGTATTGCTGTTGGAGAAATGTTTATTCAAGTCTTTTGCCCATTTTTGGATTAGGTTGTTTATGTTTCTGTTGAGTTGTTGATGCCTGTTTTTGTAAATACAGTGTTTTTGGAACACAGCCATTCATTTATATATTTTTATAGGTGTCATTGTACTATAACAACAGAGTTGAGTAGTTGTGATGGGAGCTGAGTAGCCCACGAAACTTAAAACATTTACTGTGTGACCTTTTACAGAAAAATAATGCCAAGTGTAGGACATCAGAGCTTCTATTTCCACTTTCCCCAGGAAACTTGGCAAGTGTACTCTCCTTGTCACTCCTTTTTCATCCTCCCTACCCTTGACATCAAGACGTGAAACTTACTCCATTGGTTGAAGCTGTGAAGGGAGATAAAGTTTGGGAGTTGGGAAGGAGAACAGATATAGAAAGGACAATATTTCAAGGTCATGAGGTGAAAACATGAAAGGGACTCCATAATGCTTATTTTTTATATTAATATTTATTCATTACCTTTAATGTACTAGGGTGCTCCTAGATACTTTTCATGCATAATAGCATTTAGTTGTTAGAACATATCTCTGAGATAGATGTTCTTATTAACCTTATTTTAAAAACAAGGGCATTGAGGGATTTTTGCCCAAAGTTACATTGTAAGTGACTGAGTCAGGATTTGAACTCAGCCCAGTCTAGCTCTAGCATCTCAGTCTAGCCTCTCCTTCACTATGCTGAGCAGAAACAAGGTACATGTGGAAAAAGGGAGCCAACTAAGTAGGTTGGAGAAGGGGCTGTGTTCTGGAAAGTGGAGGTAGGGAAGGTAAATGTTATATAGATTTAAACTGAATTTCAGGTGGCCTCAAGTGCCAGACTGTGGATTTTGGACTTATTGTGAGAACTTCGGGCAGCTTATGTGACAGAAATCAATCTGGAGCTGTGAAGAGTTGGAGCCATGAGGTGAGGTAAGGCAGAGGGAAGGCTTGCCAAGCCATTGTAGTATAATCTAGCACAATGAATATGGCTTCAACTATGAATCTATAAATTTTTAAGTGGATAATAAAAAGTCATAAATCTGTTTTCTTAGAGTAATGACCCTTAAAGGTATTTCTAGGCTAATTTCAGAGGAGAATATAGGTCGCCCCTCTCCTCTCTGTCCTTGGCTGGAATTTTCATCTACCATGGAGAATGCTGAGAGAGATGCCATAATAAAATTGGGAAATGGAACATAGTGTGGCCCTGAAGCACCTTTGCCTCTGACTGTAGTCATCTGTGCCTTTCTTAAGGCTTGTGGGGACTTTCTTAATTCATGCAACAATTGAGAACTTTAATTTGATCTCCTTTTAGTTACTAATAAATTACAATCTTACTTTATTCTATATGACAGATAGGACTCTGTTGTACTTCTGTTAGTTTTGCCAGATAAACAGAAGAGGTCTTAATTTATTCTGAAGGGGTCTATAGCAGGAATAAGTCAAACTGTTGTTACCACAAATGTACATTTGGGAATTGGAGGACTGTCTATGTTCAGAGATCTTCTGGTGTTATGAAAGGTCCAGGAACAAGGTAAACATTTAAAGGAAGTTTAATGAAGAACCTATAATAATTGTACCTAGCTTTGGCTTTATCAGGATTTGGTTTAAAATATAATATTCACAACACAGTCAGTTCTCATGATTCATAATAGTTACATTCCATAAAGTGTCTATGAACACAGAGTTAGCAAATAATGAACCATTGCTGTTGGAGAATTGGAGAATAAGTTCCTATGAGCCTCTGGACACAATATTTTCATTGACAAATCAATACATAAACTTGTGGTATGTGTGTGTCTGTTTAAAGGCATCATATTTATTTTTTTAAAGATTTTATTTATTTATTTGTCAGAGAGAGAGAGGGAGAGAGAGCAAGCACAGGCAGACAGAATGGCAGGCAGAGGCAGAGGGAGAAGCAGGCTCCCTGATGAGCAAGGAGCCCGATGTGGGACTCGATCCCAGGACGCTGGGATCATGACCTGAGCCGAAGGCAGCTGCTTAACCAACTGAGCCACCCAGGCGTCCCTAAAGGCATCATATTTAAAACAGATGGTTGATTCCTGAACATTGAACTATGGCCGGCATTGTAACTCATGCCTGAACGAAGCTTCTCTAACACATGTTTTCTGCATAAGGCACATCATAGCCTTCTGTGCTTAGGAACACTAGACAGCGCTTCAGCACGCCAATGACCAGGAGCCCTTTTCACCCCAAAATGTGCAAGTATGACACTAACTGCACCACAGAAAGGACACTATTTCCAGTATGGGAGCTGGAATAAGAAGGTGGAGCACCAGCTTGTTTGACCTTGGCTGGGAACAGGTGCATCAAGTGATTTGAAGTTTTTGCCATTCTGCACATTTTCCTAAATGATCACAAAAGCTCCACAAATATTGATTTTTGGGGTTACAAGTAAATTTTAGCAAGTAGGTCAATTTGTAACCATGGAATCCACGAATAATGAAGATTGATTATACGTGATCAGTGAATGACATTATTTTTATAACCAAAGTTCAGTTTCGTTAATTATGTGCTAACCCATGCTTAGTTAAGCCCTGTCTGGGGAAATCCTTGATCCCACACAGTTCTGCTCTGATTTGCAGGGAGAAAGATAGGGAGGTAGCAACAGCTGGACCAGGTGCTTGCAAATCTAAACCCTGCATGACAGAGAAGACTCTTCCACCAGCGCAGGTGTGCAAACAGCAGCAGAGTGACGACGAACCCACATGTTCACCCTAGCTAGTGAGAACTCACAACAGACAATCTCCTTCTGCCTCTTGCACATCACTTACAAGTTAGGGCATGTGAATGAAGCACAGAGGGTTTTAATCTTGGGACAGGACTTCCGCCCCAGGAGAGTCAAAAAAAACAAGGAATTGCCAAAGCTAAACTTGCATGTCTCCCAAGACAGGAGTATCCATCAAACAGCAAAGGAAGATGGTGTTTGATGAAGCCAGGGAATTAAACCCAGGCACAGAGAGGCCAGGAAGTATAATCTGGGTCCTGCTTACAAGTCTCAGTGAATTAAATTCTTAGGTGAAAGCCATGATTCAGCTGGTTAATTATAAAGTTTGATTCAACTCTGAAAGCTATCCAAACTGCCTCCATTTGAACAGTGAGATCATTGGGGTCATTTCAAACTTTGGAAGTAACTGTTGAACGAGGAACTCAGTCCCCAAAACTCTTAGGTCCAAGATGTCCTGGTGCTAGCTCATTGTCTTGTCCAGCAACATGGAGAGAATTCCAGGTCTCACCTCAGACCTCTTGCACTCCCCTGGCACCCAGGGGCCTATTAGCACTCGTGAGTCTCCTACCTACCCCCACTCTTCCCAGCTCAGACCTGTCCTCTGTTGCAGGCCCTGTGCTTCCAGACCATTGGGAGGCAGCCTCTTTACTGCTGGGTCCCTGCAGGGAAGGCCCAGACTCCTCGGGCGTTATCCTCGTCCTCTTCCATGCTGCCCTAAATCTTGAGTAAAGTTCAGTAGCCCATCCTATCATTAGAAGTTCTGGAGAATTAGAAGTGACAGCAGAAAACAAGGCAGGAAGTACTTCCACAGAAGCAGCAACTAATTTGAGGTACAGTGGATAGGACCTGGAGCGTGGTGAGCAAGATAGGGGCATTTGGTGTTGGAGCTAAAGGATCCTCTTGGGGTATTAGAATGTTTATGCCGAGTGCAATAATTGGTACCCATAATGGCAGTTCCGCCATTCTGAACGTGTCAAATTATGTTCGGATACACTACCAAAAAGACATAGAAGTAAAAGATTTTAGTAAAGATGGTCATAAGAATGGTGAAAATACAGTAAGCCTTGGCACTTTTGGAGAAAGCTTATCCGCATAATTCAGTTTTCTGCAACACTTTATTTCTGAAAGATGCTAAGGTAAACGAGACTTAATCAATTTTGGATGAATTGCTTGGCTCACAGCCTTCCTGGTGCATACATATTTCTATTCTAAGTAGAAAGAATAAAAACAAAGTTTCTCCAGTGAGAGAACCAGCACGAAGGAGCATGGCAGAGTCTCTTAGTTAGTGCCCCAATAGCCAGGTCCCACCATTTTCTTCCAGGATGGCACTGCTGAGGCCACCATCCCAGAAAATGTCAAATTTCTGGTCTCCCTTGCAGCTAAGGGTGGGCATGTGACTGACATATGGCTAATGAGATGCAAGGGAAAGTCAGCTGGGAAGCTTCTGGAAAAAGGATTCCTCCTGGATTTAAAAACAAAAATTGAACAATACAGAGACATATCGGGAAAGTTCTCTGACAGCCCAGGTGCCTCCAGCCCCCCATCCTCTCTTGCCTTTGCACTGAGTTGTGATTAAGTCCCCTATAGCCCTCTTGCTATCACAAAGGGACTTACCACCCAAGCATCAAAAATGCAGGTGGGAGAGATAAGTCCTGATCCTTGCTGACACATCGAGTCCTTGAGCCAAGGCACTGCCTTTATTCAGATTTCTTGTTAGGTGAATGAATTAAAACTGAAAAGTTATTCTGGATATTCTGCTATGTGTATCTGTAGACTTCCCAACTGATCAGGCGAAGAAGGACTTCCTTTTAAGGTTTGCGTTCTGGGTTTGATCCTTAAAAAAGTACATTTTACATTTGAAAAGTAAAGAAACTGAAGGGCAAAGTTGCAGAAAAAAATCATGTATGTAGACTGGTTACAGCAAGTTAATGAGGCCAGGGCTGGGGCTGATTATTTTTCTTTTCTTTTTCTTCTTCTTCTTTTTTTTTTTTTTTTAAAGATTTTATTTATTTATTTGACAGAGAGAAATCACAAGTAGGCAGAGAGGCAGGCAGAGAGAGAGAGAGGAGGAAGCAGGCTCCCCGCCGAGCAGAGAGCCCTATGCGGGGCTCGATCTAGAAACTCTGGGACCATTACCTGAGCCGAAGGCAGAGGCTTTAACCCACTGAGCCACCTAGGCGCCCCAGTATTCATTGTTTTTGCACCACACCCAGTGCTCCATGCAATACGTGCCCTCCCTAATACCCACCACCTTGTTCCCCCAACCTTCCACCCCCCGCCCCTTCAAGACCCTCAGGTTGTTTTTCAGAGTCCATAGTCTCTCATGGGATTTTTTTTTTCTTTTTAAAGATTTTATTTATTTATTTGAGAGAGAGGGAAAGAGAGCGAGAACACAAGCAGTGGGGAGAAGGAGAAGCAGGTTCCCCCTGACCAGAGAGCCTGATGCGGGGCTCAATTCCAGGACTCAGGGATCAAGACCTCAGCTGAGAGCAGATGCGTAACTGACTGAGCCACCCAGGCACCCCTGGGGCTGATATTTTTGGGCAGTTTTGTTGGTGTTTCCATTTTGTGGTCACCAGCTGAGCCCTTAATGTTCTCAACAGCAGCAACAAGAGTCCTCCTTCCCCCTACCCGCACAGTGGTAATAGCTAACATTTTACTGAGGGCTCCCTCACCCACGCCCTGCACAATGGTGATAGCTAACATTTTACTGAGGGCTTCCACTGGGTACTGATACTGTTGTAGGTCGTTTCCACTTAAGAATTTACTAATTCTGCTGGGAACCTATCAAGTCTCCCATGGTCCCCAACTCCTGGTGTTCACATCCTGGTGTCCTCACTCCTCCCACGGTACCAGGGTTGCTTTGTGTAACCAACAGCCTTGGGCAGAAGGGCTGGTGTGTCCCTGCTGAGATTAGATGATGAAAGGCAGCTTCCTTCCTGGAGAAGAATTGAGGACTCCACCCAGACTGCTTCTTGGTATTTTTGTGGACGTGAATTATTTGATCAATTGGGTGGGGCTGTCTTCAGTGTGGAGGAAGTTGTATAAATCCATCATCATCTCTGTAAGAAAAATATACTCCCTTGCCCACGGTGGGTGGGCAGAATCACTTTTCTACTTCAAGGACGCTGTGTACACAGGTTCAGCCCGCTTTGAGTCACTCTCTTATTAAATCGGTGACTTCAGAGGCTAGTGCCGTACCAAAGCCCGAGCTCAGCAGCTCTCTCCAATATTTGGTACCTGTCAAGGGTTTGGACTTGTGTAGAGGACAAAGAATATTTGTTAAAAATAGGGATTACAACTCTGGGAGGGATTTATTTTTGTCACAGATTGGTTCCTGCTCCAAGCAGTGGGTTAACTTAGAGTTCATATTCTTTTCAAATTTGTGTTAATTAATTCTCCCTCCCATGACCTCTGACTGTGTTAGAATGAAAGC
This sequence comes from Lutra lutra, assembly GCF_902655055.1. Taxonomy (NCBI): domain Eukaryota; kingdom Metazoa; phylum Chordata; class Mammalia; order Carnivora; family Mustelidae; genus Lutra; species Lutra lutra. The sequence goes on from NC_062280.1 coordinate 142,103,055, forward strand.
TCTTGGCAGGTCGAGGTCCTGGAGGAGATGGAGACATTAGGAGAAACAGAATATTCATTCTAGAGGCAATGCTCATGGACACTCCCATTTACTAAATAGAAGTGAGGCACAAAATTAAAAATTCCCTTTGTAGTGATAAAAATTGTATCATTTTATAGCTCTTTGAATTGTTCAGAATACCTCTGCATACATTGTTTCTTTTCACTCCTACAGTGTACTTATTCTGTTACAGCTGAGGAAAGTGACTCAGAGGTCAATTCGTTTGTTAAGGTCATACAACAATTATAGCTTGTTTATTTGGTGCTTACTGTGTCTATTTACTATTCTAAGCACTTTACAGATATCAACCCACTTAATCCTAAAGACGACCCTATGAGGAAGGTTTTTGTTTTTAGCCTCATTTTTATGAATAAGGATGTAAGGCCCAGAAAGGTTAATTCACTTGGCTAAGTTCACACAGCTAGAAAGAAACTGATGCAGAATTTGGACTCTGTTGTCTGACCCACGAGGGCTGCCTATCTCCACATCTCTGCACGCTACCAGGCCGTGCTGCTAATCTTTGGGCTTTACCGTATTAACTAGCAATATAGGCTAGAATCTGAAACCAGCTTCACTTTTGCAACTCTAATATTCATTTCTTTGCTCAAGATGGTAGCCATCTTGTTATAGTACCAAATATATAATTTCATATCAGATGTCCACCTTTTGTTCTAGAAAACTGTTAACTTATAAATATAGGCCATCTTTTCTTCTTGTAAACATGGCCTATCTTTTCTGCTAGATGGCCTGCCATGTTTGATGGAAAGACCTTCAAATGATAGCACTGGGAACCATCCCATAAACCTTGAGAAATCTATCTGTCTGATTGTTACTACTGGTTTCCGAGCATCCCACATGGACCACAAGGCAGTTCTGAAGGTACCAAGTCACATCTGCATGTGGGTACCTGCCCTTCCACCCTCTACCTTATGCCTAAATGGAAATCAGGCAGTGTCTTCCCTGGGTTGCTTTCCCCAGACCCCAACCTGAAATTAGCTCTCAAGGCCTTGTTCCTCTGAGAGTGAGACCTGAGATCTGGGACCAGCCCCAGTATTTGTTACCATTGTGCATGAGTCAACAATTTCAGTGTGACTTACAGGAGGCAGCATGGCGCGGGCATACAGTGTGGGCTGAGGGTCAGAGTTTTTATCTCTCCTTTATAATTTTCTCTCCTCCTCCTTGACCTTATGCCTATGCAGTAGAGACAGTGGCTAATATGACTCGTACCTATTTCTCCCACCAGACATCAAAGGGCCTCCTACCATCAAAGACACCAGCTGTTTTGACACCCTGGAGGGAGGTTGGTGTGGGGCCAGTGGCTGGAAAATGTTTGCATTTGTACAGAAAGAATCAGCCTACCTTCTACCTTGCACACATAGTACCTGAGGGCTTACTTTTGAGAACTTTCCCATATACTGTTATGTTAATAACAGTTCTGTCAACTAGTTCTATTATTATCCTAAAAGATCTTAGGAGGTTCAGGACTTGTCCAGAGAGTGACACCAGGATTCAAATCCAGGTCTTTTTACCTTAACTCCAGTGCTCTTTTCATTACGCCACACTGCTCTGCCCATTAGCTCTTTCGAGAACTTTTTTTTTTTTTTGAAAGATTTTATTACTTATTTTTGTGAGAGAAACAGAGAGAGCATGAGCACATGAGTGGCAGTTGGAGGCAGAGGGAGAAGCAGAAGCAGGCTCCCTGCTGAGCAGAGAGCCTGAAATGGGGCTTGATCCCAGGACCCTGGAATCAGGACCTGAGCAGAAGGCAGACGCTTAGCCAACTGAGCCCCCCAGGCACTTTCAGGAACTTTTTAGAACATTATAAAGAAGCTCTTACAGAATATCCAACCACTAACTTTGAGTTACCCAATAATTAGGGGCTGACTAAGAATACTACTACTACTAGTACTACTACTACTACTACTACTAGCAGCTAATAGTTATTGAATGCTTACCATGTGTCAGGCTCTGCTGAGAACTTCATGTGCATCAAATCTCATTTTAAGTCTTAAAAACCCTGCAAAGCTTTGCTCCTCAAAGTGTATTCCGCAGACCAGCCGCGTGGGCATTACTAGAACTGGTGAGCCATGCAGCCTTTAGGCCCTGCTCCAGACCCCTGGATCAGAGCTTGCCTTTTACTGAGATCCTAGGCGATTTGTGTGATCATGGATGTCTGAGATGATCCGCTCTGAGGAACTGCCCTAGCCTATTTTATGGGGGAGAAAATTAAGGCTTGGAGAGATTTCAGGAGCTTAGATACCCATTCAGACAGTTCATTCAAACCAGGCCGCCTGCGTGCAAAGCCTTACACATTACAAATGACTACTTTCCGTATTTGAGCCTCCGCCTGCATGCCCTTCTCACGGGGATAAAGGTGCCTGAGGGTTTTGTTGTCATTGCATGAAATGCAAGATAATCATGCAAAGCAGAGCAGGCTGAGCATCTCACCCACAGCGGAAAGACCGCTTGGGTTATTTTCTGTAAAACAGTGTTCAGATGCCCACTTGGCATTCTGAGACTCTCCGCCATGGTGCCTGCAAAGCACTTAGCCAGGGTTCAACAAATAGTGATTATATTTTAGGAGTGTAATGATAAAAACTCATGGTTGAAGACTAACAAGTGTTGTTGCAGAAAATCTGAGACCTAGGAAACTCAAACGCAGCCTGGGAGAGCAGGGAAAGTTTAGCTTTATTAACGCTAGGGGGCTCAGCGGGATTCCTTCTCAAAGACTGAGCACCCACCATGGTTAGGAGTGAGGTTTTTGTTTTTTTTTTTTTAATTTTTTAAATTTATTTTCAGCGTAACAGTATTCATTGTTTTTGCACCACACCCAGTGCTCCATGCAATCCGTGCCCTTTCCAATACCCACCACCTGGTTCCCCCAACCTCCCACCCCCCGCCCCTTCAAACCCCTCAGATTGTTTTTGAGTCCATAGACTCTCATGGTTCACCTCCCCTTCCAATTTCCCTCAACTCCCTTCTCCTCTCCATCTCCCCTTGTCCTCTTACACTGTTGGGAATGCAAGTTGGTGCAGCCACTTTGGAGAACAGTGTGGAGATTCCTCAAGAAATTAAAAATAGAGCTTCCCTATGACCCTGCAATTGCACTACTGGGTGTTTACCCCAAAGAGACAGATGTAGTGAAAAGAAGGGCCATCTGTACCCCAATGTTTATAGCAGCAATGGCCACGGTCGCCAAACTGTGGAAAGAACCAAGATGCCCTTCAACAGACGAATGGATAAGGAAGATGTGGTCCATATACACTATGGAGTATTATGCCTCCATCAGAAAGGATGAATACCCAAATTTTGTAGCAACATGGATGGGACTGGAAGAGATTATGCTGAGTGAAATAAGTCAAGCAGAGAGAGTCAATTATCATATGGTTTCACTTATTTGTGGAGCATAACAAATAGCAAGGAGTGAGTTTTTATGGTTAAAGCTAATGGGGGATGGTAATGGGGTGTTTTCGTGGTGTCTCAAGGCCCTGAGGCTTTCCCAGTCTCTCAAGGCCAAATGGCCCCTTCATGTGGAAGCACAATCTCTACGGAGGTGGCTCAGGAGAGCACTGACTCACCCCGGGGGCTGTTTCTCTTTCTTTTCTTATTCAAACAGGACCAGGCTTCTGGTCTTTTTCTTCTGTCTCAGCAGGAGCAATGACTTGTTATCTTAGTCAAATGGGCCATTTGGTCTGCTCTTGACCTTAGCAGGCACAGAGTCTCTATCCGCCTCAGTGTTTCTTCACAACTTCCCAAGCGAAGTGTGACTTCCACTTGTTTGAGGACAAGGTGGCAACCCCCCCACCCCCCATTCCTGTAGCAAGAAACCTAAAAGTGAGATAAGCAGGAACAGAAAACATTTTATCTATCCAGAGGCTTTGGGCTTTTTCTTTTTCCTCCCTACTTGCTTAGTAGGGAGGAAGCTGGACCATGAGCAAATGTCCATTTCTTTCTTTCTTTTTTTTTTTTTTTAACATCTTAATTTAATTTTATTTTTTTTCAGCGTTCCAAGATTCAATGTTTATGCACCACACCCCGTGCTCCATGCAATACGTGCCCTCCACAATACCCACCACCAGGCTCACCCAACCCCCCACCCCACACCCCTCCAAAACCCTCAGTTTGTTTCTCAGAGTCCACAGTCTCTCGTGGTTTGTCCCCCCTTCTGATTTCTCCCAGTTCACTACGATTTCTGTATTATCTAGCAATAGCTCCTGGGTATGGATGTGGTTCTAAAAGTATTTCAGCCCGTGAATGAATGCCACGTTTTTGGTATTATGCAACCCCAGGGCCCTTTTCCTTTCTCACCAGAGGAGTCATCATGGGCCTTTCTGAAGTAGTTTACGCCAAGAAGTCACACATGGGCTTGGCATCCAGGGATCCGGTCCTTTGGAACTTTGCTGGTGTCACAGTTGTGGTCTGACCTCTGGCTGATGGGCTCCTGATTCATCTTCCCACTGTTTGCACCCTTCCCCCTCTGCTCTTGGGTTGCAGGGGGAACATCTCTTTTGGAGAGTGACCAGTGCCTTTCTTTTTTCTTTCTTTCTTTCTTTCTTTTTTTTTTTTTTTTTACTGACCGCCTTTGCACTGCGTTGCTTCTAAGTTGAAGCTTCTGTTCCCATGGTTCCCATTTCCACGAGGAGGTACAGGGTGGTGGCTAATGCACCCCAGTGTCTGGTGACAGACTGCAGGCATTCAGATCGTGGATCTGCAAGTTACTGCATCGTTTTTGTGCCTCATTTCCTTTGTCGACAGGGAAGAGTAAAAATACCTACCTGCTTCCTTGTGGGAGGGGAAACCCTTGAGGGTTGTGGGAATTTAGATAAATTTCGAACAGTGCTTATATAGTAAGTATTCAGTAATGGTTCTTGTTATCTATTTTGTTTTTCCCATGAAATCTGTGACCAGGACAGTATTTTTTCCCACTTAGCTGCTGAACACATTGGGGTCACCCAAGTACAGGTTCATAATCCCTTGTACCAAAAAAAAAACTGAAACAAGAGACATTTTAAAAAAATTTTTTTTAAAGATTTTATTTATTTATTTGAGAGAGAGAGAGAGAGACAGTGAGAGAGAGCACGAGCGAGGAGAAGGTCAGAGAGAGAAGCAGACTCCCCGTGGAGCTGGGAGCCCGATGTGGGACTCGATCCCAGCACTCCGGGATCATGACCTGAGCCAAAGGCAGTCGTCCAACCAACTGAGCCACCCAGGTGTCCCAAGAGACATTTTTTTTTAAAGTAATTCATTGGGTAGTAAAACCTGACCAGAACTGACATGATAGCATCTATGATCTTTATTTATCTCACCTAGTATAAATATGGATGTTTCACTGAAACAGTAATGTGTTAGGTTTGGCTATGTACTCTGCTGGGGAGCTGATGAAACTTTGAGACTCAGATTGCTTGCCTGAAAAACATAGTTAGTGATACCCTTGTTATTGGGTTGCTAGGGGATTAGATCAAGGAATGTATATGTATTGAGAAGACTGGCCATCCTGTTCTCTTCTCAGATGGAGAATAGCTAGAGTTAAGACTTCTGGAATGAATACAGTAGGGCCCCCAGAATGAGCCATTTAATGAGTCTCTTGAGGATATGATTGAAATGTAGGTGCAGTTCTTGATGCTGTAGGCTCTGGGGTAAGCAGGAAATGAGCCAAACTCTACTCTGCCCCCCAATGCCTAACTAGGACCAAGGGAGCCAGAGAGTCTCTATTGCTAATTACGAGGCAGCAAGGGCAGCTGTCCACGCTGAGCCAAGTTTAGATGCTACTGCCCATCACCCCAGCCCTGCTGCCCCCCCCCCCCGGCACTGACTGCATGTGTCTGTTCTCACAAACCAGGCTCTGCTGGTACCTCTGCCTCCTGTCTTCTCCCCACCCCAGCCACTGGGCACACAGGTTGTCCTTCCATTTCATGAACTCTGAGTTCAGTCCTGGCTCCATGACTGGACATTTGTAAGCCCCTCTGGCTGGAACATTTCCTCTCCCAGATCTTCCTGTGGTGAACTCATCATCTAAGTCCTAGGTCTGTTGTCACCTCCTCAGAGAGAGGACCTGGCCACTCCATCTCGCTAAATGGCACCTTGCTTCTCATCATTCTCTGTCTTACAGTCCTGGTTTTCTCCCTCTTTTCTACTGAGCACTTACCCATTATCTGATGTTATCTGATCTATTGGTTTATCTTTTCATTCTCTTTCTTCCTGCATTGGAATGCAAGTCCCTTAAGTATGGGGCTTTGCCAGTCTTGTTCATTACAGTTTCCAGGCTATAGAGCTGTGCCTGGCACATACATTTATTGACAAATAAATGAATCAATGAGTGGGAAATCATAAGGGCAACCCAGCCTGGAAGGCCCTGTGTCTACTTTATATAGTGGCATCTGGAGAGTCAGAGTCTACCCCCTCCTCCAGACTGTTTTGAGGAGCATGGAAATATTGCTGGTATTATGGAAAGCAAACCTTAGGTGACTCCAGCCTGAATGATTGAGGCTCAAGGAGAACTATGAGGCAGAACACAATATCCTGTAGAACAATTTTTCATAGTGGGGGTTGGGCATAGAGTATGGAGTGGGCCTGGGAATTCAGGTGGTAGGTTTGTGGGAGTTCAGCTGTACTTGTAAAATGTTGTTCCCTTTTAAGAAAAAGAATCTCAAGCAAATATAGTGAGGTGTTGATTTGATAAACCTGGGTAGAGGATGCACAGGTATTTGATATAGGATTCTTTATGGTTTTATCATTGCTTAATGGGCCAGAACTGGATTAGGGAGAAGGAAGTAATTGTAAATAAGATAGGATATTGCTGTTTTGATATGATTCTACTGAATTTTTTTTTAAGATTTTCTTTATTTATTTGACAGATCACAAGTAGGCAGAGAAGCAGGCAGAGAGAGAGGGGGAAGCAGGTTCCCTGCTGAGCAGCGAGCCTGATGTGGGCTCAATCCCAGGACCCTGGGATCATGACCTGAGCCGAAGGCAGAGGCTTTAACCCACTGAGCCACCCAGGCGCCCCTCTACTGAATTTTTTAGTATCTGAGAGTGAGTCTTAAATTGAATTAAAGTGACAAGACCTGCCTGAGATGTTGTCTCATCTCAACAGGAGGGGACAGGAAACTTTGATGGAGCATGCCAGTAATGGGAGAAAAATAGAACTGTTTCCTGGTTGTGTCTTATTGTAATCAGCTCATAAAATAAACCACAAAGAACTTGGCACAGTGTCTTATAAATGGCAAATTCTTGGTAAATGCCAAAAGGCAGTTATTATGACCATCATTTTTATCCTCCCTTACATAGCACATGAGTCATGACCAAGTCACCACACTACAGACTCTGAGGACACAGGGCAACAGAGCAAAGCAGTGTCTGGAAACCAGTGTCAAAATCCAAGAAAGTATCAGTAATCAAATCATACTTTAAAGTTCACCCTAAGATCCACTTGCCAGAGAATGCCAATGAAAGGAATGGGGAAGGTGAAATATTTTGAATTTGTGTTGAGTAGATGTGCTGTCCTTCCCAAGGATGGGGGGAGGCTGTTGACCCACCTTGGGTGACATATTCTAGATGCTTTCCCTGGAAAGGACTCTTGATGGAAGCCTTTAGGGCATTTCAGCAGATTGGGATGGGGGTGCATTTTGGGTGTCGTTTTCATACAATCTGTGGGCCTTGGGATTGCAGGGAGGGGGCCCATTCTTGTTCCTGTGGCTTTCCTGTGGAATTAGCCCAACTGTCTTTTTGCATATCGAGCCATGTGGTTTCACCGTGGCCTCTCCCTAGAAACGGAGAAGAGCCTTATGTATAAGCACTCACTTTGTGGAGAATCTGGAAGGCATGACTATGGTAGTAAACATGGATGACCAGAAATCTTGGATGGTAGAAATTTATGCTAATCCAGAAATGTTGATTGCTTCATCTTTACCAACCATCTTCTTTGAGACCTTAAGTTCTTCACAGACTAGCTTGAGTTTTATTTTTGGTTCTTGCTAATCTAATGTTTGGGGATGATGAGAAACACTGAAGCGGAAAGAAATTAGGTAAAGTAATGGGGCCAGAGAGCCTAATCCATAAACTGGATTGGCTAATTTGGCATTGGCTATAAATGCTGTTTTGCAATTATGTGTCATTGTCTGGGTGATTCGTATGGATGCTCTGTGAAGTATGAGAGGAGAGATGTACCCTGTACCTGTTTTGCTTCCTCTTTGGATTTGGCTCTGTTAATAATAAAGCTTATAAAGTCAAGAAAATTACCACCGACACAATCACAGAAGGTACTGGGTCATTGGGTGTGTGTAAATTTTAGGCAATCGAGATTGCATTTGAAAGAATCCTTTGTTAGATCAGAGCATTTCCTGGAATAACACACTATTGAGATTTGCTGTGATGGATTCTGGGAATCTTGGGGCCACTTTCTCTACTATTGTTAGGAAAAACACCCATCTAAGGAATCAATATGGTCAAGCAGAACATGTACAGAACAGTTTAATATATCCATCTCTCCTTGGGAAATAGCTTTTTTTAAAATCACAGGAGTACTTTGCTCTTTTGAGAGCTGACCCCACCTTTATCTTACGTGACCTGAGACAATAATTTGACAGAAAAAAAAATCTTCAAATACATGATGGAAGTTGACTCACTAATGTGAAGACAGACATGTAAGGAAATCGAACTCTCTAAATTCAGCAATCTTGTCATTCTGCCGTAGCTCATGCACCTGCTTCTACCTGTGTTAGCTTTCTACCTTCACTGAGACCTCCAAATTTTCCTCCTATTCCTTTCACTCATTTGTTATACACTACCCTGATCATTTCATTCATTCATTAGGTAGCTCCTTGTTCATTCACTCTGTTTTATAGCTCCCATGTATCTCAGTCATCAGCTACATACTTCCACTCAGTGCCCTAGGCAGCAGGCTGTGAGAGGGCCAGATGAATGGGAATGGAAAAAGCATCAGGACAGGAGTGGCAGGTATCCTGTCCCTTACAACCAAGTCTGAAAAAATGGGAAAAAAACCTCAGTTAAAACCAGGCTGGTGTCACTATCTAAATAATTGGCTTGAATCACAAAAGGGCAAAGACACCCCCATCTTGACTCACTGGGTCTGTCTTCCACGTGAGAAAAACCAGTAGCTGGTTACAACTCCCAAGGGGACTGGCAAGAACTTGGCAGGTATGTGAGACTGCCTAGCTCACTGGTTAGAATTCAGGACCAGTGTTCTAGTTCCTCTCTCCAGAATGGTGGTAGGTGGTTGGGGGGAAGGTAGCATTAGCAGAAAGACGGGGCAGCAGGTTCTGGTTGAGATGGGAAGATCCTATGGAATGGGAACACAATATAAAATCCGTGGCTCTATTTAGGAAGCCTCTATTCCTAGATATTCAGATTTGAGATAGGAAATAACTAGGAGGTTCCTACTTTGATGCTAGCATGAACTCCTCTTGCCCCATGGCCAGGCCATCAGATGACTGACTTAGTATATTTCCAGTTGCTTGAGGGCAAGATCTGTACCTTACCTATTCTCTCACATGTCTCTAGACCTTTCACTATACATTGAACATGGTCAACATGTCACAGGTGACATCTCAATAAATACTAGAATGAATATTTTAGACAGTGAGCTTAAATCTGTAAGATTTATTTATTTTTCAATTTCCCCTCAGCACTCACATTTAATTCTTTATTTTAGACACGAACCAGTTTTAGATACTGATTCAGATTTTCAAGTCCTTGCACTGCTTTAAATGCCCTTGTGTCCTTCCTTACTCTCCTCCCTGAAAGTGAGAATTGTGTTCTACCCATAACCTGGGCATGCAATTCCCACTGATTGTACAGAATGGGATTTTTACAATCTCTCTCCCTCCCCAGTTTTGTAGAGATATAATGACATTAAATATTGTGTAAGTTTAGGGTGTACAATGTAATGACTAGATACTGCAAAAATGATTACCATGATAAGGTTAGTCAACACATCCTTATCATTTGTTTTTCTCATTTCAATGGACTTTGTGGTCAGAAAGATCTTCGTTTGGACTCCAGTTGTATTAGTCAATAGCTGTGAGACTTTGGGCTAGTTATTTACCTTCTCTGAGCCTCTTCTTCTCACCTATATATTGTGGATAACACACCTATGTCTTAATATTATTGTGAAGATGTAATAAGGTCAAAAGTATAATATACCTAACGTGCTAATGAATAGGTATTAAATCTTTGTTAAATCTCTTTTCTCCTACGGACCATGGCTAGGTTCTACTTCAGTGGTTAGTTTACCTCTGCATGCATCTCTCTAAGTTACTGTTATAACCAAAAGGTTTATTATCTTTATTTGCTATTAAAAATAAATTAAAAATTGTTCAGTTACATAACTGGAGTTCACTATAGCCAGGATTTAAATTCAGTTCTTTTTTTTTAAGGTTTTATTTATTTATTTTTTCAGAGAGAGAGAGAGAGCACAAGTAGGGGGAGCAGCAGGTAGTGAGAGAAGCAGACTCCCCACTGAGCAGGGAGTTGGATACGGGGTTCCATCCCAGGACCCTGGGATCATGACCTGAGCTAAAAACAGACACTTAACTGACTGAAGCATCCAGGGTCCCAATTCTTTTCGACTCATGTGCCCATGTGCTCTTTTTATTCTGTACATTAGGAGGGTGCTGGCATCAAGTGTATTTTATTCTATTCTAGCATTTTGAGACTGAATCAAGTTTTTATTTTTATTTTTAAAAAAGATTTATATATTTATTTTGGGGAGGGAGGGAGAAAACAGGGGAGTGGGGGAGAGGGAGAAAATCTCAAGCAGTAGACTCCTTGCTGAGCACAGAGCCCCATCCAGAGCTTGAGTGCATGACCCTGAGATCATGACCTTAGCTGAAATCAAGAGTTGGACACTTAACTGACTGAGCCACCAAGTGCTCCTGAACCAAGTTTTTCAAGTTCCGCATTTTCCAGAATCACACGATAATCACAAAGCAGGTATCAACAAAAGCTCAACTGCTGTGGTTGTACTTTATGGATTCAATATCCCACTCTTTATCCAGCACCAAAAATAGGTTCTCTGGAGTATATGTCCCCACCTTTAATCATATACAGCTGAAAAATGATATCCATGTCAAGTTTCTGGAACCTATGAATATTACCTTAACTGGAAAAGAGCATTTGCAGATGTGAATAAGGTAAGTATCTTGAGAATAAGAGAGCATCCTGGATTACTCAGATGGATTCTAAATCCAATGACATGAGAAAGAGGGCTATTTGAGACAAAAGAGGAGAAGACACAGAGAAGAGAAGGATGCAATGGGACCACAGAGACAGGTATTGGAGTGATATGGCCACAAGCCAAAGAATGCCTGGAGCCATCAAAAGTAGGAAGAGGCAGGGAAGGACGCTCGGGCACAAACTTCCAAGACACCTTGATATCAGACCTGTGGCCTCCATAACTGCGAAAGCATAAATTTCTGTTGTTTGAAGTCACCAAGCTTGGGGTGATTTGTTACTACAACCTCAGGAAATAAATATATCATGCACTTATATGAATAAGCTAAATGAAATGATAAGAAATTACATTTCTTGAGTGTTTTCCCTCTCCTGTGATTCCTACCTCAGACATTGTTCCAGTCTTTGAAGCAATGTTGTTTGCTTGGTTTCCTATCTTAACTATTTTTTTTTAAGATTTTACTTATTTATTTGACATAGAGACAGATCACAAGTAGGCAGAGAGGCAGGCAGAGAGAGAAAAGGAAGCAGGCTCCTTGCTGAGCAGAGAGCCTGACTCGGGACTCGATCCCAGGACCCAGGGATCATGAAGCCAAAGGCAGAGGCCTTAACCCACTGAGCCACCCAGGTGTCCCCCATCTTAACTATTAATGCTATGGCTGCCTCAGCTGGTAGTGTAGCTGTAGGGTCTCTACCCATCAATACTAAATAGACCGTCAGATGGCACTGAGTGAAGTTTGGGGAGTTTGGGTCTTAGAGACCCAGGGTCAATGTTTTGTCTTTAATCATTTGCTTAGAGGAAGACAGAAAGGTGAGGTTCAGAATTTCTATTAAATATGGAAAATACTAATTAGGGAAATGGGCAAAGGTGTCTGCCTCATTACCTGGCGAATTGATTTTAGCTCACTAGCAACTGGCACCCCTAGATCTGAAAATCATGCCAATGGGTAGTTTAATACATTCTTTGAAGAGATGTGACAATTGCCACAGTGAAGAATGTGCATCATTTTAAAATTAAAGTAAATTCCTATAGTATTGAGGTAAAGATCAGAGTGATCTCTTGACATCTAGAAGTGAAAAAAGTGACAAAAGGTTATTAGCAAGTGATTTGTAGTGAATAATTGCAGATCTAAGATGGAAAATGAAATAGATTAAATCTTAAAGACTTGAGATAAAGACTCCAGTTCTGGAGCTAATGTGGTACAAGATCTGTATCTTACTAGATAGGAAAGAAAGGAGAATAAATAGCTTTCTGATAAAAGAAACTTGTCCATTGTGATGATTTCTCCAAGGACCTATTTTCTTTGTTAGAAAATCAAAGAGAAAAATTATATTGCAAGGTCACAGAATTAATCTTTGTCTGAACAACAACAACAAAAATGCAATTAAAAATACATAGATTTATACCTGGAAATAAATCTGTTGAAAAATAAATCTGTTGACTGTGGTTCCTATTTGAGTGTCAGCTAACTGGGGGCTGATACATAAATAAAGATTATTCCTGATTAAAAGAACCACGGAAGACAGGTTTGGTTTCAGGTCAGAGTTGGCTGGTCACTCAGAGGTGACTGCACTCTGTTCCACAGGAAGGGCAAATTAATCAGAGTGAGAAAGAATTAGAAGCCGAGATGTTCCTTTTTAGCCTAATTTTGTCACAATTTTATGAATTCTCAATTTTAACTGTAATAACCATAAATTTGCATTTTTCACACAGCTATCCCTATGTCTCTGATCCCTCACTCTCTCATTTATTTCTATACATTCCTATCATCAGTTATGGTGCTTTGGGTGATAGGTAACAGGTGTAAGGGATGGCACTTAGAGGGGAACTTTCTCCAAACTGTCATCATCCAGATATAATCTTCCTGGGAAATGCTAATAAAGAAAGTACAATTTTTGGAAATCAGGTACATAACTATAATCATAAAGCATGCTTCTACTTGTCACATAATGTAATAAAAATACCAAGATAGAAAACTAAAATAAAAAAGAAAAAGCAGTGAGTACCTCTCTTGGAGCTCCTTACCACTGTCTCATCTAGGTTATCTGGGACTCCCTGATCCCAGTGATTTTCATGCTAAGTGTATTTTATCTACTGTGGTGTAACAAACTATCCCGATTAGCAGTTTAAAATAATAAAAATATATCATATCAGAGTTTCTCTGAGTTAGAAACCAGGAAGCAGGGGCGCCTGGGTGGCTCAGTGGGTTAGGCCTCTGCCTTCAGCTCAGGTCATGATCTTCAGGCTCCTGGGATTGAGTTCTGCAATGGGCTCTCTGCTCAGCAGGGAGCCTGCTTCCCTCTCTCTCTCTCTGCCTGCCTCTCTGTCTACTTGTGATCTCTCTCTGTCAAATAAATAAATAAAATCTTAAAAAAAAAAAAAAAAGAAACCAGGAAGCAGCTTAGCAGGATGGTTGTGTCTTGCGGTTTCTCATGAAGTTTTCTCATGAAGCTGTTGGCTGGGGCTGTAATCATTTCAAGGCTTGACTGTGGGAAGATGTGTTTCCAAGTTCAATCGTGTAGTTGTGAGCTCTTGGCAGATTGGGCACTCAGCAGTAGCTGTAGCCATGTTGGCCTTGAAGAGTGAAAGTCTATGTTGTTGAACCCATGCATAACCTTCATCCCTGTTGCCATGGCCATTTTTCCCATGAGCCTGCTGGGCAATGGCAGGGTTGGCTGGGGAAAGAGGGTGACTGTTTTCAATTGATTGGCCATCCAAACCGCATGAACATTAAAATCCTCCTTTGAGAGCCATTCAAAAATGTTTGTCTATTTACCTCTTTCCTAGACCTCCTTGCCACCAATTTTCTAATTTTGTTCCTTCCAAATCCTGACCATTCTACCAAACCATTAGCCACAGCTCCCAAATTGGTATAGACATGTATCTTTGGGTGTATCTCCCATCATTCCCTCCTATTTGATTATGTGTCTCCTCATGGAAATTTTCACACTGTCAAGTAACAGCCACAGCATATTGGACAAGATTACTTTTTAGTGGCATAAAACAGATATGATGTCTTAATCAAAAGGGTTTTATTGTTTTTATATAACAATTAGTCTGAAGATTAGAACAATTAATCCACAGTCTAAACTGGGTCCTCATGGGAAACTTTAAAAACCAAGACACCTTCTAGCCTCCTACTACTACCCGTAAGCCATGGTTTTCCTTCCTTGATGATAGCAAAGTTCTATTGATCTTTTGCCCAAATACATCTTTGTGCCTCCATTCTAGCAGAAAGGGGGAAAGAAAGGAATAGAAGGTTATGCCAGCAAATCCTTTTTATTAGGAGGACAAGAGCTTCTGTACTCTGCTCTTATCTCATTGTAGAACTAAGTTTCATGGTGTTCTTCAGTGGAATAGGGTCCAGAGAGGTGAGTATCTCTTGCCAGTCATATTGCCTCCCCAAACAAAATTGGGATTCTCTATGTGAGGAGAAAAAGATGAATGGATATTGGTAGTTTCTACTATTTATGATCTTTTTCTTTTCTGCAGTTAGTATATGTTGAAGTTGGTGGGTAGAAATGAGAGTAGGTTGAGGATCTCGGGGAAAAGATAGGAAAAGGTGGAGGGGACTGTCAGGAGGAGGAATTGGATACTAGAGGAATGGATTCCCTTTGTTTTTAGTAAATTTAGTTAATTTCCACTTCATGTAAGATCTTATTGTTTTTCTAAGAGAGGAGACCTAGGAGGTAAGAATTCCATAAATTTCATGCCACTTCTTCTGTCTTCCTTACCTTCTGAAAGGAGAACCTCTTGTTCACCCATTATTGCTTGATGAGTCTTATTGGGATTTGCTTTGGTCCGAAGTATCTGTTTGGTGGTTCTGTGTCTTCTCTGTCAAAAATCAAAGTGGTGGGGCGCCTGGGTGGCTCAGTGGGTTAAAACCTCTGCCTTCAGCTCAGGTCATGATACCAGGGTCCTGGGATCAAGCCCTGCATCGGGCTCTCTGCTCAGCAGGGAGCCTGCTTCCTCCTCTCTCTCTGCCTGCCTCTCTGCCTACTTGCGGTCTCTGTCAAATAAATAAATAAAAAAAACTTAAACAAAAAAAAACCAGACAAACCAAAGTGGCTTCTTTGGGTTTGGACTTCCATTTCCCTCCCCTCTGGAAGGGCAGAGATTATTAGACCAGTGAGGCAGATAATTTTAAGTAGGTGGGCCTTGGGAAGATACCAGATCACACCATCTATCTAATATACCGAATTTTCTACTTGGCCTAAGCAAGGGTGTTTGGCTGTAGACACCATCGTTTAACTGACTTTAGTTAAAGGACTGACTACTTGGGCCCAATGTAAATGCTCTTTAGATTCCTGGGGATAGCCTTTGAGTAGGGTGGCCTTCTGTGTAAAAGCTTCCTTTCTGCATTCATGACCATATTTAATTAACAAGCTACCAGTAGCACTGAATATTAGTCAAATGGCAGATTTTCCTACCAAGATCTTATTCTTATGTCATATCATGACACTGCAATGGAATAGAACATAGATTATTTGTTGGGGGAGGAGATCATTAACACATTTGTAATGTGTGAGCCTAATACACATTATAAATCATACATATCTACATTGATAAACTAAAAGCATGAAGCTATAGAATTTGCTGTGCAATAAAAGTTTCTGGGTCTAAACTAATCACGAATACAGTGACATGAACATGGTGTCACAGGTCCTAAATGACATGGAAAAAGATTTTAATTCTTCGTTTATCCTGAGATAGGTATTATTGCCAGTCTCAGTGGAAACCTATTCAAACTATCAGAGTTTTTCCTTCTCGGATTAGTAGATTTTAATAATTTAAGTCATGCC
This sequence comes from Lutra lutra, assembly GCF_902655055.1. Lineage (NCBI taxonomy): Eukaryota > Metazoa > Chordata > Mammalia > Carnivora > Mustelidae > Lutra > Lutra lutra. Next base: position 142,119,087 of record NC_062280.1, read on the forward strand.
TTTGATTTCTCGGTTGTTTCCATGGCAACCTAGTTGGGAGTCTTTTTGGCAACTAAGTGGGTGAGAACATGTCCCACAACCACCTTGACTTATGGAAAAATGCCAGCAGCTTTTTTCCCCCCCATTTCTAACAAGTCACAGAGCATCACATTAGAGCTGAATTATCCCCTGCATCTTTGTCCTGGGGGAGATTTAGACCCTTATATTTTTTAGTTTAGGACTCTAATGATACCTACCTGACATGATACCACCCATTTCCCTCCAGTCTATGTTCTCTATTCTGGTGTGGCCAGTGTCCCCAGATCATTGATTCTGTGGAAAGGCCAAACTTCTCAGAAGCAGAAGGACTTATGGTTGCCAACCTGGTCATTGTCTGTGACCCTGATGTTCCCTCTATGATCCATGCCCTGTCATGACTTCATGATTTTCTGTCTCCTTCAACCCCAGGGATACACTTTGTCAGCTGATCTGTCACAACACTTGAATAAAGTTCTCTTTTTGTTCTTGACCCTCTTCTGCATAGTAAGAACATGAAGTTGAAGAGGAGGAAAGGAGTTTAGAGCACTTAATTCTTCATTACTTGCCATCCCATTTTCTGGCAGCTCATTACACAAAGCTGCCAAATCCCTAGGTAAGATGTCAGGCTACCTTGAAAACTACATTTACTAAAAACTTCATTTGTAACAGACACCTAAAGGAACATAGAAGGTGGCAAAGAACAATTAGCTGACAATATCTTTTTCTGGATCTACTTCATTATTTATCCTTTTCTTGCAACTGTCAGAACATATTTGTGTGTGCATTCATTTAAAGACACTGGCAGGAGCTAGTAGAAATCCAGTTTTCAGTTTTTTTCCCACAGTGGTCTCATGGAGAGATTGTCCTTTTTCATGTCCTAAAAATATAGCTTGTAGGAGTCCAGAGAGCAGGAGCTGCAGGTAACTGAGATGGGAAGGGATAAGAAATCCTCTCATGAAAATATTGTAGTACTTTAACATCTTATTTCTTTTTCCTATCCTCTCATAATACTCTCTTCTTTCTTCACATGAAAAATTATTTTTCTTTATATTTGTAACTTCTCCTCAGATCTTTAATTTTCTTCAGATAAGCCCCAATCCTGGGGTCCTTGGTTTAGTTAGCTTTAGCAGAGAGAACTAGCTGTCCACCACACATCTGTGCTCCCCCTTCCACAGTGGGCAACTGTTCAGCTAGAGACTACATTTCTCAGGCCCCTTGAATCAAGGTAGGATTGTATGACTAGTTTTCCCCAAATAGAATGTGAGCAGAAGTTATATGCTTCTCTTCTGAGCTTGGGTTTTAAGAAATGATCATGCATTCTCTGCCCTTTCTTCTCAGGACCTCTGCTGAGATTCAAAGAACTCCAAGGCCCAAGGGGATGATGGAGCCACAGGACAGAAGGTGACCATATTCTGAATTAACATGTGAAGACAGTTGACAAACACTTGGACAGGGCCATGAGTATGAAATAAACTTCTCTTGTGTTAAGTCACTAGAATTTTAGGGCTTCTCTGTTATAGCAGCTATTGATAGTTTATCTAATATACCATCTCCAATTCTGAATCTTATCTATTCCATCATTGGTCCTCTATAAACTGGCTACTTTCTGTATTCCTTTGTTCCTTCTTACTCTCCATGATTTTTCTGGGTGAACAGCTAATGGGATAGATAAGGCTAGGGTAGAGGGCAAATGGAGAGATGATGAATTCTGCTTTGGAGATATTAACCTGAGTTGCCTATGGGATATCCAAGTGAAGATGTCAAGTAAGAATTTAGATGTTTGCCTCTAATTTCAGAGAAGTGTGGACTAGAGTTACAAATTTCAGAGTCAATAGCCTAACACTTACATTTAACTCCAGAAGGATTGCTGGGATTAACCAGGGAGAGAGAGTAGAGAATGGAGAAATAACATTTAGAGAATGGGTAGGGAGGATGTTTGACAGATTGGAATGGGAACTAGAAAGAAAATCAGAAGAGGATGAGGTCAAAGGAGCCAAGAGAGAAGAGTTATTCAAGAAAGAAGGAGTGGCCACTATTTCCAATGCTGTTGACCAGTGGCATAACCATGGAGGCATCGGTGACCTTGACAAGAGATGTTTCCTAAAGTTGGTGGTGAGAATCCAGACTAGAATGGTTGAAGATAGAACTAAAGTGTGGATTGGGGACTGTCTGGTGTAAAAGACCTTTCAAAAAATTACACAGGAAGGGTGCCTGGGTGGCTCAGTGGGTTAGGCCTCTGCCTTCAGCTCAGGTCATGATCTTCAGGCTCCTGGGATTGAGTTCTGCAATGGGCTCTCTGCTCAGCGGGGAGCCTGCTTCCCTCTCTCTCTCTCTGCCTGCCTCTCTGACTACTTGTGATCTCTCTCTGTCAAATAAATAAATAAATAAATAAATTTAAAAAAATTACACAGGAAGAACAGCAGAGAAATAAGGTAGAGTGGGAGGAGGTATGGGATCTGGGGTCAAGGATGATTTTCTAAAGATGGTAAGCACTTGAGCCTATTATATGCTATAGGAAATGACCCAGTGGGAAAAGGGAAAGAAATGGTACAGGAACACACGTACCATGACACTGCCCAACTATTCAACATGAACAAGATACAGTACAAATTCTTCTCACTTCATGAAGTCTTCCATGATTGAGCCAACCTACAGTGACTTCTGCCTCCTCTAGCCTCCTACAGGATGTATGATATGTATGACTTTTCATACTTGCTCTGAACAGCTTAGTATGGTGAGAGCACCAGTGTCTGGAGTTGGCAAGACTGGGACTGAGTCTTTCTCCAGGCTTTCCTTTCCATTGATTCTCCAGGGACATCTCTTTTCACTTTTCCTTCTTACTTTCTATTCCCAACCATTCAGATGCACTTGAAGTTCATGTATATTGCCTCTATAAATTCTTGACCTTTGCAAGTGCTATTGCCCAGGTCAGGTATGCCCATTTCCTCTTCTCCCCCTCTAGGAATGGCTAAATCCTACTAATCAAGCTCAGGTGTCTTGTATATAATACTTCTTTGACCTTCTAGTTAGATGATGGTCCATTAAGCTCCCAAAGAAACACTGCATTCATCTGCGGAAGCACTTACTACACTGAAGAACAATTGTCCTTAATAGTTTTACTCCCTAACAGACCTTGAACATCTTGACAGTAGAAATCATGTCTCATTTATCTTTTGATCCCAAGTGACTTTCACAGTGTCCAATATATGATAGACATTCAAAAAAATGTTCAATGAATGAATTGGTGACTAAAATAGTTAGAAGACTATTGTTTCATGGAGTTGGTTGTCGTTAACAATCTTTATTTACCCAGTGTCTAAACAATATCTTTTTGCTTATGTAGTTGCTCAGATATAGCCCACATTTAATCATACATCATTATGCTAAAGGTTAAAGAAATGTCCATGTCACAGCAAGAAAGTTAGTAAAATATATTCCAGTTATAGGTGATATGACTTAAGAAATTTTAGGAAATGGAAATAGAGCTGAGATTGAGTAGAACAAACACAATCTGTTGATGAAATTGCTTGGAAAAAAGCTTTTGATTTTAAAAAAACCAAGGGACATTGCACGATGTATTTCTGGTAGTGAGAAAGTTAATTCTCATTGGGTAAAGAAAATTAATATGTGATATAATGTCAGGAATAATTATCTTAATTGATGATGAAAAATATCTTTCTCTTACTGCTGTTTTAATCCCCCCTTGAGATAGAGTAGTTAGTGGGGAAGGTATTATGTCTCATTTTCAGGGCAATTTACTTTAACGAATATGTCGCTTTTCAATGAGGCCATTTGTGAATTACCTGTTGGTGCTTTGAAAAGCCAGACTTAAAATTCAGTCATAAGCAGCCCATTTATTTTATGAAATCAGTCACCTTGTAGGCTCTCTGATTAGAAGGTGCTCTTTGAGAACTGCTGGGATCTCCCAGCTGCTTCATAATGGGCATTGAAAAATGTCCTAAATGTCCTTACACTTTAGGGGATCAAAGTGACAACAACATACTGAATGGAAGGTAGGAACTTATGTGCTGTAAGTGGTCTGGAATAATTGGAGGAAATAATGTTCTTAAGGCAAAATATCAGCATGATTAAATGTGGCTTAAAAACTCAAAAACCGTAAAATGGAATATTGATCCCAAAGGAGAATTTTCTTCTATTCCGTCCCCCACCCATATTTAAAAGTAAACTTTCACTGATACGAGTAAGAGTTTTCTAAGGAAAACAAAGGCGAAAGAAATTAGCTTCATGTTATCAGAATGCATGTTAGGCCTAGAAGTAAACATCTTTGTAAAAGTTAATCATTGAGGAAAGCCAGGATGAATGGAAAGCTTTGGATTCTTAACACCAGAATGTAATGACTATGTTCTGAACTCTAGAATGATTTCCCATGTCATCTCATGTTTATAAAGCACATTTGATCACAGAATTGAAATACCAGTTCTAGGAATCCATTCTATAGACTGAGAAGTAGGTACAATGAAGGTGCTACATGAAGAACAAGGACCGGGCAGCAAACCCTAGGAGCTTTAGAAGTGTAGCATCTGGAATCTCAGCTAATTCATGTGCACCTCAAAGTTTAAGAAGCACTGCGCTAGGCTGTCCACTCTAAGAATTAAGTCCAGCTTTTCTGCCACTGTGGGCCTTTGTTTTTCCATCTGTAGATTGGATGGAGTGCCATTAGTCACTAAGTTCTTATTCCTGACCTTGAAGAGACCCTGAAGTGGAGGTAACCCCTGGAAGGGAGAGGATTACGTGTGTGCAAGACACCTGACCGGTGCTGCACTGAACATCATGTAAATTATGTACCTTGTAAAATGCCATATGCAAAACTGCCATGTTATTGGATGAAACGCAGTGTCAGGACTGGTGACATTATTTTCGTTGGAGTGTCTTGCTGTGATGGCAGGGGTCATTTGCAGTCTGTTCTGGAACCCAGGGAATTGAAGTCCAGGGAGAGAGAAAGACTGAGAGAGAGAGAGAGAGAGAATGAGAGAGACAGCAAGTGAGGAAGCTTGGGGCAGAGCAGCTGCAGTGATCCAGGAGGATCAGGACCCAGTTAAGAGTAAAGATGAAGGATCATATTAATGATACATTCATCTTGCTTTTCCCTCTGTAGAGTTCTCACTGGACATTATCTCAGTGCATTCTACCTAGTCTTTACTGACCTCCATAAGTTAACTACCATTAAATATTTACACGGTCGTGTACCTCAAATCTTTTTTCATTTAATGCTAGCCTGAGGGCTCCAGAGTCTTCTCTCTTCACCTCCGTATCTCGCTCTCTAAAAATGTCACAATATTGTTCTCAGGTGCTGCATGTTGCCGACGAACAGCTGTTCAGTTAAGCTGTTCCTTTTCAGTCCCATCTACTAGCAAATTTTTACAAGAGCTACAAACATGCAGAGAAAACAGAAATGATGGAAAATCTGGCATTCCAAATGGTGTAAAAAAGAAAAGGAGGGGCACCTGGGTGGCTCAGTGGTTAAGCCTCTGCCTTCGGCTCAGGTCATGATCTCAGGGTCCTGGGATCGAGTCCCGCATCGGGCTTTCCCCTCTGCAGGGAGCCTGCTTCCTCCTCTCTCTCTCTCTCTCTGCTTGCCTCTCTGCCCGCTTGTGATCTCTCTCTGTCAAATAAATAAAATCTTAAAAAAAAAAAAAGAAAAGAAAAGGATCTGGGTAAGTCAATGATAATGTAATTAACCCTTGTATGATTTGGTGGTGACTACGTCACTTGTCATCTTTCCTGGGACCCATCTGAGAAAAACTGATCACCAGCGGCTGTTGTTGCCCATCTAGAGCGGACATGTTTCCCAGGCTGCTCATCTTTCCTTAATCTAAACAGGATTGGCTTTAGTCTCTCCAAATTTAGTTGTTTGAGTTCCTGTAGAAATGCTATTTAAGGAGTCTCTGACATTTTCATTAAAAAGATGCTCTGGTGTAGGAAAATCAACCCTAGGTCTGGAGTTGGAAGGTTGGGTTTGAGTTCCAACTCATTAGCTGAGTGCCCTTAGGAAATTCATGTAGTCTTTCTGAGCATCTGCTGTCTTCCAAAATCTATCCCTTCCTTTCTTATGGGCACCTGGTTACCTGGTGAGAGATCACGTTTCTCAGCCTTCTTCATAGCTAGGCATGGTCTCCTGGCTAAGTTCTCTCCAATGGAATGTGAGGAGAGGTGATGTGTGAAGCAATGGCCTACAGTGGATTCTTTCTCCTCCTTCCCCTTGTTTTGTGGAGCTGGGTCCTGGACCTAGGGATGACTTGTTTTTTGTTATTTTTTTTTTTTTTTGTTTTGTTTTGTTTTTTGCCTCTCTCTCTCTCTCTCTTCCCTTGCTCATTTGTTTTGTTTCTTAAATTCCACATTTGAGTGATATCATATGGTATTTATCTTTCTTTTCTTTGTTTTTAATTTTTTTATTAACATATAATGTATTATTAGTCCCAGGGATACAGGTCTGTGAATCACCAGGTTTACACACTTCACAGCACTCACCATAGCACATACCTTCCCCAATGTCCCTAACCCAACCACCCTCTCCCTACACCCCTCCCCTCAGCAACCCTCAGTTTGTTTCGTGAGATTAAGAGTCTCTTATGGTTTGTCTCCTTCCAGATCGGGATGACTGTTTTTATGGTACAGATGAAGACAACACCCTTAGGGAATGGCAAACTAACAAGATAGGGGAACCTGGATCCAAAAATGTCTTTACAAAATATAGCGGCCCTGCCAGCTTGCACTTCTAAGCTCCATACTATAAAGTATGCGAGGAACAAATGCTGTTTCATCCACATTATTTTTTTGTCTCTTTATTATAGCTGCTTATTCTTGACCTTAATACAACACTTACATATTTATTTATAAGACTGGGGAATTGTAGCTTTTGACAGGACTGTTGTGAGGGTTAATTTATGTGATGTATGTGTTTTATAAATTGTAAGGTGCATGTATTATCATATTAGCTTTTATTGTTCTTGTAATTCTTGCATTTGTGAGACCACAGGTAGGCATGGCAGAGGAAGGGACAGGAGATGGGTTCCAATAATAAAGTGTCTGGAGGGAGGGGGATAAGTCACTTCTAGGAGATCTCCTGATTGTTCTGGGGAAAATGGGAAGGTATGAGTAGAGAAGCATGATGGTCAAATTATGGATTTGGAGCCAGACGGCCTGGATTTCAATCCAGATTCTTCCACTTATTACTGTAGGCAAATTAGTTAACCTCTGTTCTACAGTTTTCTCAGAAAAATGAGGATGATGATGGGTGCCAACCTCATAGGGTTGTTGTAAAGACTAAACATGAACTGTGAGAAACAATGCCTGACACATAGGAATCATGCAACAAATGCCATTTGTATTTGAATTACAGTGTGTTCACAGGAAAGGACAAGTGAAAATGAGGAGATGGGTGCATAAATGGGTAAGTGGCCTCTTCATCTCAAGATTCACCATTATCCAAGACTACTTCAGTATCCTTATGGAGACTTACTAACACTCTGACTCCAAAATTCCTTTTCTTCTCAACTCCTATTACCATACCACATTGGTTCTCAATTGGATGGTGTTTTACCATTGTCATGAGCCAGGCAAGAATCGTGATGCCATTGTCACTCCCTGTCATTGCATGGAAAACCTGGGCCAGAGCTATTTACATATTATTATTACTGCAGTTGAGTTATATACAGTGTTGGCTTCATTGTTATTTTAAATACCTTAATAAATATTATGCTGATATTTGGCATTAAAGTGGTAAATCATGAAACCTAATAGATAGGGAAACAGAGCAGCAGCATGTACAGTTCATATTATCGAAGCAGATAATTGTAGTTGGAGGCATGATAACAATCCCATATTCCTTAGAAAAGCAACAGCCTAGAGTATTGTGGGACCTAAGGAAGGAAATCTCCCACAAGTAGATGAAACTGTGCTATGTTTTATTGCATATATATATATATGTGTGTGTGTGTGTGTGTGTGTGTATGTATGTATATATATATATATATACACACACATATATATATATATATATATATATATATATATATATTGTTGACCCCATGCCTGGATATGCAATTCAAGATGGAAAAATTGTTAAAATTCTCAGTATACATAAAAGACCTCGAAAAGCGACAAGAAGCTGTGTGTTGAAGAGGATTTTGATTAAGGCATTGAACCACTAAACATCAATTTATCAGAAACTTCTTGTTAACTTGGAATGGAAGCAGATTAATTTTCAGCAACATGTGTTTTGTGAGTCAGTTGAGGGAAAAGGTATAAATTAAATTGAGTGGGAAATGCTGATAAGCTCAGTAATTTTGGCATGTTTAGAAATTTTTATGTTAAAGGTATCAAAGAGATGAAGAACTTAATCATAGGTACCAAAAAGCATCATATCACTGAAATAATATGCAGGATTTCAGAAGCCAAAAGTTGTTACCATATTTAATTTAGTCCATAAAAATTATCTAAGAGTGAGATATTTCTCAAATATTAAAAAAATAGATGGATGATGATTGAATTGATAGAAGATTGGCTTAAAGTAATCTGATATAGACAGTGACTGGACATCTGCAGCCCTTCAACACCTCCAGCCACAAACCATTTAAAGACAGTTTGAGGAAGGAATAGGGATCCTGGCTGTTGTCTGGAAGCTTTCTGGTGAAACAAATAAAGTGCTAGCGCTAAAATTGATAGTTTGGGTGGTAAAGCGCTTGAAAGAAAGATGGAGAGACAGGTGCTGCTCTTAATGATATGAAGGACAGCAATGTGTAGAAAAACATGAACATCAAGGACTTTGAGTCAAAAAGTGAGTTGAACAGAGCTGGCTTCAGTGTGAAAACATTTGGGGAATGCTTTAAACAATTTATTATATATGTATACATTTTCCTTGTTTAGGAGTGATATAGGAAAGAAACCTGCATCTAAAATCTAAAAGGGTTTTTTGATTAAAAAATTATAATAAGAATATATCATGTTATAGCTTAATTATCTTCATTTTTTTCTTTCTTAGTGTCTCATAAAATAATGGTGCATAACATATTTCAATTAATGATGTGTTAGATTCAAGCCACTTCCAAAGCTGGAAAATTGGTAGCATTGGAACTGTCCAATCTCTGATGTCTTACATGTCATTATTGACACCCCAACCATACCTTCGTGTCCTTCCTGATTTCTTACTTCCATACTCATCCAAAATATGTTTGGTATGCCAGGATAGCCTTTCATTCCCTCAGTTCCTCTTTTTTATTATCCTTTCTAGTTCATTGGTTCCTTCTTGTGTCCATCCTGCCATCTAGTCTAGACCCTATGAAAGGAACCAGCACATTCTACCTTCCCTCCCCTTCCCTTCAGTTACGCCTCTGTTTCAGGTGCTTGGCCAATTGTCAGTCTGGGGTCCATGGGCTTCAATTTCGTTAAAAATTACTATGACTGAAAAACAATCTGAGGGTTTTGAAGGGGCCAAGGGGTGCGAAGTTGGGTGAGCCTGGTGGTGGGTATTATGGAGGGCACGTATTGCATGGAACACTGGGTGTGGTACATAAACAATGAATTCTGGTACACTGAAAAGAAATTAAAAAAAATTAAAAAAATTAATTATGATGTTTTAAATATATACAAAAGTTTAGGCATCTGTATACCCATCACCCAATTTTAACAGATGTCCTAAAAAAGATTTATCTTTTAACAGGTTACAGTGAAAGCCCTGCTGCCTCAGAGACATCAGCACCCGTTAGCTCCCTTTCCCTTAAGTCTGAGTTCCCAAGATATCAGCACCAGTGGAACAGTGAATCTTCTCAGAGATCTGGGTTCCAGACCTGCAGGATCTCACTTGTAAATCTCCCAGTTCTAACAACCCATCTCTTCCTTCACTCCCTCACCCACGAACAGCAAGGGGAGTTTCCTGCCATTACGATTTCTGTATTACCTGAGCACTGGGTATTACGTAAGACTGATGAGTCACTGACCTCTCCCTCTGAAATGGATAATATGTTAATTAATTGACTTTTAAAAAATAAAGTAATATAAAAAATGTAAAGTAAGATTAAAAAATATTTACTGTCTTTTACATACATACACACACACAAAGTAAAGCTTAAATGCCTAGTCTAATAAGAAAAAGATTGGTTGCCTGTGTATCTGGCTTTGGAAAAATCAGGCTATGTCTGTCAATCTGTGATGCAATTCATTTGAAAGTATCACAGTCACCAGGATACAGCAGGAAATCAGTAAGTGGTTTTTCTTTCACCCAGAGTACATGTGATGTCTTCCTTTGAGGTAACAACTGGGTAATGTTTATCTACATATATAAAAATAAACATACCAGCCACTGCATTTCCTGTAGTAATCCAAACTAGAAGGCTTTGACTGTGGTAGGGTTTTCAGGTTTTTGGGTTTTTTTTTTAAGAGTGATAATATATTTGTTATTTTTCTTCTAAATATCATTTCTGCTTGTTGCAAAATCTTTCCAATAGTCTGAAAAAATACAAAATAAAGACATAAATTCTCTCATAAAAAAAAAAAAACCAGAAAAACCAAACAAACAATTTATGTATTACTTCATAGTTTACTTCTCGCTTTCTTAATCCATTTCCTAATACCTATTTAATTTCCCATATCAAGTTCTCTTTGTTAAAACAACTGTTGGGGCACCTGGGTGGCTCAGTGGGTTAAGTCACTGCCTTCGGCTCAGGTCATGATCTCGGGGTCCTGGGATCGAGTCCCGCATCGGGCTCTCTGCTCAGCAGGGAGCCTGCTTCCCTTCCTCTCTCTCTCTCTGCCTGCCTCTCTGCCTACTTGTGATCTCTCTCTGTCAAATAAATAAATAAATAAAAATCTTTAAAAAAAAAATAAAAAAAAAAATAAAACAACTGTTACAGCTTTTGACTTTCTGGTGGGGACTTATAGATGCATTTCCCCTTTCTCTCCAGAAGAAATGACTATTTAGAAGCTGGTATATATCACTCACATTTTGGTTCCATAAAATTGATATGAAAAATTAATTTATGTGTAATTTTGAATAATTGTTTTTTCCCGATTTTGTTGTGTTTCAGACAGAGTCAAGATGAAACAGAAAGATCTAATTGAGTCATTTTTAAATTTTATTGTATGAATAAATTATAGTTTATCTATTGCCCTACTGGGTAATAAGTAGTTTATGTCCACTTTGTTGTTAATACAAACATCGCTGCAGGAAAGATTTTTATGTCTCTTTGGGCGCATGTGCAAGAACCTCTGTAGGGTATAATCCTAGAGGGGGAATGGCTGGATAGTAGAGGATGCACTTATTTAAATTTATTAAGTTAAATTGGATCTTCACATATACTGGTACTGTACTTTTCCCCATTACCTCACCATCTGCTATTATGAAGAGCGCCTCCCCCCCCCATCTGATGGTGTAATACGGTTTTGGTTTAACTAATTTACATTTTTCTGATATCTACATATATATGTATATATACATATATATGTTAACCCATTTCCATTATATGTATTTCAAATACCTTTTCCTATACTTGGCTTTTCTTTTAACACTATGCCGTTTTCTGTCACAGAGAAGCTTCAAATATTCTGGAAGCCTAATTTATCAACCCTTTTCTTTATGAGTTTTTACTTTTTTTTATCTTATATAAGAAACCTCCCATGAAAGTCATGAAAATATTCTACAATATTTTCTTTAAGTTTAATTTTGCCTTTTGTTTTTAATTTGCCCTTTAATCTATTTGCATTGACTTTTTTGTACTGCATAAAATTAGAATGTAATTTTTTCACTTTCCACATGGAGGACCTTTTGTCTGAGCACATTTTATTCTATTTATTGGTCTGTGTGATTCTTTTGTTTGTTCCCACACCACACTTCAACTTTTATAGCTTTGCAGTTTGTCTTGATATCTGGCATGGTATCAAGGGTGAGTGACTCATTGTTATTTATTTTCTTCAAATTGGCTTGGCTATTTTTGGCCTTTTATTCTTTCAGAGTGAATTTCAGGATCAAATTTCATGAGAAATCCTGTTGGGGTTTTTGAGTAGAATTGCTTTGAATTTATAAGTTAGTTTGGGATAAATTTTTATCTTTATCATATTAAAGGAGCCCTCCTATATAGCTAAGGTCTTGCTCATTGATATGTAATTTTTGGACTAGTAACCCTGACATCACCTGGATCTTGTTAGAAATGCAGAATCTTAGATTCCAACCCATACTGGCTGAATCAGAATCTTCATTTAACAAGAGCCCCAGAGTTGTATGCACATTATTAAAGTTTGGGAAGTATGGTTTTAAAGTCATCCCTTTCCTCTTCTTAAATAGAGCTAGGGATTGAGGGTCTCTCCACTAGACCCTAAGTCCCTTCACTCGACCACTTAGTGGTCTTCTTTCCACTAGATTCTCTTAAATAAAAAAGAGACATCCTAAAATATCTTAATACACTCACTCCAACCCTAGGTGCATATCACCCATTGTCATTTGCTCCCCTCATAGTCAAGCTCCTTGAAGGAGAGGTCTGTGTTCATTGCCCCCACTTCCTCACCTTCCAGTCATTCCTCAGGCTTCTGTGCCCCATAATTTTATCAGAACTGCTTGAACTCATAAAAACAAATGATATTTTGCCATTAGTGACAACATGGGTGGACCTAGAACATACTATGCTAAATGAATTAAGTCAGAGAAAGAACAACAAATAGTGTATGATTTCACTTATATGTGGAATCTGAAAACCAAACCAACAAAAAACAAAAGACTCTCGAATACAGAGAACAAACTGATGGTTGCCAAAAGGAAGGGGGTTGGGGGAGTGGGCAAAGTGGTAAAGGGGAGTGGGAGGTACAGTCTTCCAGTTATGAAATGAATAAGTCATGGGAATAAAAGGTACAGCCTAAGGAATATAGTCAGTGGTATTATAATAGCATTGTCTGGTAACAGATGGCAGCTACACTTGCGGTCTGCATATGTTGAATCACTCTTGTACACTGCAACCTAATACAGCAATGTGTGTCAACTACATTTCAGTAAAAAAAAAAAAAAAAAAAAAAAAAAAAAAAAAAAAAAAAAACCAAAAAACCCCAAAACTTCTTTATCCATTCGTCTGTTGAAGGGCATCTTGGCTCTTTCCACAGTTTGGCAACTGTGGCCATTGCTGCTATGAACGTTGAGGTACAGATGGCCATTCTTTTCATTACATCTGTATCTTTGGGGGTATTATGCCTCCATCAGAAAGGATGAATACCCAACTTTTGTATCAACATGGATGGGACTGGAGGAGATTATGCTGAGTGATCAGGGGAAATCAGAGGGGGAGACAAACCATGAGAGACTGTGGACTCTGAGGAACAAACTGAGGGTTTTGGAGGGGAGGAGGGGAGGGGGATGGTGAGCTTGGTGGTAGGTGTTAAAGAGGGCACATATTGCATGGAGCACTGGGGGTGGTGCATAAACAATGAATCTTGGAACACTGAAAAAGTTAAATTAAAAAAAAAAAACCTGCAAAACCTAATACTGAGTGAAGAAGGTAGACACAAAAGATTATATATGATTTTGTATGTACAAAGTAGAAAAATAGGAAAAGACATAGGGTAACTGGATCAAAAATCAAGAACCATTTATATGCTGCCTATAAGAGACCCACTTCAGACCTAAAAAACATGTAGATTGAAAGTGAAGACATGGAAAAACATTTATTATGCAAAGGGAAGCAAAAAGAAAGCTGGGATAGCAATACTTGTATGAGACAGAATAGACTTTATTTTTTTTTATTTTTTTTTAAGATTTTATTTATTTATTTGACAGAGAGATCACAAGCAGGCAGAGAGGCAGGCAGAGAGAGAGGAGGAAGCAGGCTCCCTGCTGAGCAGAGAGCCCGATGTGGGGCTCAATCCCAGGACTCTGAGATCATGACCTGAGCCGAAGGCAGCGGCTTAACCCACTGAGCCACCCAGGCGCCCCCAGAATAGACTTTAAAACAAAGACTAATAAGAGACAAAGAGGGACACTATGTAATGATAAGCGGAACAATCCAACAAGATGATATAACAATTATAAAAATATATGCACCCAAAACAAGAGCATCTAAATACAAAAGCAACTATTCACAGACATAAAGGAAGAAATTGACATTAATACAGTAATAGTAGAGGACTTAATATCCCACTTACACCAATGGAGAGATCATTCAGACAGAAAAATCAATGAGGACACAGTGGTTTGAATGTCACATTAGATTAGATGAACCTAACATATATTCAGAGCATTCCATCCAAAACCAGTTGAATACATTCTTTTCAGTACACATGGAACATTCTCTAGGATAAGTCACATATTAGGCCACTAAACAAGTCTTCATAAATTCAAGTAGACTGAAATCCTATCATGCATCTTTTGCTACCACAGTGTTAAGAAACTAGAAATCAACCACAAGAAAAAATCAGGAAGAACACAAATATGTGGAGCCAAATAGTATGCTACTAAATAATGAATGGGTCAGCCAAGAAATCAAAGAGAAAATAAAAAAATACATGGAGACAGATGAAAATGAAAACACAACAGTCCAAAATCTTTGGGATGTAGCAAAAGCAGTTCTAAGAGGGAAGTTTGTAACAATACAGGCCTGCTCCAAGAAATAAGAAAAATATCAAACAACCAAAACTTACCCCTAAAGGAGCTAGAAAGAGAACAAAGGTCAAAGCCAGTAGAAGGCAGGAAATAATAAATATTAAATCAGAAATAAATGAAATAGAGACTAAAAAAACCCCCAATAAAACAGATCAATGAAACCAGGAACTGATTCTTTGAAAATACCAGTAAAATTGATATATCTTTTTCTTTTAAAGATTTTATTTATTTATTTGAGAGAGAAAGAGCATGAGAGGTGGTGGGTCAAAGGGAGAAGCAGACTCCCTACTGAGCAGCGATCCCCATGCAGGACTCCATCCTGGGACTATAGGATCATGACCTGAGCCAAAGGCAGTCACTTAACCAACTGAGCCACCAGGTGCCCCAAATTGATAAATCTTTAGCCAGATTTATAAAAACAGAAGAGAGAGGACTAAAATTATATATATATATATATATATATATATATATATATATATATATAAATATATATATATATAAAATCTGGCATATAAATATATATGTATATATATATATAAAATGGCTGTAAAAATAATGAGATTTTGCCATTTGCAACAACATGGATAGCTCTAGAAGGTATAATGCTAAGTGAGATAAGTCAGAGAAAGACAAATACCACAATGATTTCTCTCATATGTGGAATTTACAAAATAAAACAAATGAACAAAGGAAAAAAGAGACAAAAATGCTTTTAAATACAAAAAAGAAACTGGTCATTGCCAGAGGGAGGTGGGTGGGAGGAGGGGTGAAACAGATAAAAGGAATTAAGAGTACACTTACTATGATGAACACTGAGTAATGTACAGAATTGTTGAATCAGTATATTGTACACCTGAAACTAATATTACATGTTAATTCTATAATTAGAAAAAATTTTTTTGAAAAGTTTAAAAAAAAAGGAAAAGCTAATCTATGGAGTTAGAAGTCAGGCTAATGGTTGCCCTTGGGGGGATAAGTGCAAGGGACAAGGGGAGGTTTTGGGGGTGCTGGTAATGTTCTATTTCTTAATCTGGTTATATGAATGTAACTATAGACTTATGTACTTTTTGGTATGCATGTTATACTTTAATAAAATACTTTTTAAAAAATGGAGGGGAAAAAGCCAGTCTGCTAGAGCTCAGGTTACCAAAGACCTCTTAATTTCCAAGTCCTATGGGCATCTCTGAGTGCCCACTTTACCTGACCTTCTTGAAGAAAGTTTGCACCTTGTTAATTCATTCTTTCCTTTGTTTTCACAGCAGGTGCCATAGCTTGGGCCCCTATTACCTCCTGCCTGTCCCATGTAATTCTCTCCTAATTAAGTTTATGCCTGACCCTCTCACCTCATTTTCTTGCCGTTCCCTTTCATGAAACTTGTGTTCTATCCAGACAACTTGCAGTTCCCGGTAGCTCATGTCATTTCTTGTGTCCATGCCTTTGCATTTGCGTTTCCTTCTGCCAGGAATGCCCTTCCCCTTTGACTACTTATCAAGCACACACTCATTCTTCCAGACCCAATTCACATGTCTTCCTCCATGAAGAAGTCGAGCCCCACTTAGAGAGATCTCTCTTGGCCACCATGGTCTGAATGTCTTTGATCGTACTTTTCTCTTAGGATGGCAGCTACTATTTACCTCTCCTTCCCTAATAGCCTATGAACTAGTAGTAGAAGGACTTAATCTTGTCTTTATATCCCTAGCACAGGCATAGAGTAGGCATGTAATGAATGAATGGATGGATGACTGAATCAGGTTAGTAGAGGAGACATTTGCTCATGATGCCCGTGCTGCCTCTGCTTACAGTGGTGTCTATTCCAGGAATTTGACCATACTCATCTGGGGACCTTGGAAAATTCTCCCTTCCCTGGAAAGCCCCTCATGAGATGCTCCAGCTGGAAGGGACCTCTCTTCTTCTTATGCTGAAATACCACTTCTTTCTGGCCCCTCTCTTAGGCACTTACTTCTTTCACAGTATTTGTGCCTCTCTTGCTCAGCCCAAGTCATTTGTAAATTTTCTGAAGCAAGGGGCTATGTTTTATCTTTCTGTGTCCTTCCCCCAAAAGTTCAGCAAATGTCTTGTACGTGGAAGGCACTTGATTCATGTCTATTGAAGTGACCCAGCACGGTTTTAACTCACACCCGTGGGGAGTTTCTCATCAAGAGCACAAAGGAGGCTGAGATTCCTGAATTGGAGAGAATGTTCTGTGGGTGGAGCGCACACTGAGGGATTATTAGCATCAGGCCCGTGGGTCATTACAAAAATCAAAATAATTGCTAAAGAGAGAGCCTCGGGTCTGAAAAGGCCACTCCTCTGCAAGGAGGCTGCCTTACAGAAATGCTCTCAACCCCTACCGGGGGTTGAGTAATGTACAGAATTGTACATGAATTGTACAATGGGTTCATTGCACCGCAGCCTGGGGCAGAGGCAAAAACTGCCCTTCACTAAGCCTGTCTAAACTAAGCTCTGGGAACATTCTGAAGGCATTTTTAAGAAGATGCCAAAAGAGAGAATGTGATTAAATTTTCTAGAGCTATGGGAGATCCTGGGAGAAAACGCGTTCCTTTGGCTTCGGCTCCCTTAGCTGAAACATCACAGTGGAGGAGAGCTCCTTTCTTACTCCCAGAGGGCTTAGAATTCTAATCTCTGTCTAAATTAAGCATAACTGAGGAGGAAAAAAGGCTGACTTGGTAAAAAACAATGGGCTTAAATGGAACAAGCTGAGTTTGTGGTGCGGCATATATGCCTTCCGCAATTAGATGAGCTCAGATCTCATCCGGATCCTTACCCATGCCGCTGGCCTGAAGAAGGAAGCCAGTAAATATCAAATACGCCAACAGTAAACACTTCCCTTGATTTTCTCCTGAGGCATCAGAGATTTCAGTATTTCATTATAATAGGTTTTCATCATGTGCTGTTTCAAAAACTGCCTTGAAAACAGGCTTGCAACTCCCAGTTTCTTCCTTGTCTGCAAAGGGAGCGAGGATGTCTGTGGCCCAAGAAGCCGACACCGGAGCTCTGGCCACACTGGGGCAGGGAGGCAGGGTAGGTAGGTCCCCAGAATTCCTCTGATATCAGGACAGAAGTCCCAACTGGATAACCTTCGGGCTTCTAGGACTTGGGAATGCTTATCAGAGTATGCAGTGTGAGCACATGGTCACTCCGTAGCCCAGAGAGGGTCATATCTACTTAAACAAATTTCCCGAGTATATTCAACCTTATCAAAGTACAGATGGAGGGTTTTCCTGTGAAGGCTAGAGCAGAACTGCAAGTGAGTGGCTTTCATTTTTTTCTCTTCAGAGTAGACAAAGTGAAAGGCTTAAACGAGGTTGGAAGAAAACTCTAATCTTATTCATGTATGTACCGAATGACCTTACACACACTTCTTCAATTCCAACATCAAAGAGGCCTGGGTCTTCCTCCACAAAATCACAGTTCAGTTGTGAGAGCAGTGAGTGAAGTTGTGTTGGATGTTTTCTGTTTGCCCTTCCAGTTCTGTTCTCTTCCCTTTTCCGTCAGGCTTTGAGCCCCATTATTAAGTCAGAGGTTCTCTTACCCTCTGTCTCGAGGTTGGGCTTGGTTAAAGGAAAATCCTAGCAAGAGATTAGAGGGAGGGAAGACCTTCAGGCTGGGTCTTTATTCCTTGGCCCCTCCCTGCTGGTTATCACAGGTTAGAGGAGTTCTTCTGCCAAAGACCATAGCCTCTGAGAAGTGGTCTACCCCTGTCGTTTCACTGGTTTCTCAAAGTTTTGTTAACTGCCTCTTCCCTCTGCTGCTCTAGTCCTAGAAGGAGGTGACAGCAGCCTGGTGTCACTAGCCTCAGGGTGCCTCACTGTCCCTTAGTGACTCTTGACCTTGCCACATTTTGTAAATAGTTCCTCTGTTAAGGCCTCCCTGGGTACCCTTACTGAGTGTGTCACCTGTTTTCTGCCAAATGGAGGAGGCACTTTAGAAATGCGGCACGGGGCACTTAATATTGCACGTGGGAATCGTGGAAGGTATCCTGGAGGAGGTGAGGCATGAAACAAGTACAAGTTAGCCAGGTGAAGGGAATTTTAGACAGCTGGCCCACAAGGCGCTTAAGTTGGAAGAAGTTTGTACTGGTTGAAACATCTTGTCCCTGAGGGCAAAGACGCTGCCTCTCCTGCTTGTTGTTAAAGACTCAGCAATGAACATAGGGGTGCAGATTTCATTTTTTTTGACATATACCTGGAAGCAAATGAATTGCAGAAGAAAAAGTAATTATGTCAGTTGATGTATGTATTAACTAAGCTTATTGTGGTAATCATTTTGCAATATGCATGGATTAAATAATACTGTACACTTTAGGCTTACACAATGTTATATGTTAATTATATCTTGATAAAGCTGGAAAGAAAAGAGTGAATTGCGTGTGAAGAGGGAGGGCATAGAGGTAGAGACATGGCAACGTAGGAGCTAAGCGGAGTCAGATCACACACAATTACCTGCTATTCTCTTTTCTCTTTCTATTAGCTAGTATTCTATTATAAAATAATACTTATGGTAAACAATTCCAAATGATGCAGAAAGGTATAAAGTGAAAAGTAAAGTTCTTCACGTCCTAATCCTACTGCCCCGAAGAATCAAAACCATGAATCCACTGAATGTTTTCTTTCAGACATTTTCTATATACACACGTACCTGCACAGTCTTTATTTTATAAGTTACACTCTTCTTTAAAAAAGCAGTTTGCAGAAGTATGCAATTTATTTTTGATATCATTCCATTCCATTTCTGTTTGACCTCTTCTAATTATTGCATCTTCCATTATCAT
Source organism: Lutra lutra (assembly GCF_902655055.1). Taxonomy (NCBI): domain Eukaryota; kingdom Metazoa; phylum Chordata; class Mammalia; order Carnivora; family Mustelidae; genus Lutra; species Lutra lutra. The sequence continues at coordinate 142,138,490 of NC_062280.1, forward strand.
CACAACTTATTAACCAGGTTAAATGAGGGACCTTTTTGTAGCTTCCCATTGTTTGGTATTACAGTTAATCCTGCAAGCAACTTCCTTACATCTTTGTGCAAATGTGTGTGTTTGTGAAATAAATTCTCAAAAGTGGAATTGACAGGTGTCTATGGCCATGTTATTCAAAAATTGCACCATTGTTAGTTACACTCATGGTCGGAATAGCATAGGACAGAGTGGTTGAATCACTAATTGACAGGTGTCTATGGCCATGTTATTCAAAAATTGCACCATTGTTAGTTACACTCATGGTCGGAATAGCATAGGACAGAGTGGTTGAATCACTACGTTGTACACCTGAAACTAATGTACATGGTGTGTTAACTACACTCAAAACAACAGCAAAAAAAGAATAAACTTTCTGATGAAATAGGTTCCCATACGGTTTTAAATAAAGATTTACCTATTTGTGAATACAAAAAAAAAGTTGCAACATTTTAAGTTCACGCTAATAAATGTATGTTGGAGGGGGTCATCCAGAGGACGTGACCACTGGCTGACCTCTGAGCTGCACCCAGGCAATTAGAAGCTCTTCACCTGCTCCCCATCCTTGGAGTATATCTTCCGCCTGAAGCGCTTCCCACAGCCAGAGCCATTTTCTCGGATGCCGCCTTGAAAGAGTCACGGGTAGTGGAGATTGTCCAGGTTAAATGTGAGACTGAACCCAGTGCGGGCCTCTGTAGACACTTTTCAGATTCTGGCAAGCAGGTGTGGACATCTACTCATTTCGTGGTTGCCCAAGACAAGCCTGGTAAGTAAGTTCCCTTGCTTGTGGTGATGGCCACCTACCAGTCTAGAGTGGCTTGCCTCTTTTATTCTGGCTCTCCTTGCCCTCCAGGCCAGGAACCAGTTTCTATTTCCCTCCAGGGAACTCCCGAGGTTGCAAACCAACAAGTCTGAGAGTGCTGGATACTAGATTTTATTCAACTTGTAAAGTCTGGATATTATCACACTTAACATGGTGCAGTATGGGTTATAATTAGACTTTCACTATTGTCTATCTGATAGGTGGATTTTGCTTTTTTTCACTTCTCTCTCTTCCAATGATATAATTTACTTAAGCATTGGTAACTTATTTGTAAATTGCAAATCCTAGTTAGAATGAAAAGAAAGAAAATCTCTCAATCTACTCATAGATACTAATTAATAACTTTCCCATATTTGACCTTTTATTTTTATCCCTTATGTGTACTTCCTCCAGGACTTTTCTACAGCTTCTGAAATGTGTTTTCTTTTTCTACCTTAAATAAGTGACTATTTTAAATTAATGTACATACTATTTTTTTCCATAGCCCATCCTTGCTGCTCCGAGTACTTTACCTTCCTTATTATTTCCTAGTTTTTCAAAGGTAATGTGGCACCTCAACTTCTATGTATGTTGTAGTCAGAGAGATAGAAAATAGGTAAAAAAGAAACCGTGTAATTTCAGATAGAGATATGCCATGCAAAAATAAAACAACGGTTAGGTTGTAGAGTGTGCAAACTGGAGAAGGGAGTAGAAGCTGGTGCTCAGAAATGAAGTTTAATCTCCTGGAAAAAATGACATTCAGGCAGACCCCAAATGCCGAGTGAGAAGAAGGAAGAGAGGGTGAACCAGGCAAGAGAAGAATGTGCAAGGGCCCTGGGGGTGGGAGGAGCTTAGAATTTTTTTTTTTTTTTAAAGATTTTATTTATTTATTTATTTGACAGAGAGAGAGATCACAAGTAGACGGAGAGGCAGGCAGAGAGAGAGAGAGAGAGGGAAGCAGGCTCCCTGCTGAGCAGAGAGCCCGACGCGGGACTCGATCCCAGGACCCTGAGATCATGACCTGAGCCGAAGGCAGCGGCTTAACCCACTGAGCCACCCAGGCGCCCGCTTAGAATTTTTTTAATAATTTTATTTTTTCAGTGTTCTAAGATTGATTGTTTATGCACCACACCCATGTGTTTGATTAGCAAGAAGACAGCTTGGCAGGAGAGTAAGGAGCAAGGGAGAAGAAGGAAAGGCCATTATAGGGAGTTTGGATTTGATTGGCTAGAAGGGAGACTACTGGAAGGTGTTAAGCTAGGGAATTACCTGATCTTATTTACATATTTAAAAGGTCATTCTGGAGGTGTGTGCTGCACTGCCTGTTTCCCTCACTCACCAGCCCTCTTAACCTCAAAATTTTCTCCCTTTGTATTAAAAAAAAAAACAAAACACAAAAAAACCCCTTTTTTTCTTTTTTAAACCACTTGGCACTGTGAAGTCACCAAACAGAACAAAACGTGGATTCAACTGCAAAGTGGCTTTGTATATGGCCCTTTATCTCTCCTCTGAGTCCTTCAACTCATTTCATCAGAAATAGTTTAATTATATCAAATTTTGGGTGCTAGCTGAAGGATTTGGAGATAGATCTGTCAAAAGATTAGTTGTCCTTTAAAAACAACCATTGCGGGGCGCCTGGGTGGCTCAGTGGGTTAAGCCGCTGCCTTCGGCTCACGTCATGATCCCAGGTCCTGGGTTCGAGCCCCACATCGGGCTTTCTGCTCAGCAGGGAGCCTGCTTCCTCCTCTCTCTCTGCCTGCCTCTCTGCCTACTTGTGATTTCTCTCTGTCAGGTAAATAAATAAAATCTTTAAAAAAAAATAAAAATAAAAACAACCATTGCTGTTTTAGAACATGTCCAAGTACAGAACTGAGTTGCTTTTAGGTACATCCTTCAACTCTTTAGAGATGACTGAAATGTTCTATTCCTATGAAGGTTTAAAAGGAGAGCAATTTAATATACATCTGTTCCTTTTTCCTCTGTCTCTATTTTTTACTAAGTTTCTCCTTGTTTAAAAACATTGCCTATAAGAGTCGACTTGAGTGTGAATTACAATTAGAGATACAGTCTCTGAGGTTGCCAAATTAGGTTCTTCACAGATCCATTAACATTTCCCCAGTTCTCTCCTGGCTGCTGTAGATCCAGCTCCAGGAGGACTTTTGGCTACTTCTCCATCTAGCCTCTGCACGTGGGCTGATGTCTATCAAGCTAATTGCTGGCTAATTCTATAATAGATGCATCCCAGGTGTTTTTCACCATCTTTTGAAGTCTGTACTCTGTTTTCTTCTGCACTTGGACTCCTACTTACAGCTTTACTGACTTGCATAATGCATAAATATCTACTTGCTCAGAAATCTATGCGTCTCCTTGCTGTAAGCCCTGGATAAAAAAGAAAAAAACAACAACAACTTGCTGACAACGGAGTTTAGTTCAGAAATTTTGATTAAAAACAAAAGTCTAGAAGACTTTGGAACTCAAATCTGGGAATGGGCAACATAATAGCCAAGTCACAGGCTGCAAACAGAAAGGGAGTTTGTAGGCGGGGTGAGGAGTGGAGAGGGTTAGAGTGAAAGGAAGGTGGCCAAGAAGAGAAATAGGCAGTGCCCACTCGACTCCACCGTCTTCTGCTGTTTCATGAACTACTGGGTACAATAGCAGTAAGGGGACCTATAGCTTTAAGGCAATGCTGGCCATCTCTTCATGTTGCTTTTACTCTAGAAGCCTAAGAGCTTGGACTCTGATGTTTTCTAGAACTTCAGATGATCGACTCTTTGGTATCGTGCATGGCATTTTTTTTTTTTTTATTATCAGTTTTTGAGGCATAGCATTTACCAATGATCTGTTACTGACATTTTGTTCAAGTAGTACCTTCCTAAGGACACCTGCCCTGAACCACTGTATTTAAAATTGCAATACTCCAGACTCCCTATACCTTCCTCTTCTTTCCTTTCTCCTGGCATTTGTCACCCTCTAATATACACTGTACTTCTTATTTATTCTGTTCACAATCTTTATCTTTCTTCCCCTGCTAGAATGTGAGCCTCAAGACTGTAGTGTATCTGCTTTATTGATTCACATATCCTAAGCACATAGTAGATGCTTCATAAGTACTCCTTGAATGAATGAATGACATCTTACAGTAAGAACAGGTCCTAAATATTAGCTCAAGATTCTTATTTTGGGCATCTGATTAATTCAGCTGTTCAACCAATCATCACTTGTGGACATTTACATGATGTACATGTACTATATCTACATTTTTCCCAACTTTTAGTATAATTTTCTTACCATGTATATTTTACTCTTACTTTTAGACTATCAAAAGCCACAGATAGACAAAAGCCTTCTAGATAGACAGATTGATCTAACATAGTCTGATCCCTATAATTAAGTATATGATATCTTAAGATCTTTTATTGTATGTCACTTTCTATTTTATTTTTATGTGAACATCCCCTCTCTCCTTGGTCTATGTTATGTGAATGGAAGTCTCAGTCCTTGGATTCCCAATGAGAAGATTGACGAGGGGATCTGCACTTGAATAAAAATAGCCAGAAGGAAAGTAGGAAGCACAAAACAGTTTATTACACAGATTAAAGTGAAAGTACACTCTCTAGGTGGGAGAGCAGGCAGGTTCCCAGAGCAGGAACAGGCCCTAACTCATTTGGCGTTTGGTTGGTTGTTGTGTCTCTCTGGGCTGGGAGGAGTTGTGACCTACAGTGGGGTGGTGTCTAATGGAGGCTGCTTCCAGTAATTTGGGGGGACTCCTCTCACAGTTTGTTGGGATGGAGAGTTTTGACCCCACAGGGTTTGTACCAGAACCTCATGGCAGCCTTTCTTCATGGAGTGGGTCTGTAGCCACAATGCAAATGCATCATCATGAGTCTAGGAGTCCCCAGGGGCAGCGGTGGAAGAGCAGAGTGCATCTGTGGCTCTTCATCTGTCAACCCCAAGGTCTTGAACCCACAAGGTCAGGATGTTGTGCTCCCAAGCTTCTAATGTATATTTATCACTGTCCTTGCCTCCAGCTCATGTCTCTGTCCTTCTCCTTCAAGGAGTTGGGACTTTGTCTCTAGGATGTTCCTTCCATGGTTTATATCTAGCTTCTACCTAACAATAGCACTAGGCACACGGTAGATCTCAGTTAAGGACTTGATGACTATGCCATAGGAATTTCAATCTTACTTCTTAAAAAGATCTATTTATTTTTGAGAGAGAGCTAAAACAAGCATGAAGGGAGGGAGAGGCAAAAGGAAGAGTATCTTAAGCAAGCTCCTTGCTGAGCCTGGAGCCAAGGCGGGGCTTGATCTCATGACCCTGAGATCATGACCAGAACCGAAATCAAGAGTTCCATGCTTAATCAACTGGCCCACCCAGGTGCTCTAGGAATTTCAATCTTAATTTAACTTTAACAATTTAAAAATCTAAGTGGCTAAATGTTCTGGTATTGATAGTGATAGCGCCTCAGGATTTATTCTCCCGAGAATTTATTCTCCTGGCCTGCTACAGATGTCCCCTCCTGGCCATGCTCCCTGCCTCCAGCTCTTTCCCCCTTGACTCCAGCCTTTACCACTCCCATCAGACTTGCCTCCCTAAAGCCAAGCTCTGATCATCCATGCTAACTTCAGAAACTTTCAGTAGTCCCCAGTGTCTTTGTAACTAAACACAAATTCTTTATTAGCATCTTATTGAAAGTCCTCTTTAATGGGCTCAAATCACCCTCACGGTCTCATGTCTTACTACTTTCATATTCCAGGAAAATCATGAGCGTCCTTGCTCCCCTCCTCTGCTCTGGCATTACATTCCTGAACTTGTCTCATGCTGATTGCCCCGACCAGGACCAGGAATGGCCCAGGGCCTGGATTCTGTCAAATTCTTTTCATCTTTTAGATCTTGCTGAAAGGCCACCTTCTATATGAAACTTTTTTTTTTTAAAGATTTTATTTATTTATTTGACAGAGAGAGATTACAAGTAGGCAGAGAGGCAGGCAGAGAGAGAGAGAGGAGGAAGCAGGCTCCCCGCTGAGCAGAGAGCCCAGATGTGGGGCTCGATCCCAGGACCCTGGGATCATGACCCAAGCCGAAGGCAGAGGCTTTAACCCACTGAGCCACCCAGGCACCCCATGAAACTTTTTTTTAATTCCCCAACTGGTTGTGCTTCTCCTTTCTCTGAAGTACTGTAACTTTTAAAATACTGTAACTTAAAAAAGTTGCACTGTGTAGTTCACAGTTCTTTTTAAAAATTTTTCTTTTGTTGTAGTAGGAACACTGAACCCATGATCTACCTTCTTTTCCCAGTTTTACTGAGGAATAAAATTGACAAGCAAAATTTTTGTATGTTTAAAGTATAGAGTGGGGTGATTTGATACACATATACATTTTGGAAGGATTCCTGCATACAAGAGACACCACACAGTATTTGTCCTTCTCTGTCTGGCTTAATTTACTTTCTAGATTCATACCTTCTAGATTCATCTGTTTGTCAAACATGGCAGTATTTTCTTCTTTTTAAAGATCAAATAATATTCACTTGTGTATATATACTGCATTTTCTTTATCTACCATCTGTCAACAGGCACTTAGGTTGTTTCCACACTTTTGCTCTTGTGAATAGTGTTGTGATGAACAGGAACATGGGAGGACAGGTATCTCTTTGAGCTCCTGATTTCAATTTCTTTAGATATATACCCAGAAGTAGGACCGCTGGATCTTTTTTTTTTTTTTAATTATTATTCATTATGTTATTTATGTTAGTCACCGTACAGTACATCATTAGTTTTTGATGTAGTGTTCCATGATTCATTGTTTATGTGTAACACCCAGTGCTTCATGCAATACGTGCCCTCCTTAGCACCATCTCCCGGCCAACACATCCCGCCCCCTCCCCAAAACCCTCAGTTTGTTTCTCAGAGTCCACAGTCTCTCAAGGTTTGTCTCCCCCCTCCGGTTCCACCCCCTTTCATTTTTTCCTTCCATCTCCTAATGTCCTCCATGCCATTTCTTATGCTCCACAAGTAAGTGAAACCATGTGATAATTGACTCTCTCTGCTTGACTTATTTCACTCAGCATAAACTCCTCCAGTCCCATCCATGTTGATGCAAAAGTTGGGTATTCATCCTTTCTGATGGCTTAGTAATATTCCATTGTATATATGGACCACATCGTCTTTAAACCATGAGTCTGCCAAAGGGCATCTCGGCAATTTCCACAGTTTGGCTATAATCAAAACCACATTGAGATACCATCTTATAGCAGTTAGAATGGCAAAAATTAACAAGGCAAGAAACAACAAATGTTGGAGAAGATGTGGAGAAAGGGGAATTCCCACTGTTGATGGGAATGCATGCTGGTGCAGCCACTTTGGAAAACAGTGTGGAGGTTCCTCAAAAAATTAAAAATAAGCTACCCTATGACCTGGCAATTGCACTACTGGGCATTTACCCCAACGATACAGATGTACTGAAAAGAAGGGCCATATGCACCCCAATGTTCACAGCAGCAATGTCCACAATAGCCAAACTGTGGAAGGATCACTGATCTTATGGTAGCACTATTTTTAATTTCTTGAGGAACTTTCATAATGTTGCTCATAATAATTATACCAGTTTACATTCCCACTTTTTTGCACATCCTCACCAGCATTGGTTATCTCTTGTCATTTTTTTTTTTAAGATTTTACTTATTCATTTGACAGAGAGAGTGCGCACAAGCAGGGGGAGCGGCTGGCAGAGGGAAAGAGAGCAACAGGCTCTCCACTGAGCAGAGAGTCCGACATGGGGCTCAATCCCAGGACCCTAGGATCATGATCTGAGCCTAAGGCAGATGTTGAACTGACTGAGCCACCCAGGTGCCCTTGTCTTTTTTATAGTAGACATTCTAATAGGTATGAAATGGTATCTCATTGTGGTTTTGATTTGCATTTTCCTGATGATTAATGATTTTGAGTAATTTTCCACTTAACCATTAACCACTTCTATTTCTTTTTGGGAAAAATGTGTATTCAGGTCTTTTGCCCATTTTAAAATTCTTCCTTTCTTCCTTCCTCCCTTTCTCCCTCCCTCCTTCTCTGCCTCCCTTCCTTCCTTCCTTCCTTTGCTATTGAGTTCTATCAGTTTCTTGTATATTTTGGATATTAGATATGTAGTTTGCAAGTATTGTCTCCCATTCTGTAGGCTGACTTTTCATTTTATTGATGGTTTCCTCTGCTGTGCAGAAGATTTATAGTTTGATGTAGTCCCATTAATTATTTTTGCTTTTGTTGCTTTTAGTTTTGGTGTCAAATCCAAAAAAATCATTGCTGAGACCAATGTCAAGAAGCTCATCTCCTAATTTTTCTTTTAGGAGTTTTACAGTTTCAGGTCTTATATTCTAGTCTTTAATCCATTTCGAATTGATTTTTGCCTATGGTATAAGATAGTGCTACAGTCTTGTTCTTTTGCATGTGGGTATATAATTTTCCCAACATCATTTATTGAAGATACTATTCTTTCCCCATTGTATTTTCTTGGCTACTTTGTCAAAAATTAATTAACCATATATGTGTGACTTTATTTATGAAATCTCTCTTCTCTTCCATTGATCTATGTGTCTGTTTTTAGGTCAGTCTGTATTTTGATTACTAGAGTTTTGTAATATAGTTTGAAATTAGAAAGTGTGATACCTCCAGCTTTGCTTCCCTTCTCAAGATTTTTTTGGCCATTTGGGATCTTTGTGGTTCCAAATTTAGGATTTTTTTTTCCTATTCTGTGAAAAATTCCATTGGAATTTTGATAGGGATTACATTGAATCTGTAGATCGTTTTGTGTAGTATGGACAGTTTTACAACATTAATTCTTCCAATTCACAAAAAGAGTATCTTTTCATTTATTTATGTCTCCAGTTTCTTTTATCAATATTTTATAGTTTTCCGTGTTTAGAACTTTCCCTTCCTTGTTAAGTTTATTCCTAAGTATTTTATTCTTTTTGATGTTATATAAATGGAATTGTTTTCTTAATTTCTCTTTCTGATAGTTTGTTAATATTTAGTAACATACCTGAGTTAGTATTATCCTGCAACTTTACAGAATTCATTTATTAACTCTGTTTTCTGGTGGAATCTTTAGATTTTCCCTGTATAAAATGATGTTATCTGTAAACAGAGAAAATTTCTTTTCTCTTCTGATTTGGGGGTGCCCCCTTGGTCCCCTCAGTCCCCCTCAGCCCTCCTCACCCGTGCCTAATTACTATGGCTAGCACTTCCAATACCATGTTGAGTAGAAGTGGTGAGAGTTGGCATTCTTGTTTTGTTCCTGTTCTTAGAGAAAAAGCTTTTAGCTTTTCACTATAGTCTATGATGTTAACAGTGGGCTTGTCATATATGGATTTTATTTTGAAATACGTTCCTTCTATATCCAATTTGTTGAGAATTTTTAATCATAAAAGGATGTTGATTTTTTCAAATGCTTTTTCTACATGTATTTAGATGATCATATAATTTTAATCCTTTGTTAATATGGATTATTAACATTGATTAATTTGCATATGTTCAACTATCCTTGCATTTTAGGAATAAATCCCATTTGATCATGGTGTATGATATTTTTAATGTACTATTGCTTATATTTTGGGGGTAATTTTGCATCAGGGTTATTGGTCTATAATTTTTTTTTTCTTCTAGTGTCCGTCTCTGATTTTGGAATCCATGTAATGCTGGCCTCATAAAACAGTTTGGAGGTTTTCTCTCCTCTTCAATTTTTTTGGAAGAGTTTGAGAAGGATTTGTATTAATGCTTCTTTAAATGTTTGGTAGAGTTAATCAGTGAAGTCTCTGAGCACAAGAAGCCTTTTTTCCTTGGGAAGTTTTTGATTATTGATTTAATCTCATTAATTATAATTGGTCTGTTCAGTTTTTTTGTTTCTTTATGATTCAGTTTTGCTAGGGAGCATGTTTCTAGGAATTACTGATTTCCTCTAGATTATCTGAATTGTTGGCATATAATTACTTGTAGTAATTTCTTTCTTTCTTTTTTTTAAAGATTTTATTTATTTATTTGACAGATAGCACAAATAGGCAGAGCAGCAGGCAGAGGGAGAGGGAGAAGCAGGCTCTCTGCCAAGCAGGGAACCCAATGTGGGACTTGATCGCAGGACCCTGAGATCATGACCTGAGCTGAAGGCAGCCACTTAACTGATTGAGCCACCTAGGCGCCCCTACTTGTAGTAATTTCTTATGATCATTGGGATTTCTCATCGCTTCTCAGCCTTTTGGCTAAGATCAAGTGTAGGATCATTGGGATTTCTGTGTTACCCAGTATAATGTCACTTTTTTTGTTTCCAGTGTTGGTCTTCTCTCTCTCTTTTTCAGTTTAGTTTCATATTTTCTATTTTTTTCTGGTCTATTCCATGTATTTTTGCTCTGATCTTTGTTGATTCCTTGCTTTTGCTGACGTTCTTCTTTTTCTGGTTCCCTGAAATGTAAAATCATGTTGTTTGAAATCTTTCTTTTTTTCATAATGTAGGTGTTTATTGCCATAGAAGTCCCTGTTAGAACTGTTTCTAGTACCTCCATAAGTTTTGGTTTGTTGTGTTTCCATTTTCACTTACCTCAAGATTTTTGGGTTTCCATGTTGATTTCTTCTCTGGCCCGTTGGGTTTTCAGGAACATGTTTAATCTCCACTTATTACAAATGTAAACTTACTTGAAATTACAGCATAAAGCACAATAATAGCCTACAGAGAGTGCCTCAGATGTTCGCCTTTGTCTAGAGCAATCTTTACTTGCAGTCATTTGCAGTTCAATCTGAGAGTGGCCTGACAGCTAAGGGTTTGTTCTCAGCCACATTTTACCCTTTACTAGGCTTGGGGGAGATAGGGCTACCAAGCTTTCTTATTCTCTACAAACTTAATGTTCTTCGTTCCTACTTTTTGACATTTTTGTGGTTTAGGCAGCTAGAGTATAAGTTTTCTTGACCCCTTGCAGATGGCAATCTCATCTCAATCAGAATTGTCAAGTGGATTTCTGAAAGCCACTAGTTAGCCTGATTGGAGAAGAGAGCCCTACCGGCCTGCAGACAACCCTTTGCTGGGTATTTCCCAAATCTAGGACATTTCCTGCTTGAGTACCTACTTGAATCACAGAATACACTCAATCTAACTTCAGCGACTTTCACTTCAATGAAGCTGGAACGAATTATCAGAAAAAAACATTCTCTATTGAATTTAGGAATTTTCAATTACTGAAGTTTCCTTTCAGAACAGAAATGTACTTTTTTTGTTTTGTTTTTTAAAGATTTTATTTATTTGATAGAGATCACAAGTAGGCAGAGAGGCAGGCAGCTCCCTGCTGAGAAGAGAGCCCAATGCAGGCTCGATCCCAGGACTCTGGGATCATGACCTGAGCTGAAGGCAGAGGCTTTAACCCACTGAGCCACGCAGGCGCCCCCAGAAATGTACTTTAAAAAAAAATTATTTTCAGTGTAACAGAATTTATTGTTTATGCACCACACCCAGTGCTCCATGCAATACATGTCCTCCATAATACCCACCACCAGGCTCACCCAATCCCCCACCCCTCTCCCCTCCAAAACCCTCAGTTTCTCAGAGTCCACAGTCTCTCATGGTTTGTTTCCCCCTCTGATTTCCCCCAACTCACTTCTCTCCATCTCCCAATATCCTCCGTGTTATTCCTTACGCTCCACAAGTAAGTGAAACCCTATGATATTTGACTCTCTCTGCTTGACTTATTTCACTCAGCATAATCTCTTCCAGTCCCATCCATGTTGATACAAAAGTTGGGTATTCATCCTTTCTGATGGAGGCATAATACTCCATTATATATATGGACCACATCTTCTTTATCCATTTATATGTTGAAGGGCATCTTGGCTCTTTCCACAGTTTGGCGACCATGGTTATTGCTGCTATGAACATTGGAGTACAGATGGCCCTTCTTTTCACTACATCTGTATCTTTGGGATAAATACCCAGTAGTGCAACTGCAGCGTCATAGGTAAGCTCTATTTTTAATTTCTTAAGGAATCTCCACACTGTTTCCCAAAGTGGCTGCATCAACTTGCATTCCCACCAACAGTGTAAGAGGATTCCCCCTTCTCCACATCCTCTCCAACACATGTTTCTTACTGTCTTGTTAATTTTGGCCATTCTAACAGGTGTAAGGTGGTATCTCAATGTGGTTTTGATTTGAATCTCCCTGATGGCTAATGGTGATGAACATTTTTTCATGTGTCTGTTAGCCAATTGTATTTGTTCTCTATTTATCCTAGCTCTTCTTTGGTCATTGTTTCCCTTCCTTTGGCTTAATTGAAGGGTTTTTCCCTCTGTATTTATGAGTCCATTTCTGGTTATTTATTCATTTGGTTTTTAGATTCCACATATAAGTGAAATCATGTAATTTTTTAATTAACATATATTAACATATACTGTATTATTAGCCCCAAGGGTACAGGTCTGTGAATCATGGGACTTGCATTCCTACTAACAGTGTAAGAGGGTTCCCCTTTCTCCACATCCTCTCCAACACACATTGTTTCCTGTCTTGCTAATTTTGGCCATTCTAACTGGTGTAACGTGGTATCTCAATGTGGTTTTAATTTGAATCTCCCTGATGGCTAGTGATGATGAACAAAAATAACCACGCAGAGATAATAAATAATAAGACATATAAAGAGTACATTTCTGTCTTCAGACAGAAATTGTGAGGGGCTACATGATTTTTTATCTCTGTGTGGTTATTTTTGTTCAAAGTTTGACTCTTGAAAATAGTCCTGTGCTAATATTTATGTAAAAGTGGCAGGCTATGAGACAGAAAATCTAAGAGGTAATTTAAAATGCACTTTGGAGTATGTTACATTCAAAATTTCCAGGAGAGTAATATGTTTTATTAAGCTAGATACACAAAATTTTATATATTCCTTAATATGTGAATTATTTTTATCAGTAATATTTATAGTATTATGGAGCTTACTCACCAAAGAGAAATCTCAATAGGTGCTACCAGAAATGAGCAATGATCTTGGATGAATCCCACACTCATGGGTTTGAAGTCTCTAGTCTCCAGGTATGAGACATTTGGCTTTCTACCAGCAATAGAACCTGGGAATTTCCTACATTTTTGCATTAAGTGAAACTTGGCTAATTTGCCTTCTATTTAGCAATTTAGTTACCTGCCTCTTGATACTTTTCAGAGATAGAGAGACTACTTTTAGCAACAAACAGAGAAATTCCATTCATTTCTTGAATGCCTGTATTCTGTGGGTACTGTGTGTCACAGGAATTTTAAAAATGAGTAAGCTGTGGTCTCTGTTCTTTAGGGAGTTAAAATTCAGTAGTAGGGACAGGGAAGGCATAAATAGCTTGAATACTAGGTAGCTCTAACCAGTGTCATAATTAGGATGTTGTGAAAATATCAGAGTATGAGAGATTAATGGTTTTAGAATACAATAACTTCCTTTTTCCTGTTTCCTTCCAGAATTTTCCTTAGGCTAACACTTCTGGCCTCTCTCCCCATCAAGTAAGGAGAAGTGATGTTGCTCAGATCTACTCTCTTCGATCTATCAGTATCAGTAGTAGAGGAATCAAAACATGTTTGAGTGGGAGGCTTAACTCTAACATTTGTTTTAATAGGCCTCTTTTACCCTTATACTTATGCCTTATTCTTCAACAATGGTAATAAGTTAATCATAATGTTGGCAGAGATCAGAATGTGTGGTATAAAAACATGTAAAAACACTGTATTTGAAACCGTTTATTTGTAGAGAAATGCTAAGTCCCTTCTCATTTCATTGATCAATTGAAGAATTCTGTACTATATTAGTCAGATTTTTGTTGATGTGATACTGCTTAATGAATAACTCCAAAATTAATGGTTTATGATAATAACTATTACCACTTTTAAGTCTAATGGCTGGCTGGCCATGCTCTGCTGGGCTTTGCTAGGCTTGGCATGTCTTTCATTCTGGAATCTTCTCTGGCCTGAGTTGTTCTCACGCTGGAGGCCCAGAGTGCAAAAGGGGCAAACCAAAGCTTGTAATATCACCTACAGTTTCTGCTCAGAGCTGGCATATTGTCATCTCTGCTCACAGTTGATTGGTTAAGGCAAGTTACATGACCAAATCCAAAGCCAGTGGGGCAAGGAAGTATACTCACAGTGAACCATGACAAAGATTAGGACAAAAGAAATGGTTGTGATACAATTTCCCACATATACCTCTGGCTTTCACTTAGTTTCTTGTATATAGAATCTTTAGCTACTTCATTGTATTTGCATTGTCTAACTTATTTATTCCCTTCTGTCTTTGATGAAACTATGAAGACACTCACAATTCTTTGATTAGTCTTCTGCCATGAAGTTCCATTGAAAACACTTCTAGGTGAATATTACCACCCAAACCACCCATGTGAATTATTTTAATATCTTATTCATAAAAATTAAGAGAATCCATTCTTGATGAACCAGGGTCATAATAACTATTCTGTTTGTGGTGAGCAGACTGTGGAGTCCCTCCATGACCCCTGCCTACTGATTCTGACTCTCGTGGTCCCCTCTTCTTGAGGGTAGGTAGAACTTATGACTTTCTTGTAACAAATAGAATATGACAAATGTGATGGGATATATGTCATTTTATGCAAGTGATTAGGTTATATAATATTATAAATCCTATCCTCCAAGGAGACTCTGTCCTGCTGGCTTTGAGGAGAGATATAGCTATGTTGGAAAGACCCACATGGCGGAGCGCTAAGGGTGGCTTCCAACCAAGAGCAAGAAATTGAGGTCCTCAGTCCTGTAGCTCTCTAGAAATCACATGCTGGTAAACAGTCATTTGGGTTTGGAAGTAAATCCTTCCCCAGTTGGGACTAAGATGAGACTGCAGCCCCAGCACACATTTGGATTGGAACCTTCTGAAATCATGAATCAGAGGACACAGCTAAGCCTTTCACATATCTTGGTCCATAGAAGCTGAAATAATGTATATTTTTTATGTATTGTTAGACATCTTTAGTAAAATTTTTAATCTTTTATCCATTTCATAGTATCAAGGATAAAGTGTCTTCCTGAGTTTCTATTGCCTGCTAATTGTGTGTGTTTCATTCTGGTTTCCTATTTTGTTACAGTTGGCTTTGTTTATGTATTAACATCAAGAATTTTGGGTGGTAAACTCTGTGTAAGTAGATTTTCTTAAATCTATTTATCTCATATACTTGTGTGTTTATAGAAAATTAAAAATGCATACTTGCTTGTTAGTTAATATTTATTAAACCTCTACAATGTGTTTGGCACAATCCTACACAATGGAGATACAAAACAAGAGACTGAAATGGTCCCTGCCTTCATGAAGCTTTCCTTTTGTTGGAAGAATCAGAGAATAACAGCTAAATACAGTTTCTAAATTACATATTTGAATAACTGTGAGGAGAAAATAAGTAAGTTACTATAATCTAGGAATAATTAGATCTATTCTATTCTAGCAAAGCCTTTTGAGGAGTTAGCATTTAAACTGAGATTTAAAAGATGAGAAGGTGTGGGGCACCTGGGTGGCTCAGTTGATTAAGCATCTAACTCTCATGGCTTAAGTCATGATCTCAGGATCCTGAGATCAGGTCTTTTGATGGGCTCCACACTCCGTCCGGGTCTGCTTGTCCCTCTCCCTCTATTCCTCCCGCTGTGCTCTCTCACTCTCCCTTACTCTCTTTGGAATAAATAAATCTTAAAAAAAAAAAAAAGATGAGAAGGTGCAAATATATTCTCATCAATTTAGAACTGGATGAGTTCTGTTAGTGCAGAATTGCATTTGCTTGTGTTTGTGTGTGTAGAGATAACATGGGTGGGATAGGAACTGGGTCCAGAAGTGCAAACAAAAATATTTGATTTCAGGAGAGTGAAAGAAAATAAAAGAAGTAACAAGAACAAAAAGTGTATATATTTGGAATATAATCTTGTGATAACCTGGGTAGGAATTGTATGGTATAATACTATGTCAGCAATTCTTAGGATAAGAAAAAAGATAGTTAAAATCACAAAAAGCTAGATACTGAGTCCTATTTAGTATATGTTGACCATATACATGCTTATTATTGAGAGCAGAGTCAAGACCTTGCTGAAACTGTTTTGTATATCCATCTCCCTCTGCATCTCTTAATTTCCTTTTTCTCTGCAATTGTTCTGCTGGGTTTTATTAAGTCACAGATATTTCACCCCAGTATGAATCTAAATCTTTTGCTTCTGTCACTTCTGTACACACTCTGAATTTCAGAGCAGGCCAGTATTCTGGGAATGCCAAGAAGGAAATAAAGTTTTCTCTTACTTTGGATTGAACTTCTTTCTTTCCGGTTAGTTTCCTGAGTGCTTGTTTCTCAAGCATTTTCTCTTGATGGCAAAAGTCTGTCTCCCAAAAGCATGTTTGGAACTAAAAGTGCATCTGTCTTGAGAGGCTGGCGTCATCGCAAGTATAAATGTGTGTTTGTGAACATTAGTAACTGTTGAGGGAGACAAATAATGGAGATTGTGGCTATGAATTCTGTGTGTTTGTGTGTATATGGGAGAGGGAAAGCAGTGGGGAGCAGAGAAAGAGATTAAGGAGGGAACCAGGAGGAAGAGGCAGAAGAGAAGTAAGGAGAGAAAAAGGACATTGTTTGAGATAGTTGATAAACAAAAATGGGTTTTTGAGACAGCTGATAAACAGAAATCAGTTTGACCTAAAGCAGGTGCCAGGGTTACAAAGACCATCACACTAGGACTGTGTTTACTGACTAGACAGGAAATGATGGAAAAAGGGGAGCAGCCACTTAGGGAAATCTTTTCAGACAAACAGGAAGGTACCAGAGAAGAAAACTGTGAATGAGACAAGAATCTAACTAGTCCCCCTTTTCTGGGCTATATTCTAGAAGCCTCTAAGAGAGGCTGATTCAAAATCCTTGTGGCAAGACAGTGGTTTTAATGGGTCAGAAGCCAATTTTTTCAGGAGTAGGATCTAGATAAGTAGATAGGTACCCGGAGTGTTTTGTTTATTTGTTTGTTTATTTAAATTCCAGTGTAGTTAACATATGGTGTTATATTAGATTCAGGTATACAATATAGTCATTCAATAATTCTATACATCATTACTCAGTGCTCATAATAATAAGCATACTCTTAATCCCCTTCACCTATTTCACCCCCCAATATGCTTTTTAAAATTTTTTTAAAATTTATTTTCCAATATGCTTTATTGTAAATGAGTACCCTCAGTTAAAGGTATTTTTTTTCAACAAGAACATATTTGTTTTTTAAATAGATTTTATTTATTTATTTGACTGAGATCACAAGTAGGGAGAGAGGCAGGCAGAAGAGAGAGGAAGGGAAGCAGGCTCCCTGCTGAGCAGAGAGCCCTATGTGGGGCTCGATCCCAGGACCCTGGGATCATGACCTGAGCTGAAGGCAGAGGCTTTAACCCACTGAGCCACCCAGACACCCCAAGAACATTTTTCATTTGAAGCATACTTCAGAATACATGGCTCTAAAGGATATAAAACATTCCATCTAAGAAAAATGGGATATACATTTTCTTTAAGTACATATAGAAGGATCCTCTGGTTAAATCACATAAAAAGAGACATAACAAATACTACAAATTTCAGAAGACCGAAATCATGCCAAATGCATTTTCTGACTGTAATGGTACAAAACTAAAGATCAATAATAAAACAAAGCCAGAAAATTTACAATATAAATATTAAGTATTTAATATGTAAATATTAAACAACACCTTACTGAATGAGCAATGGGCCAAATAAGAAATCAAAATATATCTCAAAACAAAAACTAAAAATATACCAAAACCTGTGGAATTCAGCAAAAGCAGATCTTAGAGTGAAATTTATGGCATAAATATTTGTTTTAAGTTTGTTGTTATGAACCGACTTTCTTAACATTAAAATACAAGGAACTAGAAAAAGAAGAAACTTAGCTGAAATTTAGTAGAGGAAGGAAATAAGAAAGAAAAATCAGAAATAGAGGTCAGAATAAACAATAACATAACATTCAATAAAATGACCAGTTTAAAAAAAAAAGTTGGGTGCATTAAGAAAGAAAACTCAAAAACCAAAGTGAGAAATGGAAGAGAAAACAGCAGAACAGATAACCACAAATAGTGCAATAAACGGTTTTTGCATAACTAGATAGCTTAGGAAAAAAAAAAACAACACTGGATAATTCCTAAAAACACACATTACCATGAATCTTGAATCCAAAAGATAGGAAATCTTCTTAGACCAATAATAAGAATGAGAATTGAAATAGGAATCAAAACTATTGCATCACAAAAAAGCCCAAGACCACATGGTTTCATTACTGAATTCTATCAAACATTTAAAAAGGTAATTAAGGAAAAACTTTATCAAAATCTTACAAATAATGCAAGAGGGGGAACATACCAAAATCATTCCATGAAGCCAGTATTACTCTGATGCCAAAGCGGGATTAAACAACACAAGAACAAAAAAGTCTAGTTTGTCCAATATAAGTATTGCTACTCTGACTTTCTCTTCACAATTTTTTTTAAATTTTTAATTATTTTTATTTTAATTATTTTATATTTACTTTATTTTTTTATTTTTTATTTTTATTTTTTTAATTTCCTTTTAGCTTAACAGAGTTCATTGTTTTTGCACTACACCCAGTGCTCCATGCAATACGTGCCCTTCATAATACCCACCACTTGGCTCCCCCAACCTCCCACCCCCTCACCCCTTCAAAACCCTCAGATTGTTTTTCAGAGTCCATAGTCTCTCATGGTTCACCTCCCCTTCCAATTTCCCTCAACTTCCTTCTCCTCACATGTTGTTTTAAGGTGCAGTAGGAAAGAAGGATTACTTGGGAATTGATCCCCAAAGGTATTTGTCTTCCTAGTACCAGAGAATTTGAACACTTGAACTGATGTCACCAGCAAGATGGGGCAAGAGTGGAAGTTGAAATGGGGCACAATAGAAGCCTGATGAATATGTTAAAGGGTGTTCCTGCAGCCAAAAAGTCGCTGTATTTATAAATTCCTAGTGATTCCAGAGGAAGTGAAAGGACAAGGCAATAGTCCTAATATCCTACGTGGCATTGGCAAAAGAAAAATGTTTATCACTGCTGGAACTCCTGGGAGGCATCTATTCAACTTCCTACTCTTCTCGCCCCTACTCTTTATGTCAGACACATTTTCAGCCCTTTTTCTTGAATTTTTGACACAGTCGTTCTTTAAACTTTTTTTTTTTTTTTAACTTATTTTTTAAGTGGCGTCTGGGTGGCTCAATCAGTTAAGCGTCTGCCTTTGGCTCGGGTCATGATCCCAGGGTCCTGGGATTGAGCCTGGCACTGGGCTCCCTGCTCTGTGGGGAGCCTCCTCTGCTTCTTGCTCCCTGTGCTTGTGCTCTCTCTCTCTCTGTCAAATGAATAAATACAATCTTAAAAAAAAAAATGTCTTTTTAAGACATGCCACCTCTAGTCTTAAACATTTCTCATTTCTCCTTTAACTCACTATGCCATCGGAGCTTTAAAAACCAAACCTATATTAGATATTGTTATCCAATTCAACCGTAATTTATTGAGCATCCAGGGGCTAGTTGTGCTAAATGTGGGGAGGAAGAGATAAGAATACTGCTGCTTCAGATGCTGGCACACCAGCAGGTTAGTGGGGGTAGATTTGCATTGAGTAAGTAGACCTACACAGTACTCTATGCACTCTGGCGCAGGTGGACTGCAACGGGCAGTTCTGGGGATGTTTGGAGTGCTGAACTGGGGTTACATTTCAGTTGGTTAGAAGATGGCTTGGGAGCTCCCTGAGTGACAGAAGATGAGGGAAGGGTTGAGGAGGGCTTTTAGGGGGAAGAGAAGGGAACAGCATGGTGTGTCTCAGAAATGTGTGGAAGGGTATAGCTAAAGCATACAGGGTAGGTTTAGGGGAGTGGGGAGGGGTATGGATTAAAAGAGAGGAGCCAGTTCCTGGGGGTCTGGTGTGCTGGGTGAGGTTTGGTACATGGGGCAATGTTCTCCTATATCTACATGTAAAAAGATTTTATACAATATATATACATATTATATAAAATCAGCTATAAATGTGTCTAGTGCTTTTCTTTTATTTAAAAAAAAAGTCTTGGCTACCTTTTCATATTAGTACACAAAGAGCTTCCTCCTCCTCCTCCTTTTTTTTTTTTTTAAGTTACTGTGCAGTATTCAGTAACTTAAAATTATTCACTGAGTGAATGTATGATAATAGCTAACTTCATATTGCTGGGAATTTAGGTAGTTTCTGATCTTTTCCACTGCAAAAGTGCCACAACGAATAACCAACCATGTACATGTGTCATTTTTACAATCTGCTGATATGTCTGCATGATAAATTCCTAAAAGTGGAATTGCTACATCAAATATGTGCATTTGTAATTTTAATAGATATTGCCAAATTGCCTCTGTATGAGTTGTTCCAATTTGCATTCTCACCAGCAACATAGAGTTCATCTTTTCTCCACTGCTTTGCCAAAAAAGTTGTGTCCAAATTTTCAAAACGTTGCCAACTGCATAAATTCAAGAGTATATTTTAATTTGCATTTTTTCTTATTATGAATATGATTGAGGGTATTTCCTATATTTAAGAGACATTTGTATTTCATTTTCTGTGAACTATTTATTCACTTCTTTTGCCTTTTATATCAATTTTTTATTGGTTGTAGGAATTATTTATTTATTAATTAAATGAATACATAAATTTCTGGATGTTACTATTTTTTTTTTTTTGACTTTGCTTATGGTGTTTTTGCTTTGCAGAAAATTTAACATAAAAGTAGCCAAAGATAATCAGTTGTTTAAAAATTGTTTTTAAGTTTTATAAAGTATAATAGTTATAAAGGTCTCTGTTATTCTGAAATTGTAAAAAAAAAAATCTGTTTTCTCACTAATACTTCATGGTTTTCTTCTTTAAGTTTAATTCCAGTTTTTTTTTTTTAAGTTTTAAAGGTATTTGGAAGTTTTCTTTCTTTTTTTTTTTAAGATTTTACTTATTTATTTGACAGAGAGAGATCACAAGTAGGCAGAGAGGCAGGCAGAGAGAGAGGAAGGGAAGCAAAGCGGGCTCCCTGCTGAGCAGAGAGCCCGATGCGGGACTTGATCCTAGGACCCCAAGATCATGACCTGAGCCGAAGGCAGCGGCTTAACCCACTGAGCCACCCAGGCGCCTGGAAGTTTTCTTGATACAAAGTTGCCCTGGGTAGAGAATTAGCCTAGACCAGAAAAATAAGTAATTGAGAGTGAAAAATTCAAACTCATCTGAAGATGTTCTTTTATCCTAAAAGAGTAGAGTGATCGCAAAAACTTCTCAAGTGGAAGGTAGTTGCCATGATTTCAACACTCCAAAATACTAGAAGCAATTTCATTTCTATACTTTGTTATTTACTTCAACAGTGTATTAAATATAACTTAAGTAAAGAAGGGTCTTTCCTTATATTAGCTTAGAGGCAGACACAAAGAATTCTGACCAGGGGTTAAGTATGGAATAGAACAACAGGAAGTTAAAGACCTTTAAAATATTGTGAGGCCTGGACCAGAATTTTGAAAACAAATGAAAACATTTTATTTATTTATTTATTTATTTATTTATTTATTTATTTATTTATTTATGACGTTTGTTGTCGGTGGTGGTGAGTGAGGGCAAGAACAGAAACATGTTAGGGGGAGAGGGAGGGAGAGAATCCCAGGGAGACTGCCTACTGATAAATAATGACTTTAAAATAGCCCTTGAATTCATGTTTTGTCATCAGTTGGCTTCAGTCAGGCCAGGTTTTGCTGCCAAATGAGTTTGTAAAAAAATTTGTTTCCATAGATCTTGGATATCAGCCCTTTGCTGTAGTGTCATTTGCAAATATCTTCTTCCATTTCATGGGTTGCCTCTTTGTTTTGTTGACTGTTTCCTTTGCTGTGCAGAAGCTTTTGATCTTGATGAAGTCCCAAAAGTTCATTTTCGCTTTTGTTTCCTTTGCTTTTGGAGACATGTCTTGAAAGAAGTTGCCGTGGCCGATGTTGAAGAGGTTACTGCCTATGTTCTCCTCTAGGATTTTGATAGATTCCTGTCTCACATTGAGGTTTTTTATCCATTTTGAGTTTATCTTTGTGTATGGTGTAAGAGAATGGTTGAGGGTCGAGTTTCATTCTTCTACACATAGATTCCAATTTTCCCAGCACCATTTATTGAAGAGACTGTCTTTTTTCCACTGTTTTATTTTTTCCTGCTTTGTTGAAGATTAGTTAACCATAGAGTTGCGGGTCTATATCTGGGCTCTCACCTCTGTTCCACCAGTCTATGTGTCTGTTTTTCTGCCAGTGTGATGCGGTCTTGATGATCACTGCTTTGTAGTAAAACTTGAAATCAGGCAATGTGATGCCTCCAGTTTTGTTTTTCTTTTTCAACATTTCCCAAAGATACAGATGTAGTAAAAATAAGGGCCATCTGTACCCCCAATGTTCATATCAGCAATGGCCACAGTTGCCAAATTGTGGAAAGAGCCAAGATGCCCTTCAATAGATAAATGGATAAAGAAGATAGGGTCCATATGCACTATGGAGTATTATGCCTCCATCAGAAAGGATGAATACCCAACTTTTGTAGCAACATGGACGGGACTGGAAGAGATTATGCTGAGTGAAATACGTCAAGTGGAGAGAGTCAATTATCATATGGTTTCACTTACTTGTGAAGCATAAGGAATAACACGGAGAACATTGGGAGAAGGAGAGGAGAAGTGAGTTGGGGAAATCAGAGGGGGAAACAAACTATGAGAGACTGTGAACTCTGAGAAACAAACTGAGGGTTTTGGAGGGGAGGAGGAGTGAGGTGTTGGGTGAGCTTGGTGTGGGTATTAAGGAGGGCATGTATTACATGGAGCACTGGGTGTGGTACATAAACAATGAATCTTAGAACACTGAAAAAAATAATTTAAAAATTTGTTTCCAGGACTTTCTTAATTCTGTCTTCAGAATTTCAGTTAAGAGATTGTGGACTTGCGTTCTGCAAATCATCTGAGTTGTTTCTCTGCAATGAATTTCCCTGTATTTTTCATTATCAGAAGAGGATAGTTCTCTGTGGCAAGGGTGGAAGGGATTATACTCTTTGGAAAATGACTACAAGAGTAGAAAGGAAGACTTATGTTTCAAATATGTCTTTACTTATAGTCTCATTTGATGGAATACCATGAATAAAACTCTTCCCGTCTAATGTGTTTCTGTATAGACCATGCTCAGATAAAACCAAAAGTCATTTTTCTCCATATATTTTAGAGTTTCCTGATCACTTCTCTTGTGGCTTGTTGCTAATATTCTACTGGCTAAATAATTCTGCATATGTGTTTACACTGTGCATAGCTTTAGGTATTGGGGAAAACAAAGGAGAGATGCTCTTGTAGTCCATTTAGAGAGACAAGAAAACCAGTGTGGTTGAGGGTTGAGTACAAATAGGAACAGGGTGCTTTTGGGGCACAGAGGAAGCACAGCTAAACTAAATAAAGGGAGACAAGAGAGCTGAAACTGAGTTCTGAACACCTAAGAATCCTGAGGTTGTTCTTTTAACCTAAAAGAGTAGAGTGATTGAGAAAACTTCTTTTGAGTGGAAGGTAGCTTCCATGATTTCAACACCTCCAAATACTAAAAGTAATTTTATTTCAATTATTTTTTGTTTATTTCAGCAATGTCTTAAATATAACTTAGGTGGGTAAAGAAAAAGTGAAGAACTGGGAAAAAAATGGAGGAAAGATACATACACAAGGTGCATGTGTAGGGAAGTTCAAATGGCTTTGTTGGGCTGGAGTGAAAAGTGCATGTAGGGGGATGGGTAAAGTACAGCCAGAGATGTAGGAAAGAGATCATGAAGAAATCATGTGTCCTGAGCAATGGACTATAACCTATAACCACTGTTTTGAAAGCTAGGGGGTAAGGGATAATATTGAATAATTTTTAAGCAGAAATCTGATATGACTGTGTTTGCTTTTGATAAATACACTGTGATATTTCTGTGGAGGGCAAATTTAGGTGGGCTAGAGGGAATCTGGGACACCTAGGTTAAAAAAAAAATGATGAAGCCCTAACCTAACAGGATGGGTAGGAGGAGGGAAGACTTGAGAAGTATTAAGATGGTAGAAGCTATAGGGACCAATGATTGACCGAATGTGGAAAAGGTAGAAGTAAAAACGAGTCCCAGTTTTCTTGATTGAGCAGTTTGGTGGATGGTGGTGCCTTTCCTGGGGAGGAGCTGGTTTGGAGAAAAGTGATCAGTTCTGCTTTGTGTATGCTTAATTTGCATGTGGGATAAACTAATGGGAAGTTACCTAGGACGTGGTCAGCAGAGTTTTGGTAAGTGGGAAAGAAGTCAGCGCCAGAGAATAGATTTGGGCATTATCTCACTACTCCTGGTTTCTATGCCAGGGATTCAGTTGTGACTATTTAGGATAGACCTATAAAGAGTAAAGAAGAGAAATTCTGGGTCTGTGCCTTAAAGAGACAAACGTATCTTCTATACAAATTGGGAAGCTATTTTTTTTTTTTTAACAATTTCCTGATGGGGGTGCCCATAAACAATGCACTAACTTTTCCAACTGACTGGAACGACTGCTCAGATCGGTTAACAAGCAGCAGAAAATGGCTAGAATGGAAAAGTGGCAGATGGGGCCTAACTCTGCTGCTCTTAATTTGAAATTAAAGAGTTTAAACTTTCTTTACAAGGAATCTCAGTGATCCACCCTTCCACACTGGAGAGGTGACATGGGTGGCAAATTATGGTCTCAAATAGTCGTCATAAAACAGGCTTCATTTCTTGTCTTCCTATATTTTACCAGTGGGAGAAGGTTGAAATGTTGTGGGCTTAATGCACATAAGGACTTGGAATTATAGTGAGGGTGGTCAGGTCAAATTTCAGAATTTAAGTCTGTTATTGTTTAGTATGAACTGTCATGTTGTTGTTCTCCAGCTCTGGGGAAGCTGTCACATCCACATCTTTCTCAGAATGTAAGTGAAAGATAGGAAAGAAGTTTCTAGAATCTCCATACCCATTTTATGCTATTGTAGCACTCATTTAGTATGTTACAGAGTTAAAAATATTGCTTTATTTTCTTCAAATCATGGAGCTATTTTATCTCCTACAGGACTTCTGCACATTGCACACACTGCCCCCCGCAACCGCCCCAGTTCTTACTCTTGACTGGCACTTTCTCATTCTTCAAGTTTCAGACTATATGCTACCTTCCTCCCTGATCACCAACTGCAAGTTCATCTCCCTCTCTCCCTTCTCAGCAGTCTGTCCATTTGTCTACTCGTTTTGTATATTTTCCTTACTCAGTTTTAAGTTTCACAAGGTAATAACACATGTCTGGGGGCACTATCCTTTTCTAACAACAATAATAATAATCATAGATATTTCGAATGCATTCTCATTTGAACCATCAATTATACCAAGGAGTGGTATTAACATATTTCCTTGATAAATGAGAAATTTGAGGCCCAGAAAGTTCAGGTAAATAACCCAGGGCCACACAGCTAGGAAGTTCAGAACTGCACTCCATCCCAGGATTTCTGATGGACAGGCCATTGCTGCTTTCATCACCATGAGTGCAACATCACAATGTCACCTTTCAAAGGAGGGACGTTGCTCTCAAATAAGCCACCTACTTGTGAAGCTTTCACTTGACCATCTTTCCCTTTAAGACCGTTTCTTTTATTGCCCCCCCCCCCCGAAATCTTAAGTAGATTTATTAGAACTCCATAGAGGGATGATTTTGTTTTC
Source organism: Lutra lutra (assembly GCF_902655055.1). Classification (NCBI taxonomy): domain Eukaryota; kingdom Metazoa; phylum Chordata; class Mammalia; order Carnivora; family Mustelidae; genus Lutra; species Lutra lutra. Next base: position 142,164,095 of record NC_062280.1, read on the forward strand.
CCTGTGAAGGGGGAAATAGCCACTGCTTTCAGAACTGATTAGGAGTGATGTCTTTCCCTGGGGACACAATCAGCCCTGGAGAGGAGGTTCAGATGATGTCTCAGTTCCTTTCTCCTGCTTTGCCCTGGAGGAGGTGAATGGCTTTCAGCCTTACTTTTTAATGACTATATAAGGGAAAAAGAAAGCGCTGCTGCCAGGGAAGAGGTTGGTCATATTGGAAATGGTAATGGGCGTGCAAGGTTATAAGCCTTGTGTCATTGGCAGGTCGCTGACTTCAGAGTCCTTTCCCTATACATGGTAATTATTTCAAGAAGCTAACTAATTGCCAATTTCTCCTATTAAATTACATCTCTTCCTGTCATTAAGCAACTGTAAAACAGATCCATAAGTAAAAGTGCCAATTCTGTATTTACTTGCACCACCTCTTCCCTTAATATTTACTTCCAAACTAGGCAGGAGGAGGCCACGCTGACAAATCAGAATTTCAGCAAGCACTGACAACCCTCTGATTAGAATAAGATGAAATTTAAATTGCTCTGGGTAAGACTCATCCTCCTCCTCACTCCCCAGAACTATCTTAGACTTATTTTAAACAACAAAAAAAACCACTTCTGATGTCTTTATTTTGTTTTCAGGCCACAATCCCCCATACCTCCCCCTCATTCTGATAAATTCCTCCTTGGTTACTACGATGGTATAGGGGAAAACACTTTCAATGCTGTCATCTCAGTTTGCTCTCTGAACAAAGAGAATAACACAGAGCAGTAGAAAATCCCTTCAAGGACACCATGGTAGTTCTACTGTATTAAAAACAACTCAAAGCTCACTGTTGTGCAAACATATCATTATATTTTGCAAGGTCATGTTGAAGCAGAGATTTAATTTCTAGCCTCAGCAAAACCTTCTGTACACACAAGCCAGAAGATCTAGCAAATGACCCTTCAGTTAATGAAATAGGAGAAATTCTAATCTATATTTTTCTATATTTTGCAGATCTATAATTATATACGTTAATATAATGGAAAATAGACATTATTAAAAATGATTGTGCATGAGCTTCTATAAAGTATATAAAAAAGAATGCAGAGCAAAAAGACCAGAAATGTGGGAAGTTATTGATACTGGTTGTTACTGGATGGTGGGCCAACAGGAGGTTTGTTTTACTCTCATCTATTATGTAATTAGCATGCGTTACTTTCAAAATGCAAAATTAAACAAAAAAAGAGGAAACACACTAGTGTGGTAGTGTATACAACAAAATAAACAAAAGTGATGGAGAAGCACACTGGATGAAGAAGAGTCATGTAGCAAAACCAGGAACTTTGTACTATAAACTGAAAGAAAAAGTCTAAATAATTTGGTTCACCAAATTAAAGCTATACATGAAAATGATACAAACACTTCAGTGGACATCTATGTAGAGCATATGCTTTGTTATTTATGGTTAGTTTTACCATTCTATTTCATGAGTATCTTTTAAAAAAAATTTATCACACTTACTGTTTAAAAGCCTTATTGAAGTCTAATTTATAATATTTACCCACTTTAAATGTATGAATTAATTTTTAATAAATTTATAGAGTTGAGCAGCTACCACTAAGCTATAATTTTTCCTTTTTTAATTTCATTTCCATTTTTTCACTTCATCTCATTTTTTAAAAATGACAATTCCAGTATAGTTAACACACAAATGTTATATTAGTTTCAAGTGTACAATACAGTGATTCAACACTTCCATATATTACTCAGTGCTCATCAAGATAAGGCTACTCTTAATCCCCTTCATTTATTTCACCCTTCCCCCTACCCACCTCCCCTTTAATAATCACCAGTTTGTTCTCTGTAGTTAAGAGTCTGTTTTTTGGTTTGTCTCTTTTTGTTCCTGTTCATTTGTTTCTTAAATTCTACATGAGTGAAACCATATGGTATTTATCTTCCTCTCAATGTCTTATTTTGCTTAGCATTTTTTAAAAAGATTTTATTTATTTATCAGATAGAGATCACAGGTAAGCAGAGAGGCAGGCAGAGAGAGAGGGGGAAGCAGGCTCCCTGCTGAGTGGAGAGCCCAATGCGGAGCTCGATCCCAGGACCCTGGGATCATGACCTGAGCCGAAGGCAGAGGTTTAAACCGCTGAGCCACCCAGGCGCCCCTTGCTTAGCATTTATACTCAAGCTCCATCCATGTCATTGTAAATGGCAAGATTTCATTTTTTTTTAAAGGCTAATAATATTCTGGTGTGTGTGTGTGTGTGTGTGTATACCTTTTTGGTATCCATTCATCTATCAATGGACTATGTGGGCTGTTTGCATAATTTGGTAACTGTAAGTAATACTGCAATAAATATAGGGCTGCATAAATCCTTTTGAATTAGTGTTTTTGTATTCTTTGGGTAAATACCAGTAGTGTTATTACTGAATCATAGGGTAGTTCTGTTAAATTTGTAAGGAACCTCCATACTGTCTTCTACAGTGGCTATACCAGTTTGCACTCCCACCAATAGTGCATGAGGGCTCCTTTTTCTCCATATCCTCAACAAACTTTGGTTTCTTGTGTTGTTGATTTTATATATTCTCACTAGTGTGAGGTAATATCTCGTGGTTTTGACTTTCATTTCCCTGATGATGAGCGATGTTGAATGTCTTTTTTGGGTCTGTTGTCCATCTAACTTCTTTGGAGAAATATCTGTTCATATCTTCTCATTTTTAAATTGGATTATTTGGGGTTTTTCTGGTGTTGAGTTGTATATGTTCTTTATATATTTTGGACACTAAATCCTTATTGGATATGTCATTTGCAAATATCTTCTCTCATTCCATAGGTTGTCTTTTAGTTTTGTTGATTGTTTCTTTGGCTGTGTAAAAGCATTTAACTTTGGTGTAGTCACCATTGTTTATTTATTTATTTTTTTGTTTTTATTTCCCTTGCCTCAGGAGATTTATCTAGAAAAATGTTGCTATGGCTGATGTCAGAGAAATTACTGCCTATACTCTCTTCTAGGATTTTTAGGGTTTCAGTTCACAGTTTTAGGTCCTTAATCCATGTTGAGTTTATTTTTGGGTATGCTGAAAGCTGGGGGTCTGGTTTCATCTTTTTGGATGTAGCTGTCCAGTTTTCCCAACACCATTTGTTGAAGAGACTGTCTTTTTCTCATTGCATATTCTTTGTCCCTTGTGGAAGATCAATTGATCATGTAATCATGGCTTTATTTCTGGGCTCTGTATTTGTTCCATTGATTTGTCTTTTTTTTGTACCAGTACCATGACTGTTTTGATCACTCTAGCTTTGTAGTATTGCTTAAAATCTGGGATTGTGATACTTCCAGTTTTATTTATCTTTTTCAAGACTGTTTTGGCTGTTTGAGGTCTTATGTGGCTCCAAACAAATTTTGGGATTATTTGTTCTAGCTCTGTGAAAAATGCTGATGATATTTTGATAGGGATTGAATTAAATCTGTAGATTGCTTTGGGTAGTATATACCTTTTAATGATGTTTGTTCTCCCAGTCCATGAACATGGATTCCTCGTATTTGTTTGTGTCATCTTTGATTTATTTCATCACCGTTTTATAGTTTTCATAATACAGATTTTATACATCCTCAGTTAAGTTTATTCCTAGGTATTTTATCATTTTCAGTGCAAGTATAAATGGGATGGTTTTCTTAATTTCTCTTTCTGCCACTTTATTGTTAGTGTAGAGGAATGCAATGGATTTCTGTACATTGATCTGTATTCTGTGACTGAACTGAATTCATAGATCTGTTCTGGTAGATTTTTGGTGGACTTCTTAGGGATTTCTGTACAGAATCATGTCTTCTGCAAGTAGTGAAAGTTTTATTTCTTAGTTACCACTTGGGGTGCCTTTTGTTTCTTTGTTACCTGATTGCCATGGCTGGGATTTCCAGTACTGTGCTGAATAAAAGTGGTGAGAGTGAACATCCTTCTGTTGTGCCTTACCTTGGGGAAAAAGCTCTTAGTTTTTCCTCATTGAGGATGGATGTTAGCTGTGGGCTTTTCATATAAAGCCTTTATTGTGATGAGGTATGTTCCCTCTAAATCTACTTTGTTGAGGACTTTTTTTTTTTTTAAATCATGAATGGATATTGTCAAATGCTTTTTCTGCATCCTTGAAATGATCATATGGTTTTTATCTTTTCTCTTATTGATGTGAAGTATCACATTGATTTGCAAATGTTGGACCATGTTTGCATCTTAGGAATAAATCCCACTTGATTATAGTGAATGATTTTTTTTAAAAGTATTGTTTTACTCCGTTTGCTAATATTGTATTGAAAATTTTGGATCTATGTTGGTCAGAGATATTGCCCTGTAGTTCTGTTGGTATTTTTGGTATGTTTTTTGGGTTTTGTTTTTTTGGTGTCTTTATTTGGTTTTGGTATCAGGGTAATGCTGATTTTCTACCTCTTTCTACCTCTTGTGTTTTGTTTTTTAAAGTTGTGAATAATATGTATTAACTCTTGTTTAAATGTTTAGTAGAATTCACTCATGAAGCCATCTGGTCCTGGACTTTTGCTTTCTTAAGTTATTTTTTTTTAATTATTAATTCAATTTCATTGCTATTAATTGGTCTGTTCAAATTTTCTATTTCTTCCTGCTTCAGTTTTGGTTGCTTATATGTTTCCAGGAATTTATTCATTTCTTCTAAGTGTCTTCTTTGTTGTTACAGTCTTTGTTGTAAAGTCTATTTTCTTTTAAAGATTTTATTTATTTATTTGACAGAGAGAGAGAGAGATTACAAGTAGGCAGAGCAGCAGGCAGAGAGAGAGAGTGGGGATGCAGGCTCCCCGCTGAGCAGGGAGCCTGGTGTGGGGCTTGATCCCAGGACCCTGAGATCATGACCTGAGCTGAAGGCAGAGGATTAACCCACTGAGCCACCCAGGTGCCCCTGTAAAGTCTATTTCGTCTGATATAGTATTGCTACCCTGGCTTTCTTTTCACATTCTTTTGCATGATAAATATTTCTCTATCCCCTCACTCTCAATCTGCATGTATCTTTAGGTCTAAAATAAGTCTCTTATAGGCAGCATATATATGTCTCCTTTTTTTTTTTTTTTCACTACAATGTCTTTTGATTAGAGCATTTAGTCCATTGACATTCAAAGTAATTATTGATAGGTATACATATGTTCCCAGTTTGTTACTTGTGTTATGGTTTTTTTTTTTTTTAAGATTTTATTTATTTATCAGAAAGAGAGAGAGAGAAAGCACACAAGCAGGCAGAGGCGGAGAGAGAGGCAGGCTCCCTGCTGAGCAAGGAGCCCAATATGGGACTCAAACCCAGGACCCTAGGATCATGACCCGAGCTGAAGGCAGCGGCTTAACCCACTGAGCCACCCAGGCATCCCATGTTATGGTTGTTTTTGTAGTTCTTCACTGATCCTTTCTTCTCTTGCTCTCTTGTCTCACAATTTGCTGGCTTTCTTTAGGGATATACCTGAATTTTTTTCTTTTTATTTTTTACATATATATTACTGGTTTTTGATTTGTGGTTACTATTAGGATTGTACATAACATCTTCTGCATAGAGCAGTCTGTATTAAGTTGATGGTTGCTGAAGTTTGAACCTATCCCTTACTCCTCTCCTCACTGCATCTTAAGTCTATGATGTCCTTTTATTTTGTAATGCCCTTGACTGATTTTTATAGATATACTTATTTTTTCTGCTTTTGTGCTTCTTACTTTTCTTACTCTTGCTTATGGTCTTTCTGTAGGGCTAGTCTAGTGGTCATGAATTCCTTTCACTTTTGTTGTCTGGGAAATTCTTACTGTCTCCTTCTATCCTGAGTGATAGCCTTGCTGAATAGAGTATCTTTGCCTATAGATTTTTCCTTTCAGCAATTTGAATATATAATGCCATTCTCTTATGGACTGCAAAGTTTCTGCCGAAAAATCTGCTCAGAGCCTTATAGAGTTTCTCTTGTATACAATTGTTTACTTTTGCTGCTTTTAAAATTCTCTTTTTATTACTGCTTTTGCTATTTTAATTATTATGAGTCTTGGTGTGGACCTCCTTGGGTTGATTTTTGTTGGAGGAATCTCTGTCTTCCTGTATCTGTATATGTTTCCTTCTCCAGATTAGGAAAGTTTTCAGCTATTATTTCTCCAAATAAATTTTCTAACCCCTTTTCCCTTTCTTCTCCTTCTGGGAGCCCTATAATGTGAAGGGTATTATGCTTGATGGAGTCACTGAGTTCCCTAAGTCTATTCTCATTTTTCATAGTTCCCCCCCCGCCCGCCCCTCACCTGGTCAACTTGATTACTTTCCATTATTTTGTCCTCCAGGTCACTAATTAATTCCTCTGCTACCTCCAGCCTGCTATGTATTCTACTTACTGTATTTTTAATTTCATTTATTGTATTCTTCATCTCTGATTGGTTCTTCTTCTTTTTTAAATCTCTATGTTAAGTGTCTTATTGTTGTCTTCCCCTCTTCCCAAGTCCAGTGAGTACATTTATGATCATTATTTAAAATTTTCTATCAGGCATATTTCTTATATCTATTTTACTTAGGTCTCTTGCTGTGATTTTATTCTTTCATTTGGCATATTTTCTTTGGTCTCCTCTTTCTGTCTAACTCTGTCTGTTTGTATGTTTGGAAAGTCAGATACATTTCTTGCTCTTGAAAGTAATTGCCTTATGAGGTAGAGTTCCTTTAGTACCCTATAGTGCAATGCCATCTGTTCACCAGAACCTGGATCCTCAGGGTGTCCCCTTGCTGTGCCCTGCTGCTGTGTCTTGGGCACTTTTTCCTTTAGCTTAGTCATCTGTAATGGCTCTCTTTGCCTGTTTTGGGCAATGTTTTGTCCCTGTGGTATTAGTGGACCAGCCTGCATCTGCCTTGGGCTTAAGTTGAGTCCAGTGAGGCATTTTCCAGAGATGCAGTGGCACCAAGCTGCAGTGCACTTTCCCTGTGTTGTCCCTTGTGAAGTTTTCATGGTGGGCGGGGCCTGCAATCAGACCAACTGTCTGGCCCCAACCCATTTTCTGGGGTCTCAGTCTAACTTGGTGTGGCATTTATCTTACCTTCGCCCAGGGTGGAGTCACTCTGAACTGGTCCAGGCCCCTGTTGGGGCTGCTTGCATACTGCCAGGCTCGTGGCCTCGATTTAAATGGACTCTGACCAAGAATATATTGGAGGAAATGCTGCTAATTCGGGTGGGGTGTGAAGTTTTAGCAAGGCATGCTCTGGTTTAATGAGATCCATGTCTGCTGCCACCTTGAGCAGGGCTAGCCAGTTGGGTCCACTGGGTGCATAATTTTAACAACGTGTGCATAGGTCTTCCATAGGGTCCATTGCTACCACTGACAGGACTGAGGACCTGCAAAAAGCATGCAAGGAATTGACAAGGTTCACACCAGTCTTCTGGGAGAGGGGACCCATAGTACCAGAACTGAGGCAAGCATGAGTGGAAAGGACAGATCCACTGAAGCCCAGTGGGATTGGGCTCATTATAAGCATGTTGGGTAGTGGGTGTCATGCTGGTTCCCACAGGTGGGAACCACATGTGGCTATATGTTTATGCTGGAGGGCGGGGAAGGGAAATGGAGACTGCCAGCTCTTTTGTGTCTGGAGAAGTCCCTCAGCCAACCCTGCCCCTCTGGGTCACACTCTGAGATTAAAAAGTAACTCTTCCTCCCATATGCCTCAGACATTTTTCAAATTGCTGCTTCTGCACTGTATCTCTATAGGCTGCTTGTCATGGTGTCTCTTTCAAGGCAGGTACTTTGCTTCTTATTGCACCTGGGATCTACCAGAACAGTCTGTTGATTTTTAAAATTCCAGTCTTTAAGTCCAGCTGGTTGTATGAACTCATGAAATTTGGGCCATCTAGTTTTGAAAGCCAAATATGGGGATTCATCTCCCTTCTGCCGGCTTCCCAGTGTGATAGTCTGTTTCTTTTCCTTCCATGTGCTTGTAGCTCCCTCCTTCCCACTGACGGCTCCAGGTTCTGTTAAGCTCCCTACTGCATCTCTGCGTTTCCTACCCTCTTCAATGTGGCCTCTTCTCTACCTTTAATGTGTAGTTTGTTCTGCTAATCTTTGGGTCATTTTCTGGCTTGCTTACTGTGATGTGTTATCTAGTTGTATCCTTGGGATGAGGTATGCTTAGGGTCCTCCCACTCCACCATCTTCCTAGTGTCTCCCCCTTGGAAATCACCTTTGCCTGAGACAACAGGGAAAGAATAATAAGTTTCTTTGTTACTTTTCAGAGAAGGTTGAGGTCAGATAGATCCAAATTTCCCCAAGTTGATGACTAATAGCAGTTACAAAGAAGTAAAAGGAAGGAAAAACAAAAGCTCATCTATTAAGCATTTTACTTCATCCCTGATGAAGCCCTCCCCGTTGGTTTTCTTTGTTATACAGTTGGTAAGTAAGTGACTTTGGCAACTTACCAAGCCTGTCTGTGCTTTTGTTCTCTTATCTGAAAATAGAAGTAAAAATGTCTTCTATCATAGGATTGTCATAAGGATAACATGATTTAACTTATAGGATTTCTTCTTTTTTTTTTTAAGATTGTATTTATTTCACAGAGAGTGAGAGAGTGATTGCATGCAAGCAGGGGGTAGGAGCAGACAGAAAGGGAGAAGCAGATTCCCCACTGAGCAGGGAGCCCAGTGTGGGGCTTGATCCCAGGGCCCTGGGATCATGACCTGAGTTGAAGGCAGATGCTTAACCAACTGAGACACTAACTTAAATGATTTGTTAAAACACTGTCTGACATAAAGGCAAATGCTCCATAAATGGTATAAGCCCTCTTAGTATTTCCCTCCAGCAGTCAGAGCAGCAGCATCATCACCATCATCATCTTCATCACCACCACCACCACCACCACCACCACATTAACAACAATAGCCTTAAAAATAGCCTAGTGGGGATGCTGAAGATGGTGGCAAATCAGCTTGGACTAGAATTTCTCATTACACTTTTGCTAATCCTCCTTCAGGAGCCAGGATTATTTCAAGAATTGACAGAGGTTCAGTGGATCTCAGGCACAGTGCATCTATCCTGATTCAGGCATTTATTTAAAAAAAAAAAGTTGTTTTATTTTCAAATTCAGAAAAATTTAGAGAAAAAAAAAATTAAAACCACTTAAGGTATTATAGTTTGAGGAGCCCACTGTGATGTGTATGTTCTAAGTTTCCCATATGCGGGTAACTGAAAAGGAATAAAATGACTCATCTGGTTTGTTTTCCATAATCTCTCATGAACTTTGCTAGTTTAGACCTTTAAGTGGAAAAAAAGAAAATCTTGATTCTGTCGTTTAATAGCAGAGACCTTTTTTCTCTATAAGCATTCTCTCTATACATACATTTATACAGATGACAGTCCCTCAGCCCTTTCATTTTACTTCTTGGTTTAACTGTAATACTGTGTTAGTGATTTTTTTCAGTTTTCTCTTTTAACTGGGATAGTGTCAGATGTTGTGTTTGTTGTCTGCTTCACATTTCCTCGCCCTTTCCACCTATTTACTTATCAGTGTTCCTCCCCATATCTGACTGGAGCCTAGCAGAAAAAAGATGTCAAACTGAAATTAGGATTTTTTTGGTTTAATAAATAGATAGTTTACAAAGGCATTTGTGGGGCTAGGGAGCCCTAGGGAATAGTGGATCACCTGGTCTTAGTAATAGAGGGGACTGCTGTAGGGAAAGGGAGTGGCTTCTCAAATCCTAATGGAACCAGGGTGAGAGGGATGGAGCTGTGATGAGAGGAGCTGTGACCAACATGGTGAGAGAGGCAGCCAGCCAGAAGTTTTCCCATGGAGACTGGGGCTCCAAATATTTCCACTTTTCTCTCTCCCTTCCCACCAGTCCCCTTCCAGGACTTCCCATTGGCTGATCCCAAGGGCAGCAAAGGCGTGGGAGCCTCTTGGTGCAGTCACTACAGGTCAGCCTTAGCTGGGTAGAGTATGTTTGTAGGGAATATAGATTATATCCACATGCTACCTCCCCTTTCTTCTTTCTCTTTCACATCTGAGACAGGGAGGCAATACCAGCAGCCCACCATTGTCCATTAACCATCTTTTCTCTGCCCCGTTATCAGCTCCTTCCTTTCAATCAACTAGGTCCCATCACTGGATACTTTTGTTCATGTTTCTTCCATTTAACACCACCACCACAATAAAGAAACCTTTCTTCTTTACTATGTGTCTTTTTAGCTTTCTTGAAGAAATGACAGTTAAGGCTTGGAGGGCTGAGCTGGTGTTAGCCAGGTAAAGAGTGCATTTAAGGCAGGGAGAACAATAGCAATTAGGGATAAGTAAAGGTCAGTGTGGTTGAAGCCTAAAGAGCAAGGCACAAGAGACCAAAGGACTAGCCTGGACCCAGACAGTGCAGGACCCTCTAGTTTTCAGAAAGGATTTTAGATTTTGAAAACAAGGGGAACCTGATGCAGTCACTACTGCTGTATAACAAATTACCCCAAAATTATGTTCAGATGTTGTGTGGGGCTACTATTAGCTGAAGTCGTAACTGGGTTGGATCGTTCAGATGTTTCATTCATGGTTGAGAATTGATGCTGGGAGGTCATCTGAGGTTCTGGACTGGAGTGCATATGTATGACTTTTCTGGAATGGTGGTCTCAGAGTAGTTGAATTTTTCACAGTTGGCATCCCCCAAAGTAAGTATCTCAAGGAAACTATATGAACACTTTGTGACCCTTTTGGACCTAGCTTCGGAATTTACACAGTGTCCCTTCTGCTGCATTCCATTAATTATGAGTGAGTCATCAGGCTATCCTAGACTAAAGGGTGAGTGGAATTACATTCTACCTCTTGATGTGGAGTGTCACAACCACATGTGATCTTGTGAGCATGTGTGATGGGAGTTATTGTGGCCATTTCTGAAAATACAATCTATCAACCCATTGAAAAATTTGAACACAATAGTAATACAGGCCAATAGATGTCCTCAAAGAACACTATGATTGCTTCTCAAACTAAACTTTAGAGAGTTAACAAGGCTGTACATGGCAGTCTATGAAGGTAGTACATGCAAGAGATGACAATGGCTTGGTGTAGAGTGCTGAGAGTAGAGATGGTAAGCAATGAGCAAATTTGAGTTAAGTTGTAGAGTCAAGATTGCCAAATCTTGATGAAGGCATGTGATAGAAAAATGATGCCAAGTGTGATTCCCAGGTGTTTGGATTTGAAGCTGCTGGGAAAATGCCAGTGCCATTTACTGAGGTTAGGGAGTCAAAAGGAGGAGCAATTATAAAGGGGAAAATCAAGGCCTCACTCTAGGTGGAGTGTAAATTGCATTTGGGGCAACTGAGTAGACTTATCAAGAGGCTAACTACACACTGTCTGGAGCTGAGAAGAGAATTCCAGACTAGGTTAGAAATATGGCAGTTATCGTGGTCTTGATGATATATAGTAAAGCTATGAGAAGGGAGGAGATATGATTGGAGAAAGCCCTCAGGGAGATGAGAGATGGAGTGTTGGGGGAGAGCACAGAGGACCTGGATCTAGCTACTGAGCAGAGGAGAAGCTTCCAAAAGAAACAGAAATGGCCAGAAGTTGAGTTTATTTTCAGTGGAAGGACATGCACTTTTTCCAAACCCACATCAATAAATACAAAATCTCAATGTAAAACAATTGGAAATGTTAAATATGCTTCTCCCAGTTATCTCTCTTTTTTTTTTAATATTAATACAACCATATATATATATTTAATTATTTTCAGCATAACAGTATTCATTGTTTTTGCACCACACCCAGTGCTCCATGCAATCCGTGCCCTCTCTAATACCCACCACCTGGTTCCCCCAACCTCCCACCCCCCGCCGCTTCAAACCCCTCAGATTGTTTTTCAGAGTCCATAGTCTCTCATTGTTCACCTCCCCTTCCAATTTCCCCCAACTCCCTTCTCCTTTCCATCTCCCCTTGTCCTCCATGCTATTTGTTATGCTCCACAAATAAGTGAAACCATATGATAATTGACTCTCTCTGCTTGACTTATTTCACTCAGCATAATCTCTTCCAGTCCCGTCCATGTTGCTACAAAAGTTGGGTATTCATCCTTTCTGATGGAGGCATAATACTCCATAGTGTATTACCTATGTATTACTACATCCTCCTTATCCATTCGTCCGTTGAAGGGCATCTTGGCTCTTTCCACAGTTTGGCGGCCGTGGCCATTGCTGCTATGAACATTCCCCATTATCTCTTAACAAGGATTCTTTCCTCTCGATCGAGCATCTTTCGTACTTCACAGCCTAGCAGGCAGTTTATGATTCTCTGTTATTTCTGTGAGTGTGATATTTGTTTAAAATAATTTGCCATTAGAAATGAATGCTGATCTCTGTTCTCAGATAACTTGTTTTGCATCTTGTGTTGTCTTTGTTTAAAGCTACCTAGGTGTAAAAACTACCTGGGTGTAAAAATAAAGTAATAACCTAGAATTAACTTTTAAAAATGTCACATGGTTGGTTTTATTAGAGGTAGTTTGTATACCATCCTGCTTATCAGAGAAGTAACTATTTTGAGGTAAATGTGATGAAAACCCAAAAGGAGCCTCCAAATTAGGTAGTTAGACATAGATAGGATTTCTCTCAAAGCAACAGCATCATGAGCTGTGTTGAGTGGCATCAAGAATATGGCTGGGTTGTATCATTTGATGCAATATAAAGGTAAAACATAGAATATCCTGCTTTTGTGTGTGTTTGTGTGTGTGTGTGTGTGTGTGTGTGTGTGTGTAAAATCACAAGAGTAGAGACTGACATGGATGAAGGTGAGAGAGGTAAAATGGAATAATGAAACAGAAAAGTGGGAAAGAGTTGTGTAATTCATGACTAATAATGGGGAGCACATAGAGGAATTATGTGGAGGAGATTTGGAAAACATCCTGATGAAAAGAATATTCCGATTTTAATGCTGACCCACCTAAAGAAGTGATCACTAGAGCATCCTCTAATGAGGCTTCCACCTTCTCAAACTTGTAACACTGATCACCTGCAACAAGTGATTCTAGAGGTCTCCAGTGGAATTATTTGCCCCTCTTTAGAAAGAGGGTCTTTGCTTAGATAGTGGTATTTTCATAGCATGAGTTTTGATGCAATAACAGTGAAAATATGCTTAAGCAAGAGAGCGGCATGATCTGTTTCTTAAGATGGACGGGGGATGTTGGTGAGACTAGAGGCAAGGTGAACAGTTAGAACACCTGTACCAACCTAGACGTGACAGGATGTGCACACGAACTGACTTGATAAAGGAGATGGAAGGGACAGCCTAGAATTGAGGGCAATTTTTGAAGTGGGTTAAACAGATATTGATGACTGATTCAGTTGGGTTAGGTGACCTAAAGTTATGATAAGGCTGATATATAGCCATAGGCAAACACAAATCTCTAAGACGGAACAGATTGTGGATATGATACGAATGATACAACTGCAGAACACATCCACGTGTTACTGTGTCAACAGCGCTATGAAGGGGTCAGGCAGGCATCATTCTGCTCTGAGGAAAGGCAACTCAGCCACTTCTAAAACCTACGATAGTCCAGATCTGTAGAGGTACTTCTTGCTTGCCACTAGCACACAGGACATGGGGAGTAGGAGTAAGGGAAAGGATTTATCCATCTCTCCAGCACCATTCCAGCAATGACCATTTCTCCCTGTACTTTTATTTTTATTCTATTATTTTATTTTTTGTGTTCCAAGATTCCTTATTTATGCACCCACCCAGTGCTCCATGCAATACGTGCCCTCCTTAGTACCCACCACCAGGCTCACCACCCCCCCGCCGCCAAAACCCTCAGTCTGTTTCTCAGAGTCCACAGTCTCTCATGCTTCGTCTCCCCTTCTGATTTCCCCCACTTCACTTTTCCTTTCCTTCTCCTAATGTCCTCCATGCGTTCCTGTGCTTTTAGTTACCGTCCTCTTCCAGGAACAGTCCCAGCTAGTCAGCTGGTCACGACAAACATCTTAGTGTAAATGAGGCAATCTTACTATGCGTTGATTTGCACATGACTCATCCTAGTTTCCCTTCTAGTATGCCCGTTAGGTACTGGGGAGACTTGGAATTTGAGAGCTACAACTTCCACATTCTCATGCAGCCAGGTTCTATATGTGACTCAGGTTTTATATATACATGAGATTTGGAAGAAGAAAATAAGTGACGTGTGGCACTGTGGTAGGAGCATTTATTTCTTCTGAGGCAGCTCTGATGAAAAATCTGGGGAGAGAGGTGGGTTGTGGCAGGACTGAAGTTGTCGCGGGAATGTTCTCGCGGCGGGTAGGGGGTTTCTCCTGTCCGCAGTCGCTCTTGGCTGTGTAGCATCTACTCTTGGCCCTGCTGGAGCTGTGGTATGTCATTCAGTGTTCTCTAATAAATGCCTTTCCGATCTAACCAGCAACAGTAGATTCTGTTGACTCTACCTAAGAATAATGATAATATTCAAACTACGTGTCTGTCTCTACCTGCCTTAATAGACATGCATATGTTTATGCTGACGAACTTCTTTTGGCACAAGTGACAACTTTGATAGTGATTTCAGCCTGAAACTGACATTTTAAAATTATGAAAAATTATGAAAAATTTAGAATTATTTCAAAAAATTTATTTAGTAGGGATTAATCAAACACTTAGGATTTTTTTTAAAACACGGTGCTAGACCTGGATGAATTTGATGTAGTCAATTCTGGCCTTCAAAGAATTGCAAAACCTAGTGTCACTCTCCTGCTTACAATTCCCCCAGGAAACTAACCTAGGAGGGACAGACATGCATTTATTACATGAATAAATAAAACTATATGCCAAAGATACTTAGTAAATAAAATGGGGAGAGGTTCTTCTGGGATAGTTAATGCCAGACTAAAACTTCTCTTGGCCACCAAACCCTGCTTCTAAATGTGACTCTAAATTTCCCTAATATAATTTTCTTATAGTAAATTTCTTGCTTCCAGGGTAATTCGTTCAGGACAGAATTAACAGTGAGGTTTTCTTCTGCTTCCCGGTTGTGTAGTTCTCCTAAAAATCTACTGCTTTATTGTAGTCATGCAGACTCCCAGTTGGTCAAAACATGCATTTCCAGGCAACTTTTTCTTCTAGCTACTTATGCCCCACCTATTTCTTTTCAGGACAAACATTAGCTTATCTACTGCCCAATCTGTCCAATTATGCTACCCATCCCAGACAACTAGCTCCACAGGGGTTTTTCCCCACAGTTTCATACATGGTATTTCCTCCCCTCCCCCCACCCTCGATTTGGCATTAGGAGCACCAGGTAGACAGTGGGAGGCATATTTTGCCATATAGTGCCATTTCGCAATTGAGAAAAAAGTAAAATAATGAAACTGTGAGACTTTCCTGACTTTACTCAGAACTGAAGGAACAACCAGGTTTTGTTGTTGTCATTTCCCTATAATCAATGTGCTTGTTCAAGGTCACCTGAAATTTGTACTCTAAACACACTCCTAGGGCTTTGAAAGTAGGGACAAGTCCGGCATAAGAGGAGAGTGGTGGCTTAAGGGGAATGATTGAGAGTCCTCGTCAGTCTGTGTTCTCAGACCACAAAGCTCAAGTGAAACTTAACATGCCATGTGATAGACATCAGGCAGGTAAGCCTAATTAGGGAGAGAAGGTACTTAAAGTCTAATGTGTTTTTTACGGTTATATTCTTTGCTTGAGGCTTAAATAACCATCCATAAGAACAGAGAACACTGGGGCGCCTGGGTGGCTCAGTGGGTTAAGCCGCTGCCTTCGGCTCAGGTCATGATCTTAGGGTTCTGGGATTGAGTCCCGCATTGGGCTCTCTGCTCAGCGGGGAGCCTGCTTCCCTTCCTCTCTCTCTCTGCCTGCCTCTCTGCCTACTTGTGATCTCTCTCTGTCAAATAAATAAATAAAATCTTAAAAAAAAAAAAAAAAGAACAGAGAACACTGGAGCCACTTCTAAAAATGCACAGTTGCCCACCAGCTGCTCAAACTAACATCAATTTTCTCCCCATTACAATTCATTGAAATTATAATGCATCATTTTTTACATTTATTTTTTCAGGTTTCCAGGACTATTGATTCTTTGAAAACCTCAAATTCAGTCTTAGATTTCTGTGGACTTGGCTGGGGTTGACATCAATAACCTGAGCCAGCTTCACTGAAACACTTTAGATCTAGCATGTCAGAATATCAGCTTGTGGCCCCTCAGGAAACTGACTTGTACCACCTTAGGCCAAATCAGCTTAACAAACATTTATTGAACATCTCAGACCAAGGCTCTGAGATAAGAGCTCTGGAGGTATTAGTTGGAAAAATGTCCTTCCTGTAACAGTTTTTTGACTAATTGGGAAATAGTCAAATAAAAACAAAACGAATCAAACAAAACTCATCTGATCACGGACTAAAATATGATGAGCTATGATGTCGGCACCTAGAAAAATGCTCGGCAACAACTGAAGCAAAGAAGAGGCAGTGAGTGAATGCTCAGGTCTCAGGCAGCCCAGCATTTCAAAGGGCATTAACCTTATACGCTCAGGCCATCATCAGTCGTTCATCTGGGAGGTACTGGAGTAAAAAGTAAATGAACAATAAGAAACTGGAAAAAGAAGTCTAAATGAAACCCAAAGTAAGTAGAAAGGAAAGGAAACCTAAACAAAAACAATACACAAAAAACTGCCCCACTTTTAGCCAGTGAAACCAAAAGCTCATTTTATGAGATGGTTGATAAAATTCATAAGCCACAGGCAGGCTGATCAGAAAATGATAAAAATGAGAGAAGTGACATCAAGAGAGATTCTACAGATATTCAAAGGGTAATAAGGAAGTATTGTGATCAGCTTCACACCAGTAAATCTGATGATTTCATAAAATGGGAAAATTCCTTGAAAGACACAACAGTTATAACTCATATAGTTAACTGAATGCCTATGTATCTTAAAGAAGTTGGATTTCTACTTAGAAACCTACCCACACATCCACAGCCACACACAGGCATGGCAACTCCAGGCAATACAGGTGTCTTCCTTGGTGAATTCCACCAAACATTTAAGAAAGAAATAATAGCAATTCTACATGAACTCTTCCAGAAAAGTGAAGGGAAGGGAGTACTACTCAGACAACTCTAGCGGTAAGAATTTTCTTGATACCAAAGGCCAACAAAGAGTATAAGAAAAGGAAACTATGGACTAATATTGCTAATGATCACAGAGCTAGAAATATTAAACAGATTTTTAGAAAATTAAGTCAACAGTATATAAAATAGGAGAATATATCATAACAACATGGGGTAGTCTTGTTTATAACAGTCTTGTTAAGATAGTTTCCTTTAAACTGATATATAAATTCGGTGCAATTCCAAATCAAACTTTAGTATGCTTTTTCCTAGAAATTAACAAGCTGATTCTAAAATTTATATGGATATGTAAAGGTTCTAGGAGAACCAAAAGAGCCTTGAAAAAGAAGAATAGTTAGGAGCTAACATCTAATTTCAATATTAATTATAAATGTACAGTCATGACATTGGCCTAAAAATAGGCAAATAGGTCAGAACAGTATACAGTCCAGAAACAATCCTACACGTACATAAGCAACTAACTTTTGGCCAAAGTGCAAAGATAATTCAGTGGAGAAAAGAAAGTGTTAATAAATTAGCTGAAACAAGTGGATATCCATGTGCCAGAAAAAAAAAGTACTTGCCTTCATACCTTCCATAATTTACAAAATTTAACTCTAAATGGATTATAGACCTAAATGTAAGTCCTAAAGAAAAATTTTTTTTTTTTTTTTTTTAAGTAGGCCTCCCTGTTTATGACCCTGCGGTCAAGTTGCATGTTCTGCCAAATGAATGCTCCCCAGACTAAACTCCTAAAAGAAAACACAGGAGAAAATTTTTGTGATATTGGGTTAGACAAAGATTTCTTTGATATGGCCCTATAAGAACAACCAATAAATCAAAAACAATGATAAATTAGACTTCATCAAAATAAGAAACTTCTCTTCAAAGATACTGTTAAAAGAATGAAAACAACAGAGTAGGAAAAAAATGTGAAAATCACATTTAGTAAAGGACTGGAATCCAAACTTCATAAATAGCTCTCAAAACTTGATCAGAAAACAAATATCTTAATAAGAGAATGGACAGAAGGTATGAGCAGACTCTACCTAACTCTATAATTTGATGCTTTATATATTCAAAGTCTATATCATTGGATGAAGGTGTTCAAGATTGTGCTGTGACTTACCTATTATTTTTTTTTTAAAGATTTTATTTATTTATTTGACAGAGAGAAATCACAAGTAGGCAGAGAGGCAAGCAGAGAGAGAGGAGGAAGCAGGCTCCCTGCCAAGCAGAGAGCCCGATACGGGGCTCAATCCCAGGACCCTGGGATCATGACCTGAGCCTAAGGCAGAGGCTTTAACCCACTGAGCCACCCAGGTGCCCCTTACCTATTATTTTTAATTGATATTACCATACCTCTTTGTCCCATGACATTTTTGCCTTCCAATAAATCTTTTCAGATATCAAATTCCCACTTTACTACATCTTTTTTTTTTAAGTTTTATTTATTTATTTGACAGACAGAGATCACAAGTAGGCAGAGAGGCAGGCAGAGAAAGAGGGGAAAGCAGGCTCCCCGCTGAGCAGAGAGCCCGATATGGGGCTCAATCCCAGGACCCCGGGATCATGACCCAAGCAGAAGGCAGAGGCTTTAACCCACTGAGCCACCCAGGCACCCCTACATCTGTATCTTTGGGGTAAATACCGAGTAGTGAAATTGCAGGGTCATAGGGAAGCTCTATTTTTAATTTCCTGAGGAATCTCCTCCACACTGTTCTCCAAAGTGGCTGCACCAACTTGCATTCCCACCAACAGTGCAAGAGGGTTCCCCTTTCTCCACATCCCCTCCAACACATGTTGTTTCCTGTCTTGCTAATTTTGGCCATTCTAAGTGGTGTTGGCCACGGTTGCCAAACTGTGGAAAGAACCAAGATGCCCTTCAACGGATGAATGGATAAGGAAGATTTGGTCCATATACACTATGGAGTATTATGCCTCCATCAGAAAGGATGAATACCCAACTTTTGTAGCAACATGGACGGGACTGGAAGAGATTATGCTGAGTGAAATAAGTCAAGCAGAGAGAGTCAATTATCATATGATTTCACTCATTTGTGGAGCATAACAAATAGCATGGAGGACAAAGGGAGTTAGAGAGGAGAAGGGAGTTGAGGGAAATTGGAAGGGGAGGTGAACCATTAGAGACTATGGACTCTGAAAAACAATCTGAGGGTTTTGAAGGGGCCGGGGGTGGGAGGTTGGGGGAACCAGGTGGTGGGTATTGGAGAGGGCACGGATTGCATGGAGCACTGGGTGTGGTGCAAAAACAATGAATACTGTTATGCTGAAAAAAAAAAATTCCCACTTTAAGTTTAAAAAAAAAAAGTTTACCTGGTAGGGATCTATTTTACCACCCCTTCATATTCGGGGGGGAAGAGCAACTTTCTCAATGACAGTGGTGGAAGACCGTAACCACGGTGGACCTGGAAGTAAGAGTCCCTTGAAATTTCTGACATTGGAAGAACTCAAAAAGAGTGGGAAATGGCACAGTTAGCTGGTATCCAGAAAATGACAAAGACAAAATATATACACAAAGGACAGTGTCCACAAATGGGCTTCCAAGAACAATTTATGAACATTTAGACAGTCTTAAAATAGAAGTGGACCATAATAACCAGAAGAATTTCCTGTTTTAAGATTTGTAAGCAAAAATTTTATAAATGAAGTAGATGGTTTTAATGCAGCAGTGAACCCAGATGCAATCACCAACTAAAGGGTTTTAGCTCAAATTTTATTTAAGGAAAAGAAAAGCAGTATATGATCAGATGCTCCACCACGACAGCTCTAACAGACCTTGGTAGTTACGTTTGTAGAAAGGACAGAGGCCCTTGTAAGTAAATGCAGTTCATCTGAATGAATTTTCTTTTCCCATAGTTACTTTTGCTTTTGAAAACTGAAAAGATGGGCTTTAAACAAACAGAGCTCTTGTTCTCCATTTGAGTACTAGTTTGTAATCTGACAAATATAGAATAAAACTAACCTTGAATTCAGTGCCCACCTTGATATCGGGACTTCTGCCTCTTACTGTCTTTCTGGAAGAGCGAAGAAAGATCTCCGCATACCCAGCAGATGCCTTGAATTGGCTGTTTCACTTCTCTGCAAATCACTACCTTTTCTGATTGTCTTTTCGGAACTACTAAGGGTTGAAATGTGGATGCAAACCAAAGTAAATCAATTCATTTTGTCCTAAGGGTTTTTGTGTTTGTTTGTTTAATTCAGTATTTGAGTAAAATCACTTTTTAATAAAAGATTTATTTGTCAGAGAACAAACAAGCAGGGGGAGCGACAGGAAGAGGAAGAAGCAGGTTCCTGGCTAAGCAAGGAGCCTGACCCAGGACTCCATCCCAGGACCCTGGGATCATGACCTGTGCCAAAGGCAGATGATTAACCAACTGAGCCACCCAGGCATCTCATAAAATCACTTTTGAAGCAGCAGTTATCAACTCTAAAAAGCAATAGGTAGTTTCATTAATCTTTTTCTTGAGAAAACCTTAGTTGTGGGTCATAACCTCTTCTTTAAATAGAATTTAACGTAACACTACTTCATAACTATCCTCTTTCTTGTCAAATAATTGATTTTAATGCAATAAAAAGCATGTGTTAATTTAAAAAAATACTCTACCTCCATTGCTAAAAAAGCCTATAAAAGAACAAATTGTATGACTAGTAGAAAGATTGAGCATCTGGCTGTGGACAATAAAATTCTGTCGACTAAAATTTCATAGGGAGGTAGCTAGTGGCGTCCGACCCTGGAAGGGTAAATATGTTTCTGCAGGTGAAACAGCAGCATTATAAGCAGAGAGAAAAGAATGTTCAGAGGCAGAAGGGAGATCTGCAAAACTTTCTACTATAGTCACGTTTAAATTACCTGGGTGGAATTAGGCTTAAGATACCACATGGTGATGCCTCCCAGGTCTTAGGTCTGCATTTTGGATCCATGAGTATATATAGAAGACTTTGGGGATGTGTACCTCATAACCCTACTGTTTAACTCTAGCTTCCTAGAAAGGAGAGACTGAGGCAAATCTTCTAAGCTGAAGTTTTATTAAGTGCAATTTTAGGATTGCAACAGAGATGAAATGAGTTAGGGAAGGAGCAAAAGGAATTGCAAGGTGGTGCATTACTGTCCTGCAAGAAAGCCAGCTGATCATTTTATCATGTGCAGAGTCTAGACAGTCTATAGAGAACCACCTTGTCTGGGATAAATTTTTGGGGTAGAGGAGTGGGAGTAAGAAAGTGTAAGGAATTTATCCATTAGCTCCTTCATCTCCTGTTTCTTTGGGGTCAAAGTTTAGTTTGTTGTTTCTGGTTCATTATTCATTTTCTTTTATAGACATAGAAATATATATATCCATGCACACTCTCTGTATGGGACTTCACAGTCCTCCAGCTGGGTTAGGGGGAGTATGTACCTCCACCCCAGTGATGTCGTGCCTGGCCACTCTTAGGCAGATGGGCTCACTGAGCGTTACTAGCTGACTATTGAGAAACGTGACAATGGGATAACTTGGCAAGATTATCCTAAAGATGATAAAGCCTAGATCACAGAATTCCAAGCTGTAAATAGGTTCTGAGCACTAGGAATCCTACCCAGCTTAGTTTGGAGTAAAAGGATATTTTCCCTCGTAGGTAAGCCTGTCTCTCCATTGCCATGTTAGTCCACATGGTTCTGAGTAAAGTCTCTTAATAACTGTATATAAAAGCCTGAGCCAAGATTGAGCACCTAGATAGCCTATCTTAGTGGCTATGAGCACAAGCTTGGGGATCATACAGATGTGGGTTCAAATTCTGACTCCTTAACTGTGTAACTGTGGGCATTTTCTAAATTTCTATAAGCCTTTCTCAGAGATAAGGAGAAACAATTTGATGCATGTTTTGTAGTAATGAGCACTGTTGGGTGGGAAATCCTCCACTACCCAGGTCCAAGGTAGTATTTTAAGTCCTAATATCTTGTTGGATGGGTGGGGCCATATGACCTTCCGGGCAATGAATTATGAATGGAAGCTCTGAGTGTCATCTTGGAGCTGGTATGTGTTCCTCTAAAGACCTCTTTCTCTCTAGCATATGGTGATCAAATGTTCAAGATGGTGGCTCAATGAGTACTAGGAACAGAATCCCACTGCTGATCTGTGGAATCCCTGTAGTGTGAGCAAGTCCTAAACCTTCACTGATATAAGCCACTAGGATCTTTGATGGTGTCGATTACAGCAGCATTACCTGTCTTTTCCTGATATAGCATGAAAGCACTTAGTAAAGCTTCTGGCACATAGCAAGTAATCAAGAATATAGTCATTAAAATGGAATCTTATTATAGTTCCATTAGACGTATTCTCCAAAGATCTTTTGTTTTAACATCTTATCATTAGTGAAAAGAAAATACAAAGAAGCAGCAGAAAGGATCTGAGTATCTGTGGAATTTTGAAGTTTCTTTTTTGTAATCATTAATGTTACCATTGAAATGAATAAGCATACAGGCAGATCATTATTGCGTACGTAATTATCTTAGCAAACTCTGAAAGTGTTGAGACAGGTAATTGATTGCATGAAAAGTGTATGTAGAAGCTAAAGTATAAATGCATGTGAATTTCCTTTTCTCATTTAGTATCTGTGATCATTTCTACCTGGTTGTTTGGACAAGAACTCCAGATAAAACATTGATTATTCATTTGAGGGCTATTATAAAAATAACAGGACAGAAGATGAGAAAGCATCCTATTAGCTCTCTTAAGGTGACACTGAACCTGCTACTTTAGTGGTCTCCAAATGCCAGTTATGATGTGCTATATCAGAATCGCCTGGGGAGTCAAATGGGAGAATTTTAATTTGCAAATAACTTTAAATCCACACAAAAGTTGCAAGATTACTACACAGAGCTCTTGACTTCCTTTTATCAGGATTTACTAATTTTTAACATTTCCTCATTTGTTTCCTCTCTCTTGAGACAAGAATATTCTTTTAAATTACCACGGTAGAGTTATCAAGCTCTAAGGATTTAGCATGGATGTGCTATATTTATCTAGTCTATAATCCAATTTTGTTTATAGTCCAATTTTGTCAGTTGTCTTAATAATGCCCTTTATAGCATAATTGTTTTTTCAATACAGGATCTAGGCCAGGATTATATATTGCAGTCATTTACCATGCCTTGTTAATCTCCTTTCATCTGGGATGTTTCAGCCTTTTTTTTTTTTTTTTTTTGTCTTTTGTTGAATTGATACTTTCGACAAATACAAGTAATTTATTTTCTAGATTGATCCTTACATTGTGTTTGCTTCGTGTTTCCTTATAATTCAATTCAGGTTATGTATCCCTTGCCAGAATGCTATAAAAGCGATGTGTACTTTTCTTAGGGCATCACATCTAGAGGTGCTCAAAACCCATTTACCTCTCCTTAATGAGGTTAATTTTAATCACCCAGTAAAGGTTTTGTCTAGTTCCTCCATCTGGTGGTTACCATTTTGCTTCTTGCAAGTAACAGGTAATTTATGATTAAATACTTTAAGATAATGGCTATATCCTACTCTTCATCAAGTATTACACATTAGATTTAACAATAATTGTTGATTCTGGCCCCAGAAAAACAGTCTCTAAATTTATCAGTTGGTCTTCTGTAAGGAGTAACCTAATGTTCTATTCTACCTATATATCTATATATACATCTATGTATGTTTCTATATGTCTATGTCTCTGTCTACCTACATTATCAGTATGGACTCATGGGCCCCTATTTTATTCAGTGGATTATAATCTATAACTATACTTAGCCTGTTTAGATGCTCAGATTATTCTGGCTTTGGCCAGTAGAACCGCCTTTAAGCTGACCAAACTGGTTGCCATGTCTTTTGGACATGTCCCCCATTTTGTGTGTGTGTGTGTGTGTGTGTGTGTGTGTGTGTGTGTGTTTGTTTGTTTGTTTTCTGGCAACACTTTCTTATTTTGTAGCCAGGCAAGATGTTTCAGGCTTATGTTGCAACTACTCTTCCCCAGACCTGGACTATAGTTCCCAACAACTAAGCTAATTGAATTAAATGTCAAGGAGTGTGGCCCAGGTAGTATTTTCAAAGAAAAACTCCTAAATAGTTCTGATGCTCCAGTAGCTATATGAATACTATATTGTTGGATAAAAGGGGTTATAAAATGCCTCCTCATTATGTTAATGATCAGATCCTCTAGCCCTATTATGGGTTCTTGATTTCTGCAGGACTCTGTTTTATACTTTCGGACCATCAACATGACACCCAGTTATTTTCAGGAATGTCATCTTACTCCCTGGTTGAAACTGGGACAAAGTGGTTCTCTTTTCCGTGTGCCCCTTCTTGCCTGGTTCTAATCTTGCTTTTTACCTCAGTGTCTTTTACTCCCACCTTCAGGTATTTAGTGCTTTCTTGTTCTGTTCCTTCATCTGACCCATCATTTGCCAGCATAAAGAAGGCATAACATATTTCAGGAAGGGAGCAAGATGTTGGATATCAAGGTTTATTCATTCAATATTTCAACAAATATTTGTGGGTTAGTCTGAAACTTGAACTTGCTGGGGGTTATTTTTAAAATATGCATGAAATCAAGCTACTTCTTTGTTTAAATGACCTGAGTGGTCAAGAGCAACAGGATTAAAAACTCACTATAGTTTCTCTGTCTCCCTTACTTTTGGTGTGAG
Organism: Lutra lutra; assembly: GCF_902655055.1. Classification (NCBI taxonomy): domain Eukaryota; kingdom Metazoa; phylum Chordata; class Mammalia; order Carnivora; family Mustelidae; genus Lutra; species Lutra lutra. Next base: position 142,188,818 of record NC_062280.1, read on the forward strand.
TTCTTAGGTGTTCATTATGGAATAAATTCTCTAAAACGACTGGCCATTGATGATAATGTCCTGGTTAAAAGGTTCACTGATAGTAAAACTTGAGTATGCGCTAAAGAGCCCCTGTCCCCTGGCATTCACTTACATGTGTGCTTCCTTATCTGCTTCTGCTGCAAATACTCCATGAGTAAATATTTGTGGGTTATTACGGACTAGAGAGAAGTGGAAGGTGTGGGAAAGAAGGATGTACAAGACCTGAATGTGGATGTTGGTAGAGGTGAGGCAAGCACTGAATGCTTAAGACAAACAAATGTCATGTTAAATCCCTGTGTCCAGGGAGAAGGCAACCCAAGACTAATAACAGATGGAAATGAATCCTCGTGGGAGTCAACATTGAAGAGAATTTTCGGCATGAGAAATTAGAAGGCAGAAAGGGCCTTCCTTGGAAGCTTGCTAGACCTAGATTCATGATGTGGAGGATAGGGAAAACTAGGAGCAGGGTGCTGCCTGGATATAAGGCTCAGGGGATCAGATAGGGGAACCTATTGCTTTGTATATCCAAAGGCCCTGAAAGATGTTTCTTGGAACTTTAAGGCAGAGTGACTTGGTGACTCTGTGGTCCATACCGAGGGCCTCAAGGGAGGAAATCCCGGAGCAAGATGTGTTCCTCGCTCTGGACTCTGCAAGAACAATGGGTTGCTGTAATGACTTGCCTGTATAAAGCCTGAGCATCCTCATACCTAGTGAAAAAAAAGCTTCGTTTACACGGCAACTTGCACAGCCACAGTTGACAAAAGGCCACACCAGGGAAATTGCCTGGTGGCCAAGGAGTGTGCAGATCTATTTGATTTTGTTTCTTCTTTAAGCCTTTTTTTTCAGCAGACAGTTGTAGAGCTTCCTGAGCTGCTACAAGGAAATGAAAGTTCCATTCACACCAGCACTGGTGAGATTGAAGGGTAGGTTCTTTAACCCCTGTGGATCTTCCACTTTGAATCATTTCCCTGTCACGGAAATATATAGGGCACTCTTTCTCACAGTCCTGATGCCTGTAACTCCCCAGGATCCTCACTGTACAGCTCTGGCTCAGAGGAGGCAAGGGCAGAAAAACAATTGGCCATGATGCAAGTGTAGCCCGGAAGTGCGTCAAAGGTAGAAGGGGCATTAGAGCAAGGAACTGGACGCCTGCTCCAGAGCATGTCTGCTGCTGTGCTCTGGGTTAAACTACCAAGCCGGGCAGAAGAGAGGAGGATGCAATAAACAACTAAGAGGTGGCTAACTCGAGACCGTTGCAGAGTGGGACAAGTTCCGCAAAGCTCCCGAAAAATGGAGGTCTTTCTACCTGGGGGCAGTTGGACAGCTGGCAAATGCTCTGCTAATATGGTTAGAGACATAGCTCAAGAGAAACCCGCAGGGCAAATGCAGATGGTGAGGCTGTCATTTAGCAAAGGCAGAGTTTTGAGAAATGAAATGTTGTTCCCTTTACACAGTTATAGCTCTTCCTTCACTGTAAATTAAATGAGCTCATGGCTTCCGAAAATAAACCATAAATAATTTGTAGATCATCTTTTGGTGAATAATAGCACTCCTTAGAAGAGATGAAATACAAAAACGTGCACGTCTTAATAAAGGAGCACAGGGAATTCGCTTGCTGGTGGTTGGATGACAGCCTGTAGAATTGATGTGCTTTTAATGAGGGTATGTTTGGGGTGTGATGCTCAGAGAGGAAGCTTCATTTTCTGTATTTTGCTGACTTGTGCAATTCCCCTTAAGAAAAATGACAGTAACAACAAATCAGTTACTGAAAGCCCCAGCTAACAGCATTGGCTGAATAATTCATTTTTCTTGTCACTTCTGTGTCCAAGTGGCCTGAGCCTTGGGCTGAGTCCCCATAACAGGACAGCGTCTGGGTCCCTGGGTCAAGTGGGGCCTCTCCTCCTACCTCTGTCCTCTGAGTCCTTCTCTCCCAGCAGGAGCCCTTTGAAGTTACAGGCTATGTCTCCTGTCGATGACCTCACCTCAGGTAGATGTTCAGAGCTGTCTTATAAAGAGATTTTTAGGATTTGTGGCATTTGCTTTGAATGTATCCTCTGAACAGAATGTTATAGGGGACTAATAAACAATGAATCAGGTAAAAAGGTTATAATTATGTAGTTTTTAAATTCAGAAACCATCCATATTTAATATTAGCATTTGAAAACACTTCCTATTGCTCTGCCCACTCAGATTCAGGGGCCTGCTGCTCTTCGGGGGCAGCTCACCCCTTGATAACTGCTGCCGACCTCCTAGAAACGGGGTCCAGGTGCTCTCCCTAGGGGAGAGACAGTGGATGTCACCGAACCCTCAAGTAAGGAGTTCAGGAGAGCTCCACATCTATCAGAAGCCTTCACTCTGTGTGCTTAGAATAACAGAAAAAGTAAGAGAAAAGAAAGCACCTTTAAGAAAGGTGGAGGTATCTGTTGAAAGCATCATTGTGTTGGGGGTGGTTCACTTTATGTGTATACGTGTGTGTACTGAAGCACAATAGCACTGATCTTTCTGTTGGGGGTCAATCTCTAGAATAGCACTGTCCTAAAAGAAATACAATTTGAGCCACATACGGGATTTTAAATCTTCTTCTAGTCACATTAGAAAGGCTAAGCAGGTGAAATTAATTTTTTTTAAAATTTTCAGCGTAACAGTATTCCTTGTTTTTGCACCACACCCAGTGCTCCATGCAATCCGTGCCCTCTCCAATACCCACCACCTGGTTCCCCCAACCTCCCACCCCCCCGCCGCCGCTTCAAACCCTTCAGAGTGTTAGGGTTAGGGTGAAATTAATTTTAAAAAATTACTTAACTTAATGCATTCAAAATATTATCATTTCGACATGTAATTAGTATAAAAATTATCAGTGAGGTATTTTATATTCTTTTTCCTTATACCAAGTCTTTGAAATCTGGTGTATATTTTACACTTATTTTTTAATTTAACTTTTCTTTTGCAAGTATTTCTTTGTATTGCGAATCCCCTTACTCAACACAATTGCTAGTGACTGAATGCTATTGAATCACAGGAAAGTACTGGAGTTTTCTACTTCTATATATTTGGACATGGAAGGTTTTCATTTTGGGCTATTACAAGTGACACAGAATTGTATCTGAAAAGGATAATGAATGAGATAACTCTTTTTCCTCAATTACCAATCAAAAACTACATGGGTACCCATGGAGTTGGAGGTGGGAGAGGGAAAGAGAGAGAGAGAGATACAGACAGACTGGGAGATACATCTGTGCATCTTTCTCATATGGCATTCTTATGTGCCAAGTTCTGTTCATGGGTCAGGGATGAAGGAATCTTACTCTTTAAATTTGGAATCCAAGAGTAAAGGAGCTAAATGGCAGCCTTGGTGGTCATTGTGCTCTGGAGATGCTTGTTCCCATAGAAGCATCCTGGAGTCATGACAACTCATCAGAACAGAGATGGCTGCATGCAGCAACTTGGGCAGGTGGGTCTAAATTTTCTCTGCCTCCAGTGGGGTGTGGGAAACAGATATTTCCTTGGTGCTAAAGAGTGGTTTGAATGAGATGCTGAGAACAGGAAGAACCCAGAAGGGGCCATAGGGTCACGGCTGGGTAACACACCTAAAGGTAGCAATATGGATAGTACAATTCTGATGAAGAAGTGGCTTTCCAGGAGACACTAATATTAGGAGGTTCCCATGACTTTTGTATAGGCTATCATAGAACAAATTAAGTTAGAGGAATAGATAACTCCCTCTTTACCAATGTTATACCCTGCAGGATAAGGTGTGGAGAAAATTCTAAAAGAAACTAAGTTTTAAACCCCAAATGATTAAGACATCACTGGATTCGACAGACTTTACTTAGAATTGAGTTAATTATCAAGTATCATGCCATCAGTTGGAAGTGTAAATGGGTAAAAATGGAAATTTAATCTGGTTATAGAAAAATAAAGACATCTTTGTTTTGCAAAATAAAAGGGGAGGGAGTGAAATGCTCAATCTTTAAAATATGCATTGCTTCTGTCCTTGCTGCCATGGCTATGTTTTTCAGAGGTGAAACAAAAATAAATGACTTCGATTGTTCAGGCACCGCAGAATCGCATATGAGTCCCAGAGGTGATTATTTTCCTTGAGAAACATAGACAGTAACCAAACACAACTTATTTCAGCTATCTGTATCTGACATGTCATTTCAACTCTATCAAAAGTTCCTGTTTTTCTTGAAAAATAGTTTCCCTTATCTCTTTTGGTAGCAAAACAAATTAAGAAATCTTTCAAGAGGAACAGGATGTGGAAGCTCACTGAGGCAGAGTAAGCTGGGCATGAGGTTGCAAGAACTATTAATAGGAGAGTCCTCTTCCCTGGAAATTAGCATAATTGACATGCCCCGAATATGTCTTGTGTAAGTGACAAGAAATTGGTAGTAAATATGAATGTGGATTAGCTCAGTTTCCATTATTTGTTGATGGTTTACTTAGGTTATTCAGGTATTGGATGGCTGGTTGTAGGGGGACAGGTAAATAGCCACATCACCACAGTTGAGCATACATTCAAGTTCAGTGCAGTATAGAATGTTGCAACAAGTAAGATATGCAACTCTTTCCCTGTAGTTGCCCTCCGCAGAAGACAATGTGGACGAATGATGTGTCACGGAGTTTGAGAGGAAGGAGGGACATCAGAACATCTGGTCTAGTGACTTTCAACATTTGGGACCCAAGAACACTTTTATAGCAAACCTTTTGCAACACCCCTGTCCTACCCTAAAATAAGATTCACAGACAAGTAATGTATATACGTGTACAATTAAAAATGTCCTAACTAGAAGAGAAATAAAATGAGAGTAATGGATGACAATATATTCACAAGTATGGTGATGGAAGACATACTGAAGTAGCCAAGAACTTGTAGTACTTAGAGTAAGTAAGATTTAAAAGAAGATCAGGAGCCATTCTGTACAATACAAGTGCAGAAGCATAGGTAGGTATTGGGATAGAAACTATTTGAACCAGTATATATAAAAACTATGCAAAGAGGGGAGCCTGGGTGGCTCAGTTGGTTAAATGGCTGCCTTTGGCTCAGGCTATGATCTTGGGGTCCTGGGATCGAGCCCCACATCAGGCTCCCTGCTCACTGGGGAGTCTGGTTCTCCCTCTGCCCCTCCCCCCTGCTTGTGCGTGCTCTCACTTGCTTGCTCTCAAGTACATACATTTTTTTAATTATGCAAAAATATTCTCTTTTTACATGTGAAACAGGTTCTAGGCTAATTAATTATAATAAAGCCCGTCACATACCTCAGTGTCAGAGGGACACTAGAAAGTCATGCAGGATGTAGGACAACTCCTGATTGTTGCCGACTGTGTTAAGCCTTGCAGGACATCCCGCATCCCTGTCCACACTTGCTAATACCATGACCGCTGTCCAATCCTGTGACAACCAGAACTTCTCCCACACATGGCCCGAATATCCCCTCTGGCAGCAGTGCTGTCCCTGAGGAGAACCAATGATCTAGTCTATTCATTTCGTTTTATAGACAAATAAATTGATGACTAAACAGGTTAAATGACTGGTCCAAGGTCTCTCAGCTGGATAGGGGCAGAACAAGGAATGGTCCTCCAATTCCTGCCCAGAGCCTTACCAACTTGGGCTACATTACTTCCTAGTGCTACCAAAACGTTCTGGGAAATGGAAGGTCAAATTAATGTTCTTCCAGTTTTTGGAAGAGGGGACCAGAACATGCATTTTGAAGTGAAGTTTTCATGTAATTTAGGATTACTGGAGGAGGCTTCACAAAGCTAATGGAGACACTCGCTCATAAGCACCTCTTGCAGTTGTCACTCCCTTGGGTCCATTTCTCACCATGTCTGCCTTGGGCAAGGCTCTGCTTTTAGGCAATTCTTTTCTCCCCAGGGGAATAAGCAACCTGACACTGTACCAGTCATAGCTTCTGCAATATTAACAATATGAATAATAGTCTTCTACTGCCCTATGGTAGTTTTGTGTGAGTTATATTTTTGTGGTAAGTACAACTCTCAGTAAAATACTATTGCTGTCTACCTACCTACTATGTGTCAGGCTCTGATCTAGGCCCTTTTGCGGCCTGATTTATTTTCTTCATAACATTTAAGGTAGGTATTATTAGTCCCAATTTACAAATGAGAAAATGGATGCTTAGGTTAAGGAGGGAAGGACAGAGAAAGAACATTGCAGGTATTTATAACGGAGTCTACAAACATCCCGAAGTCATAGAGTAGGGGCTAGTTTAACTAAGGTCTGAAGAATTTGTAGAAGAGTTAGAGTTGTTCTTTTGTCTCCTTCATTGTACCATTCCTTCTGAATAAGTTTTATAACCTCATTTCTTCCACTCCACTGACACCAGATTTTCTGAAAGAGGGTCTCCACACCATATGTGCAAGTTCAAGTCTCTTGCAGTACGTCTCCACGCCACACTATCTTGCTGACATCAGCCTTGGGAAAGCATCCAGTGACTTTCACATTTCCATATTCTTTGACTTTCCTTTGATTCTGAGTTTAGAAGGTTCTGAAGCCCTTCACACAAATGGCCACTCTTTCTTCTTAGGTCTTTCATCTCTCTAATCTCTGCTTTTTGTTTCTCCTGTTTTCTTCCAGCTTCTAAATTCACATGTTCTTCTTATCACCATGTACAAAGAATCATTTCCTACAACCACCGATGCCCTTCTGTACTTCTAGACTATCATAACTTGTTTGAATAGAGCTAGTTGATTCACATAAGACTTGTTTCCATAAAAGAATTGATGCACCTTGTGTGAGGTCTTCCCTGAGCCATGATTCTGATTTCCAGACACTTCTAGGGAATCCTCATTGAATGATGATATTGACATCTGGAACATCAAAATGGAATTTGCTTTTCTTCTGTGAATAAGCTCTTACACTGTTTGATTTTTCTTCTTCAGAATGCCATCATTATTCCCCCCAGCATCCTGTTAATAACTGCTTCATTTTTTTTTTAATCTCTTCATGTTTATTGGGTCATGGGCTAAGTCCTAATGGTTTTAGCTTTTTGGAATCTCAAATATTTGTCTTCCCTTTCCATCTCACTGCCACTGGCCTGCCTTATTGTAACCAGTTATAACATTTTTGTTTCTACTTCCTCCAATCCACCTTGCACTCTGCTTCCAGAATGATTATTATAAAGCTTTTAAACCCACAATGACTTCTATATCCTCCATTGCATATAGATTTAATGGAATAATAATTTTATATATTAAATATTTTTCCTTTCCCTTGATTTCTCTTTTCTCCTCATTCCATCAGTTAACTAGTCCTCTTGCTCATTGTCTCAGGGCAGAGAGGAGATAAAACTAAAAATAGAAACGACCAGGGAGTCTTCCATATTTTTTTCCCCCAAAGCCTAAACCCTAGAACATAGCTCAGATTATTTATAGTTTCCTGATCACAAACTTGGAGGAGTCAAGATTGTCCCAGACTAAAGGGCAATTCCACTCTGGACTAGAAGGAAGGGGTGTATGGTGATGGTGGTAGTAGTAAGGACATGCTCTACTTTCCAACTAGTGCTACCAATAGTTGCAAAGAATCAGAAAAATTTGTAAACTTCTAGAGAGGGGGAACCTGGACTTCTCAGCATCAGTGCTGGGAATGTGGAGTGGTAGGGGTGGCATATGTTATATTAGATAGGGCAATAATCAGTCTTTTGAAGGAACCTCATTGGCTGGCAAGCTAGGAAGGGCTATCTTTGTAATAAATTGGACGGTAGACTCAAGGATCCAGTAATCCGGTGCCTTCCCAATTCCTAGGCATAATGCAAACCCTGAACTCACCCTCTCAAGGAGAGAAAAGGAGAGGAACACTGGGGGTGGGGGGGTGATTCAAATCTCTGGCCTGTTCAGCAGAGTGGACCTTGAACTAGAAATGAAGTTGAATGATTGAAATCAAGTCATGTTGCTTATACATGGAAGTTTGTGGGCTAAGATGCATAGTTTTACACAAAATTAGGTATAAAGCCTTTAAATTGAGTATGAAGCCCTGTAGAATGGTGCTTGAGTCAATGTTTCTAGTTTTGTTTTTTCCTTTTTTGGGGGGGTAAACTTACATTATTTTGATGAGTCTGCTTATAATTCCTTGGTCATATTTTCCTGCTTCTGCTGCTTTGTTGGCCCTTCTCTCTGCCTAGAAAGCACTCCTCCAACATCCCCTCACCTTAATCCTACCAGCTTTTCAACACCTTAAATGCCATCTGCTTCACAAAAACTTTCTGTTGTTTCCCTTTGCTGGACTCAGGCATTTTACATATCCTTCTCCTCTGGCCTTTGCTAGACAAGGAAGTCCAGACTCTGCATTTACACTCAGCTCTAGTGTGGGTACAACAAAGCCCATGGACTTCAGCATTGTGCTCATCCTCACAAACTACTTTTTTTTTTTTTTAAACATATAATGTGTTATTAGCCCCAGGGGTACAAGTCTGTGCCTCACAAACTACTTAAGCATCCTGTTCTCATGACCTGTTCCCTATTGATAATTAACAGGCAGAGGGTAAGAAAGGATGAGTTTTAAGGTGACAATTCTAGATGATCATTTGGTACAGGACACCGTCGATAAGCTTAGAGGATGGAGGAGGGAGGAGTTCATCAAATGAGCTTAAACAATGATCTGTAACCCAGTTCTGTGAACTTGGGCACAAGAACAATGGAGTTTAAGTGCCATACTCTGAAACTAACATCAAAACAGTCTCTGTAATTTTTTTTTTTGGTAAAAATCTTTAATAAACCTGTTTCACTTGGAATTTTCCTGTTCTGTGATCTGAATGTTGGGGAATTGTTAAAGCAGCAACATGTCTGGCTCCCCAAATCTACCAGGAAAGATTGTTGTCCAAATTGGGGATACTTCCAAGGGCACTCACCATAATCTGCCTCATGTCTCAGTAATTACTTGAGTGTGTTTCCTATCATTCAATTATAAACTGTTTGAGTTTAGGGTCTGTTTGCCTATTTTTGTATACTTTTTATCTGGCTTATAGTTAAGTGGTCGATAAACGTTGAATCAGATTCTTTTATATCATTTATTAATCCTATTTACTCTTTTCATGAATCATTAATTTTTAAACTAATCTCAAAATGAGTTGAGACACTGTACGTTAAGTGCCTAGAAGAGACCACAGTAATAGAGACTATGTAGGGTTTTCTGAAACCGTCTAGAAGAGACCGCAGTAATAGAGACTATGTAGGGTTTTCTGAAACAGTATTCTTTTTTTCCCTTTTCAATAATAGCACTTCATTACATGTGAAACCATATGCAAACCATTTTCCTTCATTTGTAAGATTTTCACGTTAGATTTTTAATTCAGATTATTTATGCACTAGATGATGTATCCTAATCTTTATACTGGAGAATATGGTGTCTATTCATATTATAGATGTCCATTAATGTTTGTTGATCCTGAATCAACTATATTTCCTTTCTTCTTAAAGTTGTGCTTTGCCTACAAAAGCAAGTTAGACAAGGTTCTCCTTCTCCAGATTTGAGTTTACATCATAGAAGATGCAAACACCTACATTAAGCATAGTTATTTTGTTAGATTAAAAGTGCTTCAGATCAGTGCTTTCATTTGCAAAGTTTAGATTGAAAATGACTTCTCTCTTCCCCTTACTCACCAGGGTAATGATAGAATTGATTTGTACACTTTGGGATCCTGTTTGGCTCCAAGAGTTAAATCAATATAAGGGAGTAAATGCCAATTAGAAGTATTTATGAGCTAGCTGAACCAGCCTGGTGCCAGAGAGCCTATAGACCTTTGAAGTTCTCAGTTTCTAAGTGTTCTCAGTTTAGGAAATTTTTGGTTATACTAAGCAGTGATTAAGACCAAAATGTGACCTTTCAGGTTTGAACAGGTGCACGGAAACCAACCTTTTCTCCCCCAAGAATGAACAAAATGCCTGCTTTGCCATTATTTTTTATGTGGTGTTTGAACCTTTGGGGCTGTGGGGGAATTTCTGAAACACTCAGCAGGAAGTACCAGTCAGATCTCCACTCGAATGTGTTTATGCATGTGTGTAAATATAAGTGACAACAGGGGTGGGAAGGGTGATGACACAAAAGTTGTACAAGTAAGTGACTTTACTATTACTTATAAATTTTATGAAGTCAGAGTCTGGGTCATTTTGTTTGTCATTCTTTTTTCTGTGCCCTGAAAAGTATAAGTGATTGAAAAAAAAATTCTTGAACAGATGAAAGAATCATCTATCTATAGATCAGCTTCTATGTGGGGCATTAAAACTGTAGATGGATCAGAAGACTTGAGAAAGGTTCTGAATGTTTCGACATCTGGCAACTGTGATGGTTAATTTTTTTAACTTAAAAATTAAAACTGTGGATGGATCAGAAGACTCAAGAAAGGTTCTGAATGTTTTGACATTTGGCAACTGTGATGGTTAATTTTTTTTTTAGTAGAAATTTGAGTTTTTAAATTTTTATTTTTTTAATTGTGTTATGATGGTTGATTTTATGTGTTGACTGGGCCACAAGGTACCAGACAATTTGGTTAAACAATATTCTGGTGTTTTTACAAGGATGTTTTTAGGTGAGATTAACATTTTAATTGGTGAGGTAGATTGTCCTCTATGATATATGTAGACCTCATCTAATTAGTCAAAAAACAGTGTGAACAAAAACTGACCTTCTTGTGAATGAGAGGGAATTCTTCGCTTGCCAGATTTTGGACTTCATTTGTACCATTAATTCTCCTGAGTCTCAAGCCTGCTGGCACATACTGCAGATTTGGAATTATCAGTCCCCGTAATCACATGGGCCAACGTCTTACAATAGATTTGTTTCTCTAACTGTATAAATAAATCCTGTTGTTTTGGTTTCTCTAAAGAACCCTTACTAATAAAGCAACTGTGTAATTGTAGGCAAGTCATATAGTTTCTATCTCTTTCCTCTTCTCCAAATATGGAGGTAATAATATTTGCTCTTCAGAGTTATGATTATATATGACGGAACACATGAATCAGATGCCTGTGGTCAAAATGTGATTCCAAGTGATTAAAGATAGTAACTCATTTAACCTTAATAAAAAGCCAGTGAGATAACTTATACCCATTTTATAGACAAGGAAAGTGAGGCACAAAGGAATTCAATAGCTTGGCCAAGTTTACATGGTTAGCAATATTACATGTTCACTGAAACCCATGAACTCTTTCCAAAGCACACCAAAAGGCTACATTTCCCGGTTTGCCCTATGGCTAGGTAGGAGCTATATGATTGATTTTAGTTGGTGAAGTGTGGACAGAGATGATTTATGTTATTTGCAGGTCTGGCTATAAAGCACAGTCACAAACCATCATATTCCCTTTTTCCCTTTCCATGACCACATTGAGGTCATTTGTTGAAGGTGTCAGAGCTGTGAGATTAAAGAAACATGAGTCTCTGACTCATCCCTTGGGGAAGAACTGCCAGCAGAGCCACTCCATGAGAAATAAATCACATCGCACTTCTCATGATGAGCAACAATTTCTCACTGAATCTAACCTCTGAGATTTTAGGGTTTGTTAGCCCAACAGAGCCCAACCTAGACCATCTAATTGTGTGTTAGTGTTGGGGTTTAAACCAAGGTATTCCAGGTGGAGACGTTATTTCCTTAACTGGTGTGGTGCAGTGCTTTCAGCTCTAGGCACATGGAAAATAAAATATTATCACTTAAAAATATTAACTTTAATTATTATTTTTTATTTTTTAATTTAAATTTGATTAGCCAATATACAGTATATCTTTAATTTTTTATATAATGTCCAATAACTCCTTGTGTTATCTTGTCTTTTGAGAAATTTTCTTAATGTAAATAAAGTAAAAACATTTGGGTATTTTTTTTATTGAAGTATAATTAACATATAGTGTCATATTTGTTTCAGGTATACAGCATGATTCAACAATTCTATACATTACTCAGTACTCATCAAGATAAGTGTACTCTGTAGTCCCCTTAACCTATTTCACCCATCCCCATCTATCTCCTCTTTAGCAACCACTAGTTTGTTCTCTATATTTAAGTCTGATTTTTTGTTTCTCTTTTTTCTTTGTTCATTTGTATCTTAAATCCCACATATGAGTAAAATCATATGGTATTTATCTTTCTCTGTCTGACTTATTTCACTTAGCATTATACCCACTAGGACCATCTACATTGTTGCAAATGGCAAGATTCCGTTCTTTTTTTATGGTGGAGCAATGCTCTATTATGTGTGTGTCTGTGTGCATATCACCTCTCCCGTATTCATTTACGGATGTACACATGAGTTGCTTTGATATCTTGGCTTTCTTTCACCCATTTTGTCCATCGCCCCAACTCTTCCCTTCTGGCAACCATCAGTGTGTTTTCTGTATTTCTAGGTTTGATTCTTCTTTTTGTTTATTAATTTGTTTGTTTTTTAGATTCCACATATGAGTGATTTTACATGGTATTTGTCTTTCTCGTTCGTCTGACTTATTTCACTTAACATAATACCCTCTAGGTCCATCCGTATTGTTGCAAATGACACGATTTCACCCCTCTTTATGGCTGTGTAATCTGTGTGTGTGTGTGTGTGTGTGTGTGTGTGTGTGTGTGTGTGTGTGCGCGCGCGCGCGCCACATCTTCTTAATCTTCTTTATGGATGGACACTTAGGTTGCTCATGTGCTACTGCAAATTATGCTACAATAAATATAGGATGCATATATCATTTCAAATTAGTGTTTTCCTTTTCTTAGCTAAATAGCCAGTAGTGGAATTATTGGATCCTGTGTTATTTCTCTATTTAATTTTGTGAGGAAACTCCATACTGTTTTCCATGGTGGCTGTATCCATTTACATTCCCACCAACAGGGCATGAGGGTTACTTTGTCCATATTTTTACCAACACTTGTTATTTTTTTGACTTTCATTTTAGCCATTCTGACAAGTTTAAGTTGAAATCTTATTGTGGTTTTGATTTGCATTTCCTTGATGGTGAACGATATTGAGCATCTTTTCATGTGTCTGCTGGCCATGTGTATGTCTTCTTTGGGAAAATGTCTGTTTAGATCCTTTACCCATTTTAATTGGATTATTACTTTTTGGGGGGTTTGAGTTGGGTGAATTCTTTATATATTTTAGATACTAAGCCCTTATTGGTTATATCATTTGCAAATATCTTCTTCTGTTCAGTAGGTTGTCTTTTAATTTTGTTGGCAGTTTCTTTTCCAATGGAAAAAAAAATTTTGTTTTGGTGTAGTCCCAATAGTTTATTTTAGCTTTTATTTCCATTGTTAAAGGAGACATACTTAGAAAAATGTCTCTACAGCTGCTGTCAAAGAGATTACTGTATATGTTTTCTTCTAGGAATTTTATGGTTTCAGGTCTCTCATTTAGGTCTTTAATCCATTTTGGGTTTTGGGGTATGATATTAAGAAAGTGGTTCAGTTTCATCATTTTGTATGTAGCTGTCCAGTTTTTACAGTATCATTTATTGAAGAGGCTGTCTTTTCCCTATTATATATTCTTACCTCCTTTGTCATAGATTAATTGACCATATAAATGTGGCTACATTTGGGGGGTGTCTAGTCCATTCTATTGATCTGTGTGTCAGTTTTATGTGCCAGTACCATACTGTTTTGGTTATTATAGCTTTGTAGTATGTCTTGAAATCTGGAATTGTGATATTTCCAGGTTTGTTCTTCTTTCTCAAGATAGCTGTGGCTATTCAGGATCTTTTGGTCTCACACAAATTTTCTAGTATTGTGAAAAATTCTGCTGTTACTTTGATAAGAATTGCATTAAATCTGGGGACATTTGGGTGGCTCAGTTGATTAAGCATCTGCCTTTGGCTCAGGTGGTGATCCTAACTAAGGTCCTGAGATCAAGTCCTGGATCAGGCTCCTTGCTCAGTAGGGAACCTGCTTCTTCCTTTGCCTGCCTCTTCCCCTGCTTGTGCTCTCTCACTCTCTCTGATTAAAAAAAAAAAAAAAAAAGGATTGCATTGAATCTGAAATGGCTCTGTGTAGTATAGACATTTGAACAATCCAAGTTAAGAATTTACTGGGTTGTTCAATTAAAGAATTTAGCAATCCAATTAATTCTTTCAATCCAAGACCATTTATTTATGTCCTCTTCAATTTCTTAATCAATGTTTTATAGTTTTAAGAATACAGGTATTTTACCTCTTGGTTAAGTTTATTCCTAGGTATTCTTTTTAGTGTAGTTGTAAATGGGATTGTTTTCTTAATTTCTCTTCCTGACTCTTCATTATTAGTGTATAGAAATGCTACCAATTTCTGTATATTATTTTTGTATTCTGCAACTTTACTGAATGCGTTTATCACCTTTATTAGTTTTTTAATGGAGTCTTTAGGATTTTCTGTGTATAGCATCATGTCATCTGAAAATAGTGTAAGTCCTACTTCTTTCTTACCAATTTGGATGCCTTGTATTTCTTTTTCTTGTCTGATTGCTGTGGCTGTGACTTCCAGTACTATGTTGAATAAGAGTTGTGAGAGTGGGCATCTTTGTTTTGTTTCTGACGTTAGAGGAAAAGCTCTGTTTTCCACCATTAAGTAAGAGTTTAGCGGTGGTGCACAGGGCCAGTGGCGCAATGGATAACGCGTCTGACTACAGATCAGAAGAATTTAGCGGTGGGTTTTTCATATATGGCCTTTATTATGTTGAGGTATGTTCCCTCTAATCTCACATTGTTGAGAGTCTGTCATGAACAGGTGTTGAATTTCATCAAATGCTTTTTCTGTACCTATTGATATGATAACCTGATTTTATCCTTTTGTTGATGTGTTGTATCACATTAACTCTTATCTAAATGTTTGGAGAATTCATCGGTGAAACCATCTGGCCCCAGACTTTTATTTTTTGATAATTTCTTGATTATTGATTCAATTTGATTACTAATAATTGGTCTCATCAAATTTCGTTATGTTTTCCTGACTCAATTTTGGAAGATTGTATTTTTCTAAGAATTTATCTATTTTCTAGGTTTTCCAGTTTGTTGGCATGAAATTTTCCATAGTATTGTCATAATTTGTGTTTCTGTGGTATCAGTTATTACTTCTCCTCTTTCATTTTTGATTTAATTATTTAGGTTGTTTCTTTTTTTATTGAAATTCTTATGCCTAAGAATTTATTGATTTTGTTTACCTTTTCAAAGAAACAGCCTCTGGTTTGATTGATTCATTTCTGTTGTTTTTTTTTAAGTCTCTGTGTCATTTACATCTATTCTGATCTTTATTATTTCCTTCCTTCTACTCACTTTGGGCTTTGTTCTTTTTTTGCTGTTTTAGTTGTAAAGTTGATTTTCTTATTTGAGCTTTTTCTTTTTTCTTGAGGTAGGTCTCTGTAGCCATATATTTTTCTCTTAGAACTGCTTTTGCTGCATCCCAAAGATTTTGGACCATTGAGTTTTCATTTTCACTCATCTTCATGTATTTCTTAAAAATTCTTGTTTAATTGATTTACTGACTAATTGGTTGCTTAGTATTGTGTTATTTAGTCTCCATGTAGTTGTGTTTTTTACAGTTTTTTCCTTGTAATTGATTTCTATTTTGACTGATTTCTACTGTTGTAACTAGAATAGGTGCATGGTATGCTTTAAATCTTTAAAAGTCTAGTGGTGCCTGGGTGGCTCAGTTGGTTGAGCATCTGACTCTTGGTTTTGGCTCAGGTCATGATCTCTGGGTCATGAGATTGAGCCCTGCATTCTCTCCCTGTCCCTCTGTTCCTCCCCCAACTTACACACACTATCCTTCTAAAATTGTGTTTGCATATTTACTTTTTCTCAATAAATTATAAGAAAGGCACCTATGAATTGTACATTTATATAAATAAATCAAATAAATCTACCAAATTTAAAAGAAAGTGAATCTTCAAAACTTTATTGAGGCTCGTTTTATGGCCTAACATATGACCTATCTTGGAGAATGTTCCAAGTGCACTTGAAAATTGCATTTTGTTGATTTTAGATGGAATGTTTGTGTGTGTGTGTGTGTGTGTGTGTATATGTATGTGTATATATATGTGTGTGTGTGTATGTATATGTGTGTATGTATATGTATATATATGTATATGTGTGTATATATGTATATATATACGCACATATATGTGTATATGTATACATGTATATACACACACACATATATTATGTTCTTGTGGTCCAACATGCATTCAAAGAGATCATTTCCTTGTGGATTTTCTACCTAATGGTCTATCCATTGATGTATGTTGGTTTGTAAAGTCCCCTACTATTACTGGGTTACCATCAATTTCTCCCTTTATGTCTATTAATATTTGCTTTATGTATTTAGGTGCTCCAGTGTTGGGTGGGTAGATATTTATAATTGTTGTATCCTCTTGTTAGATCGATTCCTTTATCATTATGTAATATCCTTTGTCTCTTGTTACAGTCTGTTTTAAAGTCTATTTTGTGTGATATAAGTATTGCTGCCCCAGCTTTTTTCTACTTCTATATGCATAATAAATGTTTTCTCATCCCTTTAGTTTTAGTTTATATGTGTCTTTAAGTCTAAAGTGAGTCTTATGTAGGCAGCATATAGGTGACATTTCCATTCAGTCACCCTATGTTTTGGAGCATTTAGGCCACTTACATTTAAAGTAATTATTTTGTGGGGGATAATTGTGCACAGACTAATGTAATTATTGATAGGTATGTACTAATCGCCATTCTGTTATTTCTTTTGTGGGTGTTTTTGTAGTTCCTCTCCATACTTTCTTCTCTTGCTCTCTTTGTGATTGATGAGCTTCTATAGTGTTAAGTTCGCTTTCTTTCTCTTTATTTTTTGTGTATCTATCGTAAGTTTTAGGTCTGTGGTTACCAGTAATTAAATTGCCATTTAAGTTCCAACACATTCTAATATAATATATCTTAATATTCTCTTATATTCATTACTTTCTTTTTTCTTCCTGCTCCATGTTTTATGTATATACTGTCATATTTTACATCTTTTTATTCATAGTTTTCTCACATCTAATCATGACCATTCTTTTCCAATTAAAGAAGACCCTTTAATACAATGCTGTAACTGGGTGGTCCTTTTTAAACAAAACGTTATTTGCAAAACAGAGGGTATTATTTGTTTTTAAAGCTTTTGTAAATAAAGCCTTCAGAAATGTTTTCTTATATATAAAAAAAAAAAAAGACCCTTTAACATTTCCCGTATAGCTGGTTTAGTGATCATAAGCTCCTTTATCTTTTGTTTGTGTAGAAAACTCTATTTATCTTTCAAATCTGAATGATAATCTTGTTGTTTAGCATATTCTTGAAGTTTTTTTTTTTTTAGTACTTTGAATATATCATGCTACTCCCTTCTGGCTTGCAAAGTTTCTGTTGAAAAATTAGCTGATAGCCTTATAGGGTTTCCCTTGTAGGTAACTCATCTATTTCTGCTTTAAAAATTCTCTTTTTATATTTAATCTTTGACATTTATTATGTGTTATGTTGTGGACCTCCTGGGGTTCATCTTCTTTGAGGCTCTCTGTACTTCTTGAACCTGGATGTCTATTTCCTTTCCTAGTTTAGGGAAATTTTTGCTATTTATTTCTTCAAGTAAGTTTTCTGCTCTGTTCTCTCTTATTCTGAGACCTTTATAATGCACATGTTTATTTGCTTGATGTTGTCCAAGGGATTTTTTATTGAGACTTAATGAATATAATTTTATTTTCTTTTATATTTTATTCTATTAATTATTTTTAAAATTTTCATTATATTCAGTTAGCCAACCTTCAGTGCATCATAATTTTTTGTTGTAGTGTTCAACGATTCATTAGTTGTGTATAACTCCCAGTGCTCCAAGGGACTCTTAACCTAGCCTCAATTTTTAAACATTCTTTTCCTTTCTCCTTGTTTTTCTTTTTCTTTTTTTTTTTTTTAAAGATTTTATTTATTTATTTGACAGAGAGAGATCACAAGTAGACAGAGAGGCAGGCAGAGAGAGAGAGAGAGAGAGAGAGGGAAGCAGGCTCCCTGCTGAGCAGAGAGCCCGACGCGGGACTCGATCCCAGGACCCTGAGATCATGACCTGAGCCGAAGGCAGCGGCTTAACCCACTGAGCCACCCAGGCGCCCTGTTTTTCTTTTTTAATACTCAGCTTGGTTGTTTCCATCACTGTCTTCCAGATCACTGATATGTTCTTCTGCTAATCTTCTGCTGATGGCCTCTCCTATTTTTTATTTCAGTTATTGTATTATGCAATTCTGATTGGTTCTTCTTCATATTTTCTGTCCCCTCATTGAAGGTCTCATTGTGTTCATCCATTCTTTGCTCCAGCCTGGTGAGCATCTTTCCAATCATTACTTATATTCTTTATCAGCCATATTTCTTATCTGTTTTTCATTTCATTCTCTGTAGATTTTTTTCTTATTCTTTCTTTTGAAGCATATTCCTCTGTCTCCCTAGTTTGCTTGATGTTCTGTGTTTCTGTGGTTAGGTGGAATAGCTACTTCTCAAAAACTTGAAGGAATGGTCTCATGTATGGTTGTCCCCTTTGTAGAGCTATTTGTGTTGGTGACATTTTTTGGCTGACTACCTGGAGCTGTGGTTGGTGTGGACTGGGATCCTCGGCTCTCCACACAGTGCCTTGGCAGATTGCTAGAGCTAAAGTGGATGCAAGATGGGGTGTCCTGAGGCTCTATTCATAGAAAGCACTTAGGAGAGCTGAAGTAGTGTTATCTGGGGTGTCCTGGGACTCTCTGCAGAGGGTTTCCTGACAGGGTGGTTAGAACTGAGGTGATGCATGGACCAGGTGATGTGCAGGACTCTCCACACTGAGAGCAACCTGGTAGGACTGAGGAAGCTGAATTTGTTGCAAGCTAAGGTATTCCAGGGTGCTTAGTGCAGGGTTTCCTGGCTGGATGACTAAAGCCAAGGCTATGGGCAGGAGTATTCTGGGGGCACTCTGTGCAGGGGGTCCCCTGTCTAGGTGGCTGGAACTGATGCAAGCACAGGCTTAGGGTTGCCAGGGTGCTTCATGCAGTGGGCACTTAGGCAAGGAAGCTGGATCACCCAGAGGTTCTGCAATGTTCTGCCCTGGGGGTGCCCTACTAAGCCACCTGGAGCTGAAGTAGGGTGGGCCTGGATGTTCACACCTGTGTCACATTGCCATGATGGCTGGAGCTGTGGTCAGCACTGATCAGGAGTGTTCTGGTGTGTGTTGCTTTATGGCTGCCTTGGTGAGATTGCCAGGGCTGGTGTGGTGTAGGGGTCTGGAGCTCACTGAAGAGTCAGGCTAGTTAAGATGTTCAGACTGTGCACTGTTAGTGCTTTCAAGGTGGGGAATGGAGTGTAGACCATGTCCATCAACCCCTTCCACCCAGAGACTGGTTCAGAAGCCCCCTACCCTGACACTGTTTGGCAGAGGTCTAGGACCAGCTTTTTTTATATGCTAGTTGTTCTTCCATTTATTTATTTATTTTAAAGATTTTATTTATTTATTTGACAGGGATCATAAGTAGGCAGAGCAGCAGCAGAGAGAGAGGGGGAAGCAGTCTCCACGCTGAGCAGAGATCCCGATGCAGGGCCCCATCCCAGGACCCTGAGATCACGACCTGACCTGAAGGCAGAGAGCCTTAGCCCACTGAGCCACCTAGGTGCTCCGCTAGTTGTTCTTTTAAACCATGGCTTTTCTTTTGTGCCCCTGGGTGACAAAGGCTGGTTTGGGCTTTGGGACCTAGGGCTCATTGAGGCGTTAGGTTGGCTAGTGTGTGTGGTCTCTGCTCCTGCTTAATTTATTAAGGTGGGGGGTTAGTGTAAACTGTGTCTGCCACCCCCCCCCACTCGGAGAGCATTCCCACAGCTCCCCTCTCCATTTGGCAAAATTCTAGGGCTGTCCTTTTTATATGCTAGTTGTTCTTCTAAATCACAGCTTTATTTCTGTGCCCCAGCATGAGCAGGGCTGGTGTGGGCTAGTGAATCTGGGGCTCAACAGAGTGGCAAGCTGGTTATGGCATCCTGATCCTACTCTGTTCTGTGCTTTCAAGGTGAAGGGGGAAAATAAACCATGTCGCATTCCAGTCCCTCTGACCCAGACAGAATTCACTCAGATCCATCAGTACCTGGCAGTTTTAAACCTGGGTCTTTCATATGCTAGTTTGCTCTTTTAAACCTTGGCTTTTTTTTCCCCCGCTGTGCATAGGACAGGGGAGTCTGTTCCTAGTCCTTCAGTACTATCCCTACCCACTGCAGGCTGGAGGTTCCCTTTGTTACCTTGTCTCTGTCTCCTCTTTTATATCTTTTATTGTACAGAAGCTATTCTGTTAGCCCAAAGTTCCTCAAGAGGAATTGCTCTATACATAGGGGTCTGTTCTATACATTTGGTGTGTTCCATGAACGAAGGAAGTTTGGAGTCTTCATTCATCACCATCTTGGACTAGAAGTCTCCTAACAAATACTTTCTGTCCATACTGTTTACAGAAGAGATGCTAGTGGAGTCTTATCCTACTTGGACTTTATATTACATCTTAATCACAGAACATGTAGGAGGTGGAAAACCTTTGCTTATATTTGGGGGACCTGAGAGTAGAAGGTATCTGAGCTTTGCTCCCAGGGTTAGAGTCTAATAGAGGTGGCAAAACCCACATAGATTTTGTTTGTTGAGCATAGCTGGAAAGTGGAGTTGTTGACAGTACAATGGGGACTCCCAAGCTTCAGCCAGGCATAGATATGGAAGAAGGTGCTGGAAAACTAAAGGAACAAAATGACAGAAACAAGAGTACTCTTCCTGGGGACCCACATGTGCTACCAATGGACTTGTCCACAACATGAGTGTGGACAGAGGATTTGAATATCAGATAGTTACCCTCCCTGTCCCCACAGAATTCCTATGTCTTTGTCTTATGCTTTGGTACCATCTAAGAACTACAGAACTTAGGTACAATCATGGGGAGAAGCAAGGCAGACCATAAATTAACCCTGAGATTAAGTTTCTGTTGTCCTGGAAGATGATAGCTAAAAAAATAAACTGAGCCATGGAAATAATGGAGAAAATGATTTTTAGGTACACCTGCATTTATAGGCAAATATATATGCTTCTGTAGCATTAATTATAGGAATCCCAACTCAAATGAACCTGGACAGTAACAGATCAAACCCTCTTCTTGTTTTAAGCAGATTCATTTTCAGCAATCAAGATCATCTGTTCATTAAATAATGTTAATAGGAATTTTATCAGTATTGTAGTTTTGTTTTATATTTGTTTTGGTTTTATGCTATTGAAGAGCTATAAGAATTATACCCAATTCTAGGGGTGCCTGGGTGACTCAATTGGTTAAACATCTGCTTAACCAATGTTAAGGTCGTGATCTCAGGGTCCTGGGATGGAGCCCCACATTGGGCTCTCTGCACAGAAGGGAGCCTGCTTCTCCCTCCTCCTCTGCCTGCCACTTGCCTGCTTATGCTCTCTCTCTCTCTCTCTCTCTCTCTCTCTCGGTCAAATACATAAATAAAACTTGGGAAAAAAACTGAGGATTTCAGAGGGGATGGGGTAACAGTTGATGGGTAGTAAGGAGGGCATGTGCTGTGATGAGCACTGGGTGTTATATGCAACCAATGATTAACTGAACACTACTTCTAAAACTAAAGATGTATTATACACTAACAGAACATAATAAAAAAAAGAATTACACCAATTTTATGTTTTTGCATGTTGAGTATCATACCAATCACATCAACATTTAATTCACATCAACATTTTAGTTCACTAGAATATTTTTTTATTTGAAAGGGGCCCAGAATTTTTATATTTGAGAAACTCTGTTCTGAACAAAGATAGTAAAAAATCTAAGAATATGAAATTGAGATTTTGACATTGTTTTTCCAGTTGACCAGAAATTGACCACTATTAACTCTGCAAAACAATTCCAGTTAATTATAGAAGCTAATTTAAGATCGAGAAGGTCATGCGTTTATTCTGGATCAGGCTTTATTAAGTTCACATTGAGCACTTACTGGGATTCAGAACTTGTGCTAGGAATATAAAGATAAATAAAACATGGCTCCTGCATTCAAGTAGGATCTTCAGCTATAGAGAAATAGGCATATACAATTAAGTGAATAAGAAAATACTGCTCTTGGGGTTTGAACAATATTGTAATGAGAACACAGTCATATTCTTCTTTTTGCAAATGTGGTATGTTGCAAAAATGGATACAAATTTATCTCCTCTTTGTGTCCATGTCCATGCAGTTCATGCAGAAGTGTAGTTTATTCTTCTATCCCTTCAACTTGGTCTGGCTCTGTGACTTGCTTTGGCCAATAGAATGTATTAGCAGGGACAGTGTATCAGTTCTGAGCTTAGGCTACAGGAGCCAGTTGTACTTCCACTCTCATTTTTGGAATCTCGCTGTCACCATGGGAACAAGCCTGGGACAGCCTTTTGGAGTATGAGAGACTATATGGAACAGAGGCAAGCTCTCCCAGCTAAGGATCCACTAGACTAGCCTGCCAATAGCTAAGCACAGACACACAAGGTAACACCTGACCTAGACATCCAAGGAAGTGGTTTCTACAGAAAGAAAAGAATGTGGAGGGCAGGAAGTTTCAGACAGAGGAGGAAGCATAAACAAAGGCACGGGGGCCTAGTGTTCATGGTGTTCTGGGAATAACCAACGCCATAGTTGGCATCATGAAGAGTTTAAACCAAAAAATACAGAAAGTTGAGGACAAGATGGTGGAATTATGGGAAGAGAAACCTTTATAAGAGGTGGTAATAATAAAACATTGTAAAAAATGTCAGAGAAATAAACAAGAGAGGCTTGTGAAAGGGTAGCTTTGCAGGGGTATGGTCAACAGTGATCAGTGAGATCAGGTAAGGTGAGAATAGGAAAACATTGATTTGATTTGGCAGTGCTGAGAAGGACATTGGTGAATTCTAAAGAGTGTGTTTTTGTTTTGTTTTTGTTTTGGTGGAACTGCCAAGTCCTCTCCTGTCAGCAGGAAAATTGTCTTACAGAAAACAAAAAATTGTTAAAACAAGCTCTAGCTTATTATCACATCAGCAAGCTCAGATAAGCATCTCCAGTGTGTGTGAATCCTTGGGTTTGCGTGCAGGGTAATCTTACACTCTAACCCAGCTAAATGCAGTTTGTCATTTCTTTCCTGCTGATTATGCAGGTGTACATTTTTCCTTCTTCATAATAAGGATGTATTGGCTGTGAGCTTTGGAAGATGGAGTTTGTTTCTTATTTCTTGATATTCCTATTAAGTATCTCTTAACAACTTCAGATGCCTGAGATCATTACAGTCTCTGGGCTATACCACTGGAGCTTTGGGAACATATCTACGGCAATAATTTTCAGTATGTGGAATTAGAATAAGCACCAATTTTCTGCAGAATTAGGATAATAGAAAAAAATATTAAACTGGGGGAAAATCCTTGAGAACAGGACAGTAAAGATATGGAAATCTGTCTTCTACGAGGTACTTATTTTCTAAAAAACAAAACAAAAAATTAATCCTGTGGTTTCCCCCAACCATTGACTCCTTATAGCTACAAAATGAAGTCCAGTGTCTTCTCCGTTCTCTCTTGATGCATTCAAATCAATTCCAAACATTTACCATTTCAGTTGTTTCTGGACCCCCGAGTGCTAGGAGAAGATAACCTTCCTGTTCCTACCATTAGCGTCTCTGTGGCAAGCCACACCTCAGCACTTCATTTTACTGGCTTGTAGAATTTTGACTAAGGGTAGATCACAAACTGTTTGGCACTCAGGACTGCACAAAGACTTGTCTGAGCTTGGATGTTTTGGGACATACATTACACCAACTCCCCAACACTCTTCCTGCCATTGAAATCATATTAATAGCACTGGTATGAGTGTACATGTGCACATGGGTGTCAGGTCATTATTTGTTACTCAGAATGATCCCACCTCCTTAGGAGACTTATTTACTAATCTGGAAAAGCAGGGTTCTTTAGGACACTTCTCCAGGAACAAAGGACGTGGAGGGTGTCATTCCCTACCCTACCCCCAGCCTAGACACACAGACACCTACAGGAATAAGCACAGGGCCAACTTTCTCCATCTACACTGCTAACAGTGTGTCCTACCTGCTGCATTCTCCTGCAAACTTGACCTATCCAGCTGGACCTTGGCTTCAGGTCTCATCCCACAGCAGATGCTCCCTGCATTCTTCTGCAGATCTGCCCCTCCAGCACTATGGCAACAGTTTTCTAAAGTGGATCCAGGGGCGCCTGGGTGACTCAGTGGGTTCAAGCCTCTGCCTTCAGCTCAGGTCATGATCTCAGGGTCCTGGGATCCAGCCCTGCATCAGGCCTCTCTGCTCAGCAGGAAGCCTGCTTCTCCCTCTTTCTCTGCTGCTTCTCTGCCTACTTGTGATTTCTCTTGCTGTCAAATAAATAAAATCTTAAAAAATAATAATAAAGTGGATCCAGGTCCCTCCCAAAAGAGACCTGTGTCAACCTTGCTACCCCTGTGTGCACCACCCGTGTTCTCCTGTAAAACTACTACCTCCTACAAGCTCTTGTATGAGCCTATCTAAATGAAGCACAAACCTGGCAGTGTGCAAAACAGCTCTGACAGGGATAGCATCACTCCAAAGTGACTCCTGCCCTGGGGAGAGGGGAAGACACACAAGAGTCCTACCACAGCCCCAGCAGTGGACTGGGGCAGACATCCGGTCCAACTGCAGGCCCCACCCACCAAGAAATCTCAGGAAACAACACAGGGAAAGCATCTTTTAGGTCAGTGTTACTGCATTCTGGCAAGTCCCTGGTCTGACTCAACTCAAGTCCTAGGTGGCCTCACTCTGGCCCACTAACATCATAGGGACCAAACCCAGCTCGTAACAGGCAAAGAGAGCTATTCCAGATGACTGGACTGAAGTCAAATTGGCTCACTGTTACAAGAGAAGTAAGGAAACTTGAGAACATTCTTAGATTCACTACTCTTGGTAATGCCATACCTTGAAAATGCAGAAATATGGAATTTTGGCTGAAGTCTGACTCTTAATGCTTTTACATATTCAGTTTGTATAAATCACAATCACTGGCTAATATGTTCGCGCCTCTTATGTGCTCCTATGAATGTTCCTGCTGACTGCTCCTTGAAAAGAAATGCTATATTCATAAAAGTTGGACCTTTAATAAATCATTCAAGTATGAAATAAAATGCCATGATTCTACAGATTGCAGATTTTGCATTTATTTACAGTTTATAGACTTTTCTATGATTTTTCATTATGCAGGTTTTTGGAAGTTTAAATAAATAATAAATTTATTAGTATTGCATATAATTACACTCATAAGTCTTTTAGAGAATCTGTAGTAGAACTGCATCATATGTAACTCAATACCTTCTCAGCCAAGGGGATAAAAGATTCAAGAAGTAGAATAATAATTTAGGAGGACAAAAGATGTATTCCCTTCATTGACTTAAATTCTATAAAGTGACAATGCTTTTAAAATACTGCTTCCGCTTTCGGCTGCAAGGACCCCTAGGTTGTGAAAAACATTGTTGAAATTCTTTTTTAAACTTCTTCCCCCATTACCAGGTGTCTTCCAGCCTCTTCACTAGGGAACCAAAGGATTTTCAGGGGATAATTTTGAGCATATGCAATCTTCTCTTTGTTCTAATGGCTAATACCTGGATAACATGTGCACCTAACTGTATGGGTGACCCATAAGAATAAAAAGAACTCATATGAAGATCAGGGTATTCTGTTCCCCTTTAACATTTCCTTAGAAACTAACCAAGTCTCTGAATTACAGAAATCCTAGCAAACTGTAACAAAAGCTTTATACTCTTCAACCAAGCAAGCACTTTGTGTAACAGATTAATTCCTCCCTCTTGCTACCACTTTTAGGCAGGTGATAATTTTTACTTTAATTACGTAAGCTATTACAATTTTCATGTTCACCAAAAGAGTGTGAATTTGTCAAAAGTTAAGATAGACAAATTGCAGAATATTTGAAGAATATATGCTTAAAGTTCTTATTTTTAATTTCTGATAAGACAATTAGTGATAGTAGAAGATTCATATAAAAATACCCTACATCCCATGAACAATGTGCATAGGGTTCCACTCTCCATTTGATTCAGATTTAATTTTTTGACTATTATGTGGCTAACACTTTACAACATTTTTTACACATCACGTTTTTACAAATATTTACTCAGAAAATAAATGAAATATGTTATATTAGGAATTTGTCAGTGCTTTTCTTTCTACTACTACTTTGGCAAAATTAGGCTTACAAGTAATAGAGACTGAAGACAGTGAGTGAGTGGACAGTGAGCATTCTACCATCATTTCTGTAATTTCTGTACCAAAACACTCTTGGATATGTAAAGAGCTCTCTTTACAAAGTTTGTGGATTGGTAGATCTGCAAAAGGAAACACTAGTCATAAAGATAAGCTGCTCACTGAGAGATGGAAGTAAGTGTGGCAGACGGAGAATGATGAAATTAATGTGGAAACTTGGGGCTTTTAGAGGAGGTCCAGAAATTTTGAGGGAGGGCTGTATTATTTGTCTATATAGAAGCAGGAAAAAAAAAAAAGCCACTATTAGATCTCTGTACGGGGCTATAAAAAGGAAAGAGAAAATCAGGAAAAGGAGCCCCCCAGTATAGGGTATTAAGAGAGCTGTTTCAAATTGAGTGGGAACTGTGGTTAGAAGTATGCTTTACTAGGGCTCTGGTTACAATTAAGAATGAACTAAGTGTTGCTAAAATCCTAAAACTCCTGATGGATAAACAGATAATCCATTTAAGGAGAAATACAAATCATGCACAACATATAAAAATGTTTAACTTGTAGAAGCCGAAGCTTTTAATTAAAATTTTGATTTTTGCTTTCAGGTACAAGGTAGGATTGTATGTTGGGCATGGGCATATAACATGCTTTGGGCAATGAAGCATGAGTGAAATGATGTACGTCACTTGCAGAAAGAAGCAGAATAGTAGGAAATGAAGCAAAGAGGTAGTGAATGGTCACATAACATAGGACTATGGGCCATTGTAAGGCTTTAACTTTTATTTCCTCTGAAGGAACTGGGAAGCCATTGGAAAGTTTGGGCTAAGGAGTGGCACGATGTAATACATGTGTAATAGCATCACATTTGTTGAAAAGAAATTATACGGAGCAAGGGAAGCAGTAGGGAGGTTAGTAGGGAGGCTGCTGTACTAATTCGGGTAAAAGATGATGGCGGGCTGGACCGAGGTGGTGAGAGATGGCTGGACTCATTGATACTAGAAAATGGACATACACTGCTCTTAAATGTTAATGTTTGGGGGCTTGGAACCATCATTGTATGTATTTTTTAATTTTATTGAACTGCTAAATTTTGCACATTATGCTAGAACCTGGGGACAGAAGGAAATTATCAGAGGAAGAAAGAAGCTCAGTAGATGTACTTATGAATTTAATTTCTATTTTGTGATGACACAATTTCAAAGTAATTTTTTTCAGAATAAAATTCATTCAGTACAGTATTAATACAAACAAAAATCACTGACTCAGAAAAGAAAAATAATTACAATGTGAAATAAGCATAATTTTTGAGCAAGACATTAGGGTTTGAGTTTTTAGGTGGTTCTTTGCTTTTGGTTTCTGTTTATTGTTTTTAAATAATTTTTTGAGGATAGTTGAAACACAGTGTTGCATTAACTTCAGATTACAGCATTGTGATTTGAGAAGTATATGCTGTGCTTGCCACAGGTATACCTGTGCCTGTCACCTGCATCAGTATTACAATATTATTGACTATATGCTGTATGCTCTGCCTTTTATTCCTGCGACTTACTCATTCCATCAATGGAAGCCTATATCTCCCTCTCTCCTTCCCTCATTTTTCCCATCTCCTCACCCCCTCCTCTCTGGCAACCATCAGTTTCCTGTATCTGTAGGTCTGACTCTGTTTTTGTTTACTCCTTTTTTTTGGGTTCCACATGAGTGAAATCATATGGTATTTATTTGTCTTTGTCAGTCTGGCTTATTTCACTTTGCATAATAGCCCCTAGGTTCATGCATGTTACAGATGGCAAGATCTCCTATTCCATTGTGTGTGTGTATACCACGTCTTTCTTAACCGTTTGCCTTTTGATGGACACCCAGGTTACTGCCATATCTTAGCTATTGTAAATGACACTTTTATATCTTAGTTATTGTTAATAATGCTTCCATAAATATAAGAGAGCATATATATTTTTCAAATTAGTGTTTTTTGTTTTCTTTGGGTAAATACTCAATGGTGGATCTATTACATGATATGGTACTTCTATTTTTAACTTATTGAGGAACATTCAGAAGGTTTTCCACCAAGGCTGTACCACGTTAAATTCCTACCAACAGTGAATGAGGTTTCCCTGTTCTCCACACTATTAACAATTATTGCTATTTCTTGTTTTTTAAATTATTGTAGTCATTCTAACAGGTGTGAGATGATACCTCACTGAGGTTTTGATATGAATTTCTCTGATTATTACTGATTTTAAGCATCATTTTTTGTGTTTGCTGGCCATCTGTATGTCTTCTTTGGGGAAAATGTATGTGTTTTATTTAAATTAAATTTTATTTTTTTAGCATTCCAAGATTCATTGTTTATGTACCACACCCAGTGCTCCATGCAATATGTGCCCTCCTTAATACCCACTACCAGACTCATCCAACCCTCCCACACCCTCCCTTCCAAAACCCTCAGTTTGTTTCTTAGAGTCTACAGTCTCTCATGGTTCGTCTCCCTCTCTGATTTACCCCAATTCATTTTTCCATTCCATCGCCTAATGTCCTCTATGTTATTCCTTATGCTCCTCAAGTATGGTCCATATATACAATGGAATATTATGCCTCCATCAGAAAGGATGAATACCCAACTTTTCTATCAATATGGACAGGACTGGAGGAGATTATGCTGAGTGAAATAAGTGAAGCAGAGAAAGTAAATTATCAAATGTATGTTCTTTTGCAAAATGGCCCTAAGCCCTTTTTTTAAAAAAATTGCATTGGATTTTTGGTGTTAAATTATGTGAAGTTCTTTATAGATTTTGGATATTAATCCCTTATCAAATATATCGTATGCAAGTGTTGTTCTTATTGGTGAAGGCTGCCTTTTTATTTTGTTGATTTTTTGTTTGCTGTGTAAAAGTTCTTTATTTTGATATAGTCCTAATTGTCTATTTTCTCTCATTTCCCTGACCTAAGAGATGTATCTAGTAAATGTTGCTCTAGCTGATATCAGAAAAATTAATGCCTGTGCTGTCTTCTGGGATTTGTGTGGTTTCCAGTCTCATGTTTAGGTGCTTAATCCATTTTGAGTTATTTTATACATGGCATTAGAACATACATAATACAGTTTATTCTTTTACAGTGTAGTTGTGCTGTGCTCCCAGCATCATTTTTTGATGAGACTATCTTTTTTTTTTTTTTAAAGATTTTATTTATTTATTTGAGAGAGAAAGAGAAAATGAGAGCGAGAGAGAGAGAGAAGAGGTAGGGGGAGGAGCACAGGCAGAAGAAGATTTGCCACTGAGCAGGGAGCCTAATGCGGTACTCAATCCTAGGACTCTGAGCTTAACCCACTGAGCCACCCAGGGCCTGCAACTTTTCCCTCATTTCCCTCAATTTCTCCATTTTCCCTATCTTTCCTAGGCAACTATCTTGCCTTGTTTGTTATAGATCAACATTCCAAATACATTCTACAAGGTCAGCATTGGTTTGGTTTATTTCTGGGCTCTCTATTCTGTTCTACTATGTATGTGTCTTTTTTGGCCAGTGCCATACTGTTTTGATGACTACAGATTTGTAGTATATCTTGAAATGTGCACTTATGGTCTCTAGCTTTGTCCTTTGCTCTTGGGATTGCTTTGTCTATTTGGAGTCTTTTGTATTTCCATACAAGTTTTAGGATTATTTGTTGTAGTTATGTGGACTAGATATGTTCTAGTTATATGGACAACATAAATGTTGTGGGTATTTTATTTTATTATTTATTTATTTATTTATTTATTTTAAAGATTGCATTTTTTAAAAGATTTTATTTATTTATTTGACAGATAGAGATCATAAGTAGGCAGAGAAGCAGGCAGAGAGAGAGGAGGAAGCGGGCTCCCTGCTGAGCAGAGAGCCCGATGCGGGGCTCGATCCCAGGACCCTAGGATCATGACCTGAGCCAAAGGCCTTAACCCACTGAGCCACCCAGGTGCCCCTGTTGTGGGTATTTTAAATAATTTTAAATAAACATTATATTAAATCTGTAGATGACTTTGGGTAGCATGGACATTTTAACAATATTGGTTCTTTCAATCCATGAAAATGGATTTTTTTTTTCCATTTGCTTGTTTATCTTTATTTTATCAACATTTTATAGATTTTGGAACACAGGTCTTTTATCTCCTTGATTAAATTTGTTCTTAAGTTATTTTTATTCTTTTTGGTTTAATTGTAAATATTATTATTTTCTTAATTTATCTTTCTGCTACTTTATTAATAGTGTATGGAAACACTACTGATTTTCATATATTAGTTTTGTATACTGCAACTTTATTGAATTCATTTATTACTTTTAGTAGTTTATGGATGGAGTCTTTAGGATTTCCTATATAAAGTGTCATGTCATCTGCAAATAGCTGCAGGTTAACTACTTCTTTACCAACACAGATTTCTTTTCTTTCTTTTTCTTATCTAGTGCCATGGCTAGGACTTGCAGTTTTATCTTAGATAGTAGTGAGAGTGTATATCTTTATCTTGTTCCTGAACTTAAGAGGAAAAGCTCTCAGGTTTGTTTGTTGTTGTTGTTGTTGTTGTTGTTGTTTTTCTTTTTTTTTACCACTAAGCTGTTAATTGTGGGTTTTTTCACATATGGCCTTTATTATGTTAAGGTATGTTTCCTTTATATCCATTTTGTTGAGAGTTTTTTCATGAACGAATGTTGAATTTCGTTAACTGCTTTTTCTACATCTGTTGAGATGATCACATGATTTTCATCCTTCATTTTGTTGCTATGTTGTATCACTTGGATATGCAAATACTGAACCACCCTTTTATCTCTGGGATAAATCCCACTTGATTATGATGAACATCCTTTAAAAGTATTGTTGAGTACAGTTTGGTAATATTGTGTTGAGGATTTTTTCATCTATCTTATTAGGGATATTGGCCTATAGTTTTCTTTTTATGTGGTGTCTCTGTCTTGTCTTGGATTTTTGTTTGTTGGAAGGTTTCTTTTTTTAAATTTATTTTTTAAATTATGTTACTGAGTCAATTATATCAGTAGTACTTGATCTGTTCAGATTTTCTATTTTTTTTTTTCCTGATTTAGTTTTGGAAGATTGTACGTTCCTAGGAATTTATACATTTCTACTAGGTTGTCCAATTTTTTGACATACAATTTTCCATAGTATTCTAATTATTGTATTTCTGTGGTGTCAGTTTTTACTTCTCCTTTCTCATTTCTGATTTTATTTAGGTCCTTTTTCTTTTTTACTTGATGAGTCTGGCTAAGAGTTTATCACATTAGTTTAACTTTTCAAAGAACAAACTCTTGGTTTGATTATTGTTTTTTATTTTTTGTTTCTGTCATTTATTTCTGCTCTAAGCTTTATTATTTCCTTCCTTCTACTCATCTTGGGGTCTTGATATTTGTTTTCTCTTCTTTTTCTAATTACTATAGGTATTAGATTGTTTATCTGAGGTTTTCCTTGTGTCTTGAGGTAGGAGTATATTACTGTTTATTACCCTCTAAGAGCTACTTTTGCCTCATCACAAAGATGCCGGACCATTATATTTTCATCTCATTGTATTTTTAAATTTCTGTGATTTCCCCAATGACCTAATGGATGCTTAGTGTTATGTTATTTAGTCACCAAGTGTTTGTGTTCTTTCTTTTTTTCTTGTGTTTGATTTTGAGTTTTATACCATTGTGCTCAGAATAAATGCAAGGTATAATTTAAATCTTCAAAAATTTCCTTAGGATTGTTTTGTGGCCTACCGTGTGATTTATTCTGGAGAGTGTTCCAAGTGCACTTGAAAAGAATATGTAATCTGTTGTTCTCAGATGGAATATTCTACATACATCTGTTATGGCCATCTGGTACAGTGTGTCATTCAAAGGCACTGTTTCATTGTTGATTTTCTACTAGGTTGATCTATCTGCTGATGTAAGTAGGGTGTTAATGTCCCCTAGTATTATTGTATTATCATTGATTTCCCTCTTTATGTCTATTAATATTTGCTTTATGTATTTAGGTTTTCCAGAGTTGGGTGGATTTACGATTGTCTTATCTTTCTGGATTGATTTTTTTTTATCATTAGGCAATGTCCTTCTTTGCTCTTTTTCAGTCTCTCTTAGTTTATCTTGTCTGATGTAAGTACTTCTTTCCCAGCTTTTGTTTCCACTTGCATTTGCATTGTAAATATCTTTCTTTTCTAAATTTTTTATTTAAAATTATTTATCATAAAGTGTTTTATTACTTTCAGAGATAGAGTTTAGTGATTCATCAATTGCATATAACACCCAGGCCTCACTACATCAAATGCCCACCTTAATGCCCAAACCTAATTACTTCATCTCCCACCCACCTCTTCTCCAGCAACCCTCAGCTTTTGCTATAGTTAAAGAGTCTCCTATGGTTTGTCTACCTCTTTGATTTCATCTTATTTTCTTTTTCCTTTCCTTCCCCTATGTTCATCTGTTTTGTTTCTTAAATTCCATGTATGGGTGAAATCATATGATCTTTGTCATTCTCTGATTGACTTATTGCACTTAGCATAATATCTTCTTAGTTCCATCCATGTTGCTGCAAATGGCAAGATTTCATTCTTTTTGATGGCTGAGTAGTATTTCACTGTGTATATATACCACCTCTTCTTTATCCATTCATCTATTGATTGACGTCTGGGTTGTTTCCATATTTTGGCTAGTGTAGACACATATTTGTATCCTCTGGATAAATACCTAGTAGTGAAGTTGTTGGGTCATAGGGTAAATCTGTTTTTAACTTTTAGAGGAACCTCCATACTGCTTTCCAGAGTGGCTGCACCAGTTTGATTTCCTACCAACAGTGTAAGAGGTTTCCCCTTTCTTTGCATCCTTGCCAAAAACTTTGTTTCCTGAGTTGTTAATTTTAGCCATTCTGACTAGTGTGAGTTTTGAATTTGTGTTTCTCTGATGTCAAGTGATGTAGACTGTGTTGTTGGCCATTTGTCTTCTTTGGAGCAATGTCTTTTCACGTCTTTTACTAATTTCTTAACTGGATTATTTGTTTTTTGGGTGTTGAGTTTGATAAGTTCTTCATAGATTTTGGATACTAGCCCTTCATCTGATAAAACATTTGGAAATACCTTCTTCCCTTCTGTAAGTTATCTTCTAGTTTTGGTGACTCTTTCATTTACTGTGCAAAAGCTTTTGATCTTGACGAAGTGCCAATAACTTTAAAAAAATATTTATTAGAGAGCAAGCATAAACAGAGGATGGGGTGAACAGAGAGAAAGGGAGAAGAAGCAGGCTTCCTGCTGAGCTGAGAGCCTGACACAGGGCTCAATTCCTAGACCTTGGTATTATGACTTGAGCCAAAAGCAAATGGCTAATGGACTGAGTCACCCAGGGGCCCACCAAATAGCTCATTTTTGCTTTTGTTTCCCTTGCCTTTGGAGATATGTTTAGCAAGAAGTTGCTGTGAACAATGTCAAAGAAATTGCTGCTTGTGTTCTCCTCTAGGATTTTGATGGATTCCTGTCTCACATTCAGGTCTTTCACTCATTTTGAGTTAATTTTTCATTCTTCTGCTTGTGACTGTCCAATTTTGCCAACACCATTTGTTGCACTGTCTTTTTTCAGTTGGATATTTTTTCCCGTTTTGTTGAAGATAAGTTAACCATAGAGTTGAGGGTCCATTTCTGGGTTCTCTGTTCTGTTCCATTAACCTATATGTCTGTTTTTGTGCCAGTACCATACTATCTTGATTATTAGAGCTTTGTAATATAGCTTGAAGTCAGGAATCCTGATGCCACCAACTTTGGTTTTCTTTTGCAATGCCCCTTTGACTATTCTGGGTTTTTTCTGGTTCCATACAAATGGAATGTTTGTTCCAGCTCTGTGAAAAATGCTGATGGTATTTTGATAGGGATTGTATTGAATGTGTAGATTGCTTTGGGTAGCATGTAGACATTTTAACAGTATACTTTCAGTCCATGAGCATGGAATGTTTTTCCCTTTCTTTGTGTCTTCTTCAATTTATTTCATAAGTGTCCTGTAGTATTCAGAGTACAGATCCTTTACCTCTTTGGTTAGGTTTATTCCTAGTTATCTTATGGTTTTTGGTGCAATTGTAAATGGGTTTGATCCTTCATTTCTCTTTTTTGTACCTCATTGTTAGTGTACAGAAATGCAACTTATTTCTGTGAGTTGATTTTATATCCTGCCACTTTGCTGAATTTCTTTATGAGTTTAGCAATTTTGGGGTGGAGTATTTTGGGTTTTCAACATAGAGTATCCTATCATCTGTGAAGAGTGAAAGTTTGACTTCTTCTTTGCCAATTTGGATGCCCTTTATTTCTTTTTTAAAATTATTAATATGTAATGCATTATTTGCTTCAGGGCTACAGGTCTATGATTCATCAGTCTTACAAAATTCATAGTGCTCACCATAGCACATACCCTCTCCAGTGTCCATCACCCAGCCACCCCATCCCTTCCACCCCCCTCCACTTCAGCAACCTTCAGTTCGTTTCCTGACATTAAGAGTCTCTTATGGTTCATCTCCCTCTGTGGTTTTCTTTCTTTCTTTTCTTTTCTTGTCTGATTGCTGAGGCTAGGTCTTCCAGTACTGTGTTGACTAATGTGGTGAGAGTGGACATCCTGGTCATATTTCTGACCTTAGGGGAAAAGCTCTCAGTTTTCCCCCATTGAGGATGATACTCCCTGTGGGGTTTTTTTGGTATATGACTTTTATGATGTTAAGGTATATTCCCCATAACCCTATATGGTGGAGGGTTTATTAAGGAAGGATGCTGTATTTTGCCAAATGCTTTTTCTGTACCTACTGAGAAAATCATATGGTTTTCTTTCATTAATGTGGTGTATCACCATTGGTTGACTTGTGGATGTTGGTCTACCCTTGCAGCCCAGGAATAAATCCTCCTTAGTCATGGTGAATAATCCTCTTAATGTACTGTTGGATCCTATTAGCTAGTATCTTGGTGAGAATTTTTACATCCATGTTCATCAGGGATATTGGTCTGTAATTCTCCTTTTTGGTGGGGCCTTTGATTTTGGGATCAAGGTAATGCTGGTCTCACAGAATGAGTTTGGAAGTTTTCCTTCGATTTCATTTTTTTTTTTTTAGGTTTATTTTATTTACTTGAGAGAGAGAGAGCATGAGAGGCGAGAGGTCAGAGGGTGAAGCAGATTCCCCACTGAGCAGGGAGCCAGAAGTGGGACTTAAACCTGGGACTCCAGGATCATGACCTGAGCTGAAGGCAGTCACTTAACCAAATAAGCCACCCAGGCACCCTTGATTTTTATCTTTTGAAACAGTTTCAGAAGAATAGGTATTAATTCTTCTTTAAAAGTTTGGTTGAATTCCACTGGGAGGCCATCGGCCTCAGACTCTCATTTGTTGGGAGATTTTGGATTAGTGCTTCAATCTCTTTGCTGGTTATGGGTCTGCTCATATTTTCTGGTTATTCCTATTTCAGTTTTGGTGGTTTATATGTTGCTTGGAATGTATCCATTTCTTCCAGATTTCCTAATTTGTTGCCATATAGTTGCTCATAATATACTCTTATACTTGATTTTATTTCTTCAGTGTTGGTTGTGATCTCTGCTCTTTCACTGTGATTTTTCTTTATTTTGGGTCCTTTCTCCTTTCTTTTTGACAGATGTGGCTAGGGGTTTATTGATCTTATTAATTCTTTCACAAAAGCAGCTCCTAGTTTTGTTGATCTGTTCTATTGCTCTTTTTCTTTTTATTTCATTGTTTTCTGGTCTAGTTTTTAATATTTCTCTTCTGCTGGATTTAGGCTTTCTTTGCTGTTCTTTCTCTATCTCCTTTAGGTGTAAGATTAGGTGCATTTGAGACTTGTTTCTTAAGAAAAGCCTGTATTGCTATGTACTTCTCTCTCAGGACTGCTTTTGCTGCATCCCAAAGGTTCTGACCTGTCCTGTTTTCCTTTTCATTTGTTTCCTTATATTTTAAAAATTCTTTTATTTCCTGGTTGACTCATTCATTCTTTAGTAGAATGCTCTTTAACCCCCATGTATTTGTTGTCCATCCAAATTTTCTCTTGTGGTTGACCTCACGTTTTAAAGCTTTGTGGTCTGAAAATATGCATGGTATGATCTCAGTCTTTTGGGACAGAGACCTGATGTGTGACCCAGAATGTGATGTATTCTGGAGAATGTTTCATGCACACTTAAGAAAAATGTGTATTCTGTTGCTTTAGGTTGAAATGCTCTGAATATATCTGTTAAGTCCATCTGGCCCAGTGTGTCATTCCAAGCTCTTGTTTCTTTGTTGAGCCTCTGTTTAGATAACATGTCCATTGCTGTGAGTGGGGTGTTGAAGTCCCCTACTCTTGTTGCATGATTATCAATGTGTGTCTTTAATTTTGTTATAAATTGGTTTATGTAATTAGCTGCTCCCAAGTTAGGAGCATGGATATTTACAATTATTAGATCTTGTTGGATAGACCCCTTTGTTATGACATTGTGTCCTTCATCTCTTATTATAGTCTTTGGTTTAAAATCTGGCTTGTCTGATATAAGGATGGTAGTCATCCTTCTTTTGGTGCTCATTAGCGTGATAAATGGTTCCCCATCCCCTCACTTTCAATCTGGAGGTGTTTTGGGGTTTAAGATGAGTCTCTTGTAATCAGCATATTGATGGGTCTTGTTTTTGTTTTGTTTTGTTTTGTTTTAATCAAGTCTGATATCCTGTGTTTTGACTGGAGCATTTATTCCATGTACATTCAGAGTAATTATTGAAAGAGATGAATTTAGTGCCACTTTATTACCTGTAAAGTCACTGTTTCTGTAGATTACCTTTGTTTCTTTCTGGTCTTTGTTATGTTTGGGCTCTCCACTCAAATGATCCCCTTTAATATTTCTGGGAGGTCTGGTTCAGCATTTATGAATTCCCTTAATTTTGTTTGTCCTGGAAACTTTATCTGTCCTATTCTGAATGAAAGCCTTACTGAATAAAGTATTCTTCATTACATATTTTTCCTATTAAGCATATTGAATATATCAAGCCAGTCCTATCTGCCCCTCCATGTCTCTGTAGACAGACCTGCTGCCAGTTTATGTGTTTAGTCTTGTAAGTTAAAGACTTCTTGTCCCAAACTGCTATATGGATTTTCATCTTATCTCTGAAATTTGCAAGCTTCACTCTTACCTGTTGAGTTTTGACCTATTTTTGTTGATTTTGAGGGGATTTCTCTGTGCCTTCTGGACTTGAATACCTGTTTACTTGAACACCTGTTTCTTTCCCTAGATTAGGGAAGTTCTCGGGTATAATTTGTTCATATAAACCTTCCGCACCCCTCTTTTTCTGGGACCTCTATTAGTTTAATATTATTTCACTTTATGGTATTGCTAATATCTCACATTATTCCTTCATGATCCATTAGTTGTTTTTCTCTTTTTGTCAGTCTCCTTATTCTCCATCATTTTGTCTTCTATACCACTGACTTTCTCTTCTGCTTCATTTATCCTGGCAGTCAGAGCCTCCATTTTTCACTGTGTATCAGTAATAACATTTTTAATTTTGCCCTGATTAAATTTTAGCTTTTTAATTTCTCTATTAAGGGAGTCTGTACTGTCTTCTCTGCTTTTTTTTTTTTAAAGATTTTATTTATTTATATGACAGACAGAGATCACAAGCAGGCCGAGAGGCAGGAAGAGAGAGAGAGAGAAGAGAAAGCAGGCTTCCTGCCGAGCAGAGAGCCCGATGCAGGACTCGATCCCAGGACCCCGAGATCATGACCCAAGCTGAAGGCAGAGGCTTAATCCACTGAGCCACCCAGGCGTCCCTCTCTCTGCTTTTTTTAAGCCCAGCCAGTATGTTTATAGTCATCGTTTTGAATTATAGTTCCAACATCTTACTAATTCTAGTTCCAACATCTTACCTATATCATATTGATTAAGTCCCTTACATATTGATTAAGCCTCCTGTTCTTTCTTTTGGGATGACTTTCTTTGTCTCATCATTATGTCCAGAAAAGAATAAAAAGAGAAAAGACAAAAGATAAAAGTAGCAACAACAATACCAGAAAAAATACAAACAAAGCAAACCAGAAGAAAACAGAAACAAAATAAAATAAGAAAAATTAAACAAAGTAAAACTGAATGAAACAGTAAACTAGGTCATGGGTGTATTTTGGTCTGGGTATTAAAAGAGACCGGTTCTCAGGTGTCCTTGCCCTGGTAGAATCACACCCTTCTTTCTAGGGTGTAAGTGGCTCTGGATTGCACCAGGTGGTGCTATTTTGCTCCCTGAAGCCTTTCAGTACTGATGGGGGGGGGGGTAGCATGAGGGGGAGATGAAAATGGCAGTGCTCCTATCTCTAGCCCTGGAATTGGACCTTCGCACCCACCACTCTTCAGTGAGTTCTCACAGAAAAGCAATCAATCACTCTTATCTCTCTGGTTTCCATCCAAATTCTGGATTCACCAAGCCTGTGACTGAACATTTTTATCTCAGGAACACAACCCAGTTTCCAGTCTCCAAACTTCATGGACTCCTGCAGTGCAGATGCATGGCATTTCTCCCAGAGGAGGGAAGGGGTTCTCCTCTGCTTCTGCATTTTGCTGGGCCCCTACCCCAAGAGCAGTCGCCCAACTGTGCTGTGGTTCATTGTTTATGGCAACACCAGTGGAGAGACAGTGCCTAGTCTCACTGTTTTCAGCCAGCTTCCTTGCTCCAATGCTTGGAAACTCTGCCGCATTCAGGCACCTGCATTTCTTTTGTTACCCCAGGGATCCTGAGACCAATTTGTCCCTCCTGGGATTCTGCTCCCCTTTGCCACCTGAGCATTTTTTGGCCACATGTCTCCAATTATAGCAGACTTCTAAAAGTTCTGATTTTGTGTTCCATTGTTTATTATAGTTTCTGATAGCCCGAGTAAGAGCTCCCTCCCCTCCATGGTTTATCTTCTGATATATCCTCCCAGATTCATGTTTCTGCACCTCCTACATTCCAAAAAGTAGTTGCTTTTCTATTTGTAGAACTGCAGCACTTTCCTCAGATCTCCCATTGATTTCACAGGTGTTCAGAATGATTTGATAACTATCTAGTTGAATTCTAGGGAGTAGATGAAATTAGGGCCCCCTACTCCTCGGCTATCTTAACTCCTCCACCATGGTAAATGCTTTTCATCCCTTCACTTTCAGTCTGTATGTGTCTTTAGATCTCAAGTGAGGGTCCTATAGGCAGCAATAGATTGGTCTTTGTTTTTCTGTTTTTTTTTTTTTTTTTTTTTTTTTTTTTTTTTTTTTTTTTCGTTTTGTGTTTTTATCCATTCCACCACCTTAGGTCTTTTAATTATAACACTTAGATCAGTTATATTTAAAATAATTATTGATAATTATGTACTTATTTCATTTTTGTTATTTTCTGGTTGTTTTCATAGCTCTTTTCTGTTTCCTTTTTTCTTCTCTTGCTTTCTTTCTTTGTGGTGAGTTTCTATTGTGTTTTGTTTGGCTTTCTTTCTCTTTATTGTTTGTATATATATCCTAGGTTTTGAGTTTGTGGTTACCATGAGGTTCATATATTGTATCATTCTATGTAAGTAGCCATCTATTAATTTGATGGTCATTTAAGTTCAAACATATCCTAGGAAAAAAAAAACTTTTTAAAAACTCTTTTCCATATTTTATGTATGTGGTATCCTCTTTCACATCTTTTTATTCATAGTTTCCTCACATCTGATTATAGCTATTTCTTTTTCACTTAAGTCCTTTTAACATTTCTGGTTTAATGGTCATAAACTCCTTAACTCTTATTTGGGAAACTCTTATGTCTCTTTCAAATATGAATGATAATCTTATGGGGTACAGTATTCTTGGTTGTGGGTTTTTTTTTCCTTTTAGCACTTTGAATATATCATGTTATTCCCTTCTGGCCTTTAAAGTTTCTGCTAAAAAATCAGCTGATAGTCTTATACAATTTCGCTTGTATGTAACTTCTTGCTGCTTTCTTACTGCTTTAAAATTATCTATTTTTTAAGCTTTCAGATTTTAATTATTATGTGCAATAGTGTGGACCTACTCACTTGGATTTTGTTTGGATTTCTCTCTGCCTCCTGGATCTGGATTTCTGTTCCCTTCCTCACATATGGGAAGTTTTCAGCTCTTATTTCTTCAGATAAGTTTTCTGCCCCTTTCTCTCATTTCTTCTTCTGAGACCCCTATAACATAAATGTTTATTGATTTTGTTCAAGAGCTCTCGTAACCTAGTCTTATTTTCAAAAATTGTTTTCTCTTTTTGCTATTCAGCTTACATGTTTTCCATTATCCTGCCTTTCAGTTCACTGATACTTTATTTCTTTTTTTGCATTCACAAATCTACTATTGAGTCTCTTTGACATGTTTTTTATTTCAGTTTTTATATTCTGTTACTCTGATTGGCTTTTATTTTTTTAAATCTTATTCATTTGAGAGAGAGAGAGAGAGTGAGAAAGAGAGAGCACAAGCAGGAGGCATGGAAGAGGAAGAAGCAGGTTCCCCACTGAGTAGGCAGCCCAATGCAGGGCTCCATCCCAGGTCTCTGAGATCATGACCTGAGCCAAAGGTAGATGCATAATCAACTGAGCCATCCAGGAACCCCCGATTGGTTCATTTTTATATTTTCTCTTTATTGAAGTTCTCACTGACTTCCTCCACTCTTCTCTTCAGCCTGGTAAACACGTTTATGACTCTTTTTTCTTTCTCTTTTTTTCTTTTTAAATTTTTAAATATTTTATTTATTAGAGAGTGAGAGAGCTAGCATGAATGGCAGGGAGGGACAGAGGACAACCAGACTCCCCACTGAGCATGGAGCCTGACATGGGACTTGATCCCATGATCCTGAGATCATGACCTGAGCTAAAGTCAGTCACTTAAACTATTGAGCCATCTAGGTGCCCCATGACCATTATTATTTTTTTTAAATCGGGCATACCGTTCATCTCTGTTTCAGTATTTTTTCTGAGCTTTTTTTCATAGTTTTAGAGAATATTCTCTTGTCTCCTCATTCTGCTTGATTTTTTGTGCTTGCTTTTATTAGAACAGCCACTTCTCCTAAATTCTAAGGAATGGATTTATGTAAGTTGCCCCTATGTAGACTGTGTGTGTTGGTGACTTTTGCTCACTGGCTAAAATTGCAACAGAGGTGGGCTTTGGGTTCTAGGTTTTTCCACACAGTGGGTATCCTGCCAGGAGAGCTGAAGCTGAAGTAGATGCAGGCCAGGGTATCTAGGAGTTCTATGCTCTAAGGGCATATTGGCAGGACACTTGGGATTGAAATGGATACAAGTTGGGGATGTCTTGGGGTACTCTGTGCAGGGGGTGCTTTGGTGGGGTGGCTGGAGCTGAGGGAGTGTGCAGGCTGGGAGGTCCCTGAGCAGTCTGCACAGAGGTTAGCTTACATGGATAGATGAAACTAAAGTGGCTGCAAGCTAAAGTAGATGTCAACCATGGTGTTCTAGGATTCTTCAATCAGAGGGTATCCTGAAGGGGAGGCTGGAGTTGAGGTGGTATACGGGCTGTGAGGCCCTGTGGCATTCAGCTTGGTGGGTGGGGGGGTATTGGGGAGAGACTGGCAGGACATTTATAGCTAAAGTGTGTGGCAACCAGTGTTGTCCCTGGATTCTTTAAACAAAAATATGCCCTGGTAGAATAGTTGAAGATAAAATAGTTACAAACCAGGTTGTCCAAAGGCTCTCTCCCCTGAAGGTCATCTGGTAAGAAAGCTAAACTATATTGGGCACAAGCCAGGGTATCTCAAGGTGATCCGTGCAGATGGTGCCCTGCCTAGATGACTGCATCTGAGGCTGCGGAGGCAGAAGTGTTCTGGGGTGTTCCATGCAGACAGTTCCCTGGTGGGGTGCCTGAAACCAATGCATGGGATGGGGTTCCTGGGGTGCTCCATGTAGAGGACAACCTGGAAGAGTGGTTTGATCTGAAGCAGATATCAGCAGGGAGGTTCTGGAGTGCTCTGCACTAGAAGCGCCCTAGCAGGACATCTGAAGCCAAAGTTGTATGGGCCTGGAGTGTCTCAGGATGCTTTGTGCCTGTGTCATCTTGATGTGAAGGTTGGCGCTGTAATGAGTGCTAACCAGGCGTGTCCCAGTATGTACCACCATGTTGCTACCTTGGTGGGGATAGCTGGGTCTGGCG
Source organism: Lutra lutra (assembly GCF_902655055.1). Taxonomy (NCBI): domain Eukaryota; kingdom Metazoa; phylum Chordata; class Mammalia; order Carnivora; family Mustelidae; genus Lutra; species Lutra lutra. Next base: position 142,231,159 of record NC_062280.1, read on the forward strand.
TGGACTATGGGTTCTGGGCTCACTGAGGTGACAAGCTGGTTAGGAAGACTGGACTGCACACTGCCCTGTGCTTTCAAGTGGCAGTGGGGGGAAGCACAGATTGTGTCCATCAGCTCCTCCCTCCCAGAGAGTGTTCATGCAGCTCCCCCCACTGCTTGTAGGAGTTCTAGCACTGTCTCCTTTATATGCTAGTTGCTCTTTTAAACCATGGCTTTTTTTTTTTCTTCTTCTTCTTCTGTTCCCAAGTACAGAGGAATCTGTTCCCAGTGTCTCAGTACTATCCCTCCTGACCATAGTTCACAGCATTGGGAGTGGGGGTTTTCTTTGTTATTGTGTCTTTGTATCTTTGCTGTTTTCTCTTTTGCAGAAGCTGTTCAGTTGGCTTTCAGTTCCTCTTCAGGAGGAATTATTCTATAAATAAGCGTAATTTGGTGTATTTCAAGGGGGTGAGTTCAAGGTCTTCCTTCCTCCCCATCTTGGACTGGTACTTGCTTTGAGTTTTTAAATGCCTAATGGAAAGTAACAACCAATCATTTAAAGATAGGAAGAGGGCGCCTGGGTGGCTCAGTGGGTTAAAGCCTCTGCCTTCGGCTCGGGTCATGATCCCAGGGTACTGGGATCAAGCCCCGCATCGGGCTCTCTGCTCAGCGGGGAGCCTGCTTCCTCCTCTCTCTCTGCCTGCCTCTCTGCCTCCTTGTGATTTCTGTCTGTCAAATAAATAAATAAATCTTATAAAAAAAAAGATAGGAAGATGGTCTGAAAAATAATACCAGTATTATAACTTAATTCTGTTCTGAAATTTGAAATAAATGACCTTGAGCATAAGAACATTAAAAAAAATTCTCAGATTAATCACTACTCTGGATAAATAAGAAGGCCCAATAATTTGAAGGGGAACTATTGATTCAGGCTCTAATAGCTTTGTGAGTCAAAATTTCTTTCTTTGTAAAATGGGAGCATTAAACTAGGTCTTTCTTTTGATTTCAATTATAGTTGTAGAACTGGCAACATTTATTCTTTCTTTTAAGAAGAGTATGTTGAGTAATAGTCACATAGACATTAACTATTCGTGGATATTCATAAAATTCAGGGCCAGTGGGTAAGAGCACTGGCATATTTTTCTCCTTGGGTGGATACATTTCCTCAAAACAGAAGAATGTATTTTGCTAAAATTCTGTTTAGCTTCAAATGATTCATTTTTTTAATATTTTATTTATTTATTTGACAGAGATCACAACTAGGCAGAGAGGTAGGCAGAAAGAGAGGAAAGGAAGCAGGCTTGCTGAGCAGAGAGCCTGATGTGGGACTCGATCCCAGGACCCTGGTATCATGACCTGAGCTGAAGGCAGAGGCTTTAACCCACAGAGCCACCCAGGTGCCCTCAAATGATTCGTTTTTTTAAACGTAGAAATTCCAACTAATGGTTTGAGATAGGCAGGAGTTTTTGCTTTATAAAATCTGATCTCTTTTTACCCTTCAAGTGGAGAACTTGCCTGAACGGGGACACTGAAGACAGGTTAAAAGGGATAGGTTCTTAAGAGGAGCCCATCTCAACTCATCTGGCTGATCTTCAGGTCCTAGTCTGAAAGTAGAGCTAATATGACGACACAGCAGCCAGGGTGTTCCAAGAGTAACTTATTTTTCTACGGACATCATTCCCTCTCCTCATCCTGGGGAAACAAGTTTGGTTCTTTGGGTGCCCACAGCTGCTACATGGCCAGCCTGATTTTCAACGCTACAGCAGGCCACCAGCTGCCAGACTTTTTCAAAGCTTTCTCAGTGTCTTCTGCTATACTCAGCCTGACCTAAGTAAAGGTGTAACTTGCTTCCCAGTGCAGCTGGAGGATTCAGGGTCAAGCTGTCAGCGTAGACACTCACTGAGAGATGCCTCTATCATGTGCCCTGTAGTCTCCCTGAGAAGCTGTACAAGCTAGCTAGGATAGAATATGGATGGATGGATGGATGGATGGATGGATGGATGACAAATAAGGATACATGGAAGAATGTGTAAGCAGATAGAGATATAGTTGATCAATAGGTAGGTAGGTAGAGTATTATGAGAAGGAAATGACTTAGTGATTGCCTTGCAACAAAGAGCAAAGTGAGCCAAGATCCAGTGAGTGATAAAGTGACTAGCAGTAAGGTATCAGTAAAGGTTGTAATTGCACAAGCATTGCTTTGAGGGCCCACATTATGGGGTAGTGGCATTATAATGAGAAAAACCACAGGCAAATGAAGTAAACAGTATTTCAAAGCAGAGACGCATAAAATCTTGTTAGCTTCATTTTGGCAAAGTCCAGGGAAGTGTTTAAATTACAAGGAGGAGGTGATATCAGATATCAGATATCAATAACTTCCAAAGATTAATGGCTAAAAATAAATATATATTTATTTCTTGGTTATGTTCCATGTTCTTTGTGGGTGTACAGGGAATTTTATTCATTATTTGTTAGCCATTTCCATAGAAATTGCTCATTGCCAAGCCAAAGCAGAGAAAGAAAACTCCAGAGGTTCTTGCATCATCAGTTAAGAACTCTGAGAAACATCAAATAGTATTTCCCCTTAGCATTTATCTGTCAGAATAAATCACATGACCCTACCCAATCACAAGGGAGCCAGAGAGTGCAGCCCTGCCTTGTGCCTAGATGGGGGACAGACAGAACAATTTCGTGAATGTTACTACTACCACCTGCCCTTTTATTTAACAATATTCCATTTTTCATCCCACACATGCAATAGCACCATTCTTAGTCCATGTAAGACAACCAGAAAGTTTGATCTGCTTATAAAACTCAAAGTTTAGAAAATTTAGTCTCAAGGTGTAATGCACAACCCTAAAACCTCAGAGCCTGTCACCCAGCCTCACTGTTTCAGGGTCACTCTGACCCATATGGCATCTTCCTTCTCCAGAGGGCTTTTCAGAGACTGTGGCTCCTAAACTGTCTGGGTTCTGCTGCTTTGCTTAGTTTGTCAAAAAGAAAGGAAAAGAACCCAAAATAAAGAAAAATCACAGTGAAAGAGCGGAGATCACAACCAACACTGAAGAAATAAAATCAACTATAAGAGTATATTATGAGCAACTACATGGCTCAAATTAGGCAATCTGGAAGAAATGGATACATTCCTAGAAACATATAAATCACCAAAACTGGGATAGGAATAACCAGAAAATATGAGCAGACCCATAACCAGCAAATAAATTGAAGCAGTAATCCAGAAACTCCCAACAAACAAGATTCCAGGGCCAGATGGCCTCCCAGTGGAATTCAACCAAACTTTTAAGGAATAATAAATACCTATTCTTCTGAAGCTGTTTCAAAAGATAGAAATCAAAGGCCATTGCTGCTCTGAACACTAGGGTACAAATGGCCCTTCTTTTCACTACATCAATATCTTTGGGGTAAATACCCAGTAGTGCAATTGCAGGGTCATAGGGAAACTCTATTTTTAATTTCTTAAGGAATCTCCACACTGTTTTTCAAAGTGGCTGCACCAACTTGCATTCCCACCAACAGTGTAAGAGGGTTCCCCTTTCTCCACATCCTCTCCAACACACGTTGTTTGCTGTCTTGTTAATTGTGGCTATTCTAACTGGTGTAAGGTGGTATCTCAATGTGGTTTTGATTGAATCTCCCTGATGGCTAATGATGATGACCATTTTTTCATGCGTCTCTTAGCCATTTGTATGTCTTCTTTGGAGAACTGTCTGTTCATGTCTTCCACCCATTTTTTGACATGATTATCTGTTTTTTTGCGTGTTGCGTTTGAGGAGTTCTTTATAGATCTTGGATATCAGCCCTTTGTCTGTACTGTCATTTGTGAATATCTTCTCCCATTCTGTGGGTTGCCTCTTTGTTTTGTTGACTGTTTCCTTTGCTGTGCATAAGCTTTTGATCTTGATGAAGTCCCAAAAGTTCATTTTTGCGTTTGTTTCCTTTGCCTTTGGAAACATATCTTGAAAGAAGTTGCTGTGGCTGATGTCAAAGCAGTTACTGCCTATGTTCTCCTCAAGGATTTTGATCGATTCCTGCCTCAAATTTAGGTCTTTTATCCATTTCGAGTTTATCTTTGTGTATGGTGTAAGAGAATGGTCAAGTTTCATTCTTCTACACATAGCTGTCCAATTTTCCCAGCACCATTTATTGAAGAGACTGTCTCTTTTCCACTGTATATTTTTTACTGATTTGTCAAAGATTAGTTGGCCATAGAGTTGAGGGTCTGTATCTGGGCTCTCTACTCCGTTCCACCAGTCTATGTGTCTGTTTTTGTGCCAGTACCGTGCTATCTTGGTGATCACAGCTTTGTAGTAAAGCTTGAAATCAGGCAATGTGATGCCCCCAGTTTTGTTTTTCTTTTTCAACATTTCCTTAGCAATTCGGGGTCTCTTCTGATTCCATACAGATTTTAGGATTGTTTGTTCCAGCTCTTTGAAAAATGCCAGTGGAATTTTGATCAGGATGGCATAGAAAGTATAGATTGCTCTAGGCAGTATAGACATTTTAACAATGTTTATTCTTCTGATCCATGAGCATGGAATGGTCTTCCATCTTTTTGTGTCTTCTTCAATTTCTTTCATGAGTGTTCTGTAGTTCCTCGAGTACAGATCCTTTACCTCTTTGGTTAGGTTTATTCCAGGTATCTTATGGTTCTTGGTGCTATAGTAAATGGAATTGATTCTCTCATTTCCATTTCTATATTTTCATTGTTAGTGTATAAGAAAGCAACTGATTTCTGTACATTGAATTTGTATCCTGCCACATTACTGAATTGCTGTATGAGTTCTAGTAGTTTGGGGGTAGAATCTTTTGGGTTTTCCCTATAAAGTATCATGGCATCTCTGAAGAGAGAGTTTGACTTCTTCTTTGCCAATTTGAATACCTTTCATTTCTTTTTGTTGTCTGATTGCTGTTGTTAGGAGTTCTAGTACTGTGTTGAACAATAGTGGTGAGAGTGGATATCCTTGTTGTGTTCCTGATCTCAACGGGAAGGCTGTCAGCTTTTCTCCATTGAGGATGATATTCGCTGTGGGTTTTTCATAGATGGATTTTATGAAGTTCAGGAATGTTCCCTCTATCCCTATACTTCGAAGCATTTTAATCAGGAGCAGATGCTGTATCTTGTCCAATGCTTTTTCTGCATCAATTGAGAGGACCACGTGGTCCTTCTCTCTTCTCTTTTTGATTTGTTCTATTACATTGATTGATTTGTGAATGTTGAACCACCCTTGCCATCCCATGAATAAATCCCACCTGGTTGTGGTGGACAATCTTTTTAATGTACTGTTGGATCCTATTAACTAGGATCTTGTTGAGAATCTTGGCATCCATATTCATCAGGGATATTGGTCTGAAAATGTCCTTTTTGGTGGGGTCTTTGCCTGGTTTGGGGATCAGGGTAATGCTGACTTCATAAAAAGAGTCTGGAAGTTTTCCTTCTGTTTCTGTTTTTTGAAACAGCCTCAGGAGGATAGGTATTATTTCTTCTTTGAATGTTTGGTAGAATTCTCCAGGGAATCCATCAGGTCCTAGGCAAGACTTGTTTTTTGGGAGGTTTTTGATCACTGCTTCAATCTCCTTACTAGATATTGGTCTGTTCAGGTTGTCAATTTCTTCCTGATTCAGTTTTGGAAGTTTATAGGTTTCCAGGAATACACCATTTCGTCTAAGTTCCTTAACTTATTGGCATGTAACTGTTGATAATAATTTCTTATGATTGCTTCTATTTCCTTGTTGTTAGTCGTGATCTCTCCCTTCTCATTCATGATTTTATTAATTTGGGTCCATCCTCTTTTCCTTTGTATTAGTTTGGCCAATGGTTTATCGATCTTATTGATTCTTTCAAAAAACCAGCTTCTAGTTTCTTTGATGTGTTCTATTGTATCTCTAGTTTCTATCTTATTGATCTCTGCTCTAATCTTGATTATTTCCCTTCTTGTGAGTGGGGTTGGCTTAATTTGTTGTTAAGATGTAGAGACAGCTAGTGTATTCTGGATTTTTCAATTTTTTTGAGAGACGCTTGGATGGCTATGTACTTCCCCCTTAGGACCGCCTTTGCTGTATCCCAAAGGTTTTGGACTGAAGTGTCTTCATTCTCATTGGTTTCCATGAATGGTTTAAGTTCTTCTTTGATTTCCTGGTTGATCCAAGCATTCATAAGCAAAGTGGTCTTTAGCTTTCAGATGTTTGAATTCCTTCCAAATTTTTCCTTGTAGTTGAGCTCCAGTTTCAAAGCATTGTCATCTGAGAATATGCAGGGAATAATCTCAGTCTTTTGGTATCAGTTGAGCCCTGATTTGTGACCCAGTATGTGGTCTATTCTGGAGAAGGTTCCGTGTGCACTCGAGAAGAATGAGTATTCTGTTGTTTTAGGGTAGAATGTTCTGTATATATCTATGAGGTCCATCTGGTCCAATGTGTCATTCAGTGCTCTTGTTTCTTTATTATTTTTCTGCTTGGATGATCTATTACTGAGAGTGGCGTGTTAAGATCTCCTACTATTAATGTATTCATACCAATATGACTCTTTATCTTGATTAACAGTTTTCTTACGTAATTGGCTGCTCCCATATTGGGGGCATAGATATTTACAATTGTTAGATCATCTTGGTGGATAGTCCCTTTAAGAATGATGTAGTGTCCTTCTGTATCTCTGACTACAGTCTTTAGTTTAAAATCTAATTTATCTGATATGAGAATCACTACCCTGGCCTTCTTTTGAGGCCCATTGGCATGAAAGATGCTTCTCTATCCCTTCACTTTCAGTCTGGATGTGTCCTTAGGTTCAAAATGGGTCTCTTGTAGACAACATATGGATGGGTCTTGTCATTTTATCCATTCTGCAACCCTGTGTTATTTTATGGGAGCATTTAGGCCATTTGTGTTGAGAGTGATTATTGAAAGATACATTTTTATTGACATCATGTTGCCTGTGAAATCCTTGTTTCTACAGATTATCTCTGTAAATTTCTGTTCTATGACACTTGTGGGTTCTTTCTTCTTTTATAGAAACCCCCTTAATATTTCTTATAGTGCTGGCTTGGTGGTCACATACTCTTTTAAACCTTGCTGGTCTTGGAAGCTCTTTATCTCTCCATCCATTTTGAATGTCAGCCTTGCTGGATAAAGTACTCTTGGCTGATTTGCGACGACGTGGATGGAACTAGAGGGTATCATGCTTAGCGAAATAAGTCAATCGGAGAAAGACAACTATCATATGATCTCCCTGATATGAGGGAGAGGAGATGCAACATGGGGGGTTGAGGGGGTAGGAGAAGAGTAAATGAAACAAGATGGGATTGGGAGGGAGACAAACCATAAGTGACTATTAATCTCACAAAACAAACTGAGGGTTGATGGGGGGAGGGGGTTGGGAGAGGGGGGTGGGGTTATGGATATTGGGGAGGGTATGTGCTATGGTGAGTGCTGTGAAGTGTGTAAACCTGGCGATTCGCAGACCTGTACCCCTGGGGATAAAAATATATGTTTATAAAGCTGTAAAAAAAAAAAAAGTACTCTTGGCTGCATGTTCTTCTCATTTAGTGCCCTGAATCCCCTTCTGGCTTGCCAGGTTTCTGTGGCCAGGTCTGACATTATTCTGAAGGACCTTCCTCTGTAAGTAAGGACTCTCTTCTCCCTAGCTGCTCTCAAGAACTCCTGTTTAAAATTATTCATCAGTTTCACAATCTGCTGTCTTGAAGTCTTTCTAAATTCTATGATCTCAGCGAGGATCCTTCTGCCTCTAGGACATGAACAGTGGTTCCATTTCCCAGGTGGGAAAATTTTTCATGGAAAATTTGTTCAACTAGACCTTCTAGTCTTCTTTCTTTCTGTCCCCCCCTCAGGGATCCCAATAATTCTGATGTTAGAACAATTCATGGTGTCATTTATGTCCCTAATTCTGTTTTCATGGCTTCTAAGCTGTTTGTTCCAGGCCTCTCCTGATTCTTTTTCTCTATCAGTTTGTCCTCTAGATCACTAATTCTATCTTTTGCCTTAGTTACCCTAGCTCTTAGAGAATTTAGATTAGATTGGATCTCACTAATTGATTCCATGTTGTCATTAATGGTTTTCTCCAACCTAGCCATTGCGTGGATAATTGTTACCCTGAATTCCCTTTCCGACATACTGTTTATGTCCAGATCCAATAGCTCTGATGGAGAGGGTACAGTCTCTGAATTTTTCCTCTGTTGGGCATTCCTCCTCCTAGTCATTTTGGTGAGAGGTGGTTGAGGAGATGTGTAGCTGGATTTATCAACCATGATCCAGGCAAGGTGCACCCTGGAATGCTTCTGAGCAATCAGGCATCCCCACCAAAAAGAAAGAAAAAAGAAAAAAGAGAGAAAGAGAGAGACGGGGAAAAAAAAAAAAAAAGAGAGAGAGAGAGAGGGAGAGAGAAAAAGACCCAGCCAGAATGGGCCCCAAAGGTAAGATTTATAAAGTATACAAACAAAAAGACCGACAAAAGTTAAATGACAAGAAAATAAAAGAACCCAGCCAAAATGAACCCTAGGATAAGATTTATATAATACCAGAACAAAAACAAATACACAGGAACACTGACAGAGGAAAAAGTTGGGAGGGTGGTTATAAATCCTTGCTGTGGGTGAGGAAGGTTATTTTGATTCTTCCTGGGTGTATCTTGACATCTTTGTTAAAGGACTCAACTTTCCAGAAATAAAGGGAGATTAAAACCAGTTTATATATAGGGGTAGTATTGATTAGGGAAAGAAGATACCTTGAAGCTTATATGTATATTAAAAAATAGGAAAAGCAAATAAAAACATAGGTGTATGTATGAAAAAAGTTCCATTAAAAGGTTATTATGGAATATGTTGTATTGAACCTCTCATTGTAATGGTAAGTAGGTTAAAAAATTAAAAAGAACAAGTGAGATGAATTAAAAATAAAGTTGTATCTATGAAATATACAGGTTTTAGGGCACTACCAGGAGCTTAATATCTTGTTTTTTCCCTGATATTGGGGTTTTACAGTTTTATGGGGCTCCTATGGTGGTTGTCCTCTCATTCTTTTGGCTGGCTTCTCTCAGGGAGAGGGCTGCATGTTGTTGTTTTTCAGTCTGTCTTGCTTGGGTTGAGTCCTCTTGCTCCCTATCAAGGGGCTGGGCTCTGTGGAAATCAGTTTTTTCAGGCTTTTGTTCTCTGGAGTTTTTGGTCTTTGGTGGCTTTTTGCAGCTTTTCTGAGGTTTGATGGAAAGCAAGCTGCCACCCAGACCTCTGTCTCAGAGAGAAGCCTCAGTCTACCTCCCCTCTGGGTAGTCCAGAACACACAGATTCCCCCGTCTGCAAATTCCACTGAGCCATGTAACCTCCTACAGGCAGTGTGCATCCCCAGCCACCATCTCAGGGGTCGCCCAAAGGGCCCAGTTGTCTCTGCATCCCTGTGTTAATAAAAACGCAAGCGACATTGGTCCAGGAAGCCTGCTTCCAGTGGCTGCCTTTGCCAGGACAGCTTTGTGGTGTCCAGACTGCCTGAGAGATCCCAACCAGAGATAGCATGCTGAGATTTTCAAGCCTGTGCTGGGAGTGTTCAGATTCTTGGCTGGTCCTAGACACCACTGGCTAGCACCTGCATGGAGCTCTCTTAGGAGAGGGTGGGGAGCGAGGTTCAGGCCCTGGTCATGCAGTGCACATGCAGAGTGCAAAAGGCTGTGGTTCTAGAGAGCACTGGCTGGCGTCCACCCAGACTCCCTCATGTGCTGGTGGGAGTGCACAGAGCTTAGCGCTGGTGCAAGTAGCGGAAAGCCAGGGGCTCAGAGACCACAGTCTGGAGGCTTCGCTGCATTCTCTCTAGCATGGGTGGTCGCTGGTGGTGGCTGTCGTGGGTCCATGGGCTTAGGCCTGTGCCCATGATCTCCTGATTCCACCAGTTGGCTCTTAAGATCTTTTGTTCTTTTTGAGTGATTTTAACCAACTCCAGGTTAATGCACTCTCACAGGGCACTCTCGTATTGGGGTATTATTCTCCACTGTGTCACTTCTGGTGGCTCCCTCCCCCTTCTGTTTATCCTCCGATATCAGTTCGATCATTCCCACTCCACTTTAATTGGATTCTTCTGCCCCTGTAGAGATTCAGAAGTGTATAATCCTACATCTCAGGCTGATTTCATGGGTGTTCAGAGTATTCTGGTAGATAATTAGCTCACTTTAAGGGACTGGTTGAGACAGGGGTCTCCTACTTCTCTGCCATCTTGCCCTACCCTCTGGTTACCATTATTTTTTAAATATAACATCTTATACAAAGAGCAGTCTATATTAAGTTGATGGCCACCTAAGTTTGAACCCATTCTAAAAGCCCTTTATTTTTACCTCTCCACCCATGATTTATGTATATGATGCCATACTTTACATTCTTTAATTTTGTGACTCCTTTGATGTTTGTATATATAATCAATTTTTTTGCTTTTGTGGTTTGACCTCCATACAGGCTTCCTAGTGATAATCCACTACTTTCATCAAATTGTGGCATTCACCTCTGAATTTTTTCCTATTTTTTTTTCTACTACTGAGTATTAAGTTTTCTTTATAAAGAATTCCCTTTACCCTTATTATAAGGCTGCCTTAGTGGTCTTTCAATTTTGTCTGGGAAACTCTCTCTTTCAATTCTGAATAATAATAGAATATTAGAATATTCTTGGTTGTGTTCCACTCCCCCCCTTCAGCTCTCTGAATGTATCATACCACTCCTTTTGGCCTACAGAGTTTCTGCTAAAAACAAAAAAACAAAAAAACAAAAACAAAAACAAAACTGCTGGTTAGCCTTAGAGGTTTCCCTGTATGTAATACTTTTCTTTTCTCTTGCTTCTCTTATGGTTCTCTTTATCACTACTTTGCCATTTCAGTTACTATGTGTTTTGGTGTGGACCTCCCTGGGTTTTGTTGGGGTCTCTTTGTCTCCTGGATCTGGAATTCTATTTCCTTCCCTAGATTAGGGAAGTTCTCAGCTATTGTTTCTTCAAATATATTTTCTTCCCCCTTTTTTCTCTCTTTTTCTGGGATCCCTATAATATGAATGTTGTGTTTGATATTGTTGCTGAGTTCCCTTAACCTATTATTTTTAATTATTCTTTGGTCTTTATGCTGTTTAGCTTGGTTACTTTCCATTACCTTGTTCCTCAGGTCAGTGATCTGTTCTGCTATTGATTCCTTCTAGTGTGTCTTATTTCAGTATTTATTCTTCATTTCTGATTGGTATCTTTTTAATATTTTTATCTCTTTGTTGACGGTCTCACTGAGATCCTACACTCTTAAGTCCTGTAAGTATCTTTTGACCATTACTTTGAAGCTCCTTCAGGCATATTGCTTTTTCATGCTTTGTCCTATTTTCTCATTTGGAACATAGTCTTGTTTCTCTTTTCTCTACTCTGTTTCTATGTATAAGGAAAGTAAGTTCCTTCTCCTGATCTTGAAAGTAGTGGCTTTCTGAAGAAGAGGTCCGGCTGTGTCCATACAGTACAAAGTTCTCTGTTTATCAGAACCTCATTCTTCATGTATGTCTTCTAAGTGGGCTGCATGTTTCCTACTTGTGTGCTAAGCCTGGATGGCTTTCAGTACTGTCAGCTGAAATGGCCCATTTTCCCTGTTGAGGGCATAATGGCAGGTTTGATTTCTGTGCTGTTTGGGGCTTGTCTGAGGCCACCCTGGTCTTGTAGTTGGGCCTTGTCAGCACTCAGACCAAATGCCTACCCTGAACCTCTGTGCTGGGGCTGCAGTCATTCCAAACTCGAGAGTGCTCTCCCTACCTTGTCCCCTGAGAGACTTTCATTGCTGGGCACAATGATAGTCTGGGTACTTTCTCTGTGCTCTCAGCTATAAGGTTTGGCTTCTCTGACTATGGGTACACTGCTGTCTATGGTTATTTTCCCTATTCTCCAGGGCAGAAGCCACATGATATTTTCTGCCAGAGTTGCTTGCATGGTATGTCAAGGCAGGAGCAACCTTGGCATGATGCCTTCCAAGTGGGGTGGGTTGGTTGGGGTGGAGCCACAGGGGATAATGGAGGTAGGGCATGTGGTGCTAGCAAGACAGGTGGTTCCCACAAGTGTCCAGATATCTAAACTGGGAGGTGGTGGGAATAGAGTCCTCCAGCTCTTTTGGTCTTAGAAAAGTCTCCTAAAGATCCCACACCTCCAATTCATATTCTAAGATTAGTAAATAAATCTCCTTTATATATACCCTGGTTCTTTTCAAACTGCTACTTCTATGCTGTGTCTTGACCATTTCCTGTTATACCCCAGCTCTCCCAGAACTAAGCCCATTGATTCTTAAAATATCAGGAATTAAGCTCCACTGATTGTAAAAACTCACTGAGGTAGGTCTTACCAGTTTCAAAGCCAGATGGGGACTTATGTTCCTGGTGTGGGGTCTGTTCCTCTTGCATCTCAGTGCTTGTGGTGTCCCTTCTCTCTGTGGCAAGTGTTCCTGGAGGTTTGGTTCCAAATGTGTTTCTGTCTCTTTACCCTTTCTGTATGGCTCCTCTCTATGATTTACTGTGAAAAGTCTCTTCTGCCAGTCTTCAGATTATTTTCTGGGTTAGTTGTACTGATAGAGCTGGTATCTTGCTGTGTTTGTGGGTCAAGGTGAGCTTAGGATCCTTCTAACTCTGTATCTTCCCAGAAGTCCTACAAGTATTTTTAAAAGACTTAAATTCAGTGTTTGTAAGAATTTGTTGTTTATTGCTACCTTACTTTTTTTGTGTGTGGGTTATTACTTAGCAACACATTTTAAAAATGTTTAACAAATGGTTTGCCTAAATGCTGTTCCTACCATTTTATAAGCATTTAATCATTACTTTGAAAAATGGAATATAATTGCACATGTTGTATCATCTGTGATCCCTATGTTCATTGGTTAAATCTTGTTGATAATATTGCCTCTGTATGTTTTGCATTTATTTTTAATAATCTCCTCCCCACTGAGATTAAGCATACACTACTCAAGGTTTCTAAATGTTTTCTAGTATGTGAATTTTAAGTGTATGAGAGCATATACTTTAAATTATGAACTATTTATTTTAGAAATTTTAAGAAATTGAATGTTCTGTTTCAGTTATTCTGAATAACAAATTACTGAGTTTAGAGATTTAAAACAAGAATTTATTTGCTTTCAATTCTGTAATTGGATGAGAAGATGGCAAGGATTTCTCATCTCTGATGAGAAAGACTACATGAGTCAGATGGAAAGACTCAAGAGTGGGCTGAGCCCAATCACATGTTGGCACACTGAAGCTGGGGACAAGTGAGAGCTCAACTGAGCTGCTGGCTAAGAGCTTAGATTTTATTTTCATGGCCTCTCCATATGGCTAGGTTAGGCTTCTCACAGCATGGCTGTCTCAGGGGCACTCAAATTACTCACAGATTATGAAAGCAGAAGGTGCCATGTTTTCTCAAAGGTTGGGTCTGGAACTGGCAGTGTCATTTCTGCTGTATTCCATTAATTAAAGTGGGTCACAGGGTCCTAATAGATTCAAGAGCAGCCAACCACCAACAGGGTGAATACTGGGAAGACCTATTCACTGAAACCCAGCAAGCAGTCTACAACAGGCTTATTCTATCAATGGAGATCCATCCTAAGGGAATGACCTTAAATCTGGAAAAGGCTTTGCTCACAAAGATGTTCATGAAAGCTTTCAGTAAGAGTATTAGCAATAATGGAAATACCTTTTATTTTTAACAGACATTATCTATTAATAAAAATATTTTTAAAATTAGGATATAATTGGGAGGGTGAGAAAGATGGCAGAGAAGGATCCTGAGCTTATTTTGTCCCATGGACATTCTGCAATTAATAGAAACATTTGTACAATTAACTCTGAAAACGACCCAAAGATTGGCAGAACAAACCTATAGTCAATGGTAAAGATGAAGTTACAGTGAAAAAAGGGTAGGAGGGGCAGAAAGGTGATTGGGAACCAAAACAAGAGGGACACCACAAGCATGGAAGTTTGAGATGATTAGTTCCCACACTAGGCATCACAGACTGGCTTGGGGAAGATGAGTATCCATAACAGTTGGCTTTTTGAGAACTAGTGGGTCTTTAGGAGCTTTTAAAATGAGCAAGGCTAAATTTGGTACATTAAAAATCAGTGGACTTAACTCTGGGGGACCCAGAGTGCAATAGGAAACCAAGTCCCCACCCACACAGTCCCCACTATAGAGTCTGCATAATAACTCAGCCCAAGACTGAGCTCAGAAATAACAGTTTGCAAAACACCTAGGGTATACGTGAAGATTTATTTCAGAATCTCAGAATGTGCACTGGAGTGCAGGGATCTTCAGGAGATAACTCTAAGAACAAAAACAGTGGTGGGCACCACTTCTCCCTTTCTCTAGCCCAGATAGGACATTTAGGTGTAGAGTGTTAGCACTGGTTCCCATATCTTACTAGTATCTTAGGCTCCACCCCTACAGATTCCCCCATCCAACCCACCCACTTGGCATGCACCCCCCCCCAATTGGCCCTTGCCTTGACACACAATAAAAGAAAGGGACCAGTACTACTCCATAGTGACCCTGTTCCTGGAGTAGGGGGAGATAATCCTATACACTGGAATGTCCACAGTTCCAGCAGATGAACCTTTTAGCTGGTAGCACAGAGAATGCCCTGCTGATCAGTGTGATTACAGCCCTGGCTGAGGGACTAGGGGTCAGGCATCTGGTCTATAATGTGGCCACACAGAGAGAAACTCTGTTATTCAGTGTAGTCATAGCTGTGGCAGAGAGACTAAGTACAGACGGTTACCCTAACTGCTGACCCTACCTCCCTATGGTCTGTGATAGCCTTAGATTCTCCACAGCACAGGGATCAAACCCTGCTCAGTGTGCCTGGGGCAGGCAAAGTGGGTTACTGCAGCTGACAAGGCTGAAGGAAAACACAGCTCAGCAACAATAGCAGGGTGTACATAGGTCACAGAGAAGACACCTTGGAGCACCTCATTCTGGCAACTGGGGGCATTGTGCTCCAGGGTGCCACAGAATCTCCTTTACACAAGGCCACTATTTTGAAGGCCAGGGCATATATCTGACCTCCCTATTACATAGAGACAAACAGACAAAATGAAGAGACAGAGGAATATGTACCAAACTGAAAAACACACACACACACACACACACACAAAATAAATTAGTTAATTAAAAAAGAGCAAAAAAGCTAAATGAATCAGAGATACGTGATATGCCTGATAAAGTATTTAAAGAAAAGGCAATAAAATGGACTTGGGAAAAGGGTGGAGGACCACAGAACTATGGAAAAAATATATAAAAGACAGTCTCTTCAATAAATGGTGCTGGGAAAACTGGACAGCTATATGTAGAAGAATGAAACTCGACCATTCTCTTACACCATACACAAAAATAAACTCAAAATGGATAAAAGACCTCAAAGTGAGACAGGAATCCATCAGAATCCTAGAGGAGAATATAGGCAGTAACCTCTTCAATATCAGCCACAGCAACTTCTTTCAAGATATGTCTCCAAAGGCAAAGGAAACAAAAGCGAAAATGAACTTTTGGGACTTCATCAAAATCAAAAGCTTCTGCACAGCAAAGGAAATCGTCAACAAAACAAAGAGGCAACCCACAGAATGGGAGAAGATATTTGCTAATGACAGTACAGACAAAAGGTTGATATCCAGGATCTATAAAGAACTCCTAAAACTCAACACACACAAAACAGACAATCATATAAAAAAATGGGCAGAAGATATGAACAGACACTTCTCCAATGAAGACATACAAATGGCTATCAGACATATGAAAAAATGTTCATCATCACTAGCCATCAGGGAGATTCAAATTAAAACCACATTGAGATACCACCTTACAACACTTAGAATGGCCAAAATTAGCAAGACAGGAAACAACATGTGTTGGAGGGGATCGGGAGAAAGGGGAACCCTCTTACACTGTTGGTGGGAATGCAAGTTGGTGCAGCCACTTTGGAGAACAGTGTGGAGATTCCTCAAGAAATTAAAAATAGAGCTTCCCTATGACCCTGCAATTGCACTAGTGGGTATTTACTCCAAAGATACAGATGTAGTGAAAAAAAGGGCCATCTGTACCCCAGTGTTTATAGCAGCAATGGCCACGGTCACCAAACTGTGGAAAGAACCAAGATGCCCTTCAACAGACAAATGGATAAGGAAGATGTGGTCCATATACACTGTGGAGTATTATGCCTCCATCAGAAAGGATGAATACCCAACTTTTGTAGCAACATGGACAGGACCGGAAGAGATTATGCTGAGTGAAATAAGTCAAGCAGAGAGAGTCAATTATCATATGGTTTCACTTATTTGTGGAGCATAACAAATAACCTGGAGGACAAGGGGTGATGGAGAGGAGAAGGGAGTTGAGGGAAATTGGAAGGGGAGGTGAACCATGAGAGACTATGGACTCTGAAAAACAACCTGAGAGTTTTGAAGGGGCAGGGGGTGGGAGGTTGGGGGAACCAGGTGGTGGGTATTAGAGAGGGCATGGATTGCATGGAGCACTGGGTATGGAGCAAAAACAATGAATACTGTTATGCTGAAAATAAATTAAAAAAATTAAAAAAAAACCAATTAGAGATGAAGAACTCAATAATTGAAATAAAAATACACTAGAGGGAGTCAATAACAGATTAGAGGAGGCAGAACAGCACAATGATTTGGAAGAAAGGGTAATGGAAAGTAACCAAGCTAAGCAGCAAAAAGACCAAAGAATAACAAAAAATAAGAATAGATTAAAGAATCTCAGTGACATCATCAAACATAATAACGTTCACATTATAGGGATCCCAGAAGGATAAAAAATAAAGAGACGGGTAGAAAAATTCTTGGAAAAGGAAAAAGACTTCCAGATCCAAAAAGTACAGAGAGTCCCCAAGTAAATTAACCCAAGGATGTCCACACCATGACATGTAACAATTAACATGGCAAAAAGTAATGATAAAGAGAGAAATTTTAAGACGCAAGAGAGGGCACATGTTGTGATGAGCATTGGGTGTTAAACACAATGAATCACTGAACACTACATCAAAAGCTAATGATGTACTATACAGTGGCTAACTGAACATAATAATAATAGAAGACGTCAAGAGAAAGAAAGAGAGTTATATACAAGGGAAACTCCATAAAGCAATCACCTCATTTTTTAGCAGCAACTTTGGAAGCCCAAAGGGACTGGTGTGATGTATTCAAAGTGGTTGAAAGGAAAGACTCTGCAACCAAGAATGCTCTGCTCAGGAAGGTTATCATTCAGAATAAAAGGAGAGAGAGTTTCCTAGACAAAAGCTAAAGGAGTTCCTCACCAGTAAGGCAGCCTTATGTGAAGAACTAAAAGGAAATGAGTAAAAAAGAAGATTCTAGGACTAAAAGGTAATTGGGTGATGGCATTACAAAGGCATGGGATGTGATGAGCACAGGGTGTTACACACAACTGATAAATTACTGAACACTACATTTGAAACTAATGATGTACTATGTTTTGGCTAATTGAATTTAAATAAAATTTTTTTTCTGTTTTTGCTGTTCACCTCCTTTCATGCTTCCCATTACTCTATCTTCCAGATCACTATGTTCTTCTGCATCCTTTAATCTACTCTTGGTTCCCTCTAGTGTGCTTTTTATTTCAGTTGTATTCTTCAACCCTGATTGGTTATTTTTTTTTTTTAAGATTTTATTTATTTATTTGACAGAGAGAGAGGGATCACAAATAGGCAGAGAGAGAGGAGGAAGCAGGCTCTCTGCTGAGCAGAGAGCCCGATGCGGGGCTTGATCCCAGGACCCTGGGATCATGATCTGAGCCGAAGGCAGAGGCTTTAACCCACTGAGCCACCCAGGCACCCCTGATTGGTTATTTTTATTATTTTCTACAGCTTTATGGAAGGCCCGAGTTCTTCCACTGTTTTCTCCAGCCCAGTGAGTATCTTTATGAGCATTATTTTATATTCTTTATCAGGTATATTGCTTATCTCTGTTTCATTTAGTTATTTTTCTGATTTTTTTCTTGTTATTTCTTTTGAAACATATTCTGTCTCCCCATTTTACTTGACTTTTTGTACTTGTTTCTATGGATCAGGCAAAAAGGCTACTTCTCTTAAACTTGAAGGAATGGTCTTGTGTACGGTATCCCCTAAGCAAACTGTGTGTGTTTTGTGACTTTTGCTGGCTGGAGCTGTGGCTATATATGCTAGTTATTATTTTAAATCATGGCTTTTAAAAAGAAAGGAAAAGAAAACAGACCAAGAAAGAAAAGAACAAATATAAAAAAAAATAAAGAAGTAAAATATATAAAGTAAGAAAAAAATTTTAAAAAGAAAAACAGAAATTATGACTTGTTATTTTGTGCCCCATCATCACAGGGTGGCTGGTCTGGGCTTGTGGACCTTGGACTCACTGAAGTGGCAAACTCACTGTGAGCTGGACCCTACTTCAGTCTTGGATTTTAAGGTAGAAGGGAAGAGAGCTGGGTTTGCTAAAGCTGCAAGCTCACTAAGATAACCGGACTTGCCTGTGACAGTGTCCAGACCCACTGTAGTCTAGGCTTTTAAGGTGAAGTGGGGATGTAAACTGTGTCATTCTCTAGTCTCTCTTCCTGGAGAACTTTCCTACAGCTTCTCTACTGCTTGGCAGAGTTCTAGTGTTGTCTCTTTTATATGCTAGTTGCTCTTTTAAACTGTGGCTTTTTTTTTTTTTTTCCTGTGCCCAAAGACAGAGGAATCTATTCCTAGTTCTTCAGTACTCTCTTTTCCCAATGCTGTTTGCAGCACTGGGGATGGGGCTTCACTTCCTTACTGTGTCTCTGTCTCTCTTGCCATCTGTCTTCGGTTGTTAGGTAGCTACTCAGTCAGCCCTCAGTTCTTCTTTAGGAGGAATTGCTCTATAGGTATAATCTGGTGTGTTCTGTGGAGGAGGTGAATTCAGTTTCCTTATGTTGCCATCTTGAATGAGAACTTCAAAACAGTTTTTATAGCAGGTATGGATAATATCTTGACTAAAATTTAAAAGACAAATATTTCTAAGGATTTAGAGAGACCCAAAAGGGAATATGAATAGTTTGGTGGGAACAAATTAATTAGTACCCTCTGGTGTTTCCATCTTTGTAACACTGTGAGGATCACAGAACTTTGATTTCTAAGACTGAAGGTCAGGCTTGGGTTCTAACATTTACAACCACTGGCAAATTACTCAGTCTCTCTGTAGTGGAAGCATATTGGATTACTTGCCTAGCACCTAACCACAAGATTATAATAGAAGCTCCTTATATATTTGATATTATCCGGTTTCCTTACCATAGTTAACTAGATCAGTAGATGCTATCCCGGGCCCACAAATTGTTTTAGATATTTACAGTAGGCTCAGGCTTTCTCTAGGTGGATGGACCATAATATGTATGCTCAGAGGCTGTAGGCAGCCATATTTCTTGCTGTATGAATGGAGATGTAAAAAGTACACACCTGTTGTGATGTAGGTCAGAGAGAGTAACATAGATGATAGATATACTAGAGACCCGCTACAATTTCCTTCCCAGTGCCCACCTACACTTCTGTCAAGAGATAAATCTGGATGGTTCTGGAGAGGCATTTATTCCCGCATCTTGATAGCATAGCTGAAAGCTGGCTTAGAAGGTTTGAGTTAGCACAACTGCAGAGCATGCCCATATTAGCCACTGAATTCAGAGTCTCTCCTTTTCTTTTTTCTTTTTTTATTTCTTTCCAGTGTAACAGTATTCATTGTTTTTTTTGCACCACACCCAGTGCTCCATGCAATCCATGCCCTCCCTAATACCCACCACCTGGTTCCCCCAACCTCCCACCCCCTACCCCTTCAAAACTCTCAGGTTGTTTTTCAGAGTCCATAGTCTCTCATGGTTCACCTCCCCTTCCAATTTCCCTCAACTCCCTTCTCCTCTCCATCACCCCTTGTCCTCCAGGTTATTTGTTATGCTCCACAAATAAGTGAAACCATATGATAATTGACTCTCTCTGCTTGACTTATTTCACTCAGCATAATCTCTTCCGGTCCTGTCCATGTTGCTACAAAAGTTGGGGATTCATCCTTTCTGATGGAGGCATAATACTCCACAGTGTATATGGACCACATCTTCCTTATCCATTCATCCGTTGAAGGGCATCTTGGTTCTTTCCACAGTTTGGCGACCGTGGCCATTGCTGCTATAAACACTGGGGTACAGATGGCCCTTCTTAGGCCATTTCTGTGACCCAAATCTTCTAATGTAACATAGTCACGTAGCTAATTCCTGACCACTGGCCCTATGACTTTGTAGAACATTATGGGAACAGACCCTGTCAGTATTAGAACTTCAGCCTTGGTGTATGAAGATCATCTATACCCTACTTAACCAATGGGATATTAAGATCTGGAGTGATTACATCCTCTCTGCTACTTCTAAAGTTTCCTTTGGTTATCTTTATTTTATAATTGCACTGTGTATTACTAAGGGTTTGAATTCACATCTCCTTTACAGGACGATTTCTTTCTTTGAGATAAGGGAATCTATTATAAGTCCTTTTATGTTCAAGTTGGGTTTCTGTTACTAGTAAATCAAAAAGTCACAGCCACATTAACTAAGGCCTAAGCCACAGTGATCTCTTTTAAAAAGTGGGGCAAACAATACCAAGTGAGAAAATAAATATAAAGCAATATAGTACACAAAACATATTCTATAAATTTAAGCAGAATATTTCTTAAGGGATCAAGATTATAAAGATATCCAAATGACTGAAGGATCTTGGAAATAAATTACTTTCTCTTGTGCAATTTGATTTAGTGATGGGGCAATTTGGTTCAGTATTCTATAAAGATTTGTAAAATTTACTGCACTTAAAAAATGATTAAAAAAATTTACTGCACTCAAATCCTGTTATATTTGACCTTTTTCTTTCTCACATTTATCCTACTTTCTTATTCTTTTCTATTAATTTTCATTTCCAATTCATTTCTTTTCATCTATTTATTACTACATCTTTTTGAAAATATTTGTTCATTTTACTAATCCTTAAATCTCCTTATTTTTCTTTTAACTTTACAGGCTTTGTACAGTTAGAATGCTTTTGGCGACTAGCAACTCCTCTAGCACCAACCTGGACTCTGACTAAAACAACACATAACTTTGTTATTTCACATAAGATGAAGTCTGCCGGTGAGTCAGTAGTTGGTTAAGTTAGAATCTAAAAAAGATGCCAGGGGCCCATGTTCTTTCTGCCTTGCCTCTCTGCCCTCTTCAGCCTGTTGGGTTTTGTCCTGAAGCTCTCATCCCTTATAATCAGAGGTTGCTCCTTGCAGTTCTGGTTGTCATATCACAAAACAACATCCAGACAAAAAGACTCCTTTTCTTGATTTGTGTCTTTTCTTAATAAAAAAAAAATGCTTTTCTAGAAGCCCCCAGAGACTTTTTCTCCTGTCCCTGGAGCAAGCATTACACAGCATGGCAATTCATAAACTAACTGTTAGCAAGGGGTGGGGTAGGATTAGTGGTACTGGCTTCAGAAGTGAAATGCACAATTTTACATTAGTGGAAAACTTTGCCTGTCCATATTGAGATTCCTTTGGGAATGTAGAGGGCAAGGCAGAAATAAAGAGTTGTGCAGAACTTTTAATCACCTAAAAGCTATGATGCTGCCCCATACAAAGCAGTACATTCTCTTGGCCTTAGTCTGGCCCCTCAATGTTCTTACATGATTGTGTGAGTCTTTTGCGTCATGTTTAAATCCTGGCTCTCTCAATTACTGCTTTAGGATGTGTGTAATTAACTGTTTCCTTATTCAAAAATTGGGATAATAACAGCACCATATTCACAGTGTTGTTTTGAATATTAAGGGAGTTAATATAAGAAAACCATTTAGAATGGTGCCTGGCTATAGGAAATAATCACTACATTGTACATACACACACATTTATGCATCAATTCATATTTATATAAATTGAACTGAATGGCAGAGGAATCAAGATGTTGTCAAGGTAAGGTATTGTTACATTCATGCTGAATCCTCATAGCAAAAATGCAGGTATGAGCCCACCATTCCTAGCAATGGGGGATTCAGAGTGTGTCACTCTTGAGAGGCCATGGTTCTAGGCAGCTCCATAGCATTAACTCTGGAAAGTAACACTGTCACTCTGAGTGGATAGAACAGAGTACCACACAGCAAAGCTAATGCCATGGGATGAATTGCCTAAAGCTTCTACCTCTAAGGCTTCAGTGAAAAACCAGCCTCAGGTCAGTGAGGTATTCACCTGATCTGATACTGTGCTAGGGTGACCATGAGTTGTCATCTGCTTGTTACACATGGCCCAGGATTGGAAAACTTGACAGTCAGAATGCCATGGTTTGGAGCAAAGGAAGCCTGAATATTCTTAGGAAATTTTAAAATGTAACTAATTAAGACTATGAAGAGATGTGAGAGCATAAGAGACTTAATCCTCAAAAGTCAAAATTTAGATAATTATATTGTGATTAATTATGGAAAGGCAAAGCTCCAAGAAGTAAGTGGGTAAGATTCGGAGTGAACACTCAACAGCAGCAAATAGGGACAAGAGTGAGAGAAAACCCAGTTTGCTGCTGCCAAAATCATTCCATTTTAATCCCCAATAGTGGCATAGATCTTTTTTCTTCAAACCAGTTTCCTTATTATTATTTTCTGAGATACAACCAACATTTTCCATTCTTACTTGCATTTAGGTGCAGTCAGAGGACCGAATTCTGGCCAACTGGCCAAAATTGATGGAGGTACTATACATCACGTCTACAAGTGGCCTATAAAAACTTCAAGATCAATCCCCCTTGCCTTTCTGGCTGGTTGAATCGAGACAAGCTTTTAGTCCCTCTTCTCAGAGCAACCTAGAGAATCATGTGGTGAAGACTGTTAGCCCTCAAGAAGAAGTCTACTCCATCCCTCCCCATTCCCTGCCTTCCTCCCACACACAGAACACCAAATTGAACTGTGAGGTGAGCAAGAAATAATTGTGTTATTTTTATTTTATGTCATTTCATGGTGTTAAGTCACAAAAATTTCAAGCCTTCTCTAATATGGCAGCTAGCAAATACCTCAATAAATATGCCCAAGCCTTTGTGGGCCTGGGGAAATAGGCGACATATGAACTATGATACCAACTGTTTGTTTTTCCCCCCCTTTTCTTATTTAATCTATCTTTTCTATGCATATCTTTTATTTTTAGGGAATCCCAAAGAATGAAGCTCCCAAGTTTACAAAATAGAGGATGATGGGCAGTTTGAGGCGCAGACATTTGGTTTGGCCTGTTTAGTAATTAAATATTGTCTGGATTCATTGTCAACACACACACACACACACACACACACATATTTTCATGTCTGGCATCTCTGAAAAAAGTGAATATTCCATAACACTGTGGATGACAACTATTGGCCTGGCCAAGAGGAAGCCTTCTGTTAATGGAGCATGAGGTCTCCATTTGCCACCATCCCCAATCCTTTTAACTGTGTCATGGCCAGCCCACATCCCCCATGGATGTTTTCTTCCAGGACTCTGGAGCCCTTAGGAC
The DNA here is from genome assembly GCF_902655055.1 of Lutra lutra. Classification (NCBI taxonomy): domain Eukaryota; kingdom Metazoa; phylum Chordata; class Mammalia; order Carnivora; family Mustelidae; genus Lutra; species Lutra lutra. The sequence goes on from NC_062280.1 coordinate 142,254,692, forward strand.
TTATTAGCCCTTTTCTTTAAAAGGAGCACTTACTGCTTTCTGAGAGGTGTTCTTTTGTTTCTCTGTTTTCTCCCAATGACACTGCAAATGCCCTTCTCAGCTCTACAGGGCAGGATGGGGTTTTCCTCCTTTTGTGCATCTACAGTACTAATGGGCATAGAATCAGCACTTAATGTGGAATCTGAAAGCTGCCACCCTCTCCCCTGACTTTCCACTTGGGGGGCTTTATCATCTATCCAAAATAACTACAATGGACCTTTCCTGCTACATTTCTTTCAAACCCATTTAAAACCCTTGTTCAGATACTGAACATCCAAGGCAATGAGCATCAAGACGATGGAGCCAACAAGAACTGTGACCCTTCCTCCTGCCCTGGGATGTGGAACTCTTAATTACTACAGACTGTGCCCCACTGCACTGATGCCGGGAACAACATAATGAAGTCCTGTGGAGACACTCAGAAAGAATACTCTAACATTAGCTCTTCACACAGACAGATAAAGCTGGGCGAGTGCAAACAGGACCTTGGATAAAGCGCTCCTTCAAGGATACCTAGGGAGATGAGGAGTGTTCCTTTAAAAAAAGGCTTGTCTTGGGACGCCTGGGTGGCTCAGTGGGTTAAGCCGCTGCCTTCGGCTCAGGTCATGATCCCAGCGTCCTGGGATCGAGTCCCACATCAGGCTCCTTGCTCAGCGGGAGCCTGCTTCTCCGTCTGCCTCTGCCTGCCACTCTGTCTGCCTGTGCTCACTCTGCCAAATAAATAAAATCTTAAAAAAAAAAAAAAAGGCTTGTCTTAAAAGAGTCCTGTGCAATGATTAAGTTTAGCATTAAACGAATAATATGCTTAAAAGTAACAACTCATGTGGCCAGCCCTATACCGGCCAAAGCAATCTGAGGAAATGGTTTAAATTCTTCATTTATTATCATTTTTGTGCAATTTTTAGAGAATTGCAGTAAGATGGTCCCATTTCCTCATAGTTCTCTCTTGGTGACCTTACCCCAATCTAAGTTTCTAAATCTGAGTCTAAATGAATGGATCAGATCTGTATTAAGTCACGGCCAGCAAGAGAAATGGGCACTCTATAATGGAAGTAATTTCAAATTCCCGCAAAGCTCTGCTTGATTTTCCCCTTTTCCATTCAGCATGCTAATCACCATCTGGCTATAGCGGCAGCATCTGCCCTTAAAATAACCCCTTTTCTTCTCAGGTCAGGGTTGTGCTCTTACAGTTTTGGGACTGAACCTTTCCTGTGTCACTCTGACTAATGTGATTCTCTGTGAGTCATTTCATAATTCACAGGGTTTTTTTCCCCCCCATTTTTTCTTTCAGACTAACTGGGTAATTCCAGTTTCATTTTCCCTTTCTGGGTATTAAAAGGCCAGCCCTTCAGACCAATTTCAGTCGTCTATTACTGGTGAGCCAATTTCTTGAGTGGCCTATTTGCAGAGCTGGTTCTATAAGCTTGAGCCTGTTCCCCCAGCCAGGCCCTGACATTGCATGTGGAATTTGTTCAGGCAAAGTAATTCTTAGAGCATATAATGAATTTCGTGGGTCAGTCTTACTAACTTGTCAGGCTATTTACAGTATCACTCAGGCACTGACTGGGGCTTCTACTGAGTCTCTAATATTATGGATTTGGTAAATCTCAAGTATCAACAAAACTACTTCTGACACATTCAAGCCCATGATTTTCTAATTGTGTGCGGAAATAGAAGAGACTGTGGCAACAGGAAGAGGCTAGATCATTTTCAGATAGCTCAGGAATGGCATGGCATGTTTTCTGCTGCTAGATAGGATAGGTGACAGGATTAGGGAGAGGAAGCAACCCTGCTAACATGTCTTATGCCATTTTGGTAATAAGCAAAGGTGGGATTAGGATCTAAGCTAATGTGTGTATTATATATTATATATATATAAATGTGTGTACATATATATATATATACACGTACACACACATATATATAAATATATATTGGTGCACATTTGTTCCTATTTTCATGCATATTTTATGAAATCTCAGTATTTTGTAATCACAGCTCATATGCATAATCATGACATGAAACCTGCAATTGACAAGTGAAATCCTACATATGGCAAGTGAATCTGATATTCCATCCACTGTTTAGTATATGGTCACCTACAAAGTCCTCTTTGTCTGTGAAATTTGGAATTGTATCTTCCTTGTTCTGAGTCTGGAAAGAGATGGTATTTCCTTACTTTATGCATGTTTCTCAGTGTTTGTCTTTCCCGGTCTGACTCCCTGATTATTAGTAAAACTGAAGTGTTTGAAAATGATTGCTAGAAGGTTTTCAGTTTTTAAAAGGAAGCATAGGAAGTGTCTAAGGAAGAAAGAGGTTTTGGAGTGATATGATAATCAAAGAGAATAAAACCCACAATTTTCTGGTTTCTATAAATAATATAAACATTAGTGGTCATGGGGGTAGCCGTAGAGTTGAAAGAGCAATTGCAAGAGATTTTCCTCCTCTTCTTTGAAACATTTACATATTTGTTAACTATATTTTTAAAAATAATAATGGGACAATGTAATATGATAATCTGAATATTCATTGAGGAATCTGTCTTTGGTACAAAAATTTTATGTGTAATGGCACAGAAATTTAAATTTAGTTCTCAGAAAAATATATTATTTTGAATTTTACTGAATACCCTAGTGATATTAATCTTGATTAATATTAGTTAATGAGAGAGCTTTGACGAGTACCTCTGTGTATTTGTGTGTGTGTGTGTGTTGGTCTCCTAGACAGCCCCTTTCTTTTCATGATTTTCCTTACAAGGGTAAGAATTTCAGGCCTGGAAGGAGAGGAGGCTTATACTAGGGATAAAATAGAAAACCAAATGGAGAAAGCAGGTTCTGAGAACTCATAAGCATGCTTCTGTTCAGGCTGGTGAGAGATAAAAATCAGCTAGTAGGTAACACGTTGCAGCTACTAATCCTGAGCTCGGTACTGATGTTACTGATGAACAGGCATCTTTCAGCTGAGGTTAACTAATAATCACAACAACAGTAAAAGTAAATATCACTTACTAAATGCTCACTATATGCTAGACATGCTAACGAAGCCCTCTGGGCGATCTTATTTAGCCCTTACAATATATCCATATAAGGCGAGTACCACTATTTTATTGTATAAGAAGACAGCTTTTAAAATATTATTCCATCTCACTGATTCTGAAGCAAACATTATTTTACATTTTATTTTCTCAGACATCATGCTGCATCTTCAAACTGATGGAGTTTTACAATTGCTCTAGCCAGCTGGTAGTCATGTGACAGTTATCACTGTTTGTTTCTGTTTGGTCATAAACATCAGTGCCAGGATGAAAACTTGCAGAATATGTGCCAATTTTATGGAAGAAAATCCCAGAGGCAGCAGTGGGATTTTAACCCCCATGAAGCAAACTGTTGTGGAGATGGTGAGAGAAGAGGTATATCAGACTGATTTAGCATCATTCCTAAAGTTGGAGTTAAAATAGCCTAGCTCTGCAGAACTGTAAAGCCCGTGTCTCTTGTTCTCTGTGAATTTTCTTACAAAATGCTGCACTGTCCATGCTCTCAGTAGGTTGGTGGTCACTGGATAATACAGTGTGGAAAAACATGGACATTCATGACTCTGCATCTAACATGATTCAGGAGAGTCAGATTCTACATGTGAGCAAGTTTTAGAAATACTTTAACCAATTTATTTTACACAACATATACACAGAAGTGATTCGTGACAAAAATCTACAGGTAATTAAATTTAAATTAGCTTTCATTAATTCTAATATAAAATGTTTCATAGATAAAAAGCATTATGTCATAGTCTACAATCCCTAGTATCATCATTCAATAAAATCTAATAAAAGATAAAGATTTCTCTGGCTCTAGAGACCAAGTTCAGAATATTATTCCACAAGGTATTCATTATGTTAAAATTTTCTTTGTTGAGGACAAATATGGCAAGACCATTAACTTCTCTTTGGTGAAGACATCTTGAAACCAAGAAGTACTAATGATAGTACTTACTATTAGAATGCCATGTTAAATTTATATTGCACTTACAGTTTACACAGCTTTTTCACTGTTTTTTGACTCCTTTCAACAACATGATACTTGCTGGTTTATGATGGGTTCCCTGGGAAGGGACTCTGAGTGGAAATGTTTGTCAAGCAAGAAGTTTTTTGGGGAGTGCCCTCAAAGAACAAGTGTAATCTTGGGTAAGACCACTTACTGCCTTGAATTGATAGCAATTCCTGAACTCAGCTGTGAGACATTTGGCAAAATGAGCGTTGGCTCTGAAGGAGGAGTCTGGGTGGCATACTATAGCATCCATTAAAGCCTACTTACTACTTGTGCTGCTCATATCTACTTGTTTGGTATAATATGGTTACCCTGAAAACCGCTCTTCTGTGATCCTGATAGGTCTCTTTCCCTGAGAAAACTTAGAAGGGGTGGGTACTCAAAGAACTTAATTTCCTGCAGTTGGTTTCAGGCTGTACTGATACTCTCAAGCTCCCTTCCCTATTCCTCTCACCTTTTTTTTTGGCTAGGACCTCATCTGGTCTAGATGGCTTACTTAGGAAGGTGACACAGACCTTTATCACTGAGCCTCTGGCCACCATGCCTATTTACTGTTAATGCTGGGCAAGGAGTACTCACACATACTTCAGTGGATTACCTGAGTATCAGACAGCTATTCCTACTGTGTAGAAGAAGCTTTGACTTCTCCTGACAATCATAGTCTGTCACCCCTCCCAGAATGGTGACTCTTTGTCTTGCTTGCTGGCCCTCTTGGCTTGAGGACTATAAAGTGGGTACAGATATCAATGTGAATGGCAGTGGGTGGGGTGGTACTGAGGTAGGTGGAACGGATTCCTCTGTCCTTGGGCACAGAAAACCAACCATGGTTCAAAAGAGTGACTAGGATATAAAAGAGCCAGCACTAGAACTCTGCCAGAGGGACAGGAGAAGGACAGGGTTTACATTCCTCTTCTACTTTAAAGCCCAGAACAGGGTCCAGATGCCATAATCAGCTTGCTTTCTCACTGAGTTCTGGGTCCACTAGCCCACACCAGCCCTAATCATGCTATGGCACAGGAGAAAAAAAAGCCACTTTTTTTGTTTTCTTTAAACCATGACCTCATGGTTTAAAAGAATAACTAACATAAAAGAATCAACCCTAGAACTCTGTCAAAGAGTGGGAGGAGCTGCTGGAATGCTGATAGGGCTGACTGTCACAGTCTGTGCTCCCTACCCTCCTTTCACCTTGAAAGCAGAGACCAGTGTACACAGTCTGGGTATCCTAACGGTCCTATTGCCTCAGTGAGCCCTAGACCCCTAGCCGACACAAGTCCCAGGCATCTTAGCAAGGTGGTCCCAGGGTGGTGCACACCAGGACACCCTTGATTAGTACTCACAATCAGCCCTAAACTTTGTGCTAATGTGACATAAGTGCAAAGCATAATGGAACACTCCAGGCCTCAGTGACTTGCTAAGGCATCCCTGGTGAGAGCATTCTGAAACTTCCCAGCTAACATGTTTTGGGTCCAGCTTCCCTGACTGGGTGCACCCTGTGTGGCATGCCCAAGGAACCCCAGGCTCATGTTTGCATCAGCCACTCTGGCAGGCTACCCCCTACACTGAGCATTTTAGGTTAGCTTTAGCTGTCCTTCCAGGTCACCCTCAGAGGGGAGAGCCCCAGAAAAACCTGGCTATCAACCATTTCAGTTGTCTTGCCAGGGCACAGTTTGTGTGGAGAGCCCACAGTTCATACCAGACTATGCCCATTTTAGTGTTTGCTGTCCTTCCCAGGTACTCCTTGCACAGAGTGCCCTAGGACATCCTGGCTTATGCCCATGTTGGCTCCAGTCACTCTTTAAGGGCACCTTCTGTGTGGAGAGTCCTGAAATACCCCAGTTTATATCCACTTTAGCTATCATACCAAAGCACCCTCTGTCTGTAGAGCACTGGGTCCCCAGGGTAGCACCCACTTTAGGTTCAGCTATGCTGCTAGGGAACCCTCTGCACAGAGAGCTCAGGGACTTCCCAGCCCACACACTGCCTCAGCCACCCTGCCAAAGCACCTCCTCCACAGAGCTCCCGTGGAGGGAGTTGGAACACCCCAACTTGTGCCAATTACAGCTTCACGTTCTGCTAAGGTGCACTCAGCACATAGAATTCTAGGGCAACCTAGCTTGCATTGATTTCAGTTTTTAGTTTTCCTGACATGGTGCCTATTACCTGGAAAGCCCAAAGACCTGCAGTCCACAACAGCCAGGAAAAGTCACAAAGCACATACAGTCTATATAGGGGATGGCCAAACACAAGAGAATTCCTCTAAATTTAGGAGAATTAGTGTTTTGCCTAATAAAAAAAAAAAGACAAAATGTGACAGATATATGCTCCAAAAGAAAGAATGAGGAAAAAAAAAAAAAAAAACTTCAGAAAATTAACTAAATGAAATGGAAATAAGCAATATACCTGATGAGAATTTAAAGATAGTGGGCTGGAAATAAGAATGGAAGAACTCCATGAGATCTTCAATAAAGAGAAAATACTAAAAAGAACCAATCAGAGTTGAAGAATACAATAACTGAAATGAAAAACGTAATAGAGGGAACCAGCAGTAGATTAGAGGATATAGAAGAATGTACCCACGTAATGGAAAGAACACAGCTGAGGAACAAAAACGGAAAAGAATTTTTAAAAATGAAGATGGGGAAATCTCTTGGACAACATCAAATATTGACATAGTAGAGGTCCCATAAGAAGAGAGAAAGGGGTAAATATTTATATAATTTGTGTGTGTGTGTGTGTGTGTATACATATATATAACTTATGTATGAAGAAATAATAGCTGGGAATTTCCTAAACCAGTGAAAGAAACAGATGTCTGATTCCAAAAAGCAGAGTTTCTTTTTTTAAAGATTTTATTTATTTGACAGATCACAAGTAGGCAGAGAGGCAGGTAGAGAAGGGGGGGAAAGCAGGCTCCCTGCTGATCAGAGAGCCGTATGCGGGGCTCGATCCCAGCACTCTGGGATCATGACCTGAGCTGAAGGCAGAGGCCCAGCCCACTAAGCCACCCAGGCACCCCCCCCAAAAAGCAGAGTTTCAAACAAGATGAACCTAAAGAGGTCCACACTATGACATGTAGTGTCAAGGATTAAAGATAAAGAGAATATTAAAAGCAGCAACAGAGAAGCAAAAAGTTACCTAACGAGGCAAAACTTACAAGGTCATCAGCTGATTTTTCATCAGAAATTTTGAAAGCCAGAATAAAGTGGCATGATATACTCAAAGTGCTAAAGGAAAAAACCTACCCCAAGAACACTCAACAAGGTTATCATTCAGATTTGAAGGAGAGATAGTTTCCCAGATGAAAAAAAGTTAAAGGATATAATGGCTACTAAACCAGCCTTATAAGAAATGTTAAATGGACTACTATAAGTGGAAAATAGTCATAATTAGATTTAAGAAAATAATGAATAAAAAGATAAACTATGACAGCATATACATAAAATGTGGAGGAGGTAGTAAAAATGGAAGTTTTTTTTCTTTAAGAATGTTTTAATTTAAATAACCAATGACCATCAACTTAATATAGACTGCTATTTACTTAGGATGGTATATATAAATCTCATGGTAACCACAAACCCAAAACTACAATAGATTAAAAAAAATAAAAAGGAAGCCAGACATAACAGTACAGAAGTTCATCCAACTCAGAGCAAAAGAAGAATAAAGACACAGAGAAGAATTACAAAAACCATCAGAAAAAAAATAAAATGGAAATAAGTATACATTTATATATACTTTTAATGTAAGTGGTCTAAATTCTCCAGTCAAAAGAGATAGGGTGGTGGAATGGATAAAATATAAGGCCCATCTATATGTTGCCCATAGAGGACTCACTTCAGACCTAAAAACACACACAGGCCAAAAGTGAAAGGACAGAAAAATATTTGCCATGAAAGTAGAAGCAACAAAGTTGGGGTTGCAATACCTATATCAGATAAAACAGACTTTAAAACAAAGACTGTAGTAAGAGACAAAGAAGGGCATTTCATAGTGATAAAAGAGATCAGTCCAACAGGAGGATATAACAATGATAAATACCTATGCACCCAACACTGGTATATAAATACATAAAGCAACTATTAATGGACGTAAAGAGAGAAATTGATGACAATACAGTAAGAGTAGGGAGGCTTTACCACCCGACTTACATCAGTGGACAGATCATCCAGATAGAAAATCAACAAGGAAATCATGTCTTTGAATGACACATTAAACCAGATGGACATAACCGATATATTCAGAACATTCCATTCAAACACAACAAAATGCCCACTCTTTTCAAGTGCACATGGAGAACTCACCAGAACAAATCACGCTAGGCCAAAAAACAAGCCTCTAGATATTTACTTTTTATTTTAAAAAAATATTTTATTTGAGACAGAGAACATGAGGAAGGGGGAGGGGAGAGCAAGGGGGAGGGGCAGAGGCAGAGGGAGCAGAAGACTCCCTGCCTAACAGGAAGGCTAATGCGGGACTCAGTCCCAGAACCCTGAGATTATGACCTGAGCTGAAGGCAGAAGCTTAGCTGACTGAGCCATCCAGGTACCCAAGCCTCTAGAAATGTAATATGACTGAAGTCATGCCATGCATCTTTTCCAACTACAATGGTATGAAATTAGAAATTAATCACAAGAAAAAAACTGGAGAAAAACACACAAACACATGGAGGTGAAATATGATACAAACTACCAATGATCTGATGAAGCAATCAAGAAGAAATAGAAAGGGGCGCCTGGGTGGCTCAGTGGGTTAAGCCTCTGCCTTTGGCTCAGGTCATGATCTCAGGGTCTTGGGATCAAGCCCCTCATTGGGCTCTCTGCTCGGTGGTGAGCCTGCTTCCTCCTCTCTCTGCCTGTCTCTCTACCTACTTGTGATCTCTCTCTCTCTCTGTCAAATAAATAAATAAAATCTTAAAAAAAAAAAAGAAGAAGAAATAGAAAAAGTACATGGAGACAAATGAAAATGAAAACACAATGGCCCTAAATCTTTGGGATGCAGTGAAAGCAGTTCTAAGAGGGAAATATACAGTGATACAGGCCTACTTCAAGAAACAAGAAAAAGCTCAAGTAAACTAAGCTTACACCCAAAGGAACTAAAAACAAAACAAAACAAAACAAAACAAAAAAAACAAGGCAAGTAGAAGGAAGAAAATAATAAAGATTGGAACAGAAATAAATGACTTGGAGACTAATAAAGTAATAGGAAGATCAATGAAACCAAGAGCTAGTTCTTTGAAAAGATAAATAAAATTGATAAACCCTTAGCCAGAGTCAGCAAGAAAAAAAAGAGAAAGGAGCCAAATAAATAAAATCAGAAATGACAGAGGAGAATAACTGACACCACAAAAATATGAAGGATTGTAAGAGAATATCAGGAAAAATTTTATGCCAACAAATTAGCCAATCTAGAAGAAACAGATACATTCCTAGAAATATACCATCTCCCAAACTGAATGAGGAAGAAATAGAAACTTGAATAGACTGATTACTAGTAATGAAATGAAATCAATTATCAAAAAACTACCCAAAAAATAGAAGTCCAGGGCCAGGTGGATTCATTAGCATTTAGAGAAGAGTTAATATTTATTTTACTCAAAGTATCTCAAAAAGAAGAGTAAGGAAATCTCCCAAATATATTCTACAGGGCCAGCATTACTCTGATAGCAGAAAAAGGTACTGTAAAAACAAAAACAAAAACAAAAAAAGCAAACCAAAACAAAAGACATTTAAAAAAAAAACCCACCAAAAAATATCCCAAAACAAAACAAAATTGCAAGCCAACATCCCTGATAAACATAGATGCAAAATCCTCAACAAAATATTAGCGAACTGCATTCAATAATACGTTGAAAGAATCATTCAGAATAATCAAGTGAGATTAATTTTAAAAATGCAATGGTGGTTCAATATTTACAAAACAATGTGATATACCACATCAAGAAAACAAAGGATAAAAATTATATTATCATCTCAATAGATGCAGAAAAGCATTTGACAAAGTTCAGCATTCATTCATGATAAAATCTCAACACAGTAGGTTTGGAGGAAATATATCTCAACATAATAAAGGCCTTATATGAAAAACACACAGCTAACATTATACCCACTGGTGAAAACTGAGAGCTTTTCCTCTGAGATCAAGAACAAGACAAAGAGGTCCACTCTCATTACTTTTATTGAACACAGGAAGTCCTAGCCACAGCAGACGAGAAAAAGAAATCAGAGGCATTCATAATGGAAAGAAGTTGAACTGCCACTATTTATAGATGACATGATATTATACATAGAAGATCCTAAAGCTCCACCAAAAAAAGTACTAGAAGTAATAAATGAATTCATAAAGTTGTAGGATACAAAATTAATATATGGAAATCAGTAGTATTTCTATATGTTATTAATGAAGTAGCAGAAAGAAAAATTAAGAAAACAACACCATTTACAGTTGCACCAAAAATAATAAAATACCTAGGAATAACATAGCCAAAGCAGGGAAAGACCTCTTCTCAGAAAACTATAAAACACTGATGAGAGAAATTGAAGATGACACAAATGGAAAGATACTCCATTTTCATGAATTGCAAGGACAAGTATTGATAAAATGTGCACACTACCCAATGCAATCTACAGATTTAATGCAATCCCAATCAAAACACCAACAACTTTTTTCACACTAGGAAAAAATAATCCTAAAATTTGTATGGAACCATAAAAGACCCCAAATACCCTCCAGTTCCAACCATGTCATTGCAAATGGCAAGATTTTTTTCATGGCTGCATAATATTCTATTGTATAAGCAAAATATGTCAATCAGAGAAAGACAATTATCATATGATTTCTCTGATATGAGGAATTTGAGAGGCAGGGCAGGTAGTCATGGGGAGTAGGGACGGAAAAAATGAAACAAGATGGGTTCAGGAGGGAGACAAACCATAAGAGACTCAATCTCAGGAAACAAACTGAGGGTTGCTGGAGGGGAGGGGATGGGAGGGATGAGGTGGTGGGTGATGGACATTAGGGAGGATATGTGCCGTGGTGAGTGCTGTGAAATGTGTATCTGATGATTCACAGACCTATACCCCTAAAGCAAATAACACATTATATGTTAAAAAATATATATTTTATATTTATACATGTAATATATATATATTGAATATGTATATAAATATATATGTATACATATGTATATACATATATGTGTACATATGTACATATATACAATATAAATATACATTATATATGAGGAAGAAGAAGAGACACCAGGAGTGTGAACCCATAAAGAAAAGGCTATGCAAGGACACAGTGAGGAGGTGCCAGTCTGCTAGCTAGGAAGAGAGCTCTTATAAGAAACCAAATCTGCCAGAACCTTGATCTTGAATTTCTAGCCTTGAGAACTGTAAGAAAATGAACTTTTGTTGTTTAAGCCACTCTAACTCTGTTTTTTTTTAAATTACAGCAGCCCTAGCTGACTAATACAATGTGTTCAAATGTGACTGACTAGTTATGTTATGTAATAAATAATAATAAAAATATTAATAGTACTATTAACCATATGTCAGGTAATATATCAAGCCCTATATATACATTACCTCATCAATACACTCAAAACCCTTGGTTAATAGTTATTGTTATCAGTATTTTATAGAAAATGTAGTATAGGCCAAACAGGAAAATCACCGATTTCCCAAGCAGTGGAAAACTCATTGTCATTCCACTACAATAAAGCTCCATGTGACCATCTGCAGAGTTAAAAAAAAAAAAAAAACAAAACAAAAAACAAATAGCCAAAGCAGTCTTGAGAAAGAAAAACAAAGTGGCGATATCAGAATTCCAGAGCTCAAGATATACTACAAAGCTGTAGTAATCAGAACAGTATGGTACTGGCAAAAAAACAGACACATAGATCAATGAAACAGAATAGAGAGCCTAGAAATAAACTTACAATTATATGGGAAATTAATAAATTACAAAGGAGGAAATAATATACAATGTAGAGAAGACAGTCTTGTCAATAAAGAGTTCTGGGAAAATTGAACAGCTACCTATAAAAGAATGAAACCAGACCACTTTCTAACACCATACACAATATAAACTTAAAATGGATTAAAGACCTAAATAGGAGTCCTGACAGCATAAAACTCTCAGAAGAGAACACAGGCAGTAATTATTCTGATTGGTTATAGCAACATTTTTCTAGGCATGTATCCTCAGGCAAGGAGATGAAATGCAAAGATAAACTATTCAGACTAAAACAAAATACAAAACTTTTGCACAGCAAAGCAAATCATCAACAAACCAAAAAGGCAACCTACTCAATGGAAGAAGATATCTGCAAATGATATATCTGATAAGGGGTTAATATATAAAATATATAATTTAAACAACACCAAAAATCTGAAAATAATCCAATTAAAAAAGAGAGGACATGAATAGACATTCTTCCAAAGAGGTCATATAGATGGCCAACAGACATGTGAAAACATGCTCAACACCACTAATCATCAGAAAAATCCAATCAAAATCACAATATGGTATCATTTTATACCTGTTAGAATGGTTAAATCAAATAGATAAGAAATAACAAGTGTTGGTAAGGATGTGGAGAAAAGGAAACCATGGTATACTATTGGTGGGAATATAAATTATTACTGCCACTGTGGAAAACAGAATGGAAGTTCCTCAAAAAATTCAAAATAGGAGTACCATATGATCTAATAATTCCACTAGCTGGTATTTACCCAAAGAAAACAAAAACACTAATTAAAAAAAGATATACATACCCCTATGTTTATTGCAGTATTACTTACAATTGCCAAGATGGGGAAGCAATGTCAGTGACCATGGATAGATGACTGGATAAAGAAGATGTGGTATACACGGAGAAGTATGGGAGAAGATATTCGCAAATAACAGTACAAAGGGTTGATATCCAATATCTATAAAGAACTCCTCAAACTCAACACACACAAAACAGATAATCATCCCCCAAAATGGGCAGAAGACATGAACAGACACTTCTCCAATGAAGATATGTGAAAAAACGTTCATCATCACTACCCATCAAGGGGATTCAAATCAAAACCACATTGAGATACCACCTTACACCAGTTAGAATGGCCACAATTAACAAGACAGTAAACAACACGTGTTGGAGAGGATGTGGAGAAATGGGAACCCTCTCATACTGTTGGTGGGAATGCAAGTTGGTGCAGCCACTTTGGAAAACAGTGTGGAGATTCCTTAAGAAATTAAAAATAGGGGCGCCTGGGTGGCTCAGTGGGTTAAGCCTCTGCCTTCAGCTCAGGACATGATCCCAGGGTCCTGGGATCGAGCCCCATATGGGGCTCTCTGCTCCGCGGGGAGCCTGCTTCCTCCTCTCTCTCTGCCTGCCTCTCTGCCTACTTGTGATCTCTCTCTGTCAAATAAATAAATAAAATCTTAAAAAAAAAAGAAATTAAAAATAGAGTTTCCCTATGACCCTGCAATTGCACTCTTGGGTATTTGCCTCAAAGATACAGATGTAGTGAAAAGAAGGGCCATCTGTACCCCAATGTTCATAGAAGCAATGGCCACAGTTGCCAAACTGTGGAAAGAACCAAGATGCCCTTCAATGGACGAATGGATAAAGAAGATATGGTCCATATATACTATGGAGTATTATGCCTCCATCAGAAAGGACGAATACCCAACTTTTCTATCAACATGGACGGGACTGGAAGAGCTTATGCTGAGTGAAATAAGTCAAGCAGAGAGAGTCAATTATCATATGGTTTCACTTATTGGTGGAGCATAAGGAATAACACAGAGGACATGGGGAGATGGAGAGGAGAAGTGAGTTGGGGGAAATTGGAGGGGGGGATGAACCATGAGAGACTGTGTGGACTCTGAGAAACAAACTGAGGGTTTTGGAGGGGAGGAAGGGAGGAGGTTTGGTAAGCCTGGTGGTGGGTATTATGGAGGGTACATATTGTGTGGAGCACTGGTGCATAAAGAATGAATTCTGGGACACTGAAAAATTAAAAAAAAAAAAGATGCGGTATACATGTACAATGGAATGTTGCCATTAAAAAAAAAAAAAAAAGGATGAATATGTACCTGGCAGGGGAGATACAAAGATCACAAAGGTAGTTTTACCAGGGTGAGGCTTAGCCATTGTTTTCCAGATGTGCTGACCCCTGAGATTTCCCCAAATGTAGGACAACTGACTGCATAATTTGTTGTAGTGGGGGCCTATGTTTGCATTTTCCCTTAAGAAAAAAAAAAAGGATGAGATTGTGCCATTTAGTGACAACTGGATCGACCTAGAGTAAGTCAGAATAAGAAAGACAAATACCCCTATGATTCTAGTCATACTTGGATCTAAAACAAATGAAATAAACACAAAGAGCAGAATCAGATGTATAAATACAGAGAACGAACTAATGGTTGCCAGAGGGAGGTGGGTAGGAGGATGGGCAAAATGGGTGAAGGAGAGTAGGAGATAGAGGCTTTCAGTTATGGAATGAATAATTCATGGGGATTAAAAAGCACAGCATAATGAATATAGTCAGTAAGACTATAATATCATTGTATGGTGACAGATAGTAGCTACACTTGTGGTGAGCATAGCATAATGTATAAACTTGTTGAATCACTGTTGTATGCCTGAAACTGATGTAACATTGTAATAACTATACTCACATAAAAAAGGGGAGAAGGTGAGGATATTTTGACAGATCTGAATATTGTAAAAATTTACTTGTATACTTTATATATTTGTAAAGGTCTGAATTATTTTATTTGTCTAACTCAAGGGTCCACCAATAGTAGCCCATGGGCCAAAACCAGCCTGTTATCTGTTTTTGTAAATCAAGTTTTTTGGAAGACAGCCATGCCCTTTGTTTACAAATGTCTATGACTGCTACTGTGCCATAATAGAATTGATTAGAGATAGTATGCCCATAAAACCTAAAATATTTACTACATAGCCCTCTCCAGGAGCAGTTTGCCAAACCCTGGTCTAGTTTAGCTGGATTGTGATTAACAATTTGTTTGGTCATAAAGTAACAGTTTGGTATATTTAGAAAGCAAGTTATAAATAAGAGCTTTTATTTGAGGGTAACATACAAAAGTTTTTCTGGAAAAAATATACTTTTTTTCTCCCAAAGATTTTGTGACATATTTAATTCTAACTCTCTTTTGCACTTCTGGGATTTTCCTCACTTTCTAATTTCTATCTAATGGATTGTTTGGCTTAATTGTTTATTCTGCAGCTTGATATCATGTCACACTTCCCTATCCAGAGCTTACTAAAACTTTGAGTCTTCTGAGGTCTTGTAGCTTAAATATATATATATATATTTTGCTTTTTTATTTTTTAAACATGATAAAGAGCTCATGTTCACATTCTGTGCCAATAGCACTCAAGTTGTAGGGTCCTGGGGGACTTGGTTCTCTCACTGGCTGGGAACATTCCACAACAGTGTGGATATAGAGATTGTGTCTGGGTTCATTCTACGATCCTTTTTCTCTTATGGGTGCCAGTGAGGTTATCCAGGCACGTCTGGTACTTTCTGTAGTTGTTTGGTGAGGGGCTTCCAGAAACAGATTCTGCACTGGAGCCGTAGCTTTCAGCTCTGTCTGCTGCTCTGACTGAAGCAAAGGCACATTAGTTTAAATATCACTTGAAGGCTCTGCTATATTTCCAGAAATCCTTTTTGAGGAGATTAGCACCAGAAGAGTCCCATTTTTCAATGGAGAATTGAACAAACAAATCCCCTCACATCATCCCTCATAATGAATCTGCTGCAGCTAGTCCTTCCATGAGAAATGACTGTGGATGATTTTTCTGACCATGAGGGAGGATGGGAGATGCCTTGGGTGGGGGGGCCTTCTCTGTGCTCTCGTATCACTTGAGGGTCTGTTGGAAGAAGAAATGTCTTGCCCTGCCCCTGAACTCATTTGCTTATAAAAGTGTGTAGGGCTCCTTCTGCATAGCTGTTCACTAATTCCTTGGGCCACAGAGGTTCTACCTTGTGGTGGGGGGAAAGGGTGTGGATGCTAACATGAGAACGAGAGAGGAAGGGAAATGTTTGGCAAGTCCTGCTGTAGAGCTCCCAGCAACTCTTGGCTATCAACGTTCCACATCTCTGTGTTCTGAGAAACGGATATTTGGAGCAAGTATATAGCCACAGGGCTCCTGAAGCCCAGAGACCTTTGCAACAGCATCAGCACAGCGCCTGATGCTGAGCTAGAGCTCAGCAGTGCCCCCTCAACTGCCAAACCTTCTCTCTGAATGAAACCACTCTGGAAAGCAAGGCTCGCTTGAGGGAAAGTTGTCAATGGTGCCAATTCAATTTTAACCCTATAGCCTCTTCCATCAAATGCTTGGCAGCTAAGAACTTTAAAGATTTCAGGTTTTTTTTTTTTTTAAATTCTACCCAACATAAGGAATTGTAACAGTCCTGTATCTAGTAGGCACTTGGTAAACATCCACTTATTATGCATATCCTACAGATACCCCAAGGAATTTGTAGATTATGCAATTATTTTTTTCTTTACACTTTTTTGAAGTTTAGCCAATGGCCACAGCATCACAAAGATCCTGGAAGCTAGAAGCAGAAGAGCACAGAATGTTTCTGGAGAGATGGGAGTGTGCTCAGGGATTGCTAAATCCCTTCCTTGGCTTGACTTGCAGGGAACAAGTCCAGAGGACAGAAGATAGATTAAGTCCTCTATCTTCATCTTTTACCAGAACATTGACAGGCCCAAATCAAATGAGCAACTTGGCAGGATGAGAAAGCAAGAAGATAATCCACTGTAAAAGGAAGTCTTTGTGGGTACCTAAGCAGGTACATAAAAGAGCAAAGGGACTCCAGCCTGCCTGGAGGAGAGAGGATGGTGTTCTGAAAAGGTTCAGAGTACATGAGGGAGGCAGTAAGTCTCCCAGAGCTTACACAAGGTAACCAGACATATTTGAGAGAGAAAAAAAATACTTTCCAAACTCCTACTCTCTGTGTGCCAGGCTGTGGAGAGAACATGTGAAAGAGACAGTGTCTTTGGCCTCAAAGGTTTATAATCTAGAGCAGAAACTCTCAAACAGAAGCAGTTCTATTATGGCTCTTTGTTGGACTGAGTGAAAATTGGTCCTATAATATTTAGGACTTCTGTGCTGAATTATGTGTACAGTTTTTAGGCATTCTTCTTAGGCCAGATCTACTGGGCAGCCTATTCCACCATGCTGGGCAGAGTAGAGTGGAATTGTTGAGGGAGGTGGTGGCATTCCCTGCTTCCTGGAGATGCAGCCCCGGGGCCTGGCGAGCAGCTGGTGGGCGTGGTTCATCCACAGCCAGCACAGTGCAAATCTCTAGAGTCTACCATTCCCCCTTCGAGGTGGCTCTGTTCCTCACTAAGTATGTGCGTGTATTGGGGACACGGGTCACGAATTTAGAACACCTCTCCTGGGATGGAAATGATGAATTACAGATGAGAGAAAGATCACTTACTCAGGAAATGTTCCAATTCTGAAACTAAAGACTGAAGAGGTTTCTAGATGTAAAGCACTGACAAATCTTTGAGCACATATATTTGCTAGAATATTAAAAATACAACACATTAAAATTAGCTCTCAAAATTCAGGTAAAAATGCTTCCTGATGTCAAATATTAACTGAAACTTGACATCTGATTCCATGAGAACTGACATTTGATACCATTATTTTCAAAATAAAAGTCTATTTTTCTTCCAAGAGGAAGGGTGACATAAATAATATTTGCAGTTGATATCTATTCTTGTCAGGGTTAAAGGCAAATTTTATGTTCTATTTGCTGTAGAAACTGGGGAAGGACAGTAAAAATATGATGAATTTGTTGCGTGGTTTATGAAAATATAATGGTCCTTGAAAGCTTAGCAAACACAAAATAGATTTTTCTTTAATTCAGTTTCTTTAATTTAAAGCACGAGTCAGAAATCCCTGAAGATTAAGTAAGAAAGACACATAGCAGCTGGCACAGTATATGATGACAAAGGGTCCCAGAGGGTCTGTGCCATTCACTCTGTAACACCCAGGGACTACAGTCACTTTAGAAGAGATAAGGGAGACCAATTCCATAGGAACCCAGAAACAAAAGGGCAAGTAGTGTTCCATAGCAAGTTTAAGGGAGGATTTCTCAAGTGACTTCATTTTGCTTTCCAGAAAATTTGGTCACTGAGATAATTATTCTAATGAACAGCATTTATCTTATTACCTAAAATAGTCACCAGTTACATGGGCTCTAAATGTACCCTGTTGTTTTGTTTGTTTTGTTTTGTTCCTGCTTAAGAAGACAGAAAGACTTGAGGAATTCAGCTTCTTAGAGGGGATAAAGCATTCATAGATGGGGTTGGCTGGGAAGATGGCAGAGTAGGAGGACCCCAAGCTCTCCTCTGTCCTACAGAAAAAACTAGATGACACTCCCATCAGTATAAATAACCCAGACAACAA
This sequence comes from Lutra lutra, assembly GCF_902655055.1. NCBI lineage: Eukaryota > Metazoa > Chordata > Mammalia > Carnivora > Mustelidae > Lutra > Lutra lutra. Next base: position 142,273,232 of record NC_062280.1, read on the forward strand.
CATGAAGACTTGTGGAACAAACTCCACAACTAAATGGTAGTGAAGAGACTACAGTGAAGAAGACAGGAAGGGCAAAGATGAGATCTGGGAGTGAAAGAGACCATGGCTGTCTGTGGTGGGGAGGGAGACAACGGTGCAGAGAAGGGCAGAAAAGACTTTCATAGAGAGTCCATGAATCCCCATAATATTTGCCTTTGAAAATGAGAGAGGCCAAATATTGTGAGTGTTTATAATCAGTGGGACATGACGTCTGGAATTTTAAAAAATTGGTGTGCTCAGCTCCAGGAGAGCCCCAGGGGCATTAGGAAGTGGAGTCCCTGCCCTTAAAGATATAGCACAGAAACAGCAGTTTGAAAGATTCCAGGGACAGAGAGGAGGGAAGGTGATTTTTTTCATCTCAGAGCATGCCCCCAAGAGACAGAGATTATGGGGAGACCATTCCAGGAAAAAAGGAACTGGCAGGTGCCATTGCTCTCCCCTGCCCCGCAACATAAACAACGTTCTCTCTTTCCCTAACTTGCTTACACCAATGCCCCAACTAAAAGAAACATGGTCACACAGGCTTTAGTTTGCAATACCAACCAGTTTTATATGACTAATAGGAAAGAATGCCTTGGGGTTAAAAGGTAGCAAAAACTACAGGAAAATGTAAAAAGAAATATTTCTTTCCTGAGGTTTTTAGTTTATATTCCAGGTGTACAAGTCTGAGGGGTTTAGATTAGGATTTGGGGATAAAAGGCTTAATGTTGGGGAAAAATAATTGAAAACCCCCAAATTTTCTCTGAGTTGAGAAAAACTCCCCACAAAGGCAGTAGAAACAGAGAAACTGCTTGTTACTGAATAAGTATTAAACCAGAACATGATCATCATCGCATCAATTGCCGAGAAATTGCAAAGACAGAAATTTTACCCCCTTATATAGCTAAGCAGATTTTAAAGCCAAGAACATTCCTTACATCTACTCAAGATAAACAGTAACTAGTCCTCAAGTCAGAGGACATGACAGCACATTTGTCACACATAGTTCATCCCAAATTTACCTGGTAATTGGGTTGACCATCTGTGTTAGCTAACTGGCTTTATATAAAAGATAAACACACTTCTCATATCCTTATGACAGCAGGTAGTTTTGATAACTTGGAGCAAGTCATCCCAGGTTAGGCTCTTACCCTCCCACAGAGACTGGGAGATTCAAAAGGATGGCTCCCAGGTCCTTGAGAAAGACATTCCTAGGTTGTAAACTGGCAAGATAGTTAAAACAGAAAAACAAAAATGAAAAACATTTACGTATGTCTGAAAAGGGCAGAGAGAATTTACAATTATGTGTTTATTTTTAAAAAAAGCTCTGACAGGGCGCCTGGGTGGCTCAGTGGATTAAGCCGCTGCCTTCGGCTCAGGTCATGATCTCAGGGTCCTGGGATCGAGTCCCGCATCGGGCTCTCTGCTCAGCAGGGTGCCTGCTTCCCTCTCTCTCTCTCTCTGCCTGCCTCTCTGTCTACTTGTGATCTCTCTCTGTCAAATAAATAAATTAAAAAAAAATCTTAAAAAAAAAAAAAAAAAAGCTCTGACAAAAGGGAAGGGGGATATCTCTTCCCTTATTTTTTTTTCTTTTTTTTAAATATCTTTTCAGTGTAACAGTATTCATTGTTTTTGCAACACACCCAGTGCTCCATGCAGTCCGTGCCCTAACACCTACCACCTGGTTCCCCAAACCTCCCAGCCCCCGCCCCTTCAAAACCCTCAGATTGTTTTTCAGAGTCCATAGTCTCTCATGGTTCACCTCCCCTTCCAATTTCCCTCAACTCCCTTCTCCTCTCCATCTCCCCTTGCAGTGAGCTTTTTATTTTCAACTTTTCTATGCCTGACAAGTTGAACTCAGACTTTTCTAGAAGCTCAAGTCTTAGAATCAGCAACACCGAGGAATGAGAAGCATAGGAATTTCTTGAACACTAACCCCTGCAATTAGGCTACAAAACAAAACAACGAATCTTTTTTCCTTTTTTTTCTTTCCCTTCATACTCTATTCAGGGATTATGCCATTTTTCATCTACTACTGAGTTTCTATTATAGTACCAATTAACTGTTTTAGTTAAGAGAGAGAAAAAATAGATCCCTTAATTTTAAAGACATGTAGCAACCTTGCGGCAATTGGTCACTCTTTCCTAAACGTGCAGTCTTTTTAATTGGTACTCTGTGTAAGAGGTAGAAAAATCCTTTCCTTGGGAATCAGAAAGGGTCTTTTCACAATATCCTGGCCTCTGGAGAGGATAGGGAGGTGAAGTGGGCCACCTAGGCTTTGATCTTTCCCAGAATGGCAGTCCTATATCACTGAAATACACTTAATGGTTTCCACTAAAAAATGGATAAAAGCATCCTCTTTGCATGGTTTGTGTTCTCTGAGAATTTAAACTTGAAAATTCTTCAGAAAATCACTACTTACTCCTTGCCGGATCGATCTAGTAGTGACCTAAGATAACTTCTCCCCTTCTTAGTGAACCTGCTTGGGGCTGAGCCAGTCTCCAAAGATTCTGGGTGATTAGAAAGAATGAAAGGATTCTGGGATGGGGAGAGGTAAGTTTTGGAGTCAAATATCAATTCAGATATTCCCCTAAAGAAATACAGACTTAAATCCTTTTTTTTTGGCTCTGGGACTGAGCTCATGGAAGGATTTCCAGATTAGTGACGAAGTAAACCTGGGTACTTTGAACTCATCCTGTTAAGACATATTTCTGTGGGGTTGTTCCATTTATAAAATTGGCTTCTTATGGTGCATTTGATCCTTTGTTATTTCTTAGGCTTGCAGACCAGGCTGCTCAACTCGTGTGATATCAATGTTCTAGAAGTAAAAGCACTTGGAATTGGTACAATCTTTCCACTTTCTATTGCCCAACCCCATCCAAAAAAATAAATTAATTCAGTTATAACTTTGGGCACCTTAATTTAGCCCAGTGGACTTTAAAGACCTTATTTCTCTAGAAGCTCAAGGATACCTTTTAAAATAATGTTTCCAATGTTCCGGCTTTCTACTCTGAGCCTATATAAAATACAAATGTCACCTCAATAAAAGTTAAGTAACAGTTTATATTTTACGCTACATGCCAAGGCCTAACCTTAAAATTCTGTCTAGCACAATTGAAAAAAGGACTCCAAAATTTTTATGGTTATTTGACTTTACCTTGGTATAAAGTATAGTACTTCAGTATAACAAATGTATTTAATCCTGTGATGAAAGCACACAATTAGTAGTTAAATGGGCTAATTTTATTATCTAGATTTTAATAAAGACCTTGTTACTTTGCCTCATTTAGCTGACGTGGAAAATTAAGTCACATTAGCTCAGATGTGAATATTGTTACAAGGGCTGAATTTTGGCTGAAATCCCATAAAGAAAGAATAATGATGGTCATTGATGCATTAAAATTGAGGAAGATGCCCAGAGCAGTGCCTCAGGAAATGGGCACGAGACTAGTTTGAGATAATGTTTCCTTTAATGATACAAAAGTTAGAGGAATAAGGAGACAGTCTCTCAAGGGGTTTGATAAAATATAACTCCTTATAAAGGCAGTCTTTTTCATTTTTATTTTAGCCATACTCTGACATCTTAAAATAAGGCATAATCAGAAGTGGTTTAGAAAAGTCTTGGTCATTTTAGATACCCTTAAGTCCTTCTTATGGAAGTAATTTCATATAGAAGTTAAAAATAAGTTGCATTAACTTTCGAGGTTTGCTCCCTGCAGACTGTGGAAACCAGTTTCTGTTAACTATTTTGTATCGCCATGTGTTAAATTGCACAGCAGGATGAAAATAGCTCCTTCAAGATGTTAGAGGGAGTTGCCGCACTGCATTTTGAAGCATTGGCAAAGCACCTAAATTCATGTTCAGAAACTCTTCCTGAGAAAATTGTTAAGGACTGGAATGAGCTACTTTGAATATTTGGAAAGTTTATTTATTTTTTATAAACAATTGTTTTGGTGTTGGTGTGGAGAATCCTAGGGGTAGAGAGGAACTAGGTGACATTGAAGGATTATAAATAGGGAGGTGTTTCCGTGTTTGTGAAATGACCTATAGAACGTCCTGATTTTTTTTTTAATTTTATTTTTAATAACATATATTTTTATCCCCAGGGGTACAGGTCTGTGAATCGCCAGGTTTACACATTTCACAGCACTCACCATAGCACATACCCTCCCCAATGTCCATAATCCCACCCCCCCTACCAAATCCCTCCCCCCATCAACCCTCAGTTTGTTTTGTGAGATTAAGAGTCACTTATGGGGCGCCTGGGTGGCTCAGTGGATTAAGCCGCTGCCTTCGGCTCAGGTCATGATCTCAGGGTCCTGGGATCGAGTCCCACATCGGGCTCTCTGCTCAGCAGGGTGCCTGCTTCCCTCTCTCTCTCTCTCTGCCTGCCTCTCCGTCTACTTGTGATCTCTCTCTGTCAAATAAATAAATAAAATCTTTAAAAAAAAAAGTCACTTATGGTTTGTCTCCCTCCCAATCCCATCTTGTTTCATTTACTCTTCTCCTACCCCCTCAACCCCCCATGTTGCATCACCTCTCCCTCATATCAGGGAGATCATATGATAGTTGTCTTTCTCCGATTGACTTATTTTGCTAAGCATGATACCCTCTAGTTCCATCCACGTCGTCGCAAATGGCAAGATTTCATTTCTTTTGATGGCTGCATAGTATTCCATTGTGTATATATACCACATCTTCTTTATCCATTCGTCTGTTGATGGACATCTAGGTTCTTTCCATAGTTTGGCTATTGTAGACATTGCTGCTATAAACATTCGGGTGCACGTGCCCCTTCGGATCACTACGTTTGTATCTTTAGGGTAAATACCCAGCAGTGCAATTGCAGGGTCATAGGGTAGTTCTATTTTCAACATTTTGAGGAACATCCATGCTGTTTTCCAGAGTGGTTGCACCAGCTTGCATTCCCACCAACAGTGTAGGAGGGTTCCCCTTTCTCCGCATCCTCGCCAGCATCTGTCATTTCCTGACTTGTTAATTTTAGCCATTCTGACTGGTGTGAGGTGATATCTCATGGTGGTTTTGATTTGTATTTCCCTGATGCCGAGTGATATGGAGCACTTTTTCGTGTGTCTGTTGGCCATCTGGATGTCTTCTTTGCAGAAATGTCTGTTCATGTCCTCTGCCCGTTTCTTGATTGGATTATTTGTTCTTTGGGTGTTGAGTTTGCTAAGTTCTTTTTAGATTTTGGACACTAGCCCTTTATCTGATATGTCATTTGCAAATATCTTCTCCCATTCTGTCAGTTGTCTTTTGGTTTTGTTCACTGTTTCCTTTGCTGTGCAAAAGCTTTTGATCTTGAGGAAATCCCAATAGTTCATTTTTGCCCTTGCTTCCCTTGCCTTTGGTGATGTTCCTAGGAAGATGTTGCTGCGGCTGAGGTCGAAGAGGTTGCTGCCTGAGTTCTCCTCAAGGATTTTGATGGATTCCTTTCTCACATTGAGATCCTTCATCCATTTTGAGTCTATTTTCGTGTGTGGTGTAAGGAAATGATCCAATTTCATTTTTCTGCATGTGGCTGTCCAATTTTCCCAACACCATTTATTGAAGAGGCTGTCTTTTTTCCATTGGACATTCTTTCCTGCTTTGTCGAAGATGATTTGACCATAGAGTTGAGGGTCTATTTCTGGGCTCTCTATTCTGTTCCATTGATCTATGTGTCTGTTTTTGTGCCAGTACCATGCTGTCTTGATGATGACAGCTTTGTAATAGAGCTTGAAGTCCGGAATTGTGATGCCACCAACTTTGGCTTTCTTTTTCAATATTCCTTTGGCTATTCGAGGTCTTTTCTGGTTCCATATAAATTTTAGGATTCTTTGTTCCATTTCTTTGAAAAAAATGGATGGTACTTTGATAGGAATTGCATTAAATGTGTAGATTGCTTGAGGTAGCATAGACATTTTCACAATATTTATTCTTCCAATCCAGGAGCATGGAACATTTTTCCATTTCTTTGTGTCTTCCTCAATTTCTTTCATGAGTACTTTATAGTTTTCTGAGTATAGATTCTTAGTCTCTTTGGTTAGGTTTATTCCTAGGTATCTTATAGTTTTGGGTGCAATTGTAAATGGGATGGACTCCTTAATTTCTCTTTCTTCTGTCTTGTTGTTGGTGTAGAGAAATGCAACTGATTTCTGTGCATTGATTTTATATCCTGAAACATTACTGAATTCCTGTACAAGTTCTAGCAGTTTTGGAGTGGAGTCTTTTGGGTTTTCCACAGATAGTATCATATCATCTGCGAAGAGTGATAGTTTGACTTCTTCTTTGCCGATTTGGATGCCTTTAATTTCTTTTTGTTGTCTGATTGCTGAGGCTAGGACTTCTAGTACTATGTTGAATAGCAGTGGTGATAACGGACATCCCTGTCGTGTTCCTGACCTTAGCGGAAAAGCTTTCAGTTTTTCTCCACTGAGAATGATATTTGTGGTGGGTTTTTCATAGATGGCTTTGATAATATTGAGGTATGTGCCGTCTATCCCTACACTTTGAAGAGTTTTGATCAGGAAGGGATGCTGTACTTTGTCAAATGCTTTTTCAGCATCTATGGAGAGTATCATATGGTTCTTGTTCTTTCTTTTATTAATGTGTTGTATCACATTGATTGATTTGCAGATGTTGAACCAACCTTGCAGCCCTGGAATAAATCCCACTTGGTCGTGGTGAATAATCCTTTTAATGTACTGTTGAATCCTATTGGCTAGTATTTTGGTGAGAATTTTTGCATCTGTGTTCATCAAGGATATTGGTCTGTAGTTCTCTTTTTTGATGGGATCCTTGTCTGGTTTTGGGATCAAGGTGATGCTGGCCTCATAAAATGAGTTTGGAAGTTTTCCTTCCATTTCTATTTTTTGGAACAGTTTCAGGAGAATAGGAATTAGTTCTTCTTTAAATGTTTGGTAGAATTCCCCTGGGAAGCCATCTGGCCCTGGGCTTTTGTTTGTTTGGAGATTTTTGATGACTGTTTCAATCTCCTTACTGGTTATGGGTTTATTGAGGCTTTCTATTTCTTCCTGGTTCAGTTGTGGTAGTTTATATGTCTCTAGGAATGCATCCATTTCTTCCAGATTGTCAAATTTGTTGGCGTAGAGTTGCTCATAGTATGTTCTTATAATTGTCTGTATTTCTTTGGTGTTCGTTGTGATCTCTCCTCTTTCATTCATGATTTTATTTATTTGGGTCCTCTCTCTTTTCTTTTTGATAAGTCTGGCCAGGGGTTTATCAATCTTATTAATTCCTTCAAAGAACCAGCTCCTAGTTTCGTTGATTTGTTCTATTGTTTTTTTGGTTTCTATTTCATTGATTTCTGCTCTGATCTTTATGATTTCTCTTCTCCTGCTGGGTTTAGGCTTTCTTTCTTGTTCTTTCTCCAGCTCTTTTAGGTGTAGGGTTAGGTTGTGTACCTGAGACCTTTCTTGTTTCTTGAGAAAGGCTTGTACCGCTATATATTTTTCTCTCAGGACTGCCTTTGTTGTGTCCCACAGATTTTGAACCGTTGTGTTTTCATTATCATTTGTTTCCATGAATTTTTTCAATTCTTCTTTAATTTCCTGGTTGACCCATTCATTCTTTAGAAGGATGCTGTTTAGCCTCCATGTATTTGGGTTCTTTCCAAATTTCCTCTTGTGACTGAGTTCTAGCTTCAGAGCATTGTGGTCTGAAAATATGCAGGGAATGATTCCAATCTTTTGATAATGGTTGAGACCTGATTTAGGACCGAGAATGTGATCTATTCTGGAGAATGTTCCATGTGCAATAGAGAAGAATGTGTATTCTGTTGCTTTGGGATGAAATGTTCTGAATATATCTGTGCTGTCCATCTGGTCCAGTGTGTTATTTAAGGCCTTTATTTCCTTGTTGATCTTTTGCTTGGATGATCTGTCCATTTCAGTGAGTAGAGTGTTAAAATCCCCTACTATTATTGTATTATTGTTGATGTGTTTCTTTGATTTTGTTATTAATTGGTTTATATAATTGGCTGCTCCCACGTTAGGGGCATAGATATTTAAAATTGTTAGATCTTCTTGTTGGACAGTTCCTTTGAGTATGATATAGTGTCCTCCCTCATCTCTTATTATAGTCTTTGGCTTAAAATCTAATTGATCTGATATAAGGATTGCCACTCCTGCTTTCTTCTGATGTCCATTAGCATGGTAAATTCTTTTCCACCCCCTCACTTTAAACCTGGAGGTGTCTTCGGGTTTAAGATGAGTTTCTTGTAGGCAACATATAGATGGGTTTTGTTTTTTTATCCATTCTGATACCCGGTGTCTTTTGATTGGGGCATTTAGCCCATTAACATTCAGGGTAAGTATTGAGAGATATGAATTTAGTGCCATTGTATTGCCTGTAAGGTGACTGTTATTGTATATTGTCTCTGTTTCTTTCTGATCTACTACTTTTAGGGTCTCTCTTTGCTTAGAGGACCCCTTTTCAATATTTCCTGTAGAGCTGGTTTGGTATTTGCAAATTCTTTCAGTTTTTGTTTGTCCTGGAAGCTTTTAATCTCTCCTTCTATTTTCAATGATAGCCTAGCTGGATATAGTATTCTTGGCTGCATCTTTTTCTCGTTTAGTACTCTGAATATATCATGCCAGCTCTTTCTGGCCTGCCAGGTCTCTGTGGATAAGTCTGCTGCCAATCTAATATTTTTACCATTGTACGTTACAGACTTCTTTTCCCGGGCTGCTTTCAGGATCTTCTCTTTGTCACTAAGACTTGTAAATTTTACTATTAGGTGACGGGGTGTGGACCTATTCTTATTGATTTTGAAGGGGGTTCTCTGAACCTCCTGGATTTTGATGCTTTTTCCCTTTGCCATATTGGGGAAATTCTCTCCAATAATTCTCTCCAATATACCTTCTGCTCCCCTCTCTGTTTCCTCTTCTTCTGGAATCCCAATTATTCTAATGTTGTTTCGTCTTATGGTGTCACTTATCTCTCGAATTCTCCCCTTGTGGTCCAGTAGCTGTTTGTCCCTCTTTTGCTCAGCTTCTTTATTCTCTGTCATTTGGGCTTCTCTATCGCTAATTCTTTCTTCTGCCTCATTTATCCTAGCAGTGAGAGCCTCCATTTTTTATTGCACCTCATTAATAGCTTTTTTGATTTCAACTTGGTTAGATTTTAGTTCTTTTATTTCTCCAGAAAGGGCTTTTATATCTCCCGAGAGGGTTTCTCTAATATCTTCCATGCCTTTTTCGAGCCTGGCTAGAACCTTGAGAATCGTCATTCTGAACTCAAGATCTGACATATTACCAATGTCTGTATTGATTAGCTCCCTAGCCTTTGGTACTGCCTCTTGTTCTTTTTTTTTGTGGTGAATTTTTCAGCCTTGTCATTTTGTCCAGATAAGAGTATATGAAGGAGCAAGTAAAATACTAAAAGGGTGGCAACAACCCCAGGAAAATATGCCTTAACCAAATCAGAAGAGATCCCAAATCGTGAGGGGGGAGAAAGGGGCTTAAAAAGAGGTTCAGAAAGAAAAAAAAAAAGAAAAAAAAAAGAAACAATTAAAAAAAGAAAACCAATAAAGAAAAAATATAAAAAGGAAAAATATATATATATATTAGATAAACTAGTTAGACAACGTTAAAAAAGAAAAGGGTAAAAGTTAAAAAAATTTAGCAGAAGAAGAAAAAAAATTGAAAAAGAAAAAAAAATTAAATTAACTGCAAGGCTAAAGAATCATGGGGAGAAAGCCATGAGTTCCGTGCTTTGCTTTCTCCTTCTCTGGAATTCCGCTGCTCTCCTTGGTATTGAAACTGTACTCCTTGGTAGATGAACTTGGTCCTGGCTGGGTTTCTAGTTGATCTTCTGGGGGAGGGGCCTGTTGTAGTGATTTTCAAGTGTCTTTGCCCCAGGCAGAGTTGTACCGCCCTTACCAGGGGCCGGTCTGAGTAATCCGATCGGGTTTGCTTTCGGGAGCTTTTGTTCCCTGAGCACTTTCCATAGAGTTCCAGAGGGCGGGAATGAAGATGGCGGCCTCCCCGTCTCCAGCCCGGAGGAGCCGAGAGCCCAGGGCCCCACTCCTCAGTGCGCCCTCTGAGAACAGCGCCCAATTACTCCTGTCACCCTGGCCTCCGGCCACACTCCGAGCTGACCAAGCCTGCGACCGGTTCAAGGTAACCCCGAGCTTAGAGCTCACTCCTCGGCTCTGTCTCTGTAGCTGGCTTCCCCGTTCTAATACCTGTAAGCTCTGCAACACTCAGACACCCCCGATCCTTCTGTGACCCTGTGGGACCTGAGGCCACCCTGACCCTGTGTGGGCTTCACCCCGGTTAAGCCTCTGGAGCAATGTCCCTCAGCAGAACAGACTTTTAAAAGTCCTGATTTTGTGCTCTGTTGCTCTGCTGCTTGCCGGGAGCCGGCCCCTCCCCCCGCGGTCTATCTTCCCGTCACTTTGGATTCACTTCTCCGCCAGTCCTACCTTTCAGAAAGTGGTTGATTTTCTGTTTCTAGAGTTGCTGTTCTTCTTCTCTTCAATCTCCCGTTGGATTTGTAGGTGTTTGCAATCTTTAGATAAGCTATCTAGCTGATCTCCCGCTACCTGAAGTAGTCTCAGCCTGCTAGTTCTCCGCCATCTTGACTCTTCCCCCAGAACGTCCTGATTTTTGTCTTCTTGCCTTTTCATCAGTCATTTTGGGCTGTACAAAAACTACTCACTGGAAGACAGCAGCTCAGGAGCCCAGTTTTGTCCTCTTTCCCTCCAGTTAAAGCAGAGCCCAATGTTGTACTCCTGCCTAGTGGTTGCCCTCCTCATAGCTGGCTATTTACTTACCTGTTTGTTTGTTTTCTTTCTCATAGCTATCTATATTCTGAGATTTTTTTTTTGTTCCTGTCATTTATAAAATATTTTATTTTTAGTACCACTTTACCCCTGTCAGAATGGTAAAGATTAATAACTCAGGAAACAACAGATGTTGGTGAGGGAGGGGAGAAAGGGGAGCTCTCTTAGAAATGCAAACTGGCACAGCCACTCTGGAAAACACCATGGAGTTTCCTTAAACGTTAAAAATAGAGCTACCCTACAACCCAGCAACTGTACTGCTAGGTGTTTATCCAGAGGATACAAACATAGTGATTTGAAGGGGTACATGCACCTCAATGTCCACAATAGACAAACTATGGAAAGAGCTGAGATATATAGAGAGATGAATGGATAAAGAAGATGTAACACAAACACACGCACACACACTGAAATATTACCCGTCAAACAGAATGAAATCTTGCCATTTGCAATGGCGTGGATGGAACTAGAGGGTATTAGGCTAAGCTAAATAAGTCAGTCAGAGAAAGATTAATACCATATGATTCCACTCAGATGTGGAATTTAAAAAGCAAAACAGATGAATATAGGAGAAAAGAAGGGTAAGTAAAATAAGACAAAATCAGAAAGGGATAAAAACTATAAGAGAATCTTAACTCTAGGGAACAGAGGGTTGCTGGAGGGGCAGTGGGTGGAGGATGGGGTAACTGGGTCATGGGCCTTAAGGTGAGTGCTCGATGTAATAAGCACTGTGTGTTATATGCAACTGATAAATCACTGGATTCTACCCCTGAAACTAATAATACAGGATATATTAGCTAAATTGCATTTCCATTTAAAAATTAAGAAAAATTGATTTTTAAATCCAGGAGCTTTCCTTCAGCATTATGCTGCGCTCTGGGGCACAGGTGAGGGCTGCATCTGTGGGTGGTGGGATGAGATGCTGGGGAGGAGGCATCTGCTGGCTCATCATCATCATTCAAACCTGACTGTGAGGCTAAAATGGAAACCCTTACCACCCAGGAACAGATAGAGTATTAAGTTGAGCCCCTGATTTATGTTGGCTGGAGGTTTGTACCCTGCCTATTCTGCTGGTTTTAAATGAATGGACCAAAGGATGATATTAAAGATATCAAGAAAATGGGTCTCAAAAAAAAAAAATGGGTCTCAAGCTATGCTGAAAAGTGACCCCTCACCACGTTCATGCCCCAATCCCTGGAAACTGTGAACATGCTAACTTACAAGGGAGAAGAGACTTTGCAGATGTGTGGTTAAAGTACAATGGAGGGATTATTCTGGATAATCCAGTGGACATTAAATATAATCACAAGCATCGTGTCTAAAGGAGGCAGAGGGAGATGTGACTAGCAGCAGAGGGGAAGGTGATGCGATCCTATGAGTAGAGACCAGAGTGAGGCCCCGTGGTGATAGAGGAAGGGACTATGGGCCAGGAATGAGAGGCAGCTACTAGAAGATTAAAAAGGCAAGGAGATAGTTTTTTTTCTTAGAACCTTCCTTAACACCTCAACTTATGCCCAGACTTGTACCTCCAGAACTGTGAGGGAATGAATGGTGTGTTATTTAAGTGACTAAGTTTGTGGTTATTTATTATTGAACCAATAGAACACACATGCAGGTATAATGAACAAGGCATGTCCCACCCGTGTTCCCAAGACACAAGTGTGAGGATCAGCATTGTTAACTGGAGCACTATGTATATGGCTGGAAACAGAGTTTCAAGGGCAAAATTCTGGACAAGAGAATAATATGCATATGAATATAATTAGAGCTTCTAAGATTCAATATTAAAACTTAAAATACATGTTCTCTATATCTGAGTCTTGCTGTTTTTCATTATTTTCTTGAGATTTTTGTAGACCTGAAACTCATATAACATTGTATGTCAACTATATTTCAATGATAATAAAAAGCACTTAAAACACACAAAGGAGAAATCAGAATAAAAAGGAATTCATAGATAAAGTAACTGGGTTTGACTAAAGCCTTCTCCACCTACACAAACACTGTATTGGAAATAATGGCAATAAACATGGGCTCCTGGGACAAGACCCTTAAAAATTTAAGGTATAAAAGATTCACAAACTGTCTTTTAACCAGATTGGTAGCTTGCTCTAATTAATACCCAGTTGCCTGACCTCAGGTTAGCTTTCCTGGGGACAGATAATTATTGCATGAAACCTACTACACAGCTAAACCTCTTAGATCCTAGTTAGGCTCAGTGTCATGCTAGGTGACACCTCCTTAGGGCTGACAGCAGGATTTTGTTTTTGCTTTGCTCTTCTAGCAGAGTTCACATGATCAGAATTAAAGAGGAGAATGGAGGGAGAGAGGAGAGAATTTTCCCAGCCTCTGCTGAGCTCAGGACCACTTTTTGCTACATGTTTTTGAAGTTGAAATGGGTGGGTTGTTTTCCTGCTGTTAATAGGGCTGACGTATGTCAAAACCTGAAACTGCCGACTTTTTTGGAACAAGAGGTCATGTGAACATAAGAGGAACTGTTAATAAGGTGTTGGTGACAGATTTTCTCCTGGTGAAGCAGGAGAGGCTTTCAATTCCTTGAACTCCTGGTGAAGAAGGAGTTTTTCAGGAATGGCTTTCAGTTCTAGAGAAAAGTATCTTCAGGTTCTCGATTATTGTGCAGTTTGACTCAGGGGCTTTTCACTCTATTTTGAAGGGTGTTTGCTTTCCAGAGAAAACAACAAACCATTAATTAGAACTGCTTCAGAGCAGTGAAATAATAGGCCTGTACCACTGGGATCAAGTGCTGAGTCTCTGCTGATTACAGTCATTTCTAATGGATGCATCTTGGAAGATCGTAATATTTTTTGCTAAGGACCCCAACCAGAGAAAAAATAAAATACAGAAAACAACAATTTCTCACTTTAGCCTAGAAATACATACATTTTCTCCACAGTTTTAACTTTAATATAATGATAATTCTCCCTAGAGGGGATTCAGAGTTGAAATCCTACTCTCTTCCCTGACTTATAGGGTTCTCTGTTCTAGACTCTGAAGAAAATATTCCCTTGTTTTTTAGAGTTTATAGTTTGTAAAAGGAGAAATGTCATGCAACCAAGCAGGTAGCACACACTCAAAGGTTTACTTAGGGGTAATGATGAGACTTGGAACTAAAATTTGTTCCAAGTAGTTCCATCACTGACACATCAAGGAATCAGGAGACACAAGGTTAGACATTTTAGTCTTTTCTTAGAAAACTCTCCCAACAGTTCATAGGCATTCCTGTTTTTGTTTACTTATATCATGGAGTGCCCACACAGATCTAATCTGAGATAGCTTTATTGGTATTGGTTCAGCACACATTTATGAATGTCCTCCAGTATATTAGACTCTGTGCTGTCCAGAGTAGACCCAACGCCTTTCTTCATGGAGCTTACATTCTATTGGGGGAAACATATCAACGAGATGTCAGTAACAACGAGTGACATAAATGAGAGGCCTTTGGTGCCACTGGGAATAGGACAGGAGACTTATAGTTGAGGAAGCAGTTAAGGAAGACTTCTTTGAGGAAGTGACTATTGAACTGAGAGCTAGAGGGTTAGCAGGACTTGATCAGGCAAAGAAGAAAGGGTGGGGGTGGGGAGAGAATCCTGGGCAGAGGGAATAGAATGTGCCAAAACTCTTGTTGAGAATGAGCACAGGGCATTCACAGAACTGAAAGATATTTTGGTGCCATGTGGAGGGTGGATGGTAGAGAGGTAAGGTTGATGTGAGAAGCCAGTTAGGAGAATACAGTGAGGATAGATCTCACATTAAGTGTTCTTACCTCAATAAACAAAACAGACAGTATGATAACTGATTCTCAAAGATGCAGTATTATTTGAATAAATCCAATTGCACAAATACTAGAACAACACCTCAATCTACCATTGATCTTATGTCATTAATGTACAAAATGAGTTAAACTGACAAAATCCCTTTGGAGATGTTTTGTCTAATACAGTAAACACTAGTCATAGCTATTGAGCACTCAGAATGTGGCTTATCTGAACTGAGATGTTCTATAAGTCTAAAACACACACTAGATCTTAAGGATGGTGTGAAAAAAGTTACAATAATTCATTAGTGTTTTGAGTGCCTGGGTGGCTCTGTAGGTTGAGTGTCTGCCTTCAGCTCAGGTCATGATCCCAGGGTTCTGGAATGGAATCCCATGTCAGGCTCCCTACTGAGCAGGGAATCTGTTTTTCCCTCTCCCTCTGCCCTCCCTGCCAACCCTCACTCATGCTCTCTCTCTCTCTCTCTCACTCACTCTCTCTGAAAAAAATGAATAAAATCTTAAAAAAAATCATTAGCTAATATCATTCTCAATGGGGAAAAGCTGAGAGCACACATATGCTTACTCTCATCACTGTTGTTCAATACAGTACTAGAAGTCTTAGCAACAGCAACCAGACAACAAAAAGAAATAAAAGGTATTCAAATTAGCAAAGAAGTCAAACTCTCTCTCTTTGAGATGACATGATCTTTATGTGAAAAATGGAAAAAATCTCCAGCACTAAATTACTAGAACTCATACAGCAATTCAGTAATGTGGCAGGATATAAAATCAATGCACAGAAATCAGTCGCTTTCCTATACACTAACAATCTAACTGTAGAAAGAAAAATTAGGGAATCAATTCCATTTACAATAGCGCCAAAAACCATAAGATACCTTGGAATAAACCTAGCCAAAGAGGTAAAGGATCTGTATTCTAGAAACTACAGAACCCTTATGAAAGAAATTGAAGAAGACATAAAAAGATGGAAAAACTTTCCATGCTCATGGATCAGAAGAATAAACATCATCAAAATGTCTATGCTGCCGAGAGCAATCTATACTTTCAACACCATCCTGATCAAAATACCAGCAGCATTTTTCAAAGTACTGGCACAAATAACACTAAGATTTGTGTAGAACCAGAAAAGACCCAGAATCACCAATGAAATGTTGAAAAAGAAAAACAAAGCTGGGGGCATCACGTTGCCTGATTTCAAGCTATATTACAAAGCTGTAATCACCAAGACAGTGTAGTACTGACACAAAAACAGACACATAGATCAACGGAACATAATAGAGAGCCCAGATATGGACCCTCAACTCTATCTATGGTCAACTAATTTTTGACAAAGCAGGAAAAAATATCCAATGAAAAAAAGACAGTCTCTTCAATAAATGGTGCTGGGAAAATTGGACAGCTGCATACAGAAGAATGAAACTTGACCATTGCTTTATGTCATACAAAGAGATAAACTCTAAATGGATAAAAGACCTCAGTGTGAGGCAGGAATCTAGCAAAATCCTAGAGGAAACATAGGCAGTAACTTCTTCAACATTGGCCACAGCAACTTCTTTCAAGACACATCTCCAAAGGCAAGGGAAACAAAAATGAAAATGAACTTTTGGGACTTCATCAAGATCAAAAGCTTCTACACAGCAAAGGAAACAGTCAACAAAACAAAGAGGCAAAATACGGAATGGGAGAAAATATTTGCAAATGACACTATAGACAAAGGGCTGATATCCAGGATCTATAAAGAACTCTTCAAACTCAACACACACAAAAGAGATATTCACATCAAAAAATGGGCAGAAGACATGAACAGACACTTCTCCAATGAAGATGTACAAATGGTTATCAGACACATGAAAAAATACTAATCATCACTAGTGATCAGGGAAATTCAAATCAAAACCACATTGAGATACCACCTTACACCAGTTAGAATGGCAAAAATTGACAAGGCAAGAAACAACAAGTATTTGGAGGGGATGTGGAGAAAGGGGAACCCTCTTACACTGTTGGTGGGAATGCAAGTTGGTGCAGCCACTTTGGAAAACAGTGTGAAGATTCCTTAAGAAATTAAAAATAGAGCTTCCCTATGACCCTGCCATTGCACTACTGGGTATTTACCCCAGAGATACAGATGTAGTGAAAAGAAGGGCCATCTGTACCCCAATGTTCATAGCAGCAATGGCCACAGTCGCCAAACTGTGGAAAGAGCCAACATGCCCTTCAACAAATGAATGGATAAAGAAGACCTGGTCCATATTGACAATGGAATATTACTCAGCCTCAGAAAGGATGAATACCCAACTTTTGGATCAACATGGATGGGACTGGAGGAGATTATGCTGAGTAAAGTAAGTCAAACAGAGAGAGTCAATTATCATATGGTTTCACTTATTTGTGAAACATAAGGAATACCATGGAGGACACTAGGAGAAGGAAGAGAAAAATGAAGGAGGGAATCAGAGAGGGAGATGAACCATAAAAGACTATGGACTCCAGGAAACAAACTGAGGGTTTCAGAGGGGAGGGGGTTGGGAGGATGGATGAGACTGGTGATGGGTATTAAGAAGGGCATGTATTAAAATTCTCGCCAAAATACTAGCCAATAGGATTCAACAGTACATTAAAAGGATTATTCACCACGACCAAGTGGGATTTATTCCAGGGCTGCAAGGTTGGTTCAACATCCGCAAATCAATCAATGTGATACAACACATTAATAAAAGAAAGAACAAGAACCATATGATACTCTCCATAGATGCTGAAAAAGCATTTGACAAAGTACAGCATCCCTTCCTGATCAAAACTCTTCAAAGTGTAGGGATAGACGGCACATACCTCAATATTATCAAAGCCATCTATGAAAAACCCACCACAAATATCATTCTCAGTGGAGAAAAACTGAAAGCTTTTCCGCTAAGGTCAGGAACACGACAGGGATGTCCGTTATCACCACTGCTATTCAACATAGTACTAGAAGTCCTAGCCTCAGCAATCAGACAACAAAAAGAAATTAAAGGCATCCAAATCGGCAAAGAAGAAGTCAAACTATCACTCTTCGCAGATGATATGATACTATCTGTGGAAAACCCAAAAGACTCCACTCCAAAACTGCTAGAACTTGTACAGGAATTCAGTAATGTTTCAGGATATAAAATCAATGCACAGAAATCAGTTGCATTTCTCTACACCAACAACAAGACAGAAGAAAGAGAAATTAAGGAGTCCATCCCATTTACAATTGCACCCAAAACTATAAGATACCTAGGAATAAACCTAACCAAAGAGACTAAGAATCTATACTCAGAAAACTATAAAGTACTCATGAAAGAAATTGAGGAAGACACAAAGAAATGGAAAAATGTTCCATGCTCCTGGATTGGAAGAATAAATATTGTGAAAATGTCTATGCTACCTCAAGCAATCTACACATTTAATGCAATTCCTATCAAAGTACCATCCATTTTTTTCAAAGAAATGGAACAAAGAATCCTAAAATTTATATGGAACCAGAAAAGACCTCGAATAGCCAAAGGAATATTGAAAAAGAAAGCCAAAGTTGGTGGCATCACAATTCCGGACTTCAAGCTCTATTACAAAGCTGTCATCATCAAGACAGCATGGTACTGGCACAAAAACAGACACATAGATCAATGGAACAGAATAGAGAGCCCAGAAATAGACCCTCAACTCTATGGTCAAATCATCTTCGACAAAGCAGGAAAGAATGTCCAATGGAAAAAAGACAGCCTCTTCAATAAATGGTGTTGGGAAAATTGGACAGCCACATGCAGAAAAATGAAATTGGATCATTTCCTTACACCACACACGAAAATAGACTCAAAATGGATGAAGGATCTCAATGTGAGAAAGGAATCCATCAAAATCCTTGAGGAGAACTCAGGCAGCAACCTCTTCGACCTCAGCCGCAGCAACATCTTCCTAGGAACATCACCAAAGGCAAGGGAAGCAAGGGCAAAAATGAACTATTGGGATTTCCTCAAGATCAAAAGCTTTTGCACAGCAAAGGAAACAGTGAACAAAACCAAAAGACAACTGACAGAATGGGAGAAGATATTTGCAAATGACATATCAGATAAAGGGCTAGTGTCCAAAATCTAAAAAGAACTTAGCAAACTCAACACCCAAAGAACAAATAATCCAATCAAGAAACGGGCAGAGGACATGAACAGACATTTCTGCAAAGAAGACATCCAGATGGCCAACAGACACACGAAAAAGTGCTCCATATCACTCGGCATCAGGGAAATACAAATCAAAACCACCATGAGATATCACCTCACACCAGTCAGAATGGCTAAAATTAACAAGTCAGGAAATGACAGATGCTGGCGAGGATGCGGAGAAAGGGGAACCCTCCTACACTGTTGGTGGGAATGCAAGCTGGTGCAACCACTCTGGAAAACAGCATGGATGTTCCTCAAAATGTTGAAAATAGAACTACCCTATGACCCTGCAATTGCACTGCTGGGTATTTACCCTAAAGATACAAACGTAGTGATCCGAAGGGGCACGTGCACCCGAATGTTTATAGCAGCAATGTCTACAATAGCCAAACTATGGAAAGAACCTAGATGTCCATCAACAGACGAATGGATAAAGAAGATGTGGTATATATACACAATGGAATACTATGCAGCCATCAAAAGAAATGAAATCTTGCCATTTGCGACGACGTGGATGGAACTAGAGGGTATCATGCTTAGCAAAATAAGTCAATCGGAGAAAGACAACTATCATATGATCTCCCTGATATGAGGGAGAGGAGATGCAACATGGGGGGTTGAGGGGGTAGGAGAAGAGTAAATGAAACAAGATGGGATTGGGAGGGAGACAAACCATAAGTGACTCTTAA
Organism: Lutra lutra; assembly: GCF_902655055.1. Taxonomy (NCBI): domain Eukaryota; kingdom Metazoa; phylum Chordata; class Mammalia; order Carnivora; family Mustelidae; genus Lutra; species Lutra lutra. The sequence goes on from NC_062280.1 coordinate 142,292,723, forward strand.
TCTCACAAAACAAACTGAGGGTTGATGGGGAAAAGGGGTTGGGAGAGGGGGTGGGGTTATGGATATTGGGGAGGGTATGTGCTATGGTGAGTGCTGTGAAGTGTGTAAACCTGGCGATTCGCAGACCTGTACCCCTGGGGATAAAAATATATGTTTATAAAGCTGTAAAAAAAAAAAAAAAAAGAAGAAGAAAGAAAAAAGAAAGGATGAATACCCAAGTTTTGTAGCAACATGGACGGGACTGGAAGAGATTATGCTGAGTGAAATAAGTCAAGCAGAGAGAGTCAATTATCATATGGTTTCACTTATTTGTGGAGCATAACAAATAGCATGGAGGACAAGGGGAGATGGAGAGGAGAAGGGAGTTGAGGGAAATTGGAAGGGGAGGTGAACCATGAGAGACTATGGACTCTGAAAAACGATCTGAGAATTTTGAAGGGGTGGGGGGTGGGAGGTTGGGGGCACCAGGTGGTGGGTATTGTAGAGGGCACGGATTGCATGGAGCACTGGGTGTGGTGCAAAAATAATGAATATTGTTATGCTGAAAAAAATTAAAAAATTAAAAAAAAAAAAGAAGGGTATGTATTGCATGGAGTGGTGGGTGTTATACATGAACAAAGAATCATGGAACACTACATCAAAAACTAATATATTATATTGTGACTCACATAATTTAAAAATGCATTAGTGTTTTAATACTGTTCATTTTTCTAGTATTTTAGATACACTTGAGTTTTAAAAAAATTATTAAAGTTAATTTCATATATTTCTTTTTATCCTTTTTAATGGGGCCACTAGAAAATTTAAGGTAACACTAGCCTAAATTGTATTTCTCTGGGCAATGAGTACTGCCTTTGAGTGTGAGCCATGTTTGCCTTAGATAGTATAAAAGAAGATAATGGTACAGTCACTTTGGAAGATAGTTTGGAGATTTCTTATAAAACTAAGCACACTCTTCTCATACAACCCAACAATCACAGTCCTTGGTATTTACCCAAGGAGTTGAGAATTTAGATATACACAAAAACTTGCACATGGATATTTACGACACTGTGTTCCTAACTGTCAAACCCTGGAAGCACCCAAGATGTCCTTTAATAGGTGGATGGATGAATAAACTGTGGTACATCCAGATAACAGAATATTATTCAGTGATAAAAAGAAATGATCAAGCCAATAAAAGACATAGAAGAATCTTAAATGTCTATTACTAAATGAAAGAACCCAATCTGAAAGGCTTTCAAATATATGAAATTCTGGGAAAGGCAAAACTATAGAGACAATAAAAAGATAATGGGTTGCCAAAGACTAGGGGGGGAGACTGAGATAAATAGGAGGAGGAGAACAGAAGATTTTTAGGGCAGTGAAAATACTCTGTATGATTCTAAGATTGGTTGGCATATGTCATTATACATTTGTCCAAAACCATTGAATGTGCAATACAGAGAGTGAACATTAATGTAAATTAAGGTAAATGATATGTACCACTCTGGGGGGTAATGTTGTATTGATACTGATATCAGTAAAAGTATTTAAATAAAAACACATATGAACATTATAAAAACTGGTAATTCAGTAATTTTTTTTGTAAAATTGGTACAGAAGAAATTTGTAGGCTTGTTAATATTTATTGCAGAAGTTTAAAAAAGAGTGTGTTGAAGCTTTTCATATTTGTGTTTTGTAAAACGTTGACAATGGTTTGAAATAGTAATCATGAGAGCATTTCTTATGACTTACTACTCTTTATTATTTGTTTTCCTCACTCTAATAAGTTGAGTAAAATCTGGTTTAGTTCTTCTACATTAAAAAAAAGGCTGTGGGGCAGTGGTGCTGGGAGCCTCAGGGGCACGGCACTGTTACTTGCAGTCGGGCAGCGGCACAGCGCAGAGCACACATCGCGCCTTAGCAGCAGCAACAACAGCAGCAGAGGCACCCCCCACCATTACAGCCCCTGTGATGGTGCAGCCACCCTTGCTCCCTCTCTCTTCTTCCCTTCTCTCTCACCATGGCTGATCAGCTGACCAAAGAACAGATTGCTGAGTTCAAGGAAGTCTTTTTGTCTGTTTTTGTTTGTATACTTCAAAAATCTTACCTTTGGGGCCCATTTGGGCTGGGCCTTCTCTTTTATTTTATCTTTCTTTTTTTTTTTCCTGTCTCTTTCTTTCTTTTCTTTTTTCTTTCTTTTTGGTGGGGACTCTCGATTGCTCAGAAGCGTTCCAGGGTGCACCTTGCCCTTACCATGGTTGATATATTCAGCTAAACATCCGTTCAGCCATCTCTCACCAAAATGACTAGGAGAAGGAATGCCCAACAGAAGAAAAATTCAGAGACTGGGCCCTCTCCATCAGAGCCATCGGATATGGACATAGACAGTATGTCAGAAAGGGAATTCAGGCTAACAATTAACCAGGCAATAGCTAGGTTGGAGAAAGCCTTTGATGACAAAATGGAATTGATTAGGGCAGAAGTGAAAGCCACCAGGGATGATGTTAACTGCTCTCAATGAGTTCCAACCTAATCTAAATTCTCTAAAAGCTACGGTAACTGAGGCAGAAGATGGAATTAGTGATTTGGAGGAAAAACAGGGGAAAAGGATCATAAGGAAGCCTGGAACAAACAGCTTAGAAGCCATGAAAACAGAATTAGGGAAATAAATGACTCGACGAAACATTCCAATGTCAGAATTATTGGAATCTTTGGGGAGGGGGGAGAAAAAAAGAAGACTAGAAGATACAGTTGAACAAATTCTCCATGAAAATTTTCCAAATCTGGTGAATGCAACCAGTGTTCATGTACTAGAGGCAGAAAGGTCTCCCCCCAAAATCATAGAATCTGGAAAGAACTCAAGACACCTTATTGTGAAAATGATGAATCATAATTGTAAATAGGAGCTCTTGAAAGGAGCTAGGGTGAAGAAATTCCTTACATACAGAGGAAAGCCCATCAGAATAACATCAGACCTGTCTACAGAAACCTGGCAAGCCAGAAAAGGCTGGCAAGATGTATTCAGGGCACTAAATGAGAAGAACATGCAGCCAAGAATACTTTATCCAGCAAGACTGACATTCAAAATGGATGGAGATATAAAGAGCTTCCAAGACCGGCAAGGTTTAAAAGAGTATGTGACCACTAAGCCAACACTGCAGGAAATATTAAGGGGGGTTCTATAAAAGATGAAAAAACCTAAGAATATAATTGAACAGAAATATATGGAGACAATCTATAGAAATAAAGACTTCACAGGTAACACGATGTCAATAAAAACATATCTCTCAATAATCACTCTCAATGTGAATGGCCTAAATGCACCCACAAAATGACAAACAGTTGCAGATTAGATAAAATGACAGGACCCATCCATATGTTGTCTACAAGAGACCCATTTTGAACCTAAGAATACATCCAGACTGAAAGTGAAGGGATGGAGAAGCATCTTTCATTCCAATGGGCCTCAAAAGAAGGCTGGGGTAGTGATTCTCATATCAGATAAATTAGATTTTAAATGAAAGACTATAGTCAAAGATACAGAAGGACACCACATCATTCTTGAAGGATGTATCCACCAAGAAGATCTAACAATTATAAATATTTATGCCCCCAATATGGGAGCAACCAATTATATAAGAAAACTGTTAATCAAGATAAAGAGTCATACTGATATAATACATTAATAGTAGGAGATCTTCACATGCCACTCTCAGTAATAGACAGATCATCCAAGCAGAAAATCAATAAAGAAACAAGAGCATTGAATGACACACTGGACTGGATGGACCTCATAGATATATACAGAACATTCCACCCTAAAACAACAGAATATTCATTCTTCTCAAGTGCACATGGAACCTTTTCCAGAATAGACCACATACTGGGTCACAAATCAGGGCTCAAATGATACCAAAAGTCTGAGATTATTCCCTGCATATTCTCAGATGACAATGCTTTGAAACTGGAGCTCAACTACAAGGAAAAGTTTGGAAGGAATTCAGATACCTGGAAGCTTAAGACCACTTGGCTTCTGAATGCTTGGATCAACTAGGAAATCAAAGAAGAACTTAAACCATTCATGGAAACCAATGAGAATGAGACACTTCGGTCCAAAACCTATGGGATACAGCAAAGGCGGTCCTACAGGGGAAATACATAGCCATGCAAGCCTCTCTCAAAAAAATTGAAAAATCCAGAATTCACTAGCTATCTCTACACCTTAAGGAACTGGAGAATCAACAACAAATTAAGCCAACTCCACACACAAGAAGGGAAATAATCAAGATTAGAGCAGAGATCAATGAGATAGAAACCAGAGATACAGTAGAACGCATCAATGAAACTAGAAGCTGGTCTTTTGAAAGAATCAATAAGATCGATGAACCATTGGCCAAACTAATCCAAAAGAAAAGAGAGAAGGCCCAAATTAATAAAATTATGAATGAAAAGGGAGAGATCACAACTAACACCAAGGATATAGAAACGATCATCAGAAATTATTATCAACAGTTAGATGCCAATAAGTTAAGCAACCTAGATGAAATGGATACATTCCTGGAAAACTATAAACTTCCAAAATTGAACCATGAGGAAATTGACAACCTGAATAGACCAATATCTAGTAATGAGATTGAAGTAGTGATCAAAAACCTCCCAAAAAACAAGAGCCCAGGACCTGACAGATTCCCTGGGGAATTCTACCAAATTTTCAAAGAAGAAATAACACCTGTTCTTCTGAAGCTGTTTCAAAAAAATAGAAACAGAAGGAAAACTTCCAGACTCTTTTTATAAAGACAGCATTATCCTGATCCCCAAACCAGGCAAAGACCCCACCAAAAAGGAGAATTTCAGACCAATATCACTGATGAATATAGATGCTAAGATTCTCAACAAGATCCTAGCAAATAGGGTCCAATAGCACATTAAAAAGATTATCTACCATGACCAGGTGGGATTGAATCCCTGGGTTTCAAGGATGGTTCAACATTTGCAAATCAATCAATGTGACAGAACAAATCAAAAAGAGAAGAGAGAAGAACCACATGGTCCTCTCAATTGATGCAGAAAAAGCATTTGACAAAATTCAGCATCCGTTCTTGATTAAAACGCTTCAAAGTATAGGGATAGAGGGAGCATTCCTGAACTTCATAAAATCCATCTGTGAAAAACCCACAGCAAATAGCATCCTCAATGGGAAAGAGCTCACAGTCTTCCCGTTGAGATCTGGAACACGACAAAGATGCCCACTCTTATCACTCTTGTTCAACATAGTATTAGAAGTCCTAGCAACAGCAATCAGACAACAAAGAGAAATAAAATGTATCCAAATTGGCAATGAAGAAGTCAAACTCTCTCTCTTCACAGATGACATGATACTTTATAGGGAAAACCCAAAAGACTCCACCCCCAAACTACTAGAATGCATACAGCAATTCAGTAATGTGGCAGGATACAAAGTCAATGTACAGAAATCAGTTGCTTTCTTATACACTAACAATGAAAATACAGAAAGGGAAATTAGAGAATTGATTCCATTTACTATAGCACCAAGAACCATAAGATATCTGGGAATAAATCTAACCAAAGAGGTAAAGGATCTGTACTCAAGGAACTACAGAACACTCATGAAAGAAATCGAAGAAGACACAAAAAGATGGAAGACCATTCCATGCTCATGGATCAGAAGAATAAACATTATTAAAATGTCTATATTGCCTAGAACAATCTATACTTTCAATACCATTCTGATCAAAATTCCACTGGCATTTTTCAAAGAGCTGGAGCAAACAATCCTAAAATTTGTATGGAATCAGAAGAGACCCTGAATTGCTAAGGAAATGTTGAAAAAGAAAAACAAAACTGGGAGCATCACGTTGCCTAATTTCAAGCTTTACTACAAAGCTGTGGTCACCAAGACAACATGGTAGGGGCATAAAAACAGACACATAGACCAGTGGAACAGAGTAGAGAGCCCAGATATGGACCCTCAACTCTGTGGTCAAAAAATCTTCGACAAAGCAGGAAAAAATATACAGTGGAAAAAAGACAGTCTCTTCAATAAATGGTGATGGGAAACCTGGACAGCTATATGTAGAAGAATGAAACTCGAACATTCTCTTATACCATACACAAAGATAAACTCAAGATGGATGAAAAACCTCAACGTGAGGCAGGAATCCATGAGAATCATAGAGGAGAACACAGGCAGTAACCTCTTTGATATCAGCCACAGCATCTTCTTTCAAGATATGTCTCCAAAGGCAAAGGAAACAAAAGTGAAGATGAACTTTTGGGACTTCATCAAGATCAAAAACTTCTGCACAGCAAAGGATACAGTCAACAGAACAAAGAGACAACCCGTGGAATGGGAGAAGATAATTGCAAATGACAGTACAGACAAAAGGCTGATATCCAGGATCTATAAAGAACTTCTAAAACTGAACACACACAAAACAGATAATCATATCAAAAAATGGGCAGAAGACATGAACAGACACTTCTCCAATGAAGACATACAAATGGCTATCAGACACATGAAAAAATTTTCATCATCATTAGCCATCAGGTAGATTCAAATCAAAACCACATTGAGATACCACCTTACACCAGTTAGAATGGCTAAAATTAGCAAAACAGGAAACAACATTTGTTGGAGGAGATGTGGAGAAAGGGGAACCCTCTTACACTGTTGGTGGGAATGCAAGTTGGTGCAGCCACTTTGGAAAACAGTGTGAAGATTCCTTAAGAAATTAAAAATAGAGCTTCCCTATGACCCTGCCATTGCACTACTGGGTATTTACCCCAGAGATACAGATGTAGTGAAAAGAAGGGCCATCTGTACCCCAATGTTCATAGCAGCAATGGCCACAGTCGCCAAACTGTGGAAAGAGCCAACATGCCCTTCAACAAATGAATGGATAAAGAAGACCTGGTCCATATTGACAATGGAATATTACTCAGCCTCAGAAAGGATGAATACCCAACTTTTGGATCAACATGGATGGGACTGGAGGAGATTATGCTGAGTGAAATAAGTCAAGCAGAGAGAGTCAATTATCATAAGGTTTTGCTTATTTGTGGAGCATAAGAAATAACACGGAGGACATGGGGAGATGGAGAGGAGAAGGGAGTTGGGGGAAATTGGAGGGGGAGATGAACCATGAGAGACTATGGACTCTGAAAAACAATCTGAGGGTTTTGAAGGGTCAGGGGTTGGCAGGTTGGGTGAGGCTGGTGGTGGGTATTAGGGAGGGCATGTATTGCATGGAGCACTGGGTGTGGTGAATAAACAATGAATTCCGGTAAACTGAAAAGAAATTTAAAAAATAATAATTTTTTAAAAAGGCTGTGGATAAGAGGAAAGGAGGTATATGAGAACTCTGTACTTCCCGCTCAATTTTGCAATGAACCTAAAACTGCTCTTAAAAAGCAGTACACACATACACACACACACACACACACACACACACACACACAGCAATACAAAACAAACCACCCCTTTCATCATGATTTAAGTAATTGTGATTCAATGAACTTAGTAACACACATACTGGCACACATCCTAATTTGAGAATTTCTGATGTTGGTTTGACAAATAAGGGATTTTCTAAAGGTTTCCAGCTCACTTGCCACTCTCAAAGAGTCAGTCATCTGGACTCTTCCAGAAGTTACAAAATAAACCGTTTACAGAAATGCTTGGCATCCAGCAGGGGCTGAGTTGAAAAGTGGAGATGCAGCAGCACTGCTTCCCTTCGGCCCTGTCCCTGCGGCAGGAACCGTTGGAGCAGACATTCTCCCACAGCCATGCCTCTCCCCCTCTCCTGATCAGGAAGATGAAGGATGCTAATGCTTCTCAAGAATCCAGTGGGCTCTGAAAAACATGAGGGGTCTGAAGGGGCGGGGGCTGAGAGGTTGGGGAACCAGGTGGTGGGTATTGGAGAGGGCACGTATTGCATGGAGCACTGGGTGTGGTGCAAAAACAATGAATACTGTTATGCTGAAAATAAATTTAAAAAATTAAAAAAAAAAAAAGAATCCAGTGGGCATTTGACAAATGACAAAAATTTTTCAATAAGTGTGTCTCTGGGAACTAATGCAAATAAAGAAAGCTCTGAGCAAACTGCTTTTTATAGCAAACAAAAATTAAAGTAGGTTAAGCTAAAAATTGTGACCTGAGTATAGCTATTTACAAAAATCTCTCAGTCATATATCAAACATATCAAGTTCTAAGTTGAAAATTTATACACACTTTACAAAACCCACTAGTTCCTTGGAAAGAACCTAAATTTTCCATGTGTATACTATATAAATCTCCCAAGTGTAAGCAACGCATTTGTCTTCATTTAGCCTTCAACCGCCGCTTCATTCCCAAGGAATTGCTTGGCTATTTAAATATAACTTACTTCTGGGGTAGTACAGTTTCTCAGCACAATGTTTAACTTCCCAGAAGCCTGAGGTTTGAAAGGAAAATGTGGACAGTCCTGGGCGATTATGGATAAATTGTATTTAGGTTCATACAATTTTCAAAAATTGCCCTAGGGATACAAATGACCATGCATAGATGTGATATCCATGCCGAGATGGGTATGGAGAGGCCATTACACCTATTCTCCTGCCTTCACATGGGACTCCACCATCCACTGGCCTGGGTCCTATTGGGTCGAACTCACAGGACAGTTTTGAAGTGGGACACTAAGGGAGAAGTCTACTGCAGGCAGGGTGCTCTCAGGACATTGAAACCACAGAGGTATCTTAACAGGCAACTTAATACAGACAATTGTGAAGCAAGTTTTAGAGAATTTCAAAGACAGAAGGGATACAGTGAGGTCTCACAGAGGAAGTAAACAAGCAAGCAGCTACCACCCCTGGGAATGAGGGAAGAGAGTGGGATGAAAAGCTTGGAGGAGGAGTCTTGTGGAACTGGGACCACACCTGGGAGGAGAGAGGCTGCACGCTGGAGCTGGCTTCTCCCAGGGTGGTAGCCAGGGTACTTCTGAGGGCGTGGAAGAAACTGCTGGTGTGAAACCAACTGCTATATGAAGAACCAGTTCTGGAGTGACGTTAACAGCAATAGGAAGCGACATGGGGAGGAGTAACTTTCTTCTCCCTTCTTCCTTCTAGTTTCTAGCAAAGAACCACACAGAGAGCTTAATGGCAAATACATACATACATAAATAAATAAATAAATAAATAAATAAATAAAATTAAAATAAAATAAAAAATCACAGTGTGATTTATGGATCTCAGCCCGAGGGTCCCAAAGCAGAGTAAGGAGGGGGGTTTGTCCTGAAAGCTAAAGTCCAATAACCCACATAACAGCCACATGAAAGCTGGTGAGGCTTTACAGTTGGGGTATTCATCCAAATAACTCTGTGAAAAGAAGGTCTGTCTGGGTACAGGATAGCAGGACAGAAAGCGAGGAATCAGTTGAGTTGAAATGTAAAGCTGGATTAGGGTGGTTCATCATGGAAAACAGACAAGTGCAAGCATTCCGTCAGCACATCAACTACCGAAAGGCTCGTCTATAAGATTCCTTTATGAAAAATTTCAGTCCCTTCAAAGTGGAGATAACTGCAGCAAAGTGAATGAGCTTGTCTCTCTGTTCTTTCTTTCAAAGTTTATCTGCACCTTAAGCCAAAACAACAACAACAACAACAACAAAGAAACAAACCCCAACAAAACAACAAAAACACCTCCCCAACCAGAAAACAAAAGCAGCTTTGTCTCCTATTAACACAAAGACCCTGCTAACATTTTGAAATTACTGCTTCAGGGTCTGTGGTGCTTCTTAGGTGACCGCATCCTTTCTCTTGTCTCAGTGATTTTGTTCTTCCAGGTGTATCAGGAAGACCACTTGGAGACATTATGAGAGAAGGGGAATTGGTGCTCTCGTTTTCCTAAATATAGTACTCTAGACTTAGCAGGTGTAGACAGGAGTAGACACTGGAACAACGTGTCCCATCCTCTAGGACCTGGAGTTCCTCACATTCATACCAGAAAATGAATCATGTATTAAAATACCATCACCACTCTGTTTTCCTCCCAGTCATATGCGCATTACTGCTTTAACCCTAGCTTTCTTCCTGGGCTGCAGTGAAAGGGAAGTGGGCAAAGATTTCTACACTTCACTGTGAATGGACTTATATTTATAGCTATGTTTAATCATCAAACTGTCAGGAAAAAGGGAGCTATCCTTCTAATCGGTATCTATCCCATATTCCCCCAAAACACATGCACACATACACAACTGCATGCACATAATAAAATGATCTTCTGTAAAAAGAGCAGGACACCTGCTGACACTGAATATTGTCAGAAAATATAAAAATGAAGACATACGAGCATAACAATCAGACACATATGGATGTTAGAGGCAAAGAGAGAAAGTGGAAGTCACAGCCTGCCTCATCCATTCACGTCAGAGTAGAATGAATCATAGCAGCAACTGGGATAGTGACTCAAACAGTAATCTGAAAAGAACTTTTCCAAGGAGAGGATGAGAAGAGGAGCTGGCAACTCTGCAACCCTTGAAAGGATAGGTTCATGCAAAACTAGTGGGCCTTATGTGGCCAACTGACCTGTAACAATGAACTGTTATCAGGTGTTTCTGCAAGTCAATTTGATGACCTTCCTCCTCATTCTAAAGATGGGTAAGAAAAAGTCAGTTAATGGTGGGTCTCTTTAAGCCACCACTTCCTAAAGGAGATGACAAGATACCCTCAGCTGGGATTATAAACCCAGAGATGTAGCTGATTAAGGGGTGATCTCTCACTAGAAGACTGGTTACCCCTTAGTAATCCTGAAAGAAACAAAAACAGCCACTGAATTTAATCACAGATGGTAGTTTCTAGAAAGAATGAAGGAAACCAGAAATGAAAAATCCTTGTAAATCACTAATTTCTCAAAACTCCAATCAAAGTGACTCACTCTTCCAGTCATCTTCACCCAACAGGGGTCTGTGGAGGGAAGCTTCAGCCCTTCCAGGATCTAGCATGGCTATGGAACAAATCAGGACCACAGAACAGAGGTTCACAGACATTTGTCTCCTTCACAAAACCTGGAAGCCCATGTCTTAGGGGAGATGGCAGGGGAAGGAGGAACACAGAGGCAATGCTTTCAGCTGCTTAGGCTTCTGTAATCAACAACCTAATCCAATGAGGCTTCCAATGGGATCCTGGCTTCTGGTTGTCAGTTTACTTCCACTAAAAATATTTCACCTAGAAGACCTTTATGAGAAGGAATTCTCACTGGCTGGTCCCAAGACATACACAGTGAGCCTCTGAGAAGGAGAGAACTCTTTCAGAATCAGAGATAGCTGATGGCCAGAAGGTGTTTCATTCCTATTCTCCGAGTACGGAGACCAAAAGGAGCATTTGGGCATTTGGTTCAAAGAGTGACTCACTAAGGATTCCTTGAAAACATTCCTCTTTTGGCTTTTGTGACATTAACAATTTCCTTCCTATACTACAGCTCCTTCCCAGGATGCTATACTCCTCTTCTTCCCATGGAGATAAAAGATGAGCTGCTCCCAAGTCCAGTCTTGGGCCTGCTTCTTATCCTGTCCTTCTACCACAGTGCAGGGGATCTCATCCCATGGTTTTAAATAAATCCCAGAAACCAACAATTCCAAGTTTGCCTGATCTCCCTCCTGATACTCACATACATGTTTTCAACACTTATTCAGTGTCTCCACTTGAATAGCTAACAGGTATGTCACATATGGTTAAAATAGAAATTCTGACTGCTCCCACTCCCTTCCCAGTTTGTTTCTAGGGATTCTTCCCAGTCTCAGTAACAAATCCTATTCTTGCTCAAGATGAAAACCTAGAAGTCATCTGTCACTCATCCCTTTATCAGTCCAGCAGTGTGAGTCTCACAGCTCTAAATACAATACAGATCTCCAATCCACCATTTCTCCCCGTCTGTACTGCTCTCCCTCTGATCCCAGCATCACCTCCTCCCTGGATTATGGCCATGATCTTAAAATGATCTCACTACTTCCGCTCATGAAATCTATAGCCTACTTTCCACACAGCTCTGCTTGAATGATTATTTAAAACATAAGTCAAATGGTATTACTCATGCTTTAAGCTCTCCAATGACTTCCTACCACACTGAAGAGTAAAATTTATGCTCCTTCCACAGTTTGCTAAACTCTGTGATATCTGCCCCTTGCCTCTCCTTCCAGCCTCACTTCACATTTCTTCTTCCTTTGGCTTTACTGCACCAACAGTCCCATGGTTCTATATTTTTTTTTCTCAAAATTCCAAGTTCATAACTATCCTAGGGCCTTTGCCTTTGAAGTTCTTTTTGCTTAGAACATTGCTTCTCCTTAGATCTTTGGACACCTAGCTTGTTTGCATTTGTGCCTTAGCCTGAAGGTCACCTCTTCAGAGAGGATTTCCCTGACAAAACCTCTAAAGTTTTAAAACTTTTAAGGATTTTAAGCTAAAGAGTTCTCACAAACACAATGGGCAGAGAGAAATTTCTTAACAGCTTGGTCCTGGGGACAGGACCCGGGAAGCCTCTGGATAACCCAGAAAGTGTTTTCTGCACATAAGACTAGAGATCAGAGGAATTTCCTTCTCTTAGGAAGTCTTCAGAAAGTTCCAGAAGTGTCACAGTCTTTATCACTAGAGTTTCTGGAAAAAGACTAAGACCCAGGAAAGTGCATGCTCATCTTACAAGGAGGTGAGATTCAGTGATTTGCCTTGCAAAGAGATCTTACTGCTAGGCAGGGATGAAAATAAAAGATGCAAATACAGAGGACCAGGATAAAGAGATCATGAAAAGTCTGGCCATGTTTATGGCCTAGTTAATAAAGGAGACAAAATGTACTAAAAAGGAGAGAAAGAAATTCAGGACATAGATGAGGAGAAGACCTTCAAAAACAGTGGATAATTAGTTTAAACTTTCTTTTCAATTTCTCTTGGAGCTAAAGGTAAATAAATGACAGCTTGACCTCCTGAAAAGAATTGCTGGCAGCTGGAAAATAAAGAAGAAAACTCAAACAGCATTTCTCCAAACGGGACCAGCTACTGAGCAAAAGGCTGTCACATGAAATTAGACTGGGGAATTTATTTACCAGCCAAATTCTGTGCTAGAGGCAAAGAAGGGGCTGCTTAAATCAACTAGACTAGGCTTACCACAGGTAATGGAGCTTGGAGGGTGAATTTTGAAGACCTTCCCACAAGGCAGAATAGAACAGGCTGGAGAGAGACTGCTGGGGTACCTGTTACCATCAACAGAAAGTGACCATGATTCTCTTAAGGGAAGGACAATTGGGTGGTAAATCCTTCTGTCAGTATGCCAGTGCTGAGTCCATCTGTAATTGGGTCCAGGCTATGGGGTGAGAAGTTGGGCATGTCAAGCAGGGTGATGTAAGTGATTAAAATATGGAATCTGTGACTCCTAACCTCTCAGAGTGCGTGAGCTGTTGGCCTCACTCAAGGTGTCTGGTGTCTAGAATGACAGAGCAGGGAGATAACAGCTAAGGGGCCCAATGTCAGGACTGTCCCTAAGGAGTAACTAAAAATACCACATATGAGTGAAGCATCTTGGGTTCTCAACAACTATGCTCTTCACAAGTTAAAGTTCTAATTCTGAATAACTCCATTTAAAACTACGTGCGTTTCATTTTTCTTAAAGGAAAAAAATTGTTTGTTTTTCCTCATGATAAAACTAACTCCTTGGTTAATATATGAAGGTGGGATTAATATTCTGTGATCAGATGCCTTGGTCTTTCGGAAAGTAAATAAAACTGAAACTGGAGCAAAATTTCAGGGTTAATGTGTATGCACATTTGTGTGCTGTGGGCTGGCTATTTGCAATTTGTCTGGACTCTTTTGAAACTTTCTTTGTGGGGACACGTCATTCTCTGTTTCTCCTTTTGGGTCATGCTGGAGATAAAAACCCTATGAAAATCTTCAACACCAGCACAAGAGATACAATGAATATATCCTTTAGCCTGGAGATTTGCCAAAGAAATAGGTAGACCTTGCAAACTTAAAACTGTTAGTCTAAAATAACATACATACTTATCACTAAATTCTTCTGCGTTTTAGACTCAGTCTCTTCTGAATTTGAAAAAAGGTAGGAATGTGGGTTGTTTTTTTTTTTTAACATTTCACATTTTAGTTGTGATTTCCCTGATTTGAGGAGAGATTCCTTGTTAGATTCCTTGGATTTCAAACAAAATATCCCACTTTTTAAGGAAAGAACTCTCTTTGTGTCAAAAGCAGTATTTAGTGTCTTAGCAGGTTGGTTGGAGATTTAGGCACTGATAAAAAGGGGAAAAATTGTAATGGCAACATGCCAGCAGTTTGGAGTTGCCTGAAACTTTTTAAGCTTTGTAATAATTTTGGCCTAAAGCCACTACCTCCCAGCTTGGCAGAACAGGTGGAGGTAATAACTTCACAGCAATTTTCTAGGAGAAAGCACAGTATGAAGTAATTTTGAAAGGATTATGACACATTTTATTTTTAAATAAAAAGAAAAGGTGATGAAACATATGGTAGAATATCTGGGGAATCTTACATGATGTTTGCAATTGAATCAGGGAGGAATTTGTAAGTAAATTTGGCCTTTCATCTATTGAGGTGAAAAATGAGTTTTACCTCATTCTCAGTAGACAAACTACTTTAAAATATAAAACTATAGGTATGGGCAGGGCATCCTATAATTCACACACCAAACTTTGGCTACTGATATTCCAGCAAATAGAATCTCCTATGTTTCTGCATTTCTCTGTGCAAACACTTGGGGCCAGACCTCAAAATGACTTAAAATTCCACAAATATTTTAATATATATATAGTGAACAAAGAAGTGTAACTGAAATGTGCTATCGACACTTTTCTGTCACAGTGTGATTTTTGTGACCCCAGACCACATGTAAAAGCTCATAGAGAAATTATCAGATTTAAACTTTCTGGGTGAGAGTATTTATGTTATAATTGTGTGACACTTCTTATACTTTTTAACTGATGTATTCATTTTACCTTCTCAGGGCTATAAATATTGACATTAGATTAAAATTTGACCTGAAAACTGTTAATATACCAGAAATCTTTTCTAGTAATTTAATTGAAGCCTTTTAAATATCCCAAGGAGCATAGTTTGAGTTGGATATTCTTTGCCTAAGTCTCTCTCTCTCTTTTTTTACACCTTATTTTAACATCTGATGTTTCTGAAAGGGGCCTCTAAGTGGCTTAGTTGGTTAAGCGTTTACCTTCGGTTCAGGTCATGATCCCAGGGTCCTGAGGTCGAGTCCTGCATTTCCCTCTCCCTCTCTCTCTCTGTCTCTCATGAATAAATTCATAAAATCTTTTAAAAAAAAGTTTCTGAAGAAACATACCCCTTATTTTATGCTTCTGTACCCACACGGCAGACTAGCAAACTAATGTTCACTCAAGACAAATGGGCAAATGGACAACTATTATTTCCTGAAAGGTTTATAGCAGGCATAGAGAAAAAAAAAAGCCTTCGCAAAGAGATGAGTTTTTTAAATACTATTTTATTTTTTTAAAAGATTTTATTTATTTGTTTGAGAGAGAGAAAGAGAGAGAGCCACTGAGTACAAGCTCGGTGGGGAAGGGCCAAGGGAGAGCCAGAAGCAGACTCCCCACCGAGCAGGGAGCCCAAAGTAGGACTCGATCCCAGGACCCCAGGACCATGACTTGAGCCAAAGGCAATTGCTTAACTGACTGAGCCACCCAGGTCCCCCAACTATAATATTATAAAAACAAGGAGGGAAAGTATTGATCCTCAGTCTTTCTGGAATAAAATCAACCTTAAAAAGATCAATGACTTCATGAATGAGGTAATAGGAAAACAGATTTTAATATAAGGGATTCTAGTTGGTAGGCTGAGGACCAGATTCTCTTACATTTCCCTGTGGTTCCCTAGGGGGAAATGTCAGGATTTCTTTCTATTTGGGCAGCTAATGTTTGCTCTGAAGGTGCCAATGTGGAAGATCATTTGAAATTCTCATATTTTGGAGTTAATTCCAAGATGTGTAGACATAAAGGTAAAGTAAAAGAAAGAAGTAACAAAAAGGAAAATAGGAATCACAATCTCTGCTCTGTTTCTGGGGTGTTTTAGTTGTGAATCCACCTTTAATCACATTAATCCCATAGCCCCAAACCGGATAAAAGTGCAAGCTAAATGGATCATAGCAAGAATGTTCAAACACATGTTTGGTGCTGATGTTAAATAGGATAAATGTCAAATATACCAGGTGTAGATACACCTGTGTATAAATAAGCATGAACCCAGAGTCTGGAAACATCTCATACTGAAAAAGAATTAGAAGCAAAAGAAACAAAGGCTCCAGTGAGCTGTTCTGGACCTCCAGAGAGAGCAGTCCTATCTCTAGTCTCAGACAGGTTGGACATCTGCTCCGAGGCCCACGTTGCTGAGCACACTTCATCTGAGCAATGACAATAAAATTCACCTCACTGCACAGGAGAACCATCCCAAGAAAAGTAGCCCCACCACTTCTATCATATCATTCTGTTCAGTGTTTCTGCACCTGAAGCTAATGAAAATACTTATGTGTGTATGCACATATGTATGTGTTTCCATTCCCTACTCCTAGAGTACAAGCTCCAAGAAGAAGGGACATCATCTCTCTTCACCACTTGATCTTCAGTTCCCAGAACAATGATTAGAACAAAGAAGGTAGGTGTTTGCAGAATCACTAAGTGTCACTAAGTCACTAAGTGTTCTGGATGCACAAAAAAGGGGGAGCACTTTTTATATAACTATAGTAGACATGAAACCCATTTTTTGAAAAAGCCTGATTCACATGTGAAATTAAAACAGAGAACTATTGGTTGGTGCAAGCGAAGGCTATTTTGCAGTACAGAAAAAATGCAAGGTTTGAGTATTATATGAACTGTGAGGGGTGGGGAGGGATGCGGTGTAGTGAAAGGAAGAATGAAATAGGAGGATTCAACTTTAAATAGGAACTTGACCAATGAGCTGCTATTGTTCCAAGAAGGCAAGACTAACCAACAACCACTTCCTGCCTCTCATTGTATGTCCTATCTGGTTGATAGTGTTGGGTTCACTTCAGTTACCTTCTTAAGCCACAGCAAGACACCTGTAATTGCTTTTCTGGGTTACTCAGTTTTGATTAAGAATTCTATTTCTCCTGGGAAATTCAATGTGTACTCTAAATTTTAGTAGTGCATTTCTAGGCCTTTAAGGATTTCTAGCCATGATATTCCAATCCTATCTTCCTAGTGGAAAATTTAGACAATACATTGGAATACAAAACAATTTCTTGTTCTAGCAAACTCTCACATTCTGTGGATTCTCAGAAAAAGAAGATAGAACTCTGGAGTCTTGCTAAACCAGAATTTTCTTGCAGATAAGTCAGTTAGACTCATTTTCATTCGACTGGTATCTTCCGGTGAGCAAAAAAACCCAAGAGAATTAAAATTATTAAGATTAAGATATTTTCCATGACTATATAAGAAAACTTACATGATATAATATATCATACCATGTTACGAGTGCTATAGGTGTTTTCTTTTTTATACTTTTCTGTATTTTTCAATTTTCCTAAAAAGACAAGTTTAATTTAGAAAAAAGAAATAAGATTTGAAAATTTTTGATTTATAAAGGTCTGGAGGGATATAAATCCCTGAATGGAAAAATTTAAGTTCTATAAATTAAAAACACAATTTTAGAATGGAGACAAAGTCAAAATTGGTCTGATAATTTGCTCTTTTAAATAATTCCTCAATATTCTGTCTTATCAAATTTTTTTACTCAAGTATCTTTTTGCTCTAAGTGTTGGCTGGAGCAATATGAACACAAGATGTACAATTCTTTACACGTTTCTCATTAGTATTTTCTAATTTCAGTAAACTATTTCTTTTGTTGTTCTTTGCCACTTATCATACACTGTTTACAACCTTATCAACCATCTGCAAATAAAATCTATTGCTTTCAAGACAGTGTACCTCTCAAATGTTTTTAGTTTTAATTGCAATATTTTTCATGTTGAATCTGCTTAAGCCACATATTTTGTATTCAAGCAGATGTTCATGCTTATAATAAATGCTCATAATAAATATTCATGTTGAGTTTATGTGGCTCATAATTCCGTGTATTACAGATTTTTCAGATGAGGCTACAGACCTCATTTTCTTCTCACTTAAAAAATGCACCCAGAATAATATTTAAATTACAATTACACATCTAATAAAGATATACAGTCATTTGAACAACCTCTGCACTGTCAATTATTGACAGGAAAATATAAGCTGACACATGCTGGATTTATCTCTAACGGGCAATACAAGTGCCAGAATTCTGTATTAGCACAGTCTTTTCCTAGGATATTATCTGCCTTCAAGTTGTTTTTTTGTTTGTTTTGTTTTGTTTTTTGTTTTGTTTTGGTTTGGTTTTTAGATACTCTCCTGTCTCTTGTAAGGTAAAAACACAGTTTAAATATGTACTTTTTTCCCCCTTGTGCAGTCACGTGTATACCTCCATTTAGAGCAGGTAGATTTAAATCCTAAGTAATGATATGATGATTGGCAAACATGTGTTTTTGAGTATTACATAAATTTACAAGATTCAAATTTAATATAGACCAGGGATCCATCCCTTCTATGTGCTAAAATGCACCCTTGAAGGTGGCATTATAGTCATTTTTTAAGTCTTTTTTTTTTTTAGAGGAGTTTTGTATTCGCAGCAAAATTGTAAGGAAGTTATGGGGACTAACACACCCTGCCTCCACACATGTACAGCCTCTCCCGTTATTAATGTCTCCCTCCAGACTGGTACATTTGTCACAATTGATTAACCTGCACTGAGCATATCATAATCAGGAAAAATTCACAGTTTCTATTAGAATTCACTCTTGGTGTTGTGTGTTCTAAGGGCTTGGACAATGATATATCGTTCACAGTATCATACAGAATAAGTTCACTGCCGTGAAAATCCTCTGTGCTCTTCCTATTCATCTCTTCTTTCCCTACAACCCTTGGCAACCACTGTCTCCTCTCTTCATAATTTCGCCTTTTCAAGAATGTCCTCATAGTCAGGATCATATAGTATTAATGGCTTTCTCCCATAATTATATGCACTTATGTTTCCCCTTGTCTTTTCATGTCTTGATAGCTCCTTTCTTTTTGGTGCTAATATTCCACTGTATGGATACACCACTGTTTATTCATCCATTCACTTACTCAAGGACATCTTGGGTACTTCCAAGTTTTGGCAATTATGAATAAAGCTGTTGGAGCACTGGTGTGGCTCAGTCAGTTAAGTCAGCCAAGTCTGCTTGGCTCAGGTCACGATCCCTGGGTCCTGGGATTGAGCCTCACATTGGGCTCCCTGCTCAGTGGGGAGTCTGCTTCTCCTCCTGTGCCTCTCTCGGCTCATGCTTTCTCTTTGTCTCTCTCTCAAATAACAAATAACATCTTTTTTTTTTTTTTTAAGCTGCTATAAATATTGTGTGCTTGCTTTTATGTAAGTGTAAATTTTCAGTTCATTTGGGCCAAGAAGCTTGATTGCTGGAGTATATGGTAAGAATATATTTAGTTTTGTAAGAAGTCACCACATTATCTTGCAGAGTGAACCATACCATTTTGCATTCCCACCCGTAGAGAGTGAGAGTTCTTGTTGCTCTACATCCTCTCCAGCTTTTAGTGTTGGATTTTTTTGTTTTGTTTTTATTTTGGATTTTTGCCATCTAATGGGTGTATAGTGTTATCTTACTCCTGTTTTTTTTTAATTATTTATTTTGGAGAGAGAGAGAGAGAGAGAGTGAGTGGGGTGGAGGGGCAGAGGGAGAGAGAGATAGAGAAGCTCAAGCAGATTCTGTGCTGAGCACAGAATCTGATGTGGGGCTTTCTCAAGACCCTGAGATCATGGCCTAAGCTGAAACCAACAGGCAGACACTCAATGGACTGAGTCACCCAGGCACCCCTATCTTATTGCTGTTTTAATTTGCTTTTCCCTACTGACATGTCGTGAGCATCTTTTCATATGCTTATTTCTTATCTTCTTTGGTGAGGTGTCTGTTTATTTAGATCTTTTGCCTATTTTTTTTAAATTGGCTCTTTCTTTTTTTAAGATTTTCTTTATTTATTTGAGAAAGAGAGCATGCACACAAGCAGGGGAAGGGGCAGAGGGAGAGGGAGAAGTAGGCTCCCCACTGAACAGGGAAGCCCAATGTGGGGCCCAATCCCAGGACCCTGAGATCATGACCTGAGCTAAAGACAGATGCTAACTACTGATCCACCCACCCAGGTACCCCAGGTTCTTTATTTTCTTATTGAGTTTTAAGAATTCTTTTTTTTTAAGTTTTTATTTAAATTCCAGTTAGTTAACATACAATATAATAATATTTCAGGTGTAGAATTTAGTGATTATATACAACACCCACTGCTCATCACTACAAGTGCCCTCCTTAAGAATTCTTTATGTATTTTGGATAATAGTCCTTTATGAACTTCATATTTTGCAAATATTTTCTCTCAGTCTGTGGTTTGTTTTCTCATTCTCTTGATATTAGAATATTTTTAAAGTACTCTATAAACATATATACATACAGTTTTAAGTACAGAAAGTAGTTTTACATACATAATTTTATGTATTGTTCACAATAATCTCATACCACCAGTTTAGCCTCAGTTTCCTTTCCTGTGAAATGGGGATAATAATAGTATTTACTCCAAAGATGCTGTGAGAATTAAATGAGTAAACGTGTATGTAAAGAGCTTAGAACAGTGTTTATACATAGAAAGCACTATGAAAGTGTTAATATTATTATACTTGCTTTGCAAAGAAGAAAATGTGGCTCAGAATGATCACACAACTATTGAGAAGGGAAGCCATGGCTTGGTCCCAGATGCTCCAAATTTTCTTTGAACTGCAGCACTGAAGATGGAACAGAGGCAAAGGCTCGTGAAATTGCCCTTCTCTTTCACCACATGGATGAGGGGGGCCTCTGCCCTTCGCTGGTGACAAGCTTTTATAATCAATAACTAATTCCTTTGTATTTATGAGGCTTTTTGCCTCTGATCTGAGTAGCAGTATTAGTCCATTTTTCATTATTTGCTGGGGGATTGATCTTAAAGATTTAAAACGATGGAAGAGCTGTTAGAAATTACTTATTTCAGACTGTTTCATTCAGTGTCTAATAAGCTTTAAGTGGGGAAACTAACAAGGCCTAAGGGTTTCACTGACTTTTCCCATAATCCTTTCAGTCATGGGCACAAACATAACTGCAATTCAAGTCTCCATGTACTTAATTGGGTGTTCTTTCCGCTTCACCATCTGTTTCTTCCTTTCTTCCTTCCTGCCTGCCTGCCTTCCTTTCTTATCTTCCTTTCCTTTCTTTCTCTTTCTTTCTTTCTTTCTTTCTTTTCTTCTTCCTTCTTCTGTTCCATCTCCTGTCCTCCCTCACCTATTTTTACTCTTCCTTTCATTCTTCAACCCTTGTGCATATGAAATGTAACTAAGATAAAGGTATATTAAGGAGAGCCTGTGATGTGATGAGCACTGGGTGTTATAAGCAACTGATGAATACTGAACTCTACATCCGAAACTAATGATGTACTGTATGTTGGGTGATTAAATTTAAATAAAAACATTAAAAAAAAGAAATATGTTTAATATGCACACAAACATACCTTACAAGGAAAGTGCTCATGAATCATATCCAAGCCATGAAGTAGTACAGTATCACTGGCCCCCTGTAAGCCACCATGTACTGCTCTTTGATCATAAATCTTTTCTTCCTTCACTACACCCACCAGTCTGCCTCCACTCAAGCTAAACACTGTCCTGAATTGTCAGAATCATCATGAACTCACTCTTTTAGTTTCACTATGTATGTAACATTTTCATAGTTTTATCATCTATGGGCACATCTATGTATTTAATATAATTTAGTCTTGTCTATTTTTACAGGTGTATTGAGGTATAATTAATATACAACAAACTGCATATACCCTGTAAATTTGATTCATTTTGACATAGGTACACACCCTTGAAACCATCATCATAATCATCATAATAAACATATCCATCATCCCAAAGTTTCCTTGTGAATTTATATTTTCTCTTTCAGGTCCCTCCTTGCTCCCTACCCATCTTCCTAGAGCAACTCTAGAGAGCAACTGATCTGCTTCCTGTCATTATCAATTTGTTAGCATTTTCTATAATTTTATATATGTGGAATCAATAAACATGCACTCTTTTTTTGGTCTAGCTTTATTCGTTCTAAAAAGTATGCAGTAATACCTTATTGTGGTTCTGGTTTTCGTTGTCCTGATGATTAATAGTGTTGAGCATCTTTTCATATGCTTGTCTTCTACATATCTGTTTTAGTGCAGTGTCAAAGTCTTTTGCATATTTTTTATGGACTTATTTGAATACTTCTTACTGAGTCATAGTGTTCTTTATATATTCTAGGTATAAGCCTTAGTCAGATATATATTTTGCAAGTATTTTCCCTAAGATTGTGGCTTGCCTTCTCATTTTTGTAAGTACAACTTGAAGAGCAAACATTTTAAATTTTGTTGAAGCACTATTTCTTGAACTTTCTTGATAGTTCATGTTTTTTGGTACTTTGTATTTAAGAAATCTTTCTGCAAACTAACATTATTAAAATTACTGTTTTCTCCTAGAAGATTTATAGTTTTAACTTTTACATTTAGATATATATTCCATTTTGAGTTTTGTGTATATTATGAGCAAAGGGTAAGGTTCATGTTTTTGTCTAAAGCTAACAATTATTTCAGAACTATTTGCTGAAAAGACTACTATTCTTCTATTGGACTGCCTTGGCAACTTGTCAAAGTTAATTTACCCTATGTGTATCTATTTCAACTTTTTCTATTGTATTCCATATATCTATTTTATGCCAATATAACCCTGTATTTACAACTAACTGTATAGTAAGTCTTAAAATCAGGAAGCTTGAATCCTCCAACTTGGAACTTCTTCTTATTTATTTATTTTTCAGCATAACAGTATTCATTGTTTTTGCACCACACCCAGTGCTCCATGCAATCCGTGCCCTCTCCAATACCCATGACCTGGTTCCCCCAACCTCCCACCCCCTGCCCCTTTGAACCCCTCAGATTGTTTTTCAGAGTCCATAGTCTCTCATGGTTCACCTCCGCTTCCAATTTCCAACTCCCTTCTCCTCTCTAACTCCCCTTATCCTCCATGCTATTTGTTATGCTCCACAAATAAGTGAAACCATATGATAATTGACTCTCTCTGCTTGACTTATTTCACTCAGCATAATCTCTTCCAGTCCCATCCATGTTGCTACAAAAGTTGCATATTCATCCTTTCTGATGGAGGCATAATACTCCATAGTGTATATGGACCACATTTTCCTTATCCATTCGTCCGTTGAAGGGCATCTTGGTTCTTTCCACAGTTTGGCGACCGTGGCCATTGTTGCTATAAACAGTGGGGTACAGATGGCCCTTCTTTTCACTACATCTGTATCTTTGGGGTAAATAGCCAGTAGTGCAATGGCAGGGTCATAGGGAAGCTCTATTTTTAATTTCTTGAGGAATCTCCACACTGTTCTCCAAAGTGGCTGCACCAACTTGCATTCCCACCAACAGTGTAAGAGGGTTCCCCTTTCTCCACATCTCCTCCAACAAATGTTGTTTCCTGTTTTGCTAATTTTAGCCATTCTAACTGGTGTAAGGTGGTATCTCAATGTGGTTTTAATTTGAATCTCCCTGATGGCTAGTGATGATGACCATTTTTTCATGTGTCTGGTAGCCATTTGTATGTCTTCATTGGAGAAGTATCTGTTCATATCTTCTGCCCATTTTTTTATATGATTGTTTGTTTTGTGTGTGTTGAGTTTGAGAAGTTCTTTATAGATCCTGGATATCAACCTTGGAACTTCTTTTTCAAAATTCTTCTGGTTATTCTAGTTGATTTGCATTTCTACACAAATTTTACAATTAGTTTGTTAATTTCTAAAGGAAAGTATTTTGAGATTAAACTGAATCTCTAGATCAATCTGTAAAGGACATGTCTTAAACAATGATGGGTCTTCCAATCCATGAATATTTTCTCTCTCCCATGTATTTAGGTCTTCTTTAATTTTTCTCAGTAACTGTTTCTTGATTATAATGTTCTCCAGCACAGTTTATTCTGCTTGAAATTCTTTCAGCTTATTGGATCTCTGTGTTTAGAGTTTCTATCAAATTTGGAAAACTTTAAGCCATTTTTTTCCCCAAGTTTCCCCTCTCCCCCATCTTGTCTTCTTCTTCTGGGACTTCAATTTCAAGTAGGTCAAATTGTTATCTACAGGTCACTGATGCTATGTTCACATTTTAGGTTTTTTCCCCCTCTGTTAGCTTAATTTTGAGTAGTTTCTACTGTTATATGTTCAATTTCTCTGATCTTATCTTTTACCAGTATCTAGTTTGTGGATAGCACCATTCTGAGTATTTTTCATTTTGATCCTGTGTATTTTTTCATTGCAAGAAGACCTGTTTGATTCTTTTTGATTCTTTATAATAAAGAATCATTTCTCTCCTCTGACATTTCTCTCATCATGCTCATGTTTTCCTCTTTGTTCATGAACTTGATGGAATAAAATTCCATATGGAAAGGATCTTTCTCAGGTTAGATGCATGCATGTAGTTGTTCCTGGGGCCATTTGCAGATCTTGCCATAAGTTAGAGGATGAGAATCTTGCCTAGGTACATGATGAAGTTCATTGCTGGGAGATGGAAAATCCAAGAGAGCCCATAATGGTCTTAAGAGGATGGGGAGAAAACACTAAAGAGTTAAGGGTCTTTATATATATGACCAGTTTCTTTGAGTATATAATCAGTCTGAAATCACCTTATGCCAAGGTCAAGGGTAGAAGTATCTCTTGAATGATCCAGGCAAATCAAGCCTAGTTAGACTTTAATTTTATTACTGTTCATTCACTTTTACACTGATCTTGTAACTTTTGAGTCCAGTTTATTTCAGGGAAGGTCTGTAGTTTATATGTTTTATGATTGACCTAGACATTGATTTCTGATTTTTTTACTTTATAAGATCAACAAAATAAAAATTTTTCAGGATGGACAAATCCTAATTGCAATATCCCCTCTAAATTCTTCAAATTGCCTTTATCTCTTTTTTAAGCTGTCTGTGGCAGTTACTGATGTGGACTCTAAATTTCCAGATATCCTTTATTGCTAGCTCTGCAGTAGTAGAATTGGAACCTCTATTTACAATAGAGTTGTACATACTTCTTTGCCAAGTGGCATGATGTTGTTTTGTAGGTAGAGAGTACTGGAGTGATATAGGAAGAGGACAGAATTTCTTTTTTGGTTCTGGTGTGTTTATATAAGAAGGCTTCTTCTGTGTTTCTAAAATATTTTTGGCAGTAGCATCTACCTTCAGCAGAGCCCAGAGGCTGGTAGGAATTGTGAGTATCCTATGTCAGCTCCTTCTGGCAGCCCCCACAAATCTTTTCAAAGCCCCACGCATCAAAACTTTTGCCTAATACTCCCTTGGTTAGCTTGGTTAGTTTGGTAGCACAAGCTCATGGGCAACTTCCTCAGGCCCCTCAGAGAGCAATTTCCCAATGAATACTATGGCGCTTTTCCACAGATGACTTCCCTCAGAACCCCTCAGGCAGCTGTCTACCTATACTTGGATGTGTCTAAGGATATGTGATTATATCCAACCTAATTTATTTTCAGTAGAACTGTTGATCCAGATAATTAAGCTTATGTTTATAAGAGATTGAGACAATTTTTTTTTTAAAGGCAATTTCTTGAACTTTGAGAGATGAAGGCACAGGAAAATAAGGCATAGTTTAGAATCCTGAGATGGAATCATTCTGCCATTCTTCTAATAACTAAAGACTTAAAAAAAAAAAAAAACAACTAAAGCCTTTTTTGGATTTCCATTTGCCTCAAGATAAACTCTAGGCTCATTAGATGGATGGTATAGATGGCCCATCATGACTTTACCACAATTATCTTTCAAGACTCATCTCTTGCCACATTTCTACAATAACTCTAAGCTCCAGTCACTGAATTCCTTGCATTTCCCTTGATGTACCATGACTTTTGCATATGCTACTCCAGCTGCTAGATTAATTCTTACTCACACCTCAATCTGTAGTTTGGACATGACATCCAAAAACTTCTGCTGGCCATATTTATGTGCTCCTCTCTAGTGCTTCCATGAGCTACTTCTGTTCATATTTAACACATTTTTATTAATCCATTGATTCAAAAGGTCATTTGTTCATTCAGCAAATATCTGTT
Organism: Lutra lutra; assembly: GCF_902655055.1. Classification (NCBI taxonomy): domain Eukaryota; kingdom Metazoa; phylum Chordata; class Mammalia; order Carnivora; family Mustelidae; genus Lutra; species Lutra lutra. Next base: position 142,318,992 of record NC_062280.1, read on the forward strand.
TACCATCTTCCTCCTACCTCTACTCTGAGAAAATGAAGATATAATGATGAATAAGACAACCTTTACACCAGCTTTGTATTCTGATATGTATTTAATGGTCGGTGTTCCTTAGTCTATCATGTGGCTGTTACCTTCTCAGGATCTGATAGTACTTGCACATAACAAGTACCAAATAAATGTTTCTTGAACAAATTAATGAGTACTATAGCAGACAAAGGGGGAATTAGGAAGTTCCAAAAGATAAAACTCACATTGAGATAGGTTAAAATGTAAACAGTGGTTTAGCTATCTCTTTGTAGCGAGTTTTCAGATAAACTTTACTTTCTTCTTTATATGTTTCTGTATTATTTGATGTTTTCATGATAAACACATTTATATACAGAAGAATAAAATAATCAAAAATTTTCAAAGACATACAGCAGCTCTGCAAGCTCAGACATTTTTGTATTGTTCTGGAGCTGCCTGAAATCAACACACCATGCTATTTCCCTCAGTTCTGACAAATCAGTGATCGGAGGGTTCATTGTATTAAAAATAACCGAGGACTTTTGGTTAACTACTTTAGAAGCTGAAGTACCAATCACTGTCAAAGAGGATGTGTGAAAAGCTGGTCACTTAAAGCGTATCTTTTTCTTAGTAATTCCCACAATCCTCTAAACACAATTCTCTCTGGCAAAATTCAAGTCTGCATTTTTATCATTTTTGAAAGTCTGACATTCCTAACAAATACTTGCAATAGCCCATCTCAGCACTACCTGAAAAACAGCTCACACTCTTTCAGTTGACGATATTTTTAGAATACCGGCCTTTTCCCATGGGTTTCAAGGCTTTGGTTTTGTGCCTCCTGGAATGGAATATGGTAGAAAGCCCTATGGTGAGGACACACTGCTGCTCTCTCGAGCGGTCAGTTTTAAAATCTCTGCTGGGCTGTTCAGAGGTGGACAGCTGAGTCAGAAGCCACAGTGAGTGATTAATTTTGTCAGACTCTTCATCAATGGGTGGGAAAGGAAAAATGGGAAAACCCATTGTAGGATTAATTAACATTAGAGAAAGTAATGTTGCCCCATGCAAGGTGTGAGTGCATGACATCTTGGAAGCACCATGACCCAATGGTACGGGTACGGGCTCAAAGTTCAAACAAACCGTTTATCACTTATGGCTTGTGTCTTTGTCTGATTAAACTCTCAGAATTTGGGGTGTCTGGGCGGCTTAGTTAGTTAAGCATCTGTCTTTGGCTCAGTTCATGATCTCAGGGTCCTGGGATCAAGCCCTGTGTTGGGCTCCCTGCTCAGCAGGGGTCTCCTTCTCCCTTTCTCTCTGCTCCTCCTTGTGCTTGTGCTCTCTCTGTCTCACACTCAAAAAATGAAATTAATTAATAACATCTTTAAATTAAACTCTTAGACTTCAGTATTCACATCTATAGAAGGGGAATAATATTAATACCTATCTCAAAGGAATGTCATGAGGCTCATCCATACCCAGCAGATTCACAAAGTACAATACATGTTACTTTCCTTTTACCAGTCAAGTAAATGAAGAAAAAAATCTTTAATAAATGCATGACTTGGTGATTACTTAAATTTACTGTATTAATTTCCTGGATTTTTAGAATTTTTTTCCATGAGTATAAATTACTTTCATAAATCTTTTAAGTTTGAATAAAACAAGAAACACTGTATCAGAATCTGAAATAACTATCAGTATCAAAAAGACCACCTATTAAAGCCATACATAGGTCAAAAACCAGCAATCCAAAACTTTTGAAGTTAAAACAATGAATTCAAAGAGCCTGCTGGAAAGGAAAGAGAGCAACTTGCCAATCAATGAACTATAATCCAAGGGAGGAGAGGGACACCTCCTTTCATATACTTTCTCACTACACATTCTCTCCCCTACACCCCTGATTCTTCACCTGAAACCTACCACTACTTGAGTCCAAGGTAGGGGCAGGGAGACAAGACTGTCTGTTTTGCTTTCATTGAGAACAGGAAGTCTGATAGACCATAGAAGTGGGGCCATTCCATGATTAAAGTGGAAGAGGGACATTTCCAAATGAAAAGGAAATTTTAGAAAAAAAAAATGAGTGAATGGTTGTTTATGTACCAAGGAGGGAACTAAGGAATTGCAACTTCTCCAGCCTCCAAGTTAAAGATCACTTACTCTAGATCAAGCTACAAATGCATCTAAATGATGAACTCAATGAAGGCACATGGCTGAGTTCAAGTAGAATCCCCTGGACGGTTTTTAAGGCACAAGTAAAATTGTGACATGATACAATTTAGTGACCTTAATTGAGAAACAGAGTGTCCGCAAACAAGTCTCTGGAGGGGAATTTGGAAATAATAATAGCTACCACTTTTTAAGTTGTGGCAGAAGCTTTTATAAGTTTTTTGTATATATATTATTTAGCCATCATCATGATCTATGATCTATGTCCAATGTAAGAGCTCAGACACAGGAAGATAAACAATTTGCTAATTTGCTGATTATCATGTGACTAATAAGTGGCAGGGTTTGCATTCTTAACCACTATGCTATGTTGCTTGCTATATTTCAATCTAGTAAATGGGAAACCATATAGGAGATTGGATAATCATTACAGCAGTCCTTGGCTGTTATAGAGAGGTCTTAAAAGAAGGAGGTGGTTATGAACTATTTGTTGTGAAGTGACCTTAGCCATTTGTCATATACATATGTGCAGTCCTTTTTGGTATTTAGTTACTGCCTACAATCCTCCTACCTACTGATAATGAAAATTAGTATCTAATCAAATTCTTCTACACATGGATACATTTACTAGATAAATATTCATTAGCAAAGAATCTGGAAAAATTTCCTACAATGTATTCGATAACCTCAGTGAAATTTCAGCTTTCTGCCCTTGTATGAAGGTTTCACCAAACAGACCAACAAAAGTTCTGAGGCAGGATTCTGCATCACTAAGTGATAGGCACCCTGTACTTAGATTTCTCCTAAACTGATGGCTAGACACAGAACGGATGAGGATTCAAGCCAAGGACTCCAGCCACAAAGGTGGGGGGGTACAACCACAGTGTATTCCTACACCTTTTTCTTATGACAATAGAGAGCCTCTCTTAAGCAATTTTAGCCAACACACATGATCACTACATCCATATGACTAGAATACCTTTATTTTCCTCTAATGAGAACCCACTTCTAATATTCACCATGCTTAATAATAAGTTGCTGCTTCTGTACATAAAAATCCATTTTTTCTCCTGGTATGCTAATTAACAAACTATCAAATTTTGATTGAGACATGACTTGTAGGAGCTGTCTCTGGAGTGTGGCCCTTCAGGTATAAAGCCAGCTGACTTCTCTAAAATTAAACTTTAACTGGTGCAAACATAACGTGACACAGATTATGTAGCAATATTTCAAAGTAAATCACAGACCTTGTAACAGAATTGCATATTTCTAGTTTGCACATTCTTTGGGGCTCCTTTGTTCTGTCTTTGGATTCTGCTTCCATTTTTGGAAAAGTAGTTTTCTTTCCTTGATAGACTTTTTGGTTTTGCCCATGAAAAACAAATACGGGGATGCTCTTCGTGATGTATATGATATTGTATCTATAGTTACAAAATTCAAACCATTTGGATACCAATAACCACATTATTAAGTGCTTACAACAGTATTGGGGATTTTATTGGGCACTTTGGAGGTATTGTTTGATTTAAACCTCATAGTGATCCAATGATTAAGTTATTTTGGTTTTCAGGAAATAAATGTGAGGCTCCAAGAGATGAAATAATTTGGCCAAGGTCACACAGTAAGTGACAGCAACATTATTCAAACCCTGGTCTATAACTTCAAGGCTTATGCTCTTAATCAATTCACCACACTACCCTAATGGGGTTATTTGAAAACACACGTTGTTACTTAGAGACAGTACATCATTTACCCCTAATGTTTAACATTTTAACAAATGTTCAAGAGAACTATAAGAGGATGAGGTATTGTGTGTCTTTTTGTGGTGGCTATAGATAAAAATGCATGAAGACAGAGAGAGAGAGGTAGGGTGTGTCCATGTATGTGTATGTGTGTGTGTGTGTGTGTGTGTGTGTGTGTGTTTGCCTCCACTTTTAAGACAATTACAACATATTTAGACTATATTCTGTTATCCAGAGTAAGAATGGTCCAGGCTAGTAGCTCTTGGTAATTTTCATTTAATAATCCAGAAATATTTTTAATAACTGAAAACATGTCTTTCTCATTCCCATCTCATGATGCTTTTGTTGAAAGTTCTTTGGGCTCCAGACATGTAGAGAACTACATTCTTATGTTTATAACACAGGAAATAAGTACCTTAAGGATTTGCCAAGTAGCTTGAAGATAACTCTCATGCAATGAGTTCATCTTTGCAACCTTGCGTATAAATATTTGCAAATATGATTGGATCATTCTGAGATTACAACATATATGAAAACCACAAAATGTTCCAAGATCCTTGTCTTAAACTTTTGTAGACAATGAAAAGACTAACTAGATTTTTATTTCTTGCTTACGCTAAATCCAGTCAATCAGTGGCAGAGGTCATGCTCCACACAATCATGCAGCCGCTCAAGCAATGGAGATCTGCATCCAAAATATAGGACTTCTAAAGTCACCCTGGGCATTGAAATCCAGGCTAAAATTAGGATAAAAGTGAAAATTGAGGATCACATAGGAGGTCTATATGGATTGACTTGAAAGTGGGATATAATTTTTCCACCCACATTTTGCTAAGCATATTTCTGCTGTTTAGGCCCTACGTAGGTACAGGGCAAGTTGGGAAATGTAGCCTCCTTATGGGGAGAAGCTTTTAAAAAGAAGTCTCTAAATTCAAAGTAAACAAAGGCGTTACCTGTAAAGAACATTAGCCCTAGTCTCATTACATACTTAAAAAATAAACCGAGGAGGAGCTCCTGGGTGGCTCAGAGGTTAAGTGTCCACCTTTGGCTCAGGTCATGATCACAGGATCCTGGGATAAAGCCCCGCATAGGGCTCCGTGATCAGCAGGAAGCCTGCTTCTCCCTCTTCCCCTGCCCCCGGCTTGTGTTTCCTCTCTGTGTCTCTCTCAAATAAACAAATAAAATCTTTAAAAATAAATAAGAAAATTTAAAAAATAAACTGAGGGAACGAATGTGAAGAAATATCTCTAAGTCTGTAAGTAGTATAAAATCATTTCTGATATTCTAGTTTCTTATTTGTGGAATTAATACATTGGAAGATATTTTCTGGAATTAAAATGCAAGAAGAACTATTTGCTTATAAGTTTACCTAAGATATTGTTAAATGTCAACTATTACATGAAAAAATGATCCACTACCTTTGGGTAATATTATGTTTTAAAATAACTCCATTAAAAACAGTATCCTGTATGAATTAAGAGAATGAGCCCTGAAGTCAGCCAGACCATGGGAGCTAATATTTCAGTACAGGAATGCATGAAATGGTGTATTGGAAAAAAGTATTTCAGTGTCTACTCAAAGGATAATGGGCATTAAACTTTATGCTTCAGGAAATGTCTCGGAGTTACTATTTATTTTTCTAACATCATCAGAACAGTAGATAGCTAGGACAAAAAGGCTCACAATTTGCTGAAGATCATTACTAAAAATCCTGAACACAAAGCATAGAACATTAGTCTTAGACAAACATGGCACAACTGACCTTGAATCACCTGGTTCTGCTATATTTGTTGACAATAATACCGAAAGCTGAAACCATTATTGAAAACAAATACTTTTGAAAATAGAAATGTTAATAGAAGTACAGCTTCTACATTTCCTTATTGTTTCTCTTACTCTATTGGGTGACTCATACATATATATAGCTCCATGCTTATGGCTTATAAGTAAGTATGTGTGTGTGTGTGTGTGCATGTGCCTATGTGTCCCACATGCACGTACACTCCTTTCAGGCTGGATGTCTGCAGTAGTCTAAGCTGGTAGACAAAACCATGTTCCTCTAAGTTGACACTGCAGGACAACAGCTGCCAGATGCTCAAAAGAAACATCTGTTCCTGAAGGCCACAGGAGACAGCAATGAAAGAAAAACAGAATGATTTTACATGATGAAGTAAATCCAACAAATACGCAAATATGGCTCATCCATCCTATTTCAAAGACACTGGCACATAATGGGAAATAATAAATAGTAACATCATCTATTATGCTGTAGGGGGCTATTTCTGTTTTTAGAGGTGTGATATCAAACACAACGTTATTTTTATCAATTTTGCTGTGAGTGAGTGGATGATGACAATGAGGAGAGTGGCATTAAGACAAATCTCACTTACATCTGAATTTTGCCCCAGTTTGTCTCTATAGGGTCATGGTGGTAAAATCATCTACCTTTACTCCATAATGATAGTGGAGTCACTTTCCTTGAATCCAAATGCAGTAAATGCAGAAAAGTACTGCAAAGTAAGCATCACTAAATTGGAAATTCACTTTCATGGTAGGATATCGTGCGGTTGTGTTGTTCATTGGAGAAAGAAAATGGAAGGTCAGAAATAAACTGGAAGGTGGAATACCTCTAAGTTATAAATACCAGGGAGTGGACATCCTTTGACTCAAGATAGGACTTCTGAAAATTTTTGGTCCAAAGTGCCTTTCACTGGTGCTGGTGGTACAACCTATGTGTAAGTGGCTCTTTGGTCACTGTCCTCAATAGCCTGGGTCCTCCCACCTCTCCTGCTATCTTGAGTACTAGGAGTGCTAAGAAGGGCATAAAGGTGGTTGGGAACCAAACTGACCCATGAGGCTATCTGTGGGAGGCTATCTGAGGGCCACCAGAGGTGCAGAGAAGGAGGAGAAAGACCATACATGTTATCCCAGGCATGAGGGACCCACACCAGGGAGGCAAATCCCCATAACATCTGGCTTTGAAAACCAGAGGAGCTTAACTTTGCAAGTTCTTATAATCACTAGGGCTTAATGCCTGGAACTTTAAAAATCAACTGCTTGGCTTCTTTCTTCTCTTTCTCTCCTTCCTCCCCTCTCTTCTCCTTGTACCTCCATATATTAATAAACACAAATAAATAGTTATCCTATTTTTAGTCAATGGACACTGTAAAAATAATATAACAATGAGAGTCTCTTTAGTTTATTTTCTTTCTTAGTTTTCTTTCTTTAGTTTTATTTTATTCTCTAAGAACTCCATGTTCCCATATGAGAAAACATATTAAAATTATAAAGGACAAGTAGAGTCAACTTGTAGCCTCTGTAAGATCAAATGAAAAGAAAACAAGTTTCACCCTTGATAGGGAATATATGGAGACATTTTCAAGTCTCCAATATTTGACATCTACTAATTTCTCTCTTTGGTATATAACAAAGCTGTAATCATCAAGACAGTATGGTACTGGCACAAAAACAGACATAGATCAAGGGAACAGAATAGAGAGCCCAGAAATAGACCCTCAATTCTATGGTCAACTAATCTACAACAAAGCAGGAAAGAACATCCAATGGGGGGGGGGGGAGACAGTCTCTTCAACAACGGGTGTTGGCACAATTAGACAGCCACATGCAGAAGAATGAAACTGGACCATTCTCTTTTACACACACACAAACAGATTCAAAATGGATGAAAGAGCTAAATGTGATTCCTATCCAACAAAATCCTAGCGGAGAACACAGGCAACAACCTCTTTGACCTTGGCTGCAGCAACTTCTTTTTTGACATATATCTCCAAAGGCAAGGGAAACAAGACAAAAATGAACTACTGGGACTTCATCAAGGGAAAAAAAACCCTTTTGCACAGCAAAGGAAATAGTCGATAAAACCAAAAGACAACGGACAGAATGGGAGAAAATATTTGCAAGTGACATATCAGATAAAGGGTTAGTTTCCAAAACCTATAAAGAACTTATCAAACTCAACACCAAAGAACAAATAATCCAATCAAGAAATGGACAGAAGGTATGAACAGATATTTCTCCAAAGAAGATAAACATAATGGCCAAGAGACACATGAAAAATGCTCCACATCACTCAGTATCAGGGAAATACAAATCAAAACCTCAATGAGATACCACCTCACACCAGTCAGAATGGCTAAAATTAATAAGTCAGGAAACAATAGATGTTGACGAGGATGCAAAGAAAGGGGAACCCTCTTCCACTATTGGTAGGAAGGCAAACTGGTACAGCCACATTGGAAAACAGCATGGAGATTCCTCAAAAAGTTGAAAATAGAGCTACACTATGACCCAACAATTGCACTACCGGGTATTTCTACAAAGGATATAAACATAGTGATCCAAAGGGGGCATATGCACCCTAATGTTTATAGCAGCAATCTCTACAATAGCCAACTACGGAAGAGCCCAGATGTCCATCAACAGATGAATGGATAAAGAAGATGTGCGATGGATATCCAATGGAATACTACTTAGCCACCAAAAAATGAAATCTTGCCATTTGAAATCATGTGGATGGAACTAGAGGTATTATGCTACGCTAAGTAAGTCAATCAGGGAAAACATTATCATATGATCTCATTCATATGTGATATTTAAGAAACAAAACAGAAAGTCATAGGGGAAGGGAAGGAAAAATCAAATAGGATAAAATCAGAGAGGGAGACAGACCATAAGAGACTCTTAACCGTAGGAAACAAAATGAGGGTTGCTGAAGGGGAGGGGTCGGGGATGGGGTAACTGGGTGATGGACATTAAGAAGGGCATGTGAGGGGCGCCTGGGTGGCTCAGTGGGTTAAGCCTCTGCCTTCGGCTCAGGTCATGATCTCAGGGTCCTGGGATCGAGCCCTGCATTAGGCTCTCTGCTCATCGGGGAGCCTGCTTCCCTCTCTCTCTCTGCCTGCCTCTCTGCCTACTTGTGATCTGTCAGATAAATAAATAAAATCTTAAAAAAAAAAAAAAAAAGAAGGGCATGTGATACAATGAGCAGTGGGTGTTATGTAAGACTGATGAATCACTAACTCTACCTGTGAAACTAATAATAAACTCTATGTTAATTAATTGAATTTAAATAAAAAATAACAAACATTCATAAAAAAATTCATCACTTCGGGAGAATAAACTTATTTCATTGAAAGTGTGTTCCAGGTGTCATCTTCTGACTCTGTGCTTCTTGTCCAAAGTTCTGGGAGGGCATCTATGAAGGGAGGGTAGTCCCACTTAGCTAGATACAGGAATGGACCAGAGATCCAGGACACTTTACAAAGAGGTTCATCTCTGTTTGCAGAGTCTTGCCGAGTCTTTGACTAGCACCTTCCAGTGACTTACAGTTTCCATCTGAAGTCAAAGGCAAAGATGAAAGGGAGAACTCTCCTCCCCTTCAGGTCCAACATTACGGTTTTTAGATACAGACTACAAGCTCCTAAACACATGCTCTGGGATGAAAGACCAGTTGTTGCTTTACAATCTGGCCCTGGGACTCAGGAAAGAAAGAGAGGTGAAAGGAAATAATAAGTCACTCCGAATTTGTCGGTGGCAGTTTTAATGAGCAGGGGACTTTAAGAGGCTTGTCTTTGATGACTGCAGAATGCTTAGATTTCTACACCTACCCACCAGATTACCTAAAGCTATGTAACAGCCTTAACTGGCTTCGGTCACGTATACTGTTCAGATAGGCTCAACAACATATTATCTTGTGGCCATACCCCACTGCAGGAAAGGCAAGTGGAGCCTACCCTCTAAGGAGCCTCTGACTGCTTGGGTACAGCTCATAGGCACCTGTGGTCACTCTTCTAGAAGACCCCTCCAACATCAATTACTCCTGATTTATAGTTACATCCAGAACCAATCTGAAAAGCTACACCCCATCCCGTTCCATTCCCATTCAGTGGCTTTTGAAATCCCTAGAACACAGTGTATAGACTCTTGGAGAGGACAGAGATCAGCAGACTCTAAAGAGATTTTGGTGCTAACATGAGGCTGGCCAGTATCCCAAGAGCAGGCCATACCTTATTTAAATCTGACAAGCATTGTGAAGGTGCTGGATACTAAGCTCAGAACATGGGACCCTTTCTCTCAAAGCCTGTCTACTACAGTGGTTCTCAAACTTTAGCATTCATAAGAATCAAGGAAAAGTTGTTTAGAATATGGATTATTGCCCTTATCCCAGGTGCTGGTAGAATTCAGGATTCCACATTTTTTCATAAGTGTTCCTCAGTGATTCATTCAAGTATACTCTATAATGTGCTGAGCTAAAGGGAGGAATGTTAAAATGAAAATTGAGGGATGGAGGGAGAGAAAGAGAAATAATGATGAACAGGACAAAAGGAAATATTGTATCACAGAATTGCCGGCAATTACACCTAGCTGAAAAATGTTAACTTCATCTGTCCTGTGCGTACACGACCTGTAGTCTTCAGATCATAATCAGAAGCAAGTAGTCACATCTACAATTTACAAATTTGTCTTTCATTTGCTTCTGCTGAAGGAATGGCATGCTTGTACATGCAACTGATTTCAGTTCAGGGGTTTCCTAATTGAAAATGCATAACTCAGAGTAATATGCAGGCGTGATAATGTAGAAAGGGCCACGAGTCATATTTGTTATTTTCTCTTTCAACTACGTTTTTCTACTGGCAGAAAAGGAGGCAGTAACATCTCAGGTATGTGGTTGCCATAGGGACAGAAGTTGTGTTTTACTGGGGGAACATTGCTGGAAATAGCAATGAAATAGCAATTCAGTGGAGGTCAGAGGCACAAATTCACTGAGACTACAATCAAACCAGACAGCTTCTCAATCCATTCAATAGGAATTTTGCAGTTGCCACTGCACGGTTGGTGGAAGAATGGTGAAATCAAACCAAATGTTTCACTCCTGTCTCCAAATGCCCTGAAGTCCTATGGCCCTGAGCTTTTAAGATGTTGTGCCACGAATTCTGGGTAGTAGAAAGGTCAGACAATAGACGACAATGTTTTTTGTTTTTTTTTTATATATAATCATTTTTTTAAAATTTATTTTCAGCATAACAGTATTCATTGTTTTTGCACCACACCCAGTGCTCCATGCAATCTGTGCCCTCTCTAATACCCACCACCTGGTTCCCCCAACCTCCCACTCCCCCACCTCTTCGAACCCTTAAGATTGTTTTTCAGAGTCCATAGTCTCTCATTGTTCACCTCCCCTTCCAATTTCCCCCAACTCCCTTCTCCTAACTCCCCATGTCCTCCATGCTATTTGACAATGTTGTTTTTAATCCAGCGACCCAAAAGTAAAAAAATCAGGACTTCAGTGAGATTCTCATATCGGATACCAGATGATCTAACATAGAGACAATGGGATCATATATTGAAAAGAAACCTGGAGTTTGCTGTTCAAATTAACCTATGAAGCCACCTCTGTCTTCCGAAAGATACAACGTAAGGACTGCTGGACAGATGGATATCATATGAATCATACGAATATATATGCACATATATATGTGTGTATATATACATACATTAAATGTATATAAACTATAGGTACTGTTGTTTTCAGTGGAATAGGTTTAGCTAACAATAACTGGTTTCACTTTTCTGCCCCCTTTTTTCTTTTTTATTCTGGAATGCAGTGCTTGGGGGATATGAGTCTAGCATGTCTATGTCTTCTCCCTAATTTTCTAAGATAGGTGCCTGTAATCCTTACTCTGTTGCCTCTTAACATTTTCTGTTACAATTTTACTAGGATTTTGTGGCAGGGTGGTGGTGGTGCTCTGAAATGTGTATTTTAGACTGTATCTAAATATTTCAGTTTTCTCTTTGATTCGCACATAGTAGTTTTTTGGTGGCCATTCCCAAATGAGAGAATATGGAACACAGCTTATGTTCTCTATGTGAAGTAGGTGGATGACACAGGAAAAGATTAAATGTGACACTACCTTTTATAAAAATGCCACTTAAATATTGGGAGGATTCCATTTAATCTGAGTGCCTTCGAAATGGGTGGTACGAGGTATACTTCAGAATGTCCACCCCTTAAAAGCCCTCTTGTCTAACAGGAGAAAGGAGGTTCCCAGATGCACATGTTTCATTTGTTGATGGCCTGGGTAATCCATTAGCTTGTACACATCTGTCTTCTTTTATCTACGCGGGCAACTATTTCCTCTGGGCTCAAGCAAAGAAACAATAATTTGTACCTGTGCTGGAAGAAAAACTAGCTGTTTTGACTCTATATCAGTCTCCAATGTTTCATGTTCTTAATTAGAATTGTATCTTTTTCTTTTTTAAAGTATCATTACATTTATTTGCTTATTTGTTTTTAATAAGAGGTGAAGAGTTGAGTTAATGAGAGTGTAATACACTGTGATTATTGTTCCTCTAGAATTTTATTTCCCTCTTTCAGGTAATTTGCATCATAAAGAGATACTGACCTACCACCAAATGACTTTTCTTCATTTATTATGATAGTATAATTCTGTATTCTTTATTCCATTAAGTTGAATTATATTAAACAATTTTTGATGTGAATTTATCTTCCCATTCCTGAGGCAAAACCTACTTGATCACGATGCATTTTTAATACAGTGTTGAAATTGGTTAAAATTTTATTTAGAATTTTTGTGTCTATGACCATAGTGGAGTTATATTCTTCTTTTTTCCTAGCTTCAACTGAAAGTTTAACATACTTGTTTTCTACCTTTTCTTATTTTTTTGATACATGTATTTAAAGGTATAAATTTCTAAGTATTTCTTTAGCTGAGTACCTCAGAATTTGACATATAGCCTTTTAATTTTTATTTAATTTTTATTTAATCCTAAATATTCTCTAATAGTGCTATTATCTTCTCATACCAGAAATTCTATTTGGTAGCATGTTTTGTAGTTCCCAGATAAATGTTTCTTTTTAGTTATATTTTAGTTACATTTTTATAACTGAATTCCAATTTTATTGCATAATGTACTCTGTATTGATGTTTTCTTTGTTGTTATTACATTTTTCACTATTCCAATGTGAGCATGAAGAAATGTGAATATGTATGTACACATGTACATATATATATATATACACAAATGCATATATATGCACACCTATTAATATGAGTTTATTTTTCATATTACTGAGATTTTTTAATTACCTATTTTGGCTACTTGATCTATCAATTTTAAAGGGAGTGGTTAAAATCTGACTACAGTTTTTGTTATCCAAGTTTACATATATAGTTAAAATATCAGAATGTACTATGAATCCCCTGTCCCACATCCCCTAAACTCCATTTTCTTCCCAGAAGTAACTCAAAGTTTCCTACTCTCTTTTAGATTTACCTGGAATATTTTCTCTCAGCCCCTCATTTTCAGCGTGTGTGTGTCCTTCACGTTAAAGTGAGCCTCTTGCAGACAGCCGGGTCTTGTTTCTTTTTAATGCATTCGGCCACATGTTTTCACTGGGGGAGTATAATATATTTCCATTTAAAATTTTGTTGATAGGAGAAGCTGTGAGTTAGGGTTCTCTTCCTCACTGGTTTTGCCTTCTCCCAGAGTGCAGCATTCTTTCAGTTCGTTCCTGGTTTCTCCCCAAAAGAATGCATTGTTGCTGAACTGATATGTTTGGGTGGGGGGGGGAGGTCCAGGGTTTCCTATTCTGTCAAGCTCTTAACGTGACTCCTCTCTTAGACTTTCCATTCTAATCCATTCTCTACACAGTAGCCAGTTTCATCTTCTCAAATACCTCAGCCAAGCTCAGCATGGCTCAGCAGGATCAGGTCCTTGCCTTTCTCTCCAGACTAAAGAATATTCTCTGTCCATCTCTCACTAAATTCCTGTTCCTAAAACACTCCCCATTCTTCAGTAGGTCTCTGTACAAGCTGTTCTCTGTGTGTGAGATGTTGTTTCCCCAGTTAGTTATTGCTCATTTTTCAAATGTCACCTTGAATAGTACTTCTTCAGAGAAGTTTCCCCTGACCATTTATTCTGAAGCGATTCCTCCCCAGCATCCTTTCCACCAGTGTCTATCTCCCAAGGTAGGTTGCAAATGCCACAAGGCAGGTGGCGTGTCTGTTTTGCTCACCACTCCCACCTCAGGGTGCCTAGCATACTGTGGGGATAGAGTGAATTTACGTGGACTGCTGAGAGAGAGTTCATTTCTCTGTAGATTTGGCTGAATAACCTGTGTCATGGGCATGTTGGTGTTTTCTACATTTTTATGGTCAACATTTCATCTTTTGTAGCTGATGAAACGTAGAAAATGAAAAAGAACAAAGGAAAATGGTTTTTATTTTATTTAAATATTGTAGAGATTTTGCTATTTATTTGAGAGAGCAAGAAAGAGGGAGAGGGAAAGTGAGACATAGACTCCCTGCTGAACAATGAGTCCGACGCGGGGTCCCATCCCAGGAACCTGAGATCACGACCTGAGCCAAAGGCAGATGCTTAACTGACTGAGCCACCAGGCATCCCAGGAAAATGGTTTTTAAAGTATTCCAATTTGTTATGTGAGTTTTGTGGAAGAGGAAATGGAGAAAGTAGAAGATAGGGTGCTTATGTGGTAATAAAATTAATTCCATGTATTTACAGGTTCCTGAAATGTGGAATAGTTTATTAATTCCCTGAAAGCCTGCTATGTATGAGGTTCTGAACTAGATACAATAGAATATTTAGATCTACATTCTGATTCTGAGAATTTACACTTAAACATGCAATGGTCTGTGTGGAGAAAAACAACCGTGTATGTAGCTTTAATACAAAGCATAATCATTTAAGTATAGTTTATTCCCACAGAGCTCAGGGAATAGGATGGGGGGTGGAATCAGATAAGACTTGAGGAGAAGACAGCTTATCACTGAAACACGGGCAGGATTTTGAGAATAACTGTTTGGTCTTCCCTGCCTTTCCCATCATGTGAGCAACACAGTACAATGGATCAAACTTGATGGTCAAAATGAGTTTAATTGGATTGTATCCTCATGGGTGTTGGCACTGCAGATGAAACTCTATGCTGTCTAAAAATTGCACACAAGTTAAAATTTTGAGATATTTAACATGAGAATGAAAAGAGGTATTTTTATGCTAATTAACTGAATTTTTATTTTGTGATTAGCCTAAAAGGAAATTAAAACTAATCTGAATCATGACTTCTCCTCAGTGGGCCCTTACGAATTTGAGAAAAAGGTGTTTTCAACACTCTCCATGAATTTTTAAGCAAATGCAGTCTATGTATTTTTTTTTTAAAAGCCTAGAAATCAAATAATTCATCTACCAAAATATTTTTGCTTATGTAAACATAAACCTACCTCTATTTAGGACACAATCTGATTCACTTTGCACATAATTCTTCCTTTCCTTTATAACCTTCCTTAGATCACACCATATACAGCACAGCTAATTGCTTCTGAGAATTTTAATGTGAAGGGGACTTACTCCCCTCTCTCAAGGCAATTTGGTACGTAAATAGCAAAGCAGTGTTCTGACTCATGTAAGTCACACAGCAGTCTGTAAATGTTACAACCTTTCTTTAAAGGTGAAATGATGAACGCAAAGCGACCCCTAAGGATTTAATAATTCATAGGTATCTAGTTTTCTGTTACATAATCTCCTTTTCCTTAGAAAATGCTTAGTTATATGCCCTTTACGCGGCAAATTAAATAAGAGGCCATAAAAAAAGGAAACTGCCTATGAAATTCTCTTTCTTTATCTAGGGCAATAGGGTTCTGTGATGTGGCGGAGATGGGGGGACTCACTAAGTAGTGACCAGTCTTATTCTATGTGGACTTGGCTGTACGTCTAGATCAGCACAGGAGCCTTCAATTTCCTAGTACTTACATTAGGAAAACAAACCATAATAAACTGGACCCTGGAGTAGAAGAATAAATGTCAATCAGAGATTTGATTAAAAAATTAAATTGGGAAGTGAGAGAAATCAGGCTCTATGACAAGAAATTAAAAGTTGTAAGTTTTAAAGTTGAAAGTTAAAAGTTGAAAAGTTTTAAAGAATCATCATTTTGCAAGGATGTGTGGTCACATAAATTTAAAGCAAACCTGTCTATGCTTAGCCTCATGTCTAAGGTATTTTCACGTTTAAAATATTGAAAGGAGGGGCGCCTGGATGGCTCAGTGGGTTGAGGCCTCTGCCTTCGGCTCAGGTCATGATCTCAGGGTCCTGGGATCCAGCCCCACGTCAGGCTCTCTGCTCAGCAGGGAGCCTACTTCCCTTCCTCTCTCTCTGCCTGCCTCTCTGCCTGCTTGTGATCTCTCTCCATCAAATAAGTAAATAAAATATTAAAAATAAAATAAAATAAAATATTGAAAGGAAGTGAAATGGAAGTTGATACTGTGTTCCCTGCACTGCAAGGATCAGGAGCTCAGTCTCAAGAAAGTTCTAAGACACCCAGATCTTAGCCCACCTTCAAGGCTTGTAAAACATATTCAGGAAATAGAATTAACGTTTAACCTTTGAACAACTTTTGGTTTTATATAAAGTTGTTGATAGTTACACACGATTCAAGAGAGAGCAACTAGGTTCAGGCAGGCTCTGGATTCTCAGGGAGATGTTTAGCAGATTCGGCTCCAATCTCTTCACAGAACCATGAAGCATCTATTGAAGGTAATCCAACACCATTTTTTTATTTTTATTTTTATTTTTTAAAGATTTTATTTATTTATTTATTTGACAGAGAGAGATCACAAGTAGGCAGAGAGGCAGGCAGAGAGAGAGAGAGGGAGAGGGAAGCAGGCTCCCTGCCGAGCAGAGAGCCCGATGTGGGACTCGATCCCAGGACCCTGAGATCATGACCTGAGCCGAAGGCAGCGGCTTAACCCACTGAGCCACCCAGGCGCCCCCATTTTTTTTTTTTTTTTAAATAACAGAGTCTGTTAGAACAATTTTAAAATTCACAGCAAGAAGGAGCAAAAAGCACAAAATTCTCCCATATATTCTACTCCTTCCCAGCTTCCCTCACTATCATCATTCCCCACCAGAGTGGTACATTTGTTACAATCTGTGAATCTACACTGGCATATCATTATCACCCAGTGTCCATAATTTACATCAGGGTTCCCTCTAGCTATGGGTTTTGACAAATGGATAATGACATGCATCTGGCAATTAAATTTTTTAGTTCTAATATGCAGGAAATTAATTTGAAACAAATCTACAGATGCACCTGGATGGCTAAGTTGGTTAAATGTCTGACTCTTGATTTTTGGCTCAGGTCATGATTTTGGAGTCCTGAGATTGAGCCCTATGTGGGGCTCCACACTCAGCAGGTAGTCTGTTGGAGGATTTTCTCTCTTCCTCTGCCTCTTCGCCTCTCCTATCAATTAAATAAATCTTTAAAAAAAGGAACAGATCCACAAATTTGAAACTTTGGTGAAAGAAAAATAGCACAAGGCAAGTGAGACAGTCAAGGAAGACTTTACTGAAGACTATTGCAATAGGAGTCAAAAAAGTTACAGTAGAAGCGAGAGATTCAACTCTCCTCCATTGAAATAAAAGGTGAGAGAGTTTTTAAGTGCTGAAATGAGGTAATAGAAAAGTACTGGAGGACATTAAGGGGGAGTTTTAATTAAAGGAATTTAATTTTAATTAAGGGAATTCCTTAATGTGATTAGGCCATCTGTGTTTGCTAATAGTAGATTACCTATGTTAGGTTCCTACGCTCCCTCAGAGACTGGAAAAAAGAGGCCAGGAATATCCTTGATGATTACATTTCAAAGGGATGACTCCCAGTGCCTGACAAAGATGTTCCTGGGTTGTGAAGCTAGCAAGAGAGTGGGAATAAGATTGACATCTCAAAGAAGCAGAGAAATTGCAAGTGTTCTAAAGTAAATGCTGTATGGAAAGGGAAGTCAGGAGCTTATAGTCGGGAAGAAGCATGTCTGAAGTTCAGACAAACCAAAGGGAACATGAACTTCCTCCTGGTCAGTTCCACAGAATAGATTTCGTGTGATCACCAACGAACTGGCTTGCTGTCTCTCCTCAATTCCTTAAAAATGAAACAATATACAATGACTAAAGCTGACCCCAGAGTTTCCTAAATCAGGACAATTTCCAAAGACCTCATATTGGTATAGAGAATAAGGGAGGGAGCAGTGAGTTCAGGAGGAAGCGGAGAGGGAAGGGAGGAGATGGCACTTCTGAATAAAAGAGGTCGCTGAGCACTGGAATTGTAGGCTAGACAATAGCACCTTTTCCCTCTAATTTTCCCCCTCTGTCTCATAACTCTCAGTGACTTATTGTTCTCTTATGTCTTTTTTCCTTCTGAAACTACCTTAGCCCCATATGTGTGTGTATATTGGAGTAAAGCAATGACATAGTGAGTACCAGGAATAGCTTGTCTGTGGTTCAGTCCTTTATAATCAGATTCATGGAAGTGACCTTCTTTAGGGACTATAGAAGCCTTTCAATTCTCGTAGTAGCTTCAGATTCAGTGCAGCAGTAATTAATTGCTTTCTAAGATGAAACTGTAGGCTGCAGTAGTTTGGCTTATTAGGAGAGATGTTCCAACTCGGAGTATCATGGTCTAAAAAAGAAATCAAGGCAATGGCACTGTGCACACTGGTCCTGGAGAGTGGGAACCTAGACTGTGACCAGCTGCTTCAGCCAGACTCACCTCTTTGGGCAAGCATGATCTCTTTTTACTCTCTTTGATCTGTCCCCATCCTTTCCATAGGCTCAGAGGACAAGGGCTGAATTCACACCATTCATAGCATCAGTTGGGAGGTTGAGGTTTGGATGTGAAAGATCTCTTCTTCTGGCATCTACTCTCTGATTCCTGGTTCCTATTAAGAACACTTAAATATCTCCTTAAAAATAGAGTCAAAGAGCAGGTAGCAGACAGCATGGACATTTATGAATTTTTTTTACTCTTGAATTTGCCACTCTTGTCCTTCTCTGCTTTCACCTCCATTTCTGTTTCCTTGTGGAAGGAGAAGACCCTGAATGACAATGCCTGACCCAGGCAACAATCTCTGGCACAAGAATGCCTTTTTCTTCACAGCACTTAGCGTTTGCCTCGGCCTGGCCATCCATCCTTCTCATGCCTTCTATGCCCAGGTGCATGACAGTCCAGTTGTCAAGTAATCGACTGGTAAGTCAAGCGAAATGCTGCCGACCACTTGCTATCTACTCTGTGATCTTACCTAAGTCACTCACCCCTTCCCTGATTGGACTTCCTCATCTGGGCTAGGGAAATGTGATGTGAATCATATGGTTAGTCCACTGTTTAAAAATGACCTTTTATCTTATATAATAATAAAGCTGGTCATCAGGAACATTATCGCTTTTGAAATGAAACATCAGAAGAATACAGTTGGAAAAAATGGAAAGGAACAGGGTATAACAAAGCGTGAGAAGTCTTTTAATTGAAGAATTGAAAGTAACAAAAGGAATGCAGACCAGTGAGAAGTGAATTGAAAGGTCACAAATCTGAATCAGTCACAAAACTAAAGAGCAGTGTGTTCTCCTGCCAGACACATGGGGGGTGAGATGGGGTGGTAACAAGGATTGTGGAGATCATGGAGCCCATCAAATACTTGACCCATGTATTTGAGAGGACCACACTTCCTTCTCCCTTACAGACTAAACATTGGGACTAATAAAGTGAAAGTGTTACGAAGTGCTTACTTGCTCAATTCACCTCTTTCATCCATTTCCTGATACCTGCAACTTCCTTGCCTAAAAACAAGACAGCGCAGCAACTGAGAGTCATACTCATAGGAAAATGACTGATGTCAGGTCTTTTTCTGAGAGCATGCTTTGATAAGGAAGAAGGCAGCAGAGAGAGAAAGAGGGCACCAAACTAAAGGAAAAAATGAGCCTCGAGTGGTAGGACTGACAGAAGGAACAGAATGATCCAGAATCACCTTAATAACGCTGGAGAAGAAAAGGTTTCTAAGTCTCTGTTGAAGCTACTAAAGAACATGAGAATGAGAAAAAGAGGCATGCTACCCTAGAGGAGAGCTTCCAAACAACGTATGAATTGTTGAGACTTAAGAAATGTCAGGATTATTATTCCCATTATGAAGAAAAATTTTTAGCAAATAAGTTCAGAACAATTTCAACCTCTCTTTATGCTAGGAATAAATAATCTGTATGTTTTTATTACTGAAAATATTTTCAATTATGCTTGATATATTAAAGACTGAAAATTGTATTAATGCAATATTGAATTTATTTGAGTTTTCAAAGAGATTATTTTTCTGTAAGCCCAGGAGTCCTAACTTCAAGTAATTTTTTTTTAATTCCAAAGTAAAACCAGAATCTTCCTTTGTGCAAAATAGCCTCATTTATAATTGTTAGGTTCATGTTGTATTTAGCTTTTAGGATGTAACAATCATTCTATTACCAAAGAGAAAGATCTTATCATCTTTCTATACTGAAAAACTATGTATTTATTTGTTTGGGGATGGCTCAGAAGGAAATGTATAATATGTATAAAATGTATAATATATATAATAAAGAATATTAAAAACAAGAGGGATGGATTTCCATGATTTTGCTATTCCTACTTGCTTTCACAATGAATGGAAATTAAGCAGGAATTTCTCAGTTGTGGTGGGTTTCCAGTTATGGCTCTTCTACTTACGTAATAGGGAAGGTTTGAGGCCATCATTGATGGAAGCGTGCCATAAAGCCACACTTTCCTTACCACTGGAAACACAATCCTTTTACCCTCTGCTCACCAGTAAGCACCTCAAGAGATGTTCCAGCAAAGAATTTTACTCACCAAAACAACCTCTGGGCAAAGGAAATTTATAGAAACATATTGCTCTCAAATGAATTATTTGGGTCATAAAAAGAAAAGCAAATGCATGGAAACTACATTTTAATTCCCCATTTAGCTCTATGAAAGGTGTATTAGGCTCAGGAGACTAATATAGGCTAGCAATTTAACCAGAGGAACTGCTTGGAGGATACTGAAATAAATCAGTTTGGTAGTTTCAAAAAGAGTTTCTATAGATACGCACTGGATTCCTTTTTAATTATTCTACATCTGTTTAGAGATATGCAATTTCCAACTATGTAATTGGATTTTAAGTATTTTTTCATTACTATAAATAAAGTGTTACATGCAATTACATTGAAAAATCTGCTGTGCAAAAGCAAGCTGCAGCCCACAGGTTACGGCACTCGAGCCGATGGAGGGTGCTCTTCTGATGGGCGGATGATAGCCAGATTCAAAAGAACACTTTACTCCTAGAGCTAGATAATAGGCTGATTATATTTAGAACATATACACTTCCCACAATCATCTGGTAGGAAAGATAGCCCTCTTCAAACTTCATCTCCTCCACTGGACAGTATCATGACTAGGAGGAATTATTAGTGGAAGAAAAGAATCAACCCATCCTGGATTTAGGTCTAGAATGCTAATCAGAGTTTTGAAGAGATACATCTATTTTTGTCCTGTTTTCAAACCTGAGATCTTTTCCAGCACAGACTCTCTTACTTTTAGTCTGTGGGGGCAATTTTGGGTAAAGGATTAGCAGTTATGTGCCCTTAGTGTGAATTTCAGCCTCCTCTAGCCTCCATCATAGGAGGCCTCACTCAATTCCTCTTTTTCCCAGTTTTAACTGGTAAAAAATTCAGGCCTTTCCTCACAGCAGCTGGATAGGAGAAGCTGGTAATTCTAAAGTCTTTTTAAGCGAAGTTTCTAGATTTAACAATCATTGCAATTGACAGCGACCTTAGAGATCTCTTATAGACAAGGAAAGTGAGGAAAGTTCAAGGGATGTTGCTTGAGACAGAACAAACTGCAAACTCCCCTGTACCCTTGCTTCTCTCTTTCCATTCTCTTCCCTTTTTATTTACCAAAACAGCCTTTCCATTCTAGCTCTGCGGTATACCAAGCACTTTACCATTTTTCTTGCTAATTTTCTTGCCGCCTCCTGCCTCACCCTACACCATCTGCTGAATCATCCTCCCATGTCCTCTCCTGCTTTAAGACTCAACACCAGTGTCAGCAGCTCCCACCAGAAGGTTTTCTTAACGTATTATCTATTGGAATCTATGCAGCTTCAGTGGACACAGTGTATATTCTATACATTAGCCTCGCTCTAAGTGGTTTCCTGCTGTGCCCTGTTTTGGAGATCTGGGTCCATAGTTTCTTCTTTCGTATTCTCTCTAGATCTAACTGTCTTCTGGTCCCTGTCTACATTTCGACAAAAAGTGAGACAAGGTCTTCCAGTCATTGGAATTGTACTTTAGCAAGGGAGAAGAAGCACATTTAATAGTAAAGGTCCGATCTATCTGGTGTGACTCTGAGTCAGTGATTAGTGTTCAGAGAAGGGAGGAGCAGAGAAGATGAGGCTTCTTCGTATCAATCAGTTAGCCTCTGTTGATTGGAATCAATACAGTACAACACTTTGAAGCCCATCTTACTACAAAAATATTAATAAAAGCTCCCCATAACTTATTTCTCCAAGCTTGGTTTTTCAGTCTCTTAATAAAGTCTGTAATCAAGTGGACAGCTTTACTTTTAATATAGTCATACTTATTTATTTTTTCCCACAAATTGTTCTCTTGATATTGTATCTTCAAGAGCCATTGCCAGATCCCAGGTTATATAGATTTCCTCCTGCATTTTCTTCCAGAAGTTCTACAGTTTTGCATTTTACATTTAGGTTTATGATTAATTTTTATTTAATCTCGTGTAAGGTATAAAGGCTGTGCTTAGGCTTATTTTTCTGCATGTGGGTGTCCAATTGTTCCTGCATCATCTGCTGAAAAAAGACTGTCCTTTTTTCATTGAATTGCCTTTGCTCGTTATCAGAAATCAGTTGACTAGAATTGTGTAGGTCTAGTTATGGGTTCTCCATTCGGATTCATTATCTATGGGTGTATGCTTTTGTGGTTTTGCCCAATTTTAATAGATGAAGAAATCATCTCAGGGAAGCTAAATGATCAACTCAAAATCACACAGCAACTAGGTTGCAGAGTAGGAATTTCAAACGACGTCCTTTGAAATCTGGTATAATATCCAGCTTATTTGAACCTATAACTACCTTTTTTTTCAATGCAGAACAGAAAACCTGTGTACCGTTAATCATATTGCAATAACCAATCCATTTTCCTTACATTTTCCTCTTTGGCCCTAATACCTGCTGCACATTGGCCACAGGGGGGCAGAGTTGCCAGAGAGAGTGGCTGCTATAAGTCCTATCTACTTTGCAATTGGAACCTTGGCATTGTTTAATTTGAAGTTGATTGCTTTACCGAAATATGCACAGGTGCAAATTTTAAAAAGTCCCTTCACAATCTAAGATGGAAGATTTCTGATAACACTGTATGGGCTGGATAATGACGTGTGCTGCTAATGATGCAGCTGCAAAGGGCTTAGTTGTTGTTCCTGCTCCTGCTTTATAGAAAGGAAAGAGGGTGTAATCAGTTGAGCTGGGAAGAAATGTTCACAGGGCCCTAATTTTACTACTATAGGCAGTTTTAGAGAAGGAAAGGTTAAGTTCCAAGATTTTCAAAAAATTTTTAATTTTATAGAAAGTATAATAATAATTTAGAATTATGTGAGGCTGGAATTTTATAAGATATAGTTATCATTTTTTAAAAAATTTAACAAAGATATTGCTGCTATGAATATTGGGTGCATGTGGTCCTTCTTTTTACTATATCTGTAACTCTGGGGGATGTCCACAATAGCCAATCTGTGGAAAGAGCTGAGATGCCCTTCAGCAGACGAATGGATAAAGAAGATGTGGTCCATATATACAATAGTCCATATATACAATGGACTAATATTCAGTCATCAGAAAGGATAATACCCACCTTTTGTATCAGCATGGATGGAGCTGGAGGAGATTATGCTGAGTGAAATAAGTCAAGCAGAGAAAGTCAATTATCATACGGTTTATTTGTGGAGCACAAGGAATAGCACAGAGGACATTAGGAGAAGGAAGGGAAAAATGAAGGGGGAGGGAATCAGATAGGTAGATAAACCATGAAAGACTAGGGACTGCAGGAAACAAACAGGGTTTGGGGGGTAGGCGGTGGGTGGATGGGTTAGCCCAGTCCTGGGTATTAAGGAGGGCATGTATTGCATGGAGCACTGGGTGTTATACACCAACAATGAATCATGTAACACTACATCAAAAACTAATGAGGGGACCTGCAGCCTGCGCGTCCCGGACCGCCTCCCGTGGAAGCCTGAGCCGGCCGTGTAGCTTTCTCCCTTTGTCTCATAACCATGTCCACCAACGAGAATGCTAATTCACCAGCTGCCCGCCTTAACAGATTCAAGAACAAGGGGAAAGACAGTACAGAAATGAGGCGGCGTCGAATAGAAGTTAATGTGGAGCTGAGGAAAGCGAAGAAGGATGACCAGATGCTGAAAAGGAGAAACGTAAGCTCATTTCCCGATGATGCTACCTCTCCACTGCAGGAAAATCGCAACAACCAGGGCACTGTAAATTGGTCGGTTGATGACATTGTCAAGGGCATAAATAGCAACAATTTGGAAAGCCAGCTCCAGGCTATTCAAGCTGCTAGGAAACTGCTTTCTCGGGAAAAGCAGCCCCCCATAGACAACATAATCCGGGCTGGTTTGATTCCAAAATTTGTGTCCTTCTTGGGCAGAGCTGATTGTAGTCCCATTCAGTTTGAATCCGCTTGGGCTCTCACCAACATTGCTTCCGGGACATCAGAACAGACCAAGGCTGTGGTCGATGGAGGCGCGATCCCAGCGTTCATTTCCCTGTTGGCATCTTCCCACGCCCACATCAGCGAACAGGCTGTGTGGGCTCTAGGAAACATTGCAGGTGACGGTTCCGGTTTTCGAGACTTGGTTATCAAGTATGGTGCAGTTGATCCGCTTCTGGCTCTCCTCGCGGTTCCTGATATGTCATCGTTAGCATGTGGCTACTTACGTAACCTTACTTGGACACTTTCAAACCTTTGTCGCAACAAGAACCCCGCACCCCCGCTAGATGCCGTCGAGCAGATTCTTCCTACCTTAGTTCGTCTCCTGCATCACGATGATCCAGAGGTCTTAGCAGATACCTGCTGGGCCATCTCCTACCTGACGGATGGTCCAAATGAACGGATTGAAATGGTTGTGAAAACAGGAGTTGTGCCCCAGCTTGTGAAGCTTCTAGGAGCTACTGAATTGCCCATTGTGACTCCTGCACTAAGAGCCATAGGAAATATTGTCACTGGGACAGATGAACAGACTCAGGTTGTAATAGATGCAGGAGCGCTTGCTGTCTTTCCTAGCCTGCTAACGAACCCCAAAACTAATATTCAGAAGGAAGCCACGTGGACAATGTCAAACATCACAGCTGGCCGCCAGGACCAGATCCAGCAAGTTGTGAATCACGGATTAGTCCCATTCCTCGTTGGTGTTCTCTCTAAGGCAGACTTTAAGACACAAAAGGAAGCTGTCTGGGCTGTGACCAACTATACAAGTGGTGGGACAGTTGAACAGATTGTATACCTCGTCCATTGTGGCATAATAGAACCATTGATGAACCTCTTAACTGCGAAGGATACCAAAATTATTCTGGTCATTCTGGATGCCATTTCCAACATCTTTCAGGCTGCTGAGAAACTAGGTGAAACCGAGAAACTTAGTATAATGATTGAAGAATGTGGAGGTTTGGACAAAATCGAGGCTCTACAAAACCATGAAAATGAGTCTGTGTACAAAGCTTCATTAAACTTGATTGAGAAGTATTTCTCTGTAGAGGAAGAGGAAGATCAGAATGTTGTGCCAGAAACTACCTCTGAAGGCTATACGTTCCAGGTTCAGGATGGCACTGCTGGGACCTTTAACTTTTAGCTTGTACAGCCGACGCAGAAAGTTGTTTGTGGTGTGCTTTGTTTGGTAGAAGTTTGTCTTACTGTTTCTCTACTAAGAACTCTTTTTAAATGTGTTTTGTTATTGTAGCACTTTTTACAACAAAACTCTACTTGACCAGTTCCAAACTGTAAAAACTGTATGAAGCTCCTCCTCCCAGTGGGTTTCTTATTTCTATGTGCACTCTCTTCTCTTGCAGTGTCCTGTAAATAAAGATTAAATTCCACCCTTTTCTTTACTTCAAAAAAAAAAAAAAAAACAAAAACAAAAAAAACTAATGAGGGACTGTATGGTGATTAACAACAAAATAAAAAAATAATTTAAAAAATTTTTTAAAAAGGAAAAAAAATAAAGTTAAGAAAGAGATGGGCTCTGTAGCCTAGTGGCTATGTGATTTAACTTCCCAAGGCCAGTGTGTTCTTGCTTTCAGGATGGAAGGACTTTCTGGTCTTTGGCCCACAGAGAGTTATTCAATCAACAGTGAAAGGAATTCAAACTTAAATCACCTTCTATGGAACTTGGGTGAAATCTAGGGGAAAATTCTGCGTAATGAATAAAATTTTTAACAATTATCACATAGGACAATTATAAATCTTCCTTATCCCCATGTTTTATGATGGCTCATTGGGACTCTAGCAGGAGGATGAATGACAATCTGACTAGGGTCTTTTCATCCTGAGATCCCAGAGACAGTTTATACTTGATAGTACACTTCAGATGCTTTAGTATCTGAGACATAAACCTTGTCTCCTAGGTATATTATGCTGCTCAAAGTTTAAAGGTTAGAGATAATTTAGAAGACATACAGGTTGTAGGATAGCATATCACAGATTTTCTATAATGATGTCAGCAAAAAAAAATTGTGGAATATAAAGTCAAGGTTCTTTAATAATATGTAGTACAAGAACTAAGGGGTCAAGATGTTATTAGCAAATGATTTATATAGGTAGTAATGTTGAAATGGATATTCCTTAAGACTTTTATTCAGAGAAAACTCTCTTACTGAATGAAATGACTCCCCAAATGCTGTTTTATGGATTTGTTTTTTTTGCAAAAGTGAAATCTTGGCAATTCCTCACCTCTCTCAAAAGACATGGATCCGCATTTATACTATCAAAGTGTTCAGAACTCCAAACTTCCTCTCAGGCATCAAAATGCTTTGCAACATCTATACTGCAAATATGGGCTAAATACTTTGCAATATATATTTTCTGTGCTAAATTTGAGCTTCGAAATATAAGGGGATTAGTAATTTTCTACCAGAACTAACAGCTGCAAAATAAATCAATTTTAAACTTCACCAAGAAAAACCACACATTTTGTTGATGTTTGAAGGGCTCTTAAGAGTCCTTAAGTCCGGAGGGAGGAGTCAAGATGGCGGAGAAGTAGCAGGCTGAGACTACTTCGGGTAGCGGGAGATCAGCTAAATAGCTTATCTAAAGATTGTAAACACCTACAAATCCAACGGGAAATTGAAGAGAAGAAGAACAGCAATTCCAGAAACAGAAAATCAACCACTTTCTGCAAGGTAGGACTGGCGGAGAAGTGAATCCAAAGCGACGGGAAGATAGACCGCGGGGGGAGGGGCCGGCTCCCGGCGAGCGGCGGAGCAACGGAGCAAAATCAGGACTTTTAAAAGTCTGTTCCGCTGAGGGACATCGCTCCAGAGGCTTAACTGGAAGCCCAGGCAGGGTCAGCGCGGCCTCAGGTCCCGCAGGGTCGCAGAAGGATCGGGGGTGTCTGAGTGTCGCAGAGCTTACCGGTATTAGAACGGGGAAGCCGGCTGCAGAGACAGAGCCGAGGAGTGACTCTCAGCTCGGGGTTGACTTGAACCGGTCGCAGGCTCGGTCAGCTCGGAGCGCAGCCGGAGGCCAGGGTGGCGGGAGTCTTTGGGCGCTGTTCTCTGAGGGCGCACTGAGGAGTGGGGCCCCGGGCTCTCGGCTCCTCCGGGCCGGAGACCGGGAGGCCGCCATCTTTATTCCCGTCCTCCGGACTCTACGGAAAGCGCTCACGGAACAAAAGCTCCCGAAAGCGAACCCGAGCGGATGACTCAGCGCGGCCCGGGGTAAGGGCGGTGCAACTCCGCCTGGGGCAAAGACGCTTGAGAATCACTACAACGGGCCCCTCCCCCAGAAGATCAACGGGAAACCCAGCCAGGACCAAGTTCACCTACCAAGGAGAGCGGCGGAATTCCAGAGGAGAAGAAAGCAAAGCACGGAACTCATGGCTTTCTCCCCATGATTTTTTAGCCTTGCAGTTAATTTAATTTTTTTTTCTTTTTCAATTTTTTTTTCTTTTTCTCTTCTTCTGCTGAATTTTTTTTAACTTTTACCGTTTTCTTTTTTTAACGTTTTTTAAATAATTTATCTAATATATATATATTTTTTCCTATTTTATATTTTTTCTTTATCGGCTTTCTTTTTTTTAATAGTTTCTTTTTTTTTTTTTTCTTTCTTTCTGAACCCCTTTTTTCCCCTTTCTCCCCCCTCACAATTCGGGATCTCTTCTGATTTCGCTAAAGCATATTTTCCTGGGGTTGTTGCCACCCTTTTAGTATTTTACTTGCTCCTTCATAAACTCTTATCTGGACAAAATGACAAGGCGGAAAAATTCACAACAAAAAAAAGAACAAGAGGCAGTACCAAAGGCTAGGGACCTAATCAATACAGACATTGGTAATATGTCAGATATAGAGTTCAGAATGACGATTCTCAAGGTTCTAGCCGGGCTTGAAAAAGGCATGGAAGATATTAAAGCAACCCTCTCGGGAGAGATAAAAGCCCTTTCTGGAGAAATAAAAGAACTAAAATCTAACCAAGTTGAAATCAAAAAAGCTATTAATGAGGTGCAATCAAAAATGGAGGCTCTCACTGCTAGGATAAATGAGGCAGAAGAAAGAATTAGCGATATAGAAGACCAAATGACAGAGAATAAAGAAGCTGAGCAAAAGAGGGACAAACAGCTACTGGACCACGAGGGGAGAATTCGAGAGATAAGTGACACCATAAGACGAAACAACATTAGAATAATTGGGATTCCAGAAGAAGAGGAAACAGAGAGGGGAGCAGAAGGTATATTGGAGAGAATTATTAGAGAGAATTTCCCCAATATGGCAAAGGGAACAAGCATCAAAATTCAGGAGGTTCAGAGAACCCCCCTCAAAATCAATACGAATAGGTCCACACCCCGTCACCTAATAGTAAAATTGACAAGTCTTAGTGACAAAGAAAAGATCCTGAAAGCAGCCCGGGAAAAGAAGTCTGTAACGTACAATGGTAAAAATATTAGATTGGCAGCAGACTTATCTACAGAGACCTGGCAGGCCAGAAAGAGCTGGCATGATATATTCAGAGTACTAAATGAGAAAAACATGCAGCCAAGAATACTATATCCAGCTAGGCTATCATTGAAAATAGACGGAGAGATTAAAAGCTTCCAGGACAAACAAAAACTGAAAGAATTTGCAAATACCAAACCAGCTCTACAGGAAATATTGAAAGGGGTCCTCTAAGCAAAGAGAGACCCTCAAAGTAGTAGATCAGAAAGAAACAGAGACAATATACAATAACAGTCACCTTACAGGCAATACAATGGCACTAAATTCATATCTCTCAATACTTACCCTGAATGTTAATGGGCTAAATGCCCCAATCAAAAGACACAGGGTATCAGAATGGATAAAAAAACAAAACCCATCTATATGTTGCCTACAAGAAACTCATCTTAAACCCGAAGACACCTCCAGGTTTAAAGTGAGGGGGTGGAAAAGAATTTACCATGCTAATGGACATCAGAAGAAAGCAGGAGTGGCAATCCTTATAGCAGATCAATTAGATTTTAAGCCAAAGACTATAATAAGAGATGAGGAAGGACACTATATCATACTCAAAGGAACTGTCCAACAAGAAGATCTAACAATTTTAAATATCTATGCCCCTAACGTGGGAGCAGCCAACTATATAAACCAATTAATAACAAAATCAAAGAAACACATCGACAAGAATACAATAATAGTAGGGGATTTTAACACTCCCCTCACTGAAATGGACAGATCATCCAAGCAAAAGATCAACAAGGAAATCAAGGCCTTAAATGACACACTGGACCAGATGGACATCACAGATATATTCAGAACATTTCATCCCAAAGCAACAGAATACACATTCTTCTCTAGTGCACATGGAACATTCTCCAGAATAGATCACATTCTTGGTCCTAAATCAAGTCTCAACCGGTATCAAAAGATTGGGATCATTCCCTGCATATTTTCAGACCACAATGCTCTAAAGCTAGAACTCAATCACAAGAGGAAATTTGGAAAGAACCCAAATACATGGAGACTAAACAGCATCCTTCTAAAGAATGAATGGGTCAACCAGGAAATTAAAGAAGAATTGAAAAAATTTATGGAAACAAATGATAATGAAAACACAACAGTTCAGAATCTGTGGGACACAACAAAGGCAGTCCTGAGAGGAAAATATATAGCGGTACAAGCCTTTCTCAAGAAACAAGAACGGTCTCAGGTACACAACCTAACCCTACACCTAAAGGAGTTGGAGAAAGAACAAGAAAGAAACCCTAAACCCAGCAGGAGAAGAGAAATCATAAAGATCAGAGCAGAAATCAATGAAATAGAAACCAAAAAAACAATAGAACAAATCAACGAAACGAGGAGCTGGTTCTTTGAAAGAATTAATAAGATTGATAAACCCCTGGCCAGACTTATCAAAAAGAAAAGAGAAAGGACCCAAATAAATAAAATCATGAATGAAAGAGGAGAGATCACAACGAACACCAAAGAAATACAGACAATTATAAGAACATACTATGAGCAACTCTACGCCAACAAATTTGACAATCTGGAAGAAATGGATGCATTCCTAGAGACATATAAACTACCACAACTGAACCAGGAAGAAATAGAAAGCCTGAACAGACCCATAACCAGTAAGGAGATTGAAACAGTCATCAAAAATCTCCAAACAAACAAAAGCCCAGGGCCAGACGGCTTCCCGGGGGAATTCTACCAAACATTTAAAGAAGAACTAATTCCTATTCTCCTGAAACTGTTCCACAAAATAGAAATAGAAGGAAAACTTCCAAACTCATTTTATGAGGCCAGCATCACCTTGATCCCAAAACCAGACAAGGATCCCAACAAAAAAGAGAACTACAGACCAATATCCTTGATGAACACAGATGCAAAAATTCTCGCCAAAATACTAGCCAATAGGATTCAACAGTACATTAAAAGGATTATTCACCACGACCAAGTGGGATTTATTCCAGGGCTGCAAGGCTGGTTCAACATCCGCAAATCAATCAATGTGATACAACACATTAATAAAAGAAAGAACAAGAACCATATGATACTCTCCATAGATGCTGAAAAAGCATTTGACAAAGTACAGCATCCCTTCCTGATCAAAACTCTTCAAAGTGTAGGGATAGACGGCACATACCTCAATATTATCAAAGCCATCTATGAAAAACCCACCGCAAATATCATTCTCAATGGAGAAAAACTGAAAGCTTTTCCGCTAAGGTCAGGAACACGGCAGGGATGTCCGTTATCACCACTGCTATTCAACATAGTACTAGAAGTCCTAGCCTCAGCAATCAGACAACAAAAGGAAATTAAAGGCATCCAAATCGGCAAAGAAGAAGTCAAACTATCACTCTTCGCAGATGATATGATACTCTATGTGGAAAACCCAAAAGACTCCACTCCAAAACTGCTAGAACTTGTTCAGGAATTCAGTAAAGTGTCAGGATATAAAATCAATGCACAGAAATCAGTTGCATTTCTCTACACCAACAACAAGACAGAAGAAAGAGAAATTAAGGAGTCCATCCCATTTACAATTGCACCCAAAACTATAAGATACCTAGGAATAAACCTAACCAAAGAGACTAAGAATCTATACTCAGAAAACTATAAAGTACTCATGAAAGAAATTGAGGAAGACACAAAGAAATGGAAAAATGTTCCATGCTCCTGGATTGGAAGAATAAATATTGTGAAAATGTCTATGCTACCTAAAGCAATCTACACATTTAATGCAATTCCTATCAAAGTAACATCCATTTTTTTCAAAGAAATGGAACAAATAATCCTAAAATTTATATGGAACCAGAAAAGACCTCGAATAGCCAAAGGAATATTGAAAAAGAAAGCCAAAGTTGGTGGCATCACAATTCCGGACTTCAAGCTCTATTACAAAGCTGTCATCATCAAGACAGCATGGTACTGGCACAAAAACAGACACATAGATCAATGGAACAGAATAGAGAGCCCAGAAATGGACCCTCAACTCTATGGTCAACTCATCTTCGACAAAGCAGGAAAGAATGTCCAATGGAACAAAGACAGCCTCTTCAATAAATGGTGTTGGGAAAATTGGACAGCCACATGCAGAAAAATGAAATTGGATCATTTCCTTACACCACACACGAAAATAGACTCAAAATGGATGAAGGACCTCAATGTGAGAAAGGAATCCATCAAAATCCTCGAGGAGAACACAGGCAGCAACCTCTTCGACGTCAGCCGCAGCAACATCTTCCTAGGAACATCACCAAAGGCAAGGGAAGCAAGGGCAAAAATGAACTATTGGGATTTTATCAAGATCAAAAGCTTTTGCACAGCAAAGGAAACAGTGAACAAAACCAAAAGACAACTGACAGAATGGGAGAAGATATTTGCAAATGACATATCAGATAAAGGGCTAGTGTCCAAAATCTATAAAGAACTTAGCAAACTCAACACCCAAAGAACAAATAATCCAATCAAGAAATGGGCAGAGGACATGAACAGACATTTCTGCAAAGAAGACATCCAGATGGCCAACAGACACATGAAAAAGTGCTCCATATCACTCGGCATCAGGGAAATACAAATCAAAACCACTATGAGATATCACCTCACACCAGTCAGAATGGCTAAAATTAACAAGTCAGGAAATGACAGATGCTGGCGAGGATGCGGAGAAAGGGGAACCCTCCTACACTGTTGGTGGGAATGCAAGCTGGTGCAACCACTCTGGAAAACAGCATGGAGGTTCCTCAAAATGTTGAAAATAGAACTACCCTATGACCCTGCAATTGCACTGCTGGGTATTTACCCTAAAGATACAAACGTAGTGATCCGAAGGGGCACATGCACCCGAATGTTTATAGCAGCAATGTCTACAATAGCCAAACTATGGAAAGAACCTAGATGTCCATCTACAGACGAATGGATAAAGAAGATGTGGTATATATACACAATGGAATACTATGCAGCCATCAAAAGAAATGAAATCTTGCCATTTGCGACGACGTGGATGGAACTAGAGGGTATCATGCTTAGCGAAATAAGTCAATCGGAGAAAGACAACTATCATATGATCTCCCTGATATGAGGGAGAGGAGATGCAACATGGGGGGTCGAGGGGGTAGGAGAAGAGTAAATGAAACAAGATGGGATTGGGAGGGAGACAAACCATAAGTGACTCTTAATCTCACAAAACAAACTGAGGGTTGATGGGGGGAGGGGGTTGGGAGAGGGCGTGGGGTTGTGGATATTGGGGAGGGTATGTGCTGTGGTTGTGGGGTGTGTAAACCTGGCGATTCGCATGCCTGTACCCCTGGGGATAAAAATATATGTTTATAAAGCTGTAAAAAAAAAAAAAAAAAAAGAAAGAAAGAAAGAAAGAAAGGATGAATCCCCAAGTTTTGTAGCAACATGGACGGGACTGGAAGAGATTATGCTGAGTGAAATAAGTCAAGCAGAGAGAGTCAATTATCATATGGTTTCACTTATTTGTGGAGCATAACAAATAGCATGGAGGACAAGGGGAGATGGAGAGGGGAGTTGAGGGAAATTGGAAGGGGAGGTGAACCATGAGAGACTATGGACTCTGAAAAACGATCTGGGAATTTTGAAGGGGTGGGGGGTGGGAGGTTGGGGCACCAGGTGGTGGGTATTGTGGAGGGCACAGACTGCATGGAGCACTGGGTGTGGTGCAAAAATAATGAATACTGTTATGCTGAAAAAATAAAAAAAAAAAAATTAATAAAAAAGAGTCCTTAAGTCCAACTGTCTACTTCTACAAATTAGGAATGAATGGTCCGAGAATGAAATGCCTGAGATTCCAGAATGCTCTGGCTATAGAGCCCAATCTCTAGACCCTCTGCACAGCTCCATATTTCCTTTTAGCATGAAAATGAGCCCTCAGTGCTGCATATTTATTTTATGGAAGAGAAGACAATATATGTTCAGAAAAGACCTTTTCAGTTTTTCAAGGACAAGTTTTTAGTCCAACTCGTCTGGGCCTCATTTGGAGGCTAAAAATGAAAGCTGAGTCAGTGTGAGGGTATGAGGTCTTAACAAAAATAGATCCACACATATCAAAAGTTGTAATTAAAAAAAAAAAAGTCCTCAGAGGGTGGATCTGTTTCTCCACAATCAACATGCTCCTTCTTTTCTGGTAATGAGCATACTGTTTCAAATGTAGATTAGAAAGGTTTTCTAGTCTTTCTGTATAGGAACATTACGTTTTTCAAGTTCCCATTAATCAAAGATGTTCTCCCAGATTCAAGGCATCCGTACAAATGGATAAGGAGCAAGGACACATTACAGTAACTCAGGATGCATTAATACCAGGGGTTCTCAAAACTTAGAATGTATAAACACCACCTAACACTTGTTCAAAATGTGAATTCCTGAGTATTACCCACATATTTTGACCCAGTAGATGTGCGATGGGGTCTAGAGATTTTCATTTATGAAAAAAAATGTGAAGTGTTTCTAAAGCGACTATGTAGTCGAGGTTTGAGATTTTTCTCTAGATGAAAAAAAAAAATCTTTAAGTCATTTTTTGGTAGTTGTTAATTTACTTTCTATTGCTCCTTTTCCTTTTAAGTTTCACATCTCTTTCACTTCAGACCTTTTAATTATTTTTAAAGTCTCAGTGTATTTTTAAAGACTTTTATCCCTCCCTTTATTTCTATCTAAAAAGAAGGCAGTGTTCCTGTAAGACCAAAACTAAACTTAGGCAGCCTCTCCCATTTCTATGATATTTCCCACTTTTTAACTTTCATTGTGTAGACAGATGTTTTCCTTCTGTTTTCTCTTGTATGTGCTTTGGAAACCCCTAAGGATCAGAGTCCACTTTGAATTACAAGTTTCTTAGCAAATAACCTGTCTTTTCCTAAGCAGTATACGTGTTACAAGTCCACTTAGTACAAAGAATTTGACAATTAGTTCTCCTAGTGAAGTTCCTCACTCTAGACAATTCTAAGCAAACTTGGGGTCGAATCAGTTATCTGAAGAAGAAGCTTTGATTTCCAGAATAGAATTAATAGAATTACTGCCTAGCTTGTTTCTGAAATTTTATATGGCTGAATGGTAGATTTTAGTTCACTCTTCAGTTGCTAGGCCAACACCCATAACATTTTTAGAGACAAGGAACTATGGTCTGGGTCAAAAATATCAATATAAATTGGCCATGGTGTTCGAGAGTGGTGTTTTTCTTGTGATTATTATAGATTAAAAAATTTGCATTGCTGGCCATTTGGATATCTTCTTTGCAGAAGATGTGATATATATATATATATATATATATATATATGTGTGTGTGTGTGTGTGTGTGTGTGTGTACACACACACACACACACACACACACACGGAATATTACACAGCCATCAAAACCCCCAAATCTTGCCATTTGCAATGTGGATGGAACTAGAGGGTATTATGCTGAGTGAAATAAGTCAATCAGAGAAAGATAATGATCATATTATCTCTCCGATATGAGGAATTTGAGAGGCAGAGCAAGGGTTCATGAGGGGAAGGGAGGGAAAAATGAAACAAGATGGGACCAGGGAGGGAGACAAACCATAAAAGACTCTTAATCTCAGGAAACAGAGGGAAGGATGGGGTGGCTGGGTGATGGACATTGGGGAGGGTATGTGCTATGGTGAGAGCTGTGAATTGTGTAAGACTGATGAATCACAGACCTGTACCCCTGAAACAAGTAATACATTATAATGGTAAAAAAAAAAATTGCATTGTTGTGACATGTTATTTTTGGGTTCTTTCATTTAGAATCCCTAGAGTTCTTCAGAGAAATAGAACCAAAGGAGATAAACATGTCATTTGTGTAACTGTGTATCATCTATCCATCTAGAGGGGTATAGATACAGTTACTAAGGAACTGACTCATGTGATTATGGAGGCTGAACAGTGCTAAGATCTGCAAGCTGCAAAGCCAGTAAACTGATGGTCTAAGTTCCAGTCTGAGTCTCAGTCCAGGGGCAGGAGAAAACCAACGTTCCAGTTTGAAGACTGGCAGAGAAAGCATATTCTCTCTTTCTGAGCTTTTATTATTATTTTTTTTAATCCAGGCCTTCAACTGATAGGATGAGGCTCACCAAGACTGCAGAGAGCCATCTGCTTTACTCGGTCTACTGATTCAAATGTTAATTTTATCCAGAAACACCCTCAAAGACATATACAGAGTAATGTTTAACCAAATACCTGGGCATCCCATGGACCAATCAAGTGACACATAAAATTAATCATCACAGCCTACTTTTGAATACTTTCCTCTCCTTGGGTTGGTACTGTAAGATAGTTCATGAATTAACTTACATTTGTGAAAATATTAATACTATACTCCACCTTTCCCCTGACTTCTGTGCCCCAAACCCCCAAACTAATTCCTTTAGAGTGCTAAGTTGCATACAGGTCATATCAATGGGAATGTAGCATGAGTCAGAGTGAATAGGGCAACCTCCATCTAGGCAGACATAGTCTTCATGGTTTAACTGAAGCTACCTCATCTCTGCAAGAGACTATCATGGGATTTGAGGCCAAACCCTATAATAGGCAATGTCATTTTCCTGGCTTCATCCTTTGGGAATATCCCTTTAGGGAAAAATAGAAGAGAATGAAGCAGAATTTACAGACTTATTTTATCTACATATAAGATATAACTGACAGGAGTTAGTAGTAAATTCTCACTACTAACTGACCTGGGGTGCCTAATAAAACTCCTTTATTTCATTTTTTTCAAAAAATACCTTGTGCCTACTAAGTAGTGGCATCAGAGATAGAGTGTAGAAATCAGGTATGATCTCTGTCCTTCTAGGGAAGATGAACATACCCTGAGTTCGTTTTGGATATTTAGCCTTTTCTGGTGCCTCTGACGCAACAATCAATAATGTCATTAAAAATAGTATGCAGTTGGGGGCGCCTGGGTGGCTCAGTGGGTTAAAGCCTCTGCCTTCGGCTCAGGTCATGGTCCCAGGGTCCTGGGATCGAGCCCCGCATCGGGCTCTCTGCTCAGCAGGGAGCCTGCTTCCTCCTCTCTCTCTCTGCCTGCCTCTCTGCCTACTTGTGATCTCTCTGTCAATAAATAAATAAAATCTTAAAAAAAAAATTTTAATAAAAATAAATAAATAAATAAATAAAAATAGTATGCAGAACCACGATGTCATTCTAGTGGAGCAACTTTATTTTACTTGTCCAATTTCCCAGAACATAGACTAAGACTGCCAAAATCAGTTAAAGAAAACAAGTTGCTGAAAGAGAAAGATCTCTTCCCCAGCTTGAGTGGATTTCAAGGGCTGGCAGGAAGTGATTGTGAGGGAAGGAGGATTATACCCGAGTGACACCTGCAGTCTTTCTGCTAATTCCCCAAGCCCTGCTAGGGGCACTACAAGGGAATGCAAGCAAACAACTGTGATGAATTTGGAGGATAATAATAATGCCTATCTACCCTTCCCCCCAAATTAATGACTGATTAAGAGATAGATGCAGGAACCCTATATCTAGAGATTGAAATATTAGCTTCATTACTAATGAAGCTACATTGAAGGAGTTTAGGAATATTAATGGCTAGAATCAAGTTTCCTAATACAGTGCTACTCCTAGGCTCAGGCAGAACTGTATCATCACAGTTCTCTCTGACAAGGGCAGGTTGCTTGGGATAGAAATTCCTCTTCTAGGTGTTATGACAGAACCTTTTGAAGAATGGAGGGTTTCCCCTTTCTACTCTGTAATTTCAGAATCAGTGAATGTAGGTTTGTGCTACATTCTTCAGGTTCATCCCTAGCTTCTTTTTTCATGACACTTTATAAAAAATTACAACACTATCCCATTACCCCCTCTGGGAGAAGTTAGTATAAATACAAAACAATGTACCATCGGCCAATGTCTACTACCCAATTAGGCCTTACATGCAATTTCTCCATAAGGGAATCTCATTCATAAGCATTCAACAAGCCATATATCCCATTATACCCAAATGCTAACCCCACTTTATATAATAGTAGAATCGTACTTATTTTCTGTTTTTAAAATACTTCCTTTAGTCACATAGGAATGATTTTATATAAAATCATGAAGAAGGTAAATTTGTCCTCAGGGAAAACCTGTCTGCCCCTCAGCTTCAGCAAACCGTTCCTCAGGGAACCAAGGCTCATTGTAGGGCAGAACCTTTCTCTAAGGCACTTGCCATGCTGAGAAACACTGCATGCTTTCATCTCTGTTCTCTGGTTTACTTCCTACTAAAGAGGGTATACCATTGGGCTTGAACAATGAAACAAACTCCATTGCAGAGTGACCTATTTTAGGTCTTGTAAAACGGTAATGTTTTATCTCATTAAAAAGCACTTGCTCCTAGACAGTCTTATTTCCCAGTATATAAAATACCATTTTCCTGAATGTTAATTGGTACGATGTGTAAGGGAAAGATATTTTGGTCAAAGGACACTTTTAGCTAAAGAAAACTTAACAGATTTCCTTGGCTTATGACTTCTCAGAGTCCTTATTTTGCTATAGTACTCTGAGAATCTCCGCGGAAGGATAGAATATGTGACCTTTCATTTCTGTAGCATTCCACGGGACCAGCATTCCATGGAACACAATTTGGGACAACTACTCTAGAGACTTCAAACAGTGGCAATTACCATCATAATGACAAATGACAGGTATCTATTTTTGGCCAGTAGAAAGTAGGTTCCCTGTATTTCATCACGAATTACCAAGAGACTCAGGACAGTGAAATATATTTAGGAAGGGCAGTAGAATCCAAAGAATGACTTTTGAAGAGAGTAAGATCTGGATTTGAACTGTG
This sequence comes from Lutra lutra, assembly GCF_902655055.1. NCBI lineage: Eukaryota > Metazoa > Chordata > Mammalia > Carnivora > Mustelidae > Lutra > Lutra lutra. The sequence goes on from NC_062280.1 coordinate 142,357,821, forward strand.
TACTAATTGAGTGAGATTAGTAAACTCATTAACTCTCAGTGCCTTCATTTCTTTTATCTATCTATAAAAATTTCTTTATCTATAAAAGTGGTAATAATTCTCATTTGTTGGGGATATTCAGATGGTTACCTTAAATATTCTGCAAGGACTTAGAAAGCTTGGAACATAAAGTGTGCAAAATAAATTTTAACTCCTTTTCTTTCTCCAAATTTTTTTCTCTATCTTCTCAGGAAATAAATGTAAAATACCAGAAAATATAGTTTTTCATATCTCTAGATAACTTCCTTTTACATAATTATTTTAATATACATTTAATCTTTATAATATATATTTCTAATGTATAATATATATATTCTTAACAGGAATCACTAAAATAAAAGAGATACGGACTCAGCCCTCATGCAGCATTCTGCATAGTGTTCAGTCAGGTAAACAAATGCAATTATATATAATCATATAATTATATATAATAACTTACCATTTTTGCAGCATCTTTCATGTATATTATCTCATTTAATTTTCACTAAAATTTGAAATATATATTACTACTTCCCCACTTATATATAAAGAAAAATGAAACCCCAGGGAAGCTGAGGAACTTGGTCAAGGTCACCCAGCTGACAATCCTGGGCATGAACAAGGACCCAAGGCCTCTATTTCAAACCCTGTGACCTTTTCATTCTACCATGCAATGACTATACTCAATATGTTTCCAAGGAAAATTTCCTAGACAATGCTTTTCTTTTTAAAATAAAGACCAGGGGATAAGCTGACAAAACAATGGCTGAGAAACTGAAGACACTCATCTGCTTAAGGCTGATAGTTTCAGCTACAGGCCTTGAAATGTACATTATGGGGGGCTTGGGGACCCTCTACCTTATGCTATTAACTAGTCATATGGCCTTAACATATCTCAAATAAAATTAGAACAATAGCTAGGCTTCTCCTTGATAATAGGAACAAATGAAATACTATCTGAAGTACTTTGGAAAGCATCAAATGCTGTATAAATATACTAATTTCAAATTATTCTAATATGGGAACAGTGATAACACAAAAATAATAATTGGTTTGCAATGCATTTCATGATTATCTTTGTTGGACAAGAATAGCATTCATTATTAATTGCTCTCCCTGGGTATTCATCAATGAGTGGCCAATCTTGATGATTTTGAGGGTAGTTTGTTAATATAATTTGCTACATATAGAGTAAACACATCCAAGGATTGATTATGTACACAATGTTTCCAAAATGGGAAGTCCATTTAACAGTAAAGCTTTAGATTTACTTAAAGATCTTTGGGATATTTTCTTACTTCACTGAAACATCTGGGAAATAAAGTGGTATTGTGTTTTGTTTGTTTGTTTCTTCCACATGTGCTAAGAATTTTAAGCTTTTCAAAGTCAGTAATAACTTAAGCCTTCGCAGGTAGAAAACTTTTCTAAAGTTTATTGTTTCTTCCTGCATGATCCTTTTGTGATATGTCTATTATATATGTATACACACACACACATATAATTTTTTTCAAATATATCCTAAGGCATTCTTTATTAGTATCTAGAAAATTTGGATTAAAATGATGAAACTCTTTTTTTCCCTTTGCTCATTTGTTTTGTGTCTTAAATACCAAAGGGAAGGTGGGTGGGGGGATGAGTGAAATAGATGATGTGAATGAATCAAAGACTACACTTACCCTATGAACATTGACTAATGTACAGAATTGTTGAATCACTATATAGCATACCTTACGCTAATATAACACTGTTAACTATACTGGAGTTAAAATAAAACACTTAATAAAAAAAATAAACTGATAAAACTTACTGTTGGCAGGATTCTGGGTAAACATTAAGAAACTGTCCTTCTAAAGAGCAATCTGGAAATATGCATTTATTTTTATTTATTTTTCACTTGGAAATATTTATTTAATAAATGTTAAGCATCAGCTCTAGGCTGTTTGTTAGGTGGTGAGAATATTAAGGTGAACATGGTTTCTGCTTTTAAAGAACTCAAAGAGTCCACTAGGGAAGGAGCTTAAGTGAACAGATGTGATGACGTGCACAGCAAACCGAACCTCTGGAGAGGCCCTAACTAGGCTACCCACCCTTCTGGTAAAACACTCCACTCCTGTATCCCAGTTTGTGGTAATTTAGGACTCAGGCCAGGTCTACCTAAAACCTTCTTTAGGACTTTTCAAATTGAGGAAAGTTAGAGACACTTCTTTTCTTTTCTGGACTAGGTGATAAAGTTTGAGTTCAGAGCTGAGTATAGCTGTGTGCCTTGCAAAATGGAGTAAAGCTGGTGTGAGACAGTAGCCATTTTTTTTTTTTTTTAAAGATTTCACTTATTTATTTGACACAGAGAGAGATCCCAAGCAGGTAGAGAGGCAGGCAGAGAGGCAGGGAGAGGGAGAGGGGGAAGCAGGCTCCTTGCTGAGCAGAAAGCCTGATGTGGGCTTGATCCCAGGACCCTGAGATCATGACCTGAGCTGAAGGCAGAGGTCCAACCCACTGAGCCACCCAGGTGCCCAGAGACAGTAGCGATCTTAAAGCAAAGCAGAGATAAGATACCCAGAGAGGGTTCTAACAGACTTAGCTTTTGAATATAGGCATCTTATCTCCTTCATGGTTTGGTTACTCCAGAGCCAATTAATCTGCTTGGTCAAGGTTTGGCTTCTGCTATTAGCAGTATGACTAACCCACGTCATTCGTGTTCTAAATGGAGGTATGAATTTAAAAAGACCATTTATACCAAAAGATAAATAATTTTACTTTTAGAAATATAGTTGATTTACATTATCTGCAGATTCTGTACTTGTGAATTAGACTATTCACTAAAACTTACCTGTAACACCCAAATTAATACCTGGGACATTTCGTGATCATTTATAGACATGTGAAAAGGGGTGAAAAATTTGAGCCTGCCATAATGTAAGCAAGCGTTCTTTTTACCACTTTTTCGTGTGTGCTTTTGTGTTTTTGTGTTCATCATTTTGTTGTTTAAAATGGCCCCAAGCGTGGTGCTAAAATGCTGTCTCTCATTCTTAAATGAAAGGAGGTATGATGTGACTTACAGAAAAAACACATGTATTAGATAAGTTTCATTCAGGCATGAGTTACAGTGCAATTTGACCATGAAATCAATGTTAATAAGTCAACAATATGTAATAAATAAGGTGTCTTTTAACAGAAACATAAATGAAACAAAATTTGCACTGATTGATTGACCAAATAAATGTGAATGGAGGATTGCAGCAAACTAATCCTGTATTCCCCCTCCCCCGACCCAGAGCAATGGCTCAGTATTTGCTAATTCAGTTCAGAGACACCTTAAAGAACGTGAACTACTGTGAATGACTATATACTTTAAGGAAAAATGGCCCTCTACTTAAAAAATTAGATGTTCGTAGAAGCACTATTTATAATACTGAAGAGCTAGAGAAAAGCTAAATGTCCAACAAATGAACAGTTCTACTGTATAACTTTATTGCAATTATAATTCTATGGATATTTCCTTACATAAAAACATTAATAAAATTAATAAAGTGGATTTATTGAGACAGAGTTCACTGGTCCTAAGTAACTTGAAAGATGGAACTATATCTTAGTTATTTTCTATCTATATGAACTAGCCTGGCATGCAGTAGATACGGGAGGTAATACATGTTCACTATTGACTATTATGGAACCCATGCGGCATAGTTCTGGCTGATAAGGTCTAAGTGAAACATTCTTAGGTAAAGATTCATGGAAAGCTATTTCTTAAATTATTGATTTTTTTCTTTTTTTTAGAGAGAGAGAGAGAGAAAGTGAGAGTCCATGAGTAGGGAGGGGAGGGGCAGAGAGAGAGAGAGAATCCCAAAATCCATGTGGAGCCTGATCTTACAACCCTGAGATCATGATCTGAACTGAAATCGAGAGTTGGATGCTCAACTGACTGAGCTACCCACGTACCCTGGAAAGCTATTTTATCAAGTGGACACACTCAGTGGCACCCAGATTTTGCCCATTATGCTTTCCACATCTTCTAACTTGGATCTTGGATGGTGCTACTAGTGCAGGAGTCATTTTTAGCATAAGTATGAAAAATACAAAGTCTGCCATGTTGCCTAACTCCAAGAAAGAACAGATTATTAATGATGGATACTATTCCTCTTTAACAAAGATAATCATGAAATGTATTTTAAACCAATTATTAATTCCATTTGTATTATCGCTGCTTCCCACACTCAAGAGAATAATTAAAAATTAGTTCATTGATACATTTTATACCTTCTAAAGTACTTTCAAATAATAACTCATTTGTTCTTATTATTCTTGTTTTATTTGAGATAATATTTTAAGATCATATAGTTTGATAATAGTATGAGGCAGAGGGTCCCAATATTTCAAAGGCATTTGAAAGGACATTCTGGAGCTGAAACTATTTATCATTCTTAAACCTTTGGAATATGAATATTAAATATTTTCTCTGAAGTGGTATATTCTAGTAACCTGAAAATACAGATCATCAGACAGCTTCATGGAGAAGAAAACATGCATGGCCAATGAACACAGGAAAAGATGCTTAAGCTCATTAACAGAGAAATGCAAATTAAAACCACAATGAAATATTTCATACAAGTAAAAAGGGAAAAATTTAATCTGTCCTAACTAAATGCTGGAAAGAATGTCAAGATATAAAAACTACCACATCTTTCTAGTAGAAGAAAGATGCAATCATTTGCAGAGCAATTTGTCAATATCTTAAAGTTGAGGGTGTTTATATTGTGACTCAATAATTCTCTTAGAAATATATCTTAGAAAAACTCAGGTGGATATGTCCTAGAAGACAAATACAAGAATATTCACAGCAGCTGTTTTGGTGATAATAAAAATATGGAGATAATCTATGTGTCCACTGAGAGGAGAATGGATGAATTAATTATAATATGTTCAGAAGATGGGATGCTCTACAGCAGTGAAAATAAATAAGCCAGTGGTACCCATATAAATGTGGCTAAATCTCAAAAAATGTTAATGAGTAGAAAAGCATTATAAAGACTTCATGTTTCATTTGAGCATCTATGTAAAGGAATACACCTTCTAAAGAATTCTAGAACAGATTCTAATATGAATTAGAACGAACAACACCAAATTATGTTTGAATGTTCACTTATATGGTGAGAAAGAGCCAAAAAAGAAAAATTAAGGTAGCACAAAGGGCTTCATTTCTGTGTGTGTGTTTTTTTTTTAATTTTTAAAGAATGATCTGAAGCATAGGTGGCAAATTGTTGGAATATCAATGGACTAAATAATGGAGTATAGGCATTTTTATTGCATTAGTCTTTGCATTAGACTAAATGTTTTAAGTATGTCATAGTTTAAGAACATTCATATGAACAGACTGATTACTAGTAATGAAACTGTATCCGTAATGAATCAACTCCCCAAAAAAGTCCAGAACCAGATGGATTCACAAGTGAATTCTAGCGAACATTTAAAGAGGAGTTAATACTTATTCTCTTTAAATTATTCCAAAAAATAGGAGGAAGGAAAGCTTCCAAATAAGTTTTACATGGCCAACATCACCCTAACTCCAAAACCAGACATACAAAAAACAAACAAAATTACAGATCTATATCCCTGATGAATGCAGATCCAAAATTCCTCAGGAAAATATTAACACTCCACATTCAACAATACATTAAAAGGATCATTTACCATGATCAAGTAGATTTATTCCAGGAATGGAAGGATGATTTGATATCTGCAAATCAATCAACAATATATACAACATTAACAAAAGGAAGGATAAAAACCATATGATCATGTCAGTAGATCCAGAAAAGGAATGTGACAAAAATTCAATATCCATTCATGATAAAAAAAAACTCTCAAAAAATGGGTTTAGGGAGAAAATACCTCAATATAAGCAAGGCAATATGGGAGAAACCTATAATTAACATTACACTTAAGGGTGAAAAACTGATAACTTTCTTTAAAAAAAAAAGATTTTATTTATTTGACAGAGAGGTAGACAGCGAGAGAGGGAACACAGCAGGGGGGAATGAAAGAGGGACAAGCAGGCTTCCCACTGAGCAGGGAGCACAAAGCGGGGCTCTATTCCAGGACCCTGGGATCATGACCTGAGTTGAAGTCAGACACTTAAGGACTGAGTCACCCAGGCACCCCTGATTGTTTTTCTTCTAAAATCAGGAAAAAGACAAGGATGTACACTCTTGTCACTCTCATTCAACATGTCCTGAAAGTTCTAGTCATAGCAGTCAGACAAGAAATAAAAGGCATCCAAATTGGTAAAGAAGAAGTAAAACGGTCACTATTTGCAAATAACATTATACTATACATAGGAAATCCTAAAGCCTCCAACAAAAAACCATTAGAATAAATGAATTCAGTAAAGTTGTAGGATACAAAATTAATACACAGAAATGTGCTGCATTTCTATACACTAATAACAAACTAGCAAAAGAGAAATGAAGAAAACAATTCTATTTACAATTGTACCAAAAAGAATAAAATACCTAGAAATACACTTAACCAAAAAGTCAAAAATTTATACTCTGAAAACTAAAAAACATTGATGGAAAAAAAATGAAGATAACACAAGCAAATGGAAAGATATTGCATGCTCAGTATCTTTCAGAACAATTAATATTGCTAAAATGCAGACCACCCAAAGAAATCACTGATTTAATGTGATCCCTATCAAAATATGAATAGCAATTTTCACAGAACTAGAATAATCCTAAAATTTGTATGAAACCACAAAAGATCCCAAATAGCTGAAGCAATCTTGAAAAACAAGAACAAAGTTGGAGGTTTCACAATCTCAGATATCGAGATACACTGCAAAGCAACAGTAATCAAAATATCATAGTGCTAGCACAAAGATATACACATAGATCAATAAAACAGAACAGGGAAACCAGAAATGAACCCACAATTATATTGTGAATTAATCTATGACAAAGGAGGCAAGAATATTCAATGGGGAAGCCAGTCTCTTCAATAAATGGTGTTAGGGAAACTGAACAGCAATATTCACAAAAATGAAATTGGACTATACACAAAAATAAGCTCAAAATGTATTAAACACCTCAATGTGAGCCCCAACACCATAAAACTTCTAGAAGAAAGCATGGACACTGACATCACTGAAATTGGCCTAAGCAACATTTTTCTAGATCTATCTCCTCAGGCAAGGGAAACAAAACAAAAACTATTGGGACTATCCCCAAAAAGATCATTTACATAATGAAGGAAACCATCAACAAAATGAAGAGGCAACCTCCTGAATGGGAGAAGATATTTGCAAATGATATAGCTGATAAGGACTAAATATCCAAAATATATAAAGAACTTACACAACTCAACAGCAAAACAACAGTTTGATTAAAAAAATGGGTAAAGACATGAACAGACATATTTCCAAAGAGGACATACAGATGGCCAACAGATACATAAAAAGGTGTTCAACATCACTAATCATCAGGGAGATGCAGATCAAAACCACAATGACATAGCCCCTTATATTTGCCAGAATAGTTAGAATCAGACAGACAAAAAATATCAAGTGTTGGCAAGGATTTGGAGAAAAAGAAATACTTGCACACTGTTAATGGAAATGTAAATTGGTGCAGTCACTATTGGAAAACAGTATGGAGGTTCTCAAAAAATTAAAAGTAGAAATACCACATGATCCAGTAATTCCACTACTGGGTATTTTCCCAAGAAAATAAAAACACTAATTTGAAAAGATACCCCTTTGTTTACTAGAGCCTTTTTCACAATAGCCAAGATATGGAAGCAACCAAAGTGTCCATCAATAGATGAATGGATACAGAAGTGGCGTATATATACAGTGACATATTACTCAGCTATATAAAAGATGAGATCTAGACATATCTGACAACATAGATGAACCTAGGGGGTGTTATGCTAAGTGAAATAAGCCGGACTGAAAAAGACAAATTCTACCTGGTTTCATTTATATGTGGAATTTAAAAAACAAATGAATAAACATACAAAAAGCAGAAAGAGCCTGTAAATACAGAGAACAAACTGATAGTTGCCAGAGGAAAAGGAGTTGGAGGATAGGCAAAGTGGGTGAAGGGAGTGAGACATACAGGCCTCTAGTTATGGAATGAATAAATCATAGGGATAAACCATACAAGGTAAGGAATATAGTCAACGGTATTGTAGTAGTGTTGCACGATGACAGATGAGAAGTACACTTGTTAGCAAAACCTACCATACAGACTTGTCTAATCACTATGTTGTATAGCTGTAACAAATGTAGCATTGTGTGTCAACTATACTTCAGAAAAAAGAGAAAACTTGAATAGATTTATAACCAGCAAAGAAACTGAATCAGTACTCAAAAAACTCCCAACCAAAATAGTCTAAGGCCAAATGGTTTCACAGGTGAATTCTACCAAGCATGTAAAGAAGAGTTAATTGCTATTCTTCTCAAACCTTTTCAAAAAATATATAAGGAAGGAAAACTTCCGAATTCATTCTATGAAGCCAGCATAATTCTGATAGCAAAACAAAATAAAGATACCACTAAAAAAGAGAACTACAGGCCAATATCCTCAAAAAATTGTTAGCAAAGCAAATCTAACAATACATTAGAGTGCATTTTCTAAGATAATTTTTTGTGATGAATCATAGACCTGTACCCATGAAACAAATAATACATTATATGTTAATTAAAAAAAATAAAATAACTTTTTGTATTTTTCCCACCGGAGAACACTAGAATTTTTGTGTCTTTGAAAATTCATGGTAATTATTAACCATGCCTAGATATTTCTAGATGTTTACTGTATTTCTTTAAAAATCAGTTCTAATGTACTAGCAGAAATCTACTCCTAGGTAATTTTAAATATAACTTAGTATTTTCTAAGCCCTAGTGCCCATTTAGATTTACAAAGCACGTATAGTAAAAATATTAGAATTTTACTAACAACAAAATAATAATAATAAAACTTCAACAGCTTTTAAATTAAAACAAATCAAGACAAGGAAAATCTCTTGCATGGAGCACTGGGTGTTGTACATAAATAATGAATTTTGGAACACTGCATCAAAAACTAATGATGTCCCAAAAGTTCATTTTCACTTTTGTTTCCTTTGCCTTTGGAGACATATCTTGAAAGAAGTTGCTGTGGCTGATATTGAAGAGGTTACTGCCTATGTTCTCCTCTAGGATTCTGATGGATTCCTGTCTCACATTGAGGTCTTTTATCCATTTTGAGTTTATTTTTGTGTATGGTGTAAGAGAATGGTTGAGTTTCATTCTTCTACATATAGCTGTCCAGTTTTCCCAGCACCATTTATTGAAGAGACTGTCTTTTTTCCACTGTATATTTTTTCCTGTTTTGTCAAAGATTATTTGCCCATAGAGTTGAGGGTCCATATCTGGGCTCTCTACTCTGTTCCACTGGTCTATGTGTCTGTTTTTATGCCAGTACCATGCTGTCTTGGTGATCACAGCTTTGTAGTAAAGCTTGAAATCAGGTAACGTGATGCCCCCAGTTTTTTCTTTTTCAACATTTCCTTAGTAATTCGGGGTCTCTTCTGATTCCATACAAATTTTTGGATTATTTGCTCCAGCTCTTTGAAAAATACCAGTGGAACTTTGATCGGAATGGCATTAAAAGTATAGATTGCTGTAGGCAGTATAGACATTTTAACAATGTTTATCCTTCCAATCCAAGAGCATGGAATGGTCTTCCATCTTTTTGTGTCTTCTTCAATTTCTTTCATGAGTGTTCTGTAGTTCCTCGAGTACAGATCCTTTACCTCTTTGGTTAGGTTTATTCCCAGGTATCTTATGGTTCTTGGTGCTATAGTAAATGGAATCACGTCTCTAATTTCCCTTTCTGTATTTTCATTGTTAGTGTATAAGAAAGCAACTGATTTCTGTACATTGACTTTGTATCCTGCTACGTTGCTGAATTGTTGTATGAGTTCTAGGAGTTTGGGGGTGGAGTCTTTTGGGTTTTCCATATAAAGAATCATGTCATCTGCGAAGAGAGAGAGTTTGACTTCTTCATTGCCAATTTGGATACCTTTTATTTCTCTTTGTTGTCTGATTGCTGTTGCTAGGACTTCTAATACTATGTTAAACAAGAGTGGTGAGAGTGGGCATCCTTGTCGTGTTCCTGATTGCAACAGGAAGGCCGCAAGCTTTTTTCCATTGAGGATGATATTTGCTGTGGGTCTTTCATAGATAGATTTTATGAAGTTCAGGAATGTTCCCTCTATCCCTATACTTAGAATGGCCCAAATTAGCAAGACAGGAAACAACATGTGTTGGAGGGGATGTAGAGAAAGGGGAACCCTCTTACACTGTTGGTGGGAATACAAGTTGGTGCAGCCACTTTGGAGAACAGTGTGGAGATTCCTCAATAAATTAAAAATAGATCTTCCCTATGACCCTGCCATTGCACTTTGGGGATGTTTACCCCAAAGATACAGATGTAGTGAAAAGAAGGGCCATCCGTACCCCCATGTTTATAGCAACAATGGCCACGGTTGCCAAACTGTGGAAAGAACCAAGATGCCCTTCAACGGACAAATGGATAAGGAAGATGTGGTCTATATACACTATGGAGTATTATGCCTCCATCAGAAAGGATGAATACCCAACTTTTGTAGCAACATGGACAGGACTGGAAGAGATTATGCTGAGTGAAATAAGTCAAGCAGAGAGAGTCAATTATCATATGGTTTCACTTATTTGTGGAGCATAACAAATAGCATGGAGGATAAGGGGAGTTAGAGAGGAGAAGGGAGTTGAGGGAAATTGGAAGGGGAGGTGAACCATGAGAGACTATGGACTCTGAAAAACAATCTGAGGGTTTTGAAGGGGCCGGGGGTGGGAGGTTGGGGGAACCAGGTGGTGGGTATTGGAGAGGGCACGGATTGCATGGAGCACTGGGTGTGGTGCAAAAACAATGAATACTCTTACGCTGAAAATAAATTTAAAAAAATTTAAAAAAATCCTTAAAAAAAAACTAATGATGTATTACATGGTGACTAACATAACACAATAAAAAATTTAAAATATTTAAAAAAAAAACAAAAAGAAAAATCTCTTGAGAAGTTACATGGCCTAAAGTTAAAAATAAACAGAAAAACAAATCTGTTGGCAGTGATAAAGTGGACTTAAAAAGCTAAATTTTATTGGGGCACCTGGATGGCTCAGTGTGTTAAAGCCTCTGCCTTCAGCTCAGGTCATGATCCCAGGGTCCTGGGATCGAGCCCTGCATCAGGCTCTCTGCTTGGCAGGGAGCCTGCTTCCTCCTCTCTCTCTGCCTGCCTCTCTGTTTACTTGTGATCTCTGCCTCTCAAATAAATAAATAAAATCTTTTAAAAAAAAGCTAAATTTTATGACTGAAGTGTTCTATCTTTTCTTGTTGTTTTTTCTAGTGATATAAACAGATTTAAACATAGCTAAAAAAATTATGGGTCTTACATGCAATTGAAGGAATAACACATTAAGTGAAACTCAAACAAAGGACAGCCAAGGTCGTTTTGACCTTAGGGTTCCTCTGAATCCTCCTCCTCATTCAGTGTTATATCTGTATATAAAGAAAAGCATGATTTAACAGTCATACACAAGCAATTATATTATGTAGAATATTTGCTATGGGTTGTATAACTAGTTTGTCTTCATGTGTTCTGAAAATGGTACAGGTTGGTTCTTTTATTTGAGACGATTCTTCAAAGAAACTCACTGAATTAACGAGAGGGTCATGTTCTTTTTTCTAATGACATACTTGGACATATAAAAATACACGATACATTCCTATAAAACTATATACCATTCAGTGCACAGACACAGGAAAAGATGCTCAGCATCACTAATCATCAGGGAAATGCAAATCAAAACCACAAAGAGAAGTCACTTTGCACATGTCAGAATGGCTAATATAAAAAAGACAAGAAATAATAAGTGTTGGCAAGAATGTGGAGAAAAAGGAACAAATGTACACTGTTGATGGGAATGTAAATTGGCATAGCCACTGTGGAAAACAGTACGAAGGTTCCTTAAGAACTTAAAAGTACAAATATCTAATGAACCAATGATTCCACTACTGGGTACCTAACCAAAGAAAAGGAAAACACTAATTTGAAGATATATGCACATCTAGGTTTATTATAGCATTTTTTGTAATAGCCAAGATATGGAAGCAACCTAAGTGTCCATTGATAGATGAATGGATATCAAAGATATGCATATACACACACATACACACACACGGGAATATTATGCAGCCACTAAAAAGGGTGAGAACATGCCACTTGCTGCAACACAGATGACCTAGAGAGTATCATGCTAAGTGACATAAGTCAAACTGAGAAAGACAAATATGATTTCACTCAAATGTGGAACCTAGAAAAACCAATGAATAAACAAACTCAAATCCAAATCAAACCTATAAATACAGAGAATGATAATCTGATCATTGCTAGAGTGGAGAGGTGGGCAAAACTGATGGAGAATGAGAGATATAGACTTCCAGTTATCAAAATGAATAGTCACAGGAATACAAGACACAGAATAGAGTCAATGGTACTGTAACAGAGTTGTACAGTGAGAGATGGTAGCTACACTTGTGGTGGGCATAGCATAAACTTGCGAAATCACTCTGTTATACACCTGAAACTATTATAACATTGTGTGTCAACCATACTCAGATAGACATACATTGATAATAAAAAAAAGCAGAACCATTTAGGCAACTAAATATCTAATGTAAAATTTTCTAGGTATTTTAAGGCTAGGTATTTTATTTAACTTGTGTCTTAAGATACTTATTTAAGAAGATCTTTAGGACACCTGGTGGCTCAGTTGGTTATGTGTCTACCTTCAGCTTGGGTCATGATCCTTGGTCCTGGCATTGAGCCCCATGTGGGGCTCCCTGCTTGATGAGGTGCCAGCTTCTCCCTTTCCCTCTGCAACTCCTCCTGCTTAGGCTTTCTCTCTCTCTCTCTCTCTCTCTCTCTCTCTCTCTCTGTCAAATAAACAAATAAAATTAAAAAAATAATATCTTTAAAAAGTACTAATTCTTATAAAGGCATTTTCCCCATTAAACTGAAATTTGCTTTTAAATAGTTTCTACTGGCTAATTTTGGTCTGCTTTCCACAGCAATGTAGAGTCAGTCAAGTCCTGTTTATGTTATACCTTGTTAATTGAAATCCCTCATTCTTGCCGGCTAAAGTCTTTGGTTTCTGATCCTGTCATGTACCTACCAGGAAATTCTCCAGCTTCTTGAAATCTGCAAATTAGATGGGGTTCCTTTTTGTATTCTCATCCAAATTGCTGACAGAAACATTGATGATGACAAGAAAAACCTCTGCAACCTGTAACTAGATAATTCCATTACATTGACCTTGCTTTTCGTTCATGAGCCCTGACTTGTCTTTCAACAAGATCCAAGTCTTGTGAACATGAGTGTATTCTGTTGTCATATCTTTTCCTAGTTAATAATAGACTGAGCTGAAACTGTTGGTGAGTCAGAGATTACTCTGATCCCATGATTGTGCTAAGTGTTATATTAGCAGTGTTAGTTAAACTCTGGGAAGCATACGGTCATCATCTTACAGAGGGTGACTGGAGATGTGTCTACTTTTCCACCTAGGCTTCTCATGGCCACAGCAGATCTTCCTGGAATTCATATTCTTCCAGAACCACAGCTGTGGCATCTACTTCCTTCCCTTCTATAACTTGTGTACTATGCACCTTAAAACCATAAATCACATGAAAACATTTCTGCTGATGTCACAAGGTGAAGAAGAACAGATTTTCTTCTTCTCATAGTCCTCACACTTTTCCCTTTTAACTGGATAAAGACTGTGGTTAAGATCTGAGCCTTGAATCAGATTGCCTGTGTCTATAACCTTCATCTGTAATTTCTCAGTTGCTATTGTCAGTTTACTTAATCTCCCCAGGTGCCATCTTTCTCACATATCAGATGGGAATAATAATATTGCCTATTTCACAGGACTGTTGTGAGAATCAAATCATTGCATGTTAAACATTTAGATATATTCTTGGTGTATAGTAAGCTCTAAATAATAATTGTTGTTTTAATTGTTATTATTGTTGCTTAAAGGATGTGGGCCTTCTCAGTTTGGAGAAGTGCTGGTTGCCTGAGGGCTACAGTTCTGTTTTGGTTAACTAAGGCTGCTCTATATACCTGTTATTAAAATTATTTTCAATCATGGATAGTTTAGCTCCTCAGAGAATTATAGAACTAGTGGCAAATGTTGGATAATACAGTCCTGCTCCAGTAGGCACTGCTTTAATGATACCAGTAATGACTTGTTTTTACAAAGCTTCTCTCCATCTCACAAGCAGAAAGCACTCTATAGACATTATCACATAATAATTTTGAGAAGTTGCTAGGCTACAAGGACTATGTGATTGTTTCTGTTTTGCACAGGGATTCTAAGTAACTTGCTTGTATTCACATAGAAAAATGGCAGAATAAGAAGGAAAACCCCATTACAAGAGCTTCTAAAATCCCACCTAGAGATCTGGGATCTCCAAGTAACTTGGGGGCAGTATACATCAAAAATATATACTTAAGATTATTTGGTATAAATAATTTGCAATGTGAAATCTAACAGTATGACATCACTGATTGAATTTGGAATTTTTCCAGCTTGATTCAGTAAGTCTAGCTGTCAATCATTATGTTCACAGAACCCAATATATTTGACAACTGAAAGGAAAAAGTAGGGAGACAGCCCACAATTTCAGCCTATTTGACTTTCAGTCCACTTTGACAAATACTATGTGCCAAGCACTATGCTGCATACAACTAGAGGTATAGGAATTCTTAGGGACTTACAGTCAAGTGAAATAGGAAACACAGATGCAGATGTAGAAGAGATGAAGATCTAGACATTGCTATAGATATAGATTCATGTTACTACAAGGCTATAATACAGAAAGAACATTAGATAGTAATTTAAGGAGATATTCATTTTGGTGGGGAATCTGGAAAGCCCTTATGGAAAGACATGATTATGATTTCAGTGAGGTCTTAAAGAATCATTAGGTCTGTAATTGTGATGACTATTTGGTGAAGGGAGAAGAAACACTATGTGGAGCTAGTGGAAGGGTCCTTGACAGCCTTTGCTGATAAGGGATAAATGGGCAATTATGCCTCCCCTGTATACTCTCCAGAGATGGTAGGGACTTCAAGTGTACTTTTCCACAAACTTAGGGCCAGATTCCTATTAAGTATTCAGAAGAACAAAAGAGAGAAATGAAGGGGAAAACAAGGAAAGAGTTCCTTTGATTTTTCTTTCAAGTTTCTTTCAGAGGGGGATATATAAATCAGAGACCAAGTATGTCTAAAATACTGACATAGCCCTAGCTGCCTTACTTCAGAAACTAAAATCTATGTGTAAATTTGTAGTATTTCTTTATTGTCTTGTTTAATTAAGAACTTGGTATTGGTGAGCTTTGTACTTGCCATGTTCCTCATGAGGCATTAGAATACTGATGAATTATACCAAATGCAACCTACTGGTGTACCTACTTGGGAAGGGTAATCACTAATCAAGGGTACCTTCAGTCTGTTTTGCTACTACCTGAGATTGGGAGGGATAACAATAGACACCTTGTATAGCCATGCTTTTAAATGATAAACAAAATATTTCCAACCAAATGTTCAAAATGACAAAGATTTCAAGCTTGCCTAGCTTAGCTTGCATATTTTAAAAAAATTAGGCTGGACTTTGTTGAAATACATGAGTTGTTCATATATCCTGCATCAATGACAATGATAAGAGCAACTAGGGAACCCAATTAGCTTTGACAGACCAGACACAATGGTGACATAATTACCTCAAATGGCTATAGTGTGTTTGCTACTACTCCCTATTCAATATCATAGAATCTGATGTGTATTTTTTATAGTAGTAATGCTGAGATATTTAAAAAATTAGACATTACTGAATTTTCTATTATTGTAGCTGAGTGTTTTTTCCCCAGTGTAGACTCACCCTAGTTAATGGAATTATACTGCCCAATACACATTAGGAAGATTTTGCGATAGTAGACCAGGATTTGAGACCTGGCTTTTCTGAATTTTGGCTGTATTATTTTGGGAAAATAACTTTGTTTCTGTATCTCAGTATACTTAGTTAGAAAATGGAATAACTGTACCTACAAAACTGAGTTTTGGGAATTTCAGGAGCCACAAATGTTGGCAAGCATGAGAAGAAAAAGGAACACTTTTGCACTGTTAGCATGTAAATTGGTAGAACCATTGTGGAAAATGGAATGTTCTTTGAAAAATTAAAAATATAAATACCACATGAACCAATAATTCCACCGCTGAAACACTAATTCAAAAAGATATATGCACCCTTATATTAACTGCAGCATTATTTACAATAGCCAAGATATGGAAGCAACTTTAACATCCATTCTTTGACAAATGGATAAAGAAGATGTGGTACACCTCTCCAAGACACACACTGGAATATTATGCAACCATAAAAGGTTGATGTTTTGCCATTTGTGACAACATGGATGGACCTAGAGGGTATTATCCTAAGTAAAATAAGTCAGCCTGAGAAAGACAAATGTCATATAATTTCACTCACATATAGAATCTAAAAAAAAATCATATGAACAAAAAGCAAAAATCAGAAACAGACCTATAAATACAGAAAACAAGCTGAAGGTTGCCACAGGGGAGGAGTGTGAAATGGGTAAAGTGGAATGGGAGAGACAGTCTTCCAGTTATGGAATAGATGTCTAGGAATAAAAGGCACAGCATAAGGAATATAATCAAAGATACTGTAATAGCGCTCTGTGGTGACAGATGGTAGCTACACTTGTGGTAGTACAGTTTAAAGGATAGAGAAGTTGCATTACTATGTTGTCTACCTGAAACTAATGCAACATTGTGTGTCAACTATAGTCAAATAATGATTTAAAAAAAAAACCCTCAATGCTACTTTGAAGTATTTGGTGGTGATACTGAATTGTTATTTGTCTTAACTGTTTATATAATTGTCTCATATAATGTCCTAAATGAACTGATCTTCATCTAACAAAGGCACATGGTTTTTCAAATTCTCTTAGCATCTGAAAGTTGGTGACTATACACTTACATACACTATACCCCCCATTACACATAGTGCAAGTGATTGAAGCCAGTGAGGTAAAAAAAAAACAAAAACAAAAACAAAAACCCCCAAACAAACAAACAAACAAAAAACAGACTTCAGTATAGTTAAATTGGGATTTCCTTCACCAAGTAAAATAAAGAAGAATAACATTTTCAAAAGCATTTTGGGGGCAGATACTTCATTATGTATTTTAGGAGAAATGCATAAGGGACTGAAGAGGAAAATGAAGACTATAAGAATGCTTTAAATTGTGTGTTTGAGCTACAGAAAGGTGTCTTTTTTGGCCTTTTGTATTTGTCTCAGCAGACATGGTCAATTTTTAAAAAAATGCGTTTATGACCAAATTTTCATAGAATGAAAAATGGTGTGGGGAATACAGAGATGAATACACGAAAACTTAAGTGTATTTGGTATTACACCATGGCGGAATGCTTTACATATCATACTTCCCCTGACTCTCATATACACATATAGGGGAAAAGAATTAAAATCAGAAAAATAACAGTTAATAGCATGGCATGGTCATGAGATGAGGTCTCCATGTCTCAAATTCTAGACTCATTCTGCTTCTCCAAGGAAGTGAATATGTGCAACAAAACCTATGGGCTAATAGAGTCTCTATTAACTAGTAACATAGCCAAGAAAATTTCATTTGGGTGATAGCAAATTTAATAATACCCAACCCATTTTTCAAAGGATGACTACTCATTTTTTTTAATAAACCAGAAAAAAATCAGGACACAAAGAAAAAGAAAGCTCTCAGTGTTTCACTCAGACTTTCTTTTCCACTAATTACATAACTCTCATAATTACTTACAGGTCTCATAGTGCATAATAATTAAAGCAATATTTTTAAAGTATTTTTATTATAAAAATTAAAAACATTTAAAAGCTAAGAGAATAGTATCATCAGCTCCTATTTACTCAGCACCTGGCTTCAATAATTATCAATATTTTGCCAGTCTAGTTTCAGTCATATCATACTATTTTTCCCTGATGAATATTTAAAACACCAGATGTTGTATAATTTCACCAGTATGTCCAGTATGTATCTCTAACAGATACTGACACCTTAAACATCCATTATCACTGAAAACTATTAATATTAATTCTTAATGTCATCTAATAACTAGTCCCTGCTTATTTTTCCCAGTGTGAAAATGCCCCTTTATAGTTGTTTTCCTTGAATCAGGATCCAAGCAAGGCCCACATATTGCTTTTGGTTGGTAGGCCTTTTAATAATTTTTCATGTCATTTATCGGTGGAACTAAATCTTTTATCTTGTTGATTATCTCAAATTCTGAATTTGGCTCTTTGCATCCTTGTGGTACCTTTTAGCAAGTCATCTATATCCTCCATATATGGAGACACTTGGTTAAATTCAGATTTTTGTTTTGTTTATGGGCAAGAATCTTTCATCAATGGCATTATGTAGTTCCCACTGCATTACAGCAGGAGGCCCATGACATCTGGTCTTCTAGTGATGATAGAACATTGCAGAGAGCTCAGACGATGCCAGCCTAATCCATTCCTCATAAAGCTTCCTCATAGGCTTAATGGTTTAAACAGTTATTGATGGTAATTGCTTAGATCTATTCTTTCATTAGAGGTTTCAAAATAGTGACTTCCTAATTCTATGTCTTCTGCTTTGGTTTACTAAATTTCTCCTATTTAGACACAAATTTTCTCTAAATAAATGGGTGGTTATTTTGAAATAGTTTGTACAGGAAAGTAGATACTAAAGGTTTGATTTTTCTAAGTTTTCAGGATAATAACCTGGTGTCCTAACAATCTTCAAAGGTGAGCAGTTAGTCTTTTCTTAGTACCATTACAAATGAGTAGATTTTAGCATATTTGTAGTCTATATCCTGAATAACTTTACTTTCAAATGTACTTATGATATTAATTTAGATACTTTGGCTTTTTTTTTTAACTCTTGCATACATATGTTTTAAAATTGTGGCAAAATAGAGGAGGAGTCAAGATGGCGGAGAAGTAGCAGGCTGAGACTACTTCGGGTAGCGGGAGATCAGCTAAATAGCTTATCTAAAGATTGCAAACACCTACAAATCCAACGGGAGATTGAAGAGAAGAAGAACAGCAATTCCAGAAACAGAAAATCAACCACTTTCTGCAAGGTAGGACTGGCGGAGAAGTGAATCCAAAGCGACGGGAAGATAGACCGCGGGGGGAGGGGCCGGCTCCCGGCGAGCGGCGGAGCAACGGAGCAAAATCAGGACTTTTAAAAGTCTGTTCCACTGAGGGACATTGCTCCAGAGGCTTAACTGGGGTAAAGCCCAGGCGGGGTCAGCGCGGCCTCAGGTCCCGCAGGGTCGCAGAAGGATCGGGGGTGTCTGAGTGTCGCAGAGCTTACCGGTATTAGAACGGGGAAGCCGGCTGCAGAGACAGAGCCGAGGAGTGACTCTCAGCTCGGGGTTGCCTTGAACCGGTCGCAGGCTCGGTCAGCTAGGAGCGCGGCCGGAGGCCAGGGTGACGGGAGTCATTTGGCGCTGTTCTCTGAGGGCGCACTGAGGAGTGGGGCCCCGGGCTCTCGGCTCCTCCGGGCCGGAGACCGGGAGGCCGCCATCTTTATTCCCGTCCTCCGGACTCTACGGAAAGCGCTCAGGGAACAAAAGCTCCCGAAAGCGAACCCGAGCGGATGACTCAGCGCGGCCCGGGGTAAGGGCGGTGCAACTCCGCCTGGGGCAAAGACGCTTGAGAATCACTACAACGGGCCCCTCCCCCAGAAGATCTACGGGAAACCCAGCCAGGACCAAGTTCACCTACCAAGGAGAACGGCGGAATTCCAGAGGAGAAGAAAGCAAAGCACGGAACTCATGGCTTTCTCCCCATGATTTTTTAGCCTTGCAGTTAATTTAATTTTTTTTTTCTTTTTCAATTTTTTTTTCTTTTTCTCTTCTTCTGCTATATTTTTTATAACTTTTACCATTTTCTTTTTTTTAACGTTTTTTAAATAGTTTATCTAATATATATATATTTTTTCCTCTTTTTATATTTTTTCTTTATCGGCTTTCTTTTTTTTAATAGTTTTTTTTTTCTTCTTTCTTTCTGAACCCCTTTTTATCCCCTTTCTCCCCCCTCACAATTCAGGATCTCTTCTGATTTGGCTAAAGCATATTTTCCTGGGGTTGTTGCCACCCTTTTACTATTTTACTTGCTCCTTCATAAACTCTTATCTGGACAAAATGACAAGGCAGAAAAATTCAAAACAAAAAAAAGAACAAGAGGCAATACCAAAGGCTAGGGACCTAATCAATACAGACATTGGTAATATGTCAGATATAGAGTTCAGAATGATGATTCTCAAGGTTCTAGCCGGGCTTGAAAAAGGCATGGAAGATATTAAAGCAACCCTCTCGGGAGATATAAAAGCCCTTTCTGGAGAAATAAAAGAACTAAAATCTAACCAAGTTGAAATCAAAAAAGCTATTAATGAGGTGCAATCAAAAATGGAGGCTCTCACTGCTAGGATAAATGAGGCAGAAGAAAGAATTAGCGATATAGAAGACCAAATGACAGAGAATAAAGAAGCTGAGCAAAAGAGGGACAAACAGCTACTGGACCACGAGGGGAGAATTCGAGAGATAAGTGACACCATAAGACGAAACAACATTAGAATAATTGGGATTCCAGAAGAAGAGGAAACGGAGAGGGGAGCAGAAGGTATATTGGAGAGAATTATTGGAGAGAATTTCCCCAATATGGCAAAGGGAACAAGCATCAAAATCCAGGAGGTTCAGAGAACCCCCCTCAAAATCAATAAGAATAGGTCTACACCCCGTCACCTAATAGTAAAATTGACAAGTCTTAGTGACAAAGAAAAGATCCTGAAAGCAGCCCGGGAAAAGAAGTCTGTAACGTACAATGGTAAAAATATTAGATTGGCAGCAGACTTATCCACAGAGACCTGGCAGGCCAGAAAGAGCTGGCATGATATATTCAGAGCACTAAACGAGAAAAACATGCAGCCAAGAATACTATATCCAGCTAGGCTATCATTGAAAATAGACGGAGAGATTAAAAGCTTCCAGGACAAACAAAAACTGAAAGAATTTGCAAATACCAAACCAGCTCTACAGGAAATATTGAAAGGGGTCCTCTAAGCAAAGAGAGACCCTCAAAGTAGTAGATCAGAAAGAAACAGAGACAATATACAATAAAAGTCACCTTACAGGCAATACAATGGCACTAAATTTATATCTCTCAATACTTACCCTGAATGTTAATGGGCTAAATGCCCCAATCAAAAGACACAGGGTATCAGAATGGATAAAAAAACAAAACCCATCTATATGTTGCCTACAAGAAACTCATCTTACACCCGAAGACACCTCCAGGTTTAAAGTGAGGGGGTGGAAAAGAATTTACCATGCTAATGGACATCAGAAGAAAGCAGGAGTGGCAATCCTTATATCAGATCAATTAGATTTTAAGCAAAGAGTATAATAAGAGATGAGGAAGGACACTATATCATACTCAAAGGAAACTTGTCCAACAAGAGATCTAACAATTTTAAATATCTATGCCCTAACGTGGAGCAGCCAACTATATAAACCAATAATAACAAAATCAAAGAAACACATCGACAAGAATACAATTATAGTAGGGGATTTAACCCCCCTCACTGAAATGGACAGATCATCCAAGCAAAAGATCAACAAGGAAATTCAAGGCCTTAAATGACACACTGGACCAGATGGACATCACAGCATATATTCAGAACATTTCATCCCAAAGCAACAAAATAACACTTCTTCTCTAGTTGCACATGGAACGTTCTCCAGAATAGATCACATTTCTTGGTCCTAAATCAAGTCTCAACCGGTATCAAAGATTGGGATCATTCCCTGCATATTTTCAGACCACAATGCCTAAAGCTAGAACTCAATCACAAGAGGAATTTGGAAAGAACCCAAATACATGGAGACTAAACGCATCCTTCTAAAGAATGAATGGGTCAACAGGAAATTAAAGAAGAATTGAAAAAATTTATGGAAACAATGATAATGAAACACAACAGTTCAGAATCTGTGGACACAACAAAGGCAGTCCTGAGAGGAAAATATATAGCAGGTACAACCTTTCTCAAGAAACAAGAAAGGTCTCAGGTACACAACCTAACCCTACACCTAAAGGAGCTGGAGAAAGAAACAGAAAGAAACCCTAAACCCAGCAGGAGAAGAGAAATCATAAAGATCGAGCAGAAATCAATGAAATAGAAACCAAAAAACAATAGAACAAATCAACGAAAACTAGGAGTGGTTCTTTGAAAGAATTAATAAGATTGATAAACCCCTGGCCAGACTTATCAAAAAGAAAAGAGAGAGGACCCAAATAATAAAATCATGAATGAAAGAGGACGAGATCACAACGAACACCAAAGAATACAGACAATTATACGAACATACTATGAGCAATCTACGCCACCAAATTTGACAATCTGGAAGAAATGGATGCATTCCTAGAGACATATAAACTACCACAACTGAACCAGGAAGAAATAGAAAGCCTGAACAGACCCCTAACCAGTAAGGAGATTGAAACAGTCATCAAAATCTCCAAACAAACAAAAGCCCAGGGCCAGACGGCTTCCCGGGGGAATTCTACCAAACATTTAAGAAGCAACTAATTCCTATTCTCCTGAAACTGTTCCAAAAATAGCAATAGAAGGAAAAACCTTCCAAACTCATTTTATGAGGCCAGCATCACCTTGATCCCAAAACCAGACAAGGATCCCAACAAAAAAGAGAACTACAGACCAATATCCTTGATGAACACAGATGCAAAACTTCTCGCCAAAATACTAGCCAATAGGATTCAACAGTACGTTAAAAGGATTATTCACCACGACCAAGTGGGATTTATTCCAGGGCTGCAAGGCTGGTTCAACATCCGCAAATCAATCAATGTGATACAACACATTAATAAAGATAAGAACAAGAACCATATGATACTCTCCATAGATGCTGAAAAAGCATTTGACAAAGTACAGCATCCCTTCCTGATCAAAACTCTTCAAAGTGTAGGGATAGACGGCACATACCTCAACTATTATCAAAGCCATCTATGAAAAACCCACCGCAAATATCATTCTCAATGGAGAAAAACTGAAAGCTTTTCCGCTAAGGTCAGGAACACGGCAGGGATGTCCGTTATCACCACTGCTATTCAACATAGTACTAGAAGTCCTAGCCTCAGCAATCAGACAACAAAAGGAAATTAAAGGCATCCAAATCGGCAAAGAAGAGTCAAACTATCACTCTTCGCAGATGATATGATACTCTATGTGGAAAACCCAAAAGACTCCACTCCCAAAACTGCTAGAACTTGTACAGGAATTCAGTAAAGTGTCAGGATATAAAATCAATGTACAGAAATCAGTTGCATTTCTCTACACCAACAACAAGACAGAAGAAAGAGAAATTAAGGAGTCCATCCATTTACAATTGCACCCAAAACTATAAGATACCTAGGAATAAACCTAACCAAAGAGACTAAGAATCTATACTCAGAAAACTATAAAGTACTCATGAAAGAAATTGAGGAAGACACAAAGAAATGGAAAAATGTTCCATGCTCCTGGATTGGAAGAATAAATATTGTGAAAATGTCTATGCTACCTAAAGCAATCTACACATTTAATGCAATTCCTATCAAAGTAACATCCATTTTTTTCAAGAAATGGAACAAATAATCCTAAAATTTATATGGAACCAGAAAAGACCTCGAATAGCCAAAGGAATATTGAAAAGAAAGCCAAAGTTGGTGGCATCACAATTCCGGACTTCAAGCTCTATTACAAAGCTGTCATCATCAAGACAGCATGGTTAACTGGCACAAAAACAGACACATAGATCAATGGAACAGAATAGAGAGCCCAGAAATGGACCCTCAACTCTATGGTCAACTCATCTTCGACAAAGCAGGAAAGAATGTCCAATGGAACAAAGACAGCCTCTTCAATAAATGGTGTTGGGAAAATTGGACAGCCACATGCAGAAAAATGAAATTGGATCATTTCCTTACACCACACACGAAAATAGACTCAAAATGGATGAAGGACCTCAATGTGAGAAAGGAATCCATCAAAATCCTCGAGGAGAACACAGGCAGCAACCTCTTCGACGTCAGCCGCAGCAACATCTTCCTAGGAACATCACCAAAGGCAAGGGAAGCAAGGGCAAAAATGAACTATTGGGATTTTATCAAGATCAAAAGCTTTTGCACAGCAAAGGAAACAGTGAACAAAACCAAAAGACAACTGACAGAATGGGAGAAAGATATTTGCAAATGACATATCAGATAAAGGGCTAGTGTCCAAAATCTATAAAGAACTTAGCAAACTCAACACCCAAAGAACAAATAATCCAATCAAGAAATGGGCAGAGGACATGAACAGACATTTCTGCAAAGGAGACATCCAGATGGCCAACAGACACATGAAAAAGTGCTCCATATCACTCGGCATCAGGGAAATACAAATCAAAACCACCATGAGATATCACCTCACACCAGTCCGAATGGCTAAAATTAACAAGTCAGGAAATGACAGATGCTGGCGAGGATGCGGAGAAAGGGGAACCCTCCTACACTGTTGGTGGGAATGCAAGCTGGTGCAACCACTCTGGAAAACAGCATGGAGGTTCCTCAAAATGTTGAAAATAGAACTACCCTATGACCCTGCAATTGCACTGCTGGGTATTTACCCTAAAGGTACAAACATAGTGATCCGAAGAGGCACATGCACCCGAATGTTTATAGCAGCAATGTCTACAATAGCCAAACTATGGAAAGAACCTAGATGTCCATCTACAGACGAATGGATAAAGAAGATGTGGTATATATACACAATGGAATACTATGCAGCCATCAAAAGAAATGAACTCTTGCCATTTGCGACGACGTGGATGGAACTAGAGGGTATCATGCTTAGCGAAATAAGTCAATCGGAGAAAGACAACTATCATATGATCTCCCTGATATGAGGGAGAGGAGATGCAACATGGGGGGTCGAGGGGGTAGGAGAAGAGTAAATGAAACAAGATGGGATTGGGAGGGAGACAAACCATAAGTGACTCTTAATCTCACAAAACAAACTGAGGGTTGATGGGGGAGGGGGTTGGGAGAGGGGGTGGGGTTATGGATATCGGGGAGGGTATGTGCTATGGTGAGTGTTGTGAAGTGTGTAAACCTGGCGATTCGCAGACCTGTACCCATGGGGATAAAATATATGTTATTAAGCTGTAAAAAAAAAAAAAGAAAGAAAGAAAGGATGAATCCCCAAGTTTTGTAGCAACATGGACGGGACTGGAAGAGATTATGCTGAGTGAAATAAGTCAAGCAGAGAGAGTCAATATCATATGGTTTCACTTATTTGTGGAGCATAACAAATAGCATGGAGGACAAGGGGAGATGGAGAGGAGAAGGGAGTTGAGGGAAATTGGAAGGGGAGGTGAACCATGAGAGACTATGGACTCTGAAAAACGATCTGAGAATTTTGAAGGGGTGGAGGGTGGGAGGTTGGGGGCACCAGGTGGTGGGTATTGTAGAGGGCACGGATTGCATGGAGCACTGGGTGTGGTGCAAAAATAATGAATACTGTTATGCTGAAAAAAATAAAAAAATTAAAAAAAAATTGTGGCAAAATATATATAACATAAAATTCACTCACTCAGATATCCTGGGACTCCACCTTTCCTAGCCCCATTCCTAACATCCTCTGCTACTCCATTAACCAGCTAGTCTTATTCTTAGGCTCAGCTGACACAGCATCTCAGTATATAAAGTCATGAAACCTTTTCCTCTTGAGCAAGGGCACCTTGGCAGATTTATGTCAGTGGTCTTCTGGCCAGATTGCATATCCATGTGCGTCTTAGACCAAAAGCCTCAGGGTCAGAGAGCTTTTCTCAACCGTGCAACACTAAGGGAGAGTTGTCAAGGGATAAATGGGTGGGATCACTTAGATACACTTCTCCTCTTCCTTTCCCAGTTTCCACATCTCTAATATGCCCAGAGTGGGAGGAGATATAAAATTCTGTAGCCATGTAAAGCTACCCTAAGGAAAACAATTAAGGTGAACTTTCCTGAGATACCTCATTCTTCTGTCATGATTCAGTCATGTAGATGAGCCTACATGGCCATTCTTGGTGCATGGAACTTCACGGCTATCCAAGAATCCAAAAAGTCTCTTTTCTGACTTTTTTTTTTTTTGAAAGAAGACAATTTGCAATGAGTTCCTTGTATTAGGCAGAGTAAAATAAAGAGAGTTTGCTTTGGCAGACTATTTTTTAAAAGAAGGCCTCAATGATAGTACTCATCCTGCATACATTTATTCAGTGTGGCCATTGTATGTAATCTATTCTTCTTGTCCATTTCTCTTGAAATTTGGCAGGCTCGTAACCACGTGACCCAGTAGAGCATGGCAGAAGAGATGCTGCAACTAAGTCATAAATGGGGTGCAGCTTCTGCCTTGTTGGCTGGGACACTTAGAACCCTGAGGTGCCATGGAAGAAGTCTGGCCACCTTGTCATGGGCATCTGGGCTTCTGAGGATGCTCAGACCAAGTGGAGAGACCACATTCAGTTGACAGGGCAGAAACACCAGCTGAGGTCCCAGCTGAAGGTAAGTTTCAAATGAAAACATGTTTGCACAGTCTTTTTTTTTTAAATTTATTTATTTTACAGAGATCACAAGTAGTCAGAGAGGCAGGCAGAAAGAGAGAGAGGGAAGCAGGCTCCCTGCTGAGCAGAGAGCCCGACGCGGGGCTCGATCCCAGGACCCTGAGATCATGACCTGAGCCGAAGGCAGAGGCTTAACCACTGAGCCACCCAGGTGCCCCTAGCACAGTCTTTTTAAAAAGTGGTATACACATAATTGAATATCCATATGCAAAAAAATAAATGACCCATAACTCATACCTTGTACCAGGTACAAAAATTAGCTCCTCAACATTAATCTAAATGGAAGAATTTTAACTATAAAACTCCTAGAAGAGGGACGCCTGGGTGGCTCAGTTGGTTAAGCGGCTGCCTTCGGCTCAGGTCATGATCCCAGCGTCCTGGGATCGAGTCCCACATCGGGCTCCTTGCTGGGCAGGGAACCTGTTTCTCCCTCTGCCTCTGCCTGCCTCTGTCTGCCTGTGCTCGCTCGCTCTCTCTCCCTCTGTCCCTGACAAATAAATAAATAAAATCTTAAAAAAAAAAAAAACAAAAAAAACCTCCTAGAAGAATACACAGGAGAAAATCTTTGTGATCTTAGATACTGCTTCTTAGACAAGGTCCAAAAAATTCAATTTGTGGAAAAAATTATTTAGTGTACATCATCAAAACTAAGAATCCATAAAAAGATTAGAACCAAAACGTGTACTGAAAACCACAGTTTCTAATTCTGCGGTGCTTGGAAGGGCCAACCGAAGGACACAAAAGACAAAGTAGTTAATGTTAGCTTAGCTAAACTGAGAAGAAGGTTGGATTAGAAGGAACTAAAAATTGTGGGTATTACAAAAGAAGATCTAACTATAAAAGAGCATAAGAGAAATTTTTGGGGTGGTGGATATGTTCTATGTCTTGATTGTGGTGGTGGTTATATACTGTATGCATGGTCAGAATCAGAACTGTACACTAAAAAAGAGTTATTTTTATTAACTATGAAATATACTTCAATAAACATGATTTTTAAAAATAGTAGGCATAAGAGTTCAAGTGTGACTTAAAACTTTGCAAGCTGATCCACATTTCAGTGAAAAATCATCTTTGCTTATCTCTCAGGAACTACTTGGTCCCCACATGTGAAAATCCTCTTTACTATATTTTCAAATGTTTAACAGTGAAATAAAGTTATTTCCTCCACTGTGGTTAATGGGCTATATCTGGGTGTCAAATCCACCTTTTTTATTCCTTACCAGATTTTGATAACTTGTATAATCATTTCTAATATGGGCTTTATAAGAAAAACTTGCATCAGTAGGAAAGAGCTTAAAGTCAAATTTTAAAAAATGCTAATGTTCTGGTAATTGTGAAAGTTTAAGATAATGATTGCATTACTTATAAATTTGAGGAATATGCTCTAATATGAGAAATTTGCTCTAATGACCTGGTGTTGTTCTAGAATTTTTCCATGAAAGGCAGCACTCAATCAATTGTGGAAGTGCTGAGACTCACTTGACATGGTTATATAATATCCTCTGATCATTCTAGCAATGATAATAACACTAATGATAAAGAAAAGTAACTTTTCAAGTCTCAGTGTGTAGAAAAAATAGGCAGTTTTGCGTAGGCGTGCACTCTGTAATCACACTTCATGAGCTAATATTTTAATGACATCTCCTGGATAATAATTAGCCATCTCAGCTTCTTTCTTGTCATCTGAAAACTACAGTCACTGTTTCAAGCTTACCAGATACTGTTTCCTCCTCTTTCTTTTCAGTGAATAAGATATTAATATTCTTCATTTGGAAAATTCTCTTCCCAACCATGGTAAAATCTCACCCTCATACAGAATTTTCCTAAGATTTGCCAGGTGTACTTTGGTTGCAAGAGCAGACTGAAGTCAGTAAAAATTTTGATCAGTTTTTCATTTAAATACATGCTTGAATAGCTTATGGATACAACCAGAAGAATCTGGCTAATAGAAGTATTTTGGTAAACAGTCTGTATTTTTTTCTAAAAAGCCTAGGATATATATCCATCCTCTAATGGTTTCTTTTTATTTTTAAAACAGTGAAATTGAGGGAAAAGGGAGGCCTTGTGCTAGCTCTAGCTCATGCCAGCATTGGACTTTACCGACAGTCTTTTCAATGCAAATTTAGACATTTCTCAATGATTTTAATGCTAGAATAGGGAGAATTCTGGGCTCATCTAAATGTCAGGCTGTGATAAGGTTGGGTTCTGTCCCAAAGGACCCATTAATACAGGAATGAGGGAATACTGGGAACCACAGTGCCCCTTCTCGAGTGCTCTAAGGGACAGCTAAAGACAGAGGGAAAGGAGTTGGTATTAGCTAAGTTTCAAAGAGCTAGTATTAGCTAAGTTTTCAAAGAGGATTGGATCACAGGGAACCAAAACTGTGGTATATTACAAAATTAGTATTCTTCCCTGCCTCTCCATACTCCATATTCTTTGCTGGTGACTGTTACAGTATAGCGGAATGAGTAACAGACTGGGTATCAGAAGAGTGGCGTAGGAGTCCCAGCACCACTACTGCAGTCCTATGATCTTGTGCATGTGGTGGTATGCATTCCAAATCTCAATTCACTTATTTACAAAACGAGAGCATTGAATTAAATTATTTCCCTGGCTTCTTTTAGCTTAAAACCATCCTATGTTGAGGTAGGGGAAGAACTGACCTTATGATAATTTAATATGTGCTAAGGCTAAAGATTAATTCATGAAGAAAGATTACAATTCTAATTTAAAGAAATTTCCCTACTATTGGATCCATGATACGCAAATTTCTTATTGTCTTTCTAGACACATCATAATTACATTTTGTACTCTGGCATTTTTACATTCAACAGACTGTATTTCACATTCATAAATGCCTTTGGACTTCCATTCCTTACTCCAACATAAGAAAGAGACAGTGACTTCTAAAGAAACACTATAGGTTGGAGAGTAGATCAAGATGGTAGGTAAAGAACATATTCCACTTAATATTGGCCAGGCTCTTTGACATACTGTATATAAAATGCATAACATAATGTTTGGCTTACATAACTGTTCCAGAATGTAAGCAGGCTATACTACCCTCTGCATTTTAATTTTTTCAAAACATTCTATGAGACAATCAGGATTGCCCCATTTTTTTCTACATTTTTCAAATGAGGAAATAGACTTAGTGTAAGTCAAAGAGGCATAGAACTTTAAACTTAAAGAAAACCTAAAATCCTATCTTGTTCAATCTTCTCATTATTCAGACAAGAAAATCAAGGCATCAGAGAAATTAAGGAATCTGTCCAAGGCCACTCAGGTAAGTGACCAGAGTGGGTCAGTGCTCCTTCTGCATCAGAGTGCCATCACTGACCAAGTTCTCCTTTGTTCTTAAAAAATTTAACTTGACTTATTGTGATGAGCACCAGGTGTTGTATGGAAGTACTGAATCACTGTATTGTACACCTGAAGCTAGTTTTACACTGTATGTTAACTAACTGGAATTTAAATAAAAACTTAAAAAGATAATTTGCAATAGGGATATTGAGTAACTCAAAGTTACTTCTTGAGAGCATTACCAGGACAAGCCTATAAGGAAAGATACATTAAAAAAGAGAAGGTTCAAATTCAATTGAGACAAACAGATTGGCTTGTGCATCATAGGACTTGAGTATTCTGGTTGACATCTCTCAACAATTAGCATTTCCTAAGAATATTTAAGATTTTAAGATGCTTTTGTTGAGATAATGGACTTATATTCATTAGAAAGACTTGGGTTGCTAAAAGATCCCAAATTCTTTGTTCCATTAAGAGCGAAATAAATCTGGGTTTGGTATTCAGTTATGAGCCCCATGAAAAATTTGTGTCCTATCTATATATATATTTTTTACTCATGCATGAGACGATTGAAGAAAAAACTAAGTCCACTTTCCTTGTTCTCAATAGGATCCATCAAGGGCTCTCTGTATATTGTGCCTTGTGAGCTATTGTCAGTTGAAGGTATACTATAGTATTATGTTTAAGATCAGAGTTGCTCCTAGAATTTCGGGGGAATTTGCCAAGCTATCCTGAGAGTTTCTGAGGTTATTGTAGGTTAATCAGGCCTACCTGAAAGTCACAAATCTCTAACTAGAGTTTTATCCTTTCTCCTCACGCTTTCAGGGGTTTTCTTCTGAAATGGAAAGTTCCCAGAGTAGAAATCTTCTAGTTACTTCAACCTAGCAAAAACTCCATTCTCATTCATAGGCCCATTTTGGTCCTGGCCTGCAAATCTGAATCTGGATTAAGTCCTCCTACAGTCATGGTGATTGGACCAAGAATGCATGGTCATGTTCCCAGAGAAATCCCACCTCATCTTTAGAAATCATAAACTCCTTTAGCAGATATGTCCAATGTTGCAAATTTTGTAGGAATTGCATTCTGCTTGGTTCCTCAGGAAAACTTTGAAGCAGTAACTTTCATATCCCTTGGTAGAACCATCGATTTAATGATTTACAGGTTCTAACATGGTAAAATCATGTTTAAGGCTGCCAAAAGTAAGTGCGGCAAGGGTATGGAGTCAGGAATTCATTTAAACACTGTATGTACTAAAAACAAGCCAAATTCCAGGGGAAATGAACCCTTTTAAGGGTACTGTGACATTATCTTTGCAGCCACTAAAAATGTCAAAATAAAAAGTCAGTGTTGTTTGCACACTGTACATGGTCAGGGTACCAAATGACTTATGTACCCTCCACAACAAAGTTTCTCTTACCAATAGCAAAATACCACCCTGGTTGCTAGACAGCAAACATTTGGTGGGCTACATAGGGCTACATATTCCTGTCCATGTCCTCTACCTCTGATCAGTCTCTTATGTTCAGTACTCATTGCTAGGACAAATACATCTGAAATACATTATTTCAGCCTCTCATATATATGTGCCTACTAGACAAACTGTTGATTTATATCTAATTTCAAAGGAAAAAAAAAAGACCTTATTAAGAAAATCTCTTCTAAAGATAACTTGAGTAAAGAAATTGCTCTTGGGTGGCAAAGGAAGAAGAGTTTGTGTTCCATGCACAGAGTGGATTTATTCTCCCTCCTTGAGAGCTCTCAAAATGTATGGCCCCTTCTTAGACTTCTTTAGAAGCAAAATGAATAATCTACGGATTGGGACCAAGATTCTGGGCCAAATACTAATTTTTCCTATTTTATGGGTAAGAATTTCTACTCATGTAATTGCATCTTTTGGATATCTGTACATGAACTTGTGTAACTTGAAACTCAGGATCCAGTGGTTTCTGACACGGCAGATCTCCCATGGTGGGTTACATGGATCCACTGGACACATGACTCTCAGTTGTATTTGAATAGTCCTGAGGGGCTGGACAGATGCATCTATTAGTATCACTTTGTGCTAGTCATGGCAATGAGGATGAATAGTTTGGTTTCTCTTTTTAACACTTTATTTCAGGCTATGGGTTGTAATTTATGACAGTGATGTTCAGAGCTCAGAGACTCTAGGTTTTCCAGAAGTTTTGAAGGGATTATAAGTGTTTGAT
The DNA here is from genome assembly GCF_902655055.1 of Lutra lutra. Lineage (NCBI taxonomy): Eukaryota > Metazoa > Chordata > Mammalia > Carnivora > Mustelidae > Lutra > Lutra lutra. The sequence goes on from NC_062280.1 coordinate 142,390,205, forward strand.
TATATTTATTATCCTAAAATCACAATTTAAAAACATCATCCACTGATAGGTGATATATTGCATTTTTAACATGAGAAGAACTTCTAATTTGTTAACGTGTGGTGCTAGTAAATTCTGTGTGTTTGAATGTGTATATATGTGTGTATGTTTTCACACTTAAGACTAGGACTAAGTCTTCTACCATTTCCACAGATAGGTGATCTTTCTGTAAAAGTGAGATCAGGGAAATTGTAGTATTTTCACGCAAATTCAGGTCTGTACATGTCTTTTTATAGGTAAATGTACAGGAAGTACATATTTATGCTATGTACAAGCCTCAATAAATTAAATGTCATGGAGTACTTAGACATATCTTCTCAGTGGGTGCCCCTACCATTGAATAATCATGAATTTTATAATAACAAATGAATATATGATCAGTTGCATCCCAGTGAAATTGAATTACAGATATTTTGGGGACTTTAAAGTTTTGGGTGCTTTTCTAACTTTCATGTTCATAAGTTTCAACCTTTGGAACATAATTTCATAGTACTCCTATTTAAAGTTTTAGAATCATGATTGCCAAATAATATCTTGAGTTTTCAAAGCAAGCTGTTAAATTTTCAGTTTTATAATGCTTATCTGTGTGAATTACATTTTTTTCATTACTATGCAACCCAAAGTATACAGGAATATATTGGATGTGGATTTTAATATAAGACTATAACTGTCAATCACTTCTCTGATTTAAAATTTTTGTCAAGATGATTCCAGTGTTCTCACTGAATGATGTTAAAACAAGGATGTTTTGCATATTTTAAACATAAACTTTGTAATCAAATACCCTTCTATCCTATATATTGGAATTTTGAGTGAAACTTCCTTTGAGCTAAGAATTTTGCTACTAAATATCTGGTACTAAAAAAATCTGACTCAGGAGGTCAGTGGTTTGCACCCATCCTATTTTTAGCCTCATGGTTTTGAACATATATATATAGAATTTATACCTTGAAATTTCCAATAATAGACAACTTTATTTAATTCCTATAGTAAAAGACTTGGTATCATGCTAAAATCTACTATCAATTGTAGTAGCTTAGAACCAAAATAAAATGTAAATGTAATTCTGTGTCAGGGATATTCTAGTGAGGCAGGTGAGGAGGGAAGTTAGTAGATATTATTATTTCAGACCTAAAGTTAAACCACAACGTGCTGGGATCTATGCAACATGTATAATGGAAGTCACAGATAAAGAGGAGAAGCCGGTAATTTGGAATGTTTACTCTTTGGTGATCATTTTTTCCCAGCAGATTTGCTTCTCAGTAGTATTCCTTAGAAGAATATCAAAGCTAATTTCATTCCCTGAACATACCAGCAAATGAGTGGGAAATGAGACTAGAATCAAATATTTCCTCTATATAACTCACAAGTGCCGCAATGAACCTATTTCAGCTTGGGGACTGCTTATTTCTTCCAGCCCATCTATTGCATACATCTCCTTTTATATCTCCCAATGCATGTTCCAAAAAGGATCACCTTCTTTGTCATCACTGAGATGTCTGGGTCAGAGTACCAAAAGGCATATATGAAAACCACATAGGAGCAGTAAAACAAATCACGGTATAAGGTCTCACTTCCGCCCTTCTGGCTCCCTTCTGAGTCACAAATAAGCCCACTGGCACTTGCAGTCCCTGATCATCCTCAACACTGTGTCTCTATCTGATAAAGAGCTGTGGATTCTGTTGCCTTGAAATGACTCAGAGAGAGTCACTGAGTGCATAACCCTCCACTAGAGAAACACATCTGAGTCACTGAGGGTCATTTCAGTTGAGAGCATGTCATAGCACTTAAATGCTTGTGTCAAAGGAAGTCACTGTAATTCTCTGCAAACTGTCCTCTCTACTCCAAAGATCATGATGTTTTGATGGTCACATTCTCAGTCTGTAGGCTCTAGCCAGGACCAAAGAAGCCTAAATCAGTAGGTAAATATTAGAGTATTAAGAGAGGATGAGTAAGTTGAGATCAACAAGTTTCACTAAACAGTTTGATGTCTTGTGGAGATGGCAGTGTTTCCCTTTTCACCTCAGCTCTAACTAACTGTGTGACCCTGGGAAAGCAGCTCAGCTTCTGTGAGTCAGTTTTCTCATACAAAGGGAAATTTATTAAAGTGCACTAGGTGGCTCAGAATTGCTGACAGGGCTAGACAAACAGACTCTACACTAATCTTCCAAAACCCATCATGAAAACCATGCTGCAGAAGTGACCTCATGAAGAACCTGCTGCTGCTGCCTCCACATGCTGCAAGAACCCAATCTAACTTCAGCTGCTGCCTATTCCAGGAACTTGACCTTCACATAACTGTTACTACTACTTTTAAAACTGGACTCTTCATGATCACCTATGTCAATAATAAATGCCTTGGCAGGCTTTTACACCTCCATTGCTCACTTCCGAATAGAAATCTCATGTGGATGTATCTGATTGGTGGACCTGATTGAGGTCTCTCATAAGCATAATAGTGAGAAGGGAGGCTGGAATGGCCAATTCTCCTGAATTAATTCTGCTGCTGGAAGGCAGAAGTGATGACATGGGGAATTAAAGAAATGTAAGGCAGGTAGAGCATGCACAAGTTCTCTTTCACTCTTATCTGTGCCACAAGATAATTCTTTGTCCTCGTGCAGAGTCACTTTGCTAGCACCAAGGAAATGGGAATGAGGTAAGAGAGATGACTATTTTCCTTTCCTCCTTCAGGCGTATATCCTAAGAGAGGCACTGCCTGGACTTATGACACTAGGATGGAACCCTGGGGATCAAAACTTGGTCAAGTAGGTGGTTTGCCTAGGGTCAAGACAGATAAATTAACTCTGTTATCAAGGAAAGGCCAGAACATGAGACACTACCTAGAAGGATGAGGGCCAAGTTGATATAAAAAAAGTAGAAAGCAGTGGGCTATGATGATAGAAATAAGGATCTCAAAAGAGTAACTCTGAAGGCCAAAATGTGTTCTATTATGGGCTGCCCAGGTGGATGGGACATCCTATAGAAATAATAGTCCATTCATACAGTGGTCTGGAGTTTGTAAAATATTTTTACATTTTATACCATATAATATGAAGGTATGGTAACTGGCAATATCCTACTTTTACAGATGTCAAAGGATGGTGAGTAGAAGTGTAGTGGCTTTGGCCAAGGCTACCTGGTTACTCTGTGGAATCAGGACTCCAGCTAGAGATTCATTCTTATTTAGGAATTTGAGCTGTGGCTAGCAGTCAACAAAACATTTTCATAAAGATAAAGGGCTAATATTCAAGATCTATAAAGAACTTCTCAAACTCAACACCCCCCCCCAAAATAATCAAGTCAAAAATGAGCAGAAGACATGAATAGACACTTCTCAAAAGTGTCAAAAGAAGTCAAAAGAAGACATATACATGGCTACCAGACACATGAAAAAATATTCAAAATCATTAGCCATCAGGGAAATTCAAATCAAAACAGTGTGGTGCATAAACAATGAATCTTGGAACACTGAAAAAGTAAAATAAAATTTAGAAAAAATTTAGTAATCTTTTAAAGACAACAACAATAACAACAACAACAAAACCACATTGAGATACCACCTTACACCAGTTAGAATGGCAAAAATTGAAAAGGCAAGAAACAACAAATGTTGGAGAGGTTCTGGAGAAAGGGGAACCCTCTTACACTGTTTGTGGGAATGCAAGTTGGTACAGACACTTTGAAAAACAGTGTGGAGTTTGCTCAAAAAGTTAAAAATAGGGCTACCTTATGACCCAGCAATTGTACTTCTGGGTCTTTACCCCAAAGATACAGATGTTGTGAAAAGAAGGGCCATATGTACCCCAATGTTCATAGAAGCAATGTCCACAATAGCCAAACTGTGGAAAGAGCCAAGAGGCCCTTCAACAGATGAGTGGATAAAAGATGTGGTTCATATATGCAATGGAATATCACTAAACCATCAGAAAGGATGAATAACCAATTTCCACATCAGCATGGATGGGACTGGAGGAGATTATGCTAAGTGAAATAAGTCAAGCAGAGAAAGTCAATTATCGTATGGTTTCACTTGTTTGTGGAACATAAGAAATAACATGGAGGATATTAGAAGGAAGAGAAAAATGAAGGAGAGGAAATTGAAAGGGGAGACAAACTATGAGAGAGCATGGACTTCAGGAAACAAACAGAGGGTTTTAGAGAGAAGGGTATGGGGAGATGGGTGAGTCTGGTGATGGGTGTTAAGGAGGGCATGTATTGCATGGAGCACTGGGTGTTATAAACAATGAATCACGGAATAATACTTCAAAAACTAATGATGTACTGTATGGTGACTAACATAACACAATAAAAAAAGATCCTAGACAGAAATATGGGAAGACAAATGTATTGTGGGAGTTTTACTAATTTGACTTTACATAGGCTTACATGGAGATGTTTTAAATTTGATCTCATGAATATTTTCTCTAGAGTTCTGATTGAAAACTCCAGAATCATGGAACTTGGGATTTTCACTTTAAATGATTTTTGGGATGTTTTGCTCTATTTAGCCCTTTCTACACCATCTTCACCTATGAGAACAGGTGCTTGCTAATTATAAGAAAGACCAACTTCTTTAAACCCTCAGAAATATTTCCTTCCTTTATGACTCAGCTGCTAAGCTGAAAACAAATGACAAGTCTTAAGAGAGAGAGAGACCTTACACACTAGGTTGACTTTTTCTAAGTGACACACAGATTCAGAAAATTAACTCTTACAGGTCTGGGATGGTCTTGGAGGTCTGGAGCCACTTCATGGCAGTCCCCTTCCAATATTAACCTTCAATGTCTCTCACAAAGCTACTGTTTGGATAAAGTCAGCCTCTGTAAAGGCACCAAATTAGTCAGATTTTTTGACACGTACAAAAGCTTTCCTGGTTTGCAGGAAAGGGCTAGACAAACAGACTCTACACTAATCTTCCAAAACCAATCATGAAAACCATGCTGTAGAAATGACTTCATGAAGAACCTGCTTCATTGTTTGTTTTGTTTCTTAAATTCCACATATGAGTGAAATCATATGGTTTTTATCTTTCTCTGGCTGGCTTTATTTCACTTAGTATAATACTCTCTAGCTCCATCCATGTCATTGCAAATAGGCAAGATTTAATTCTTTTTTGTGGCTGAGTAATATCCCATTGGGAGGTTGATAAGGGGATGGCTTAAATCAGTAATGGGGATTAATAGGAGCATGTGTGATGATGAGCACTGGGTTTTGTACAGAAGCTTCTAATCACTATATTGTACACTGTAACTAATATTATACTTTATGTTAACTAACTGGGATTTAAATAAAAACTTAAAAAAAGCTTTCTACTGAATGGTACATGTAAACCATGAAACTGTTCAGAGTTATTGTCTGTGTGTCTACAGAGTCTATGAGAAAAGCAAAAGGGTACTTAATCATTTAGTAGTTTTTTCTACTTTCAGTTGGTAGGATATTTGGTTGAATTTTAGAACTTGTCATACCTTCTTCCTTGGATTATTATGAGTAAAAAAGAAGATATTATTTGTGAGAACACTTTGAAAACTGTAAAGCACCAAACAAATTATTGTGATTGTTTTAAAGGAATTGATAACTAAATTCTCAAACATATTTTCAGACAGGGAAAAAAAAGAATATTCAGTTACATATAGCTCATTTTCTGTCTCTCTTACCACACCAATTTTAGAGGCTGATTTTGTCATAGATACATGATCGATTGAATATTACAGATTGTGCTGATTCATTGGCAAAATAAGTGTGAACCCAATGTTTCAAAAGAAGCAAACTGATTCTAGTATCTCTAAAAAATATGAAACATTGATTTTTTTCCCTTCTGAACCTTCTTAACTCTAATTTGTTGTATCATTGAACTTGAAATGAAGACTGCATAAGATTTTTTACACTTCCTGTTGCTTAGCATTCATTCCAATTGAAGAAGCTAGAGATGAGATAGGAGATTGAGAAACTCAGTATGAGGGCCTCCCTCAGCCATAATCCTCCTGCAGGAGCAACACTGTCTTCTTCTCCTCAGTATTGCTTCTTGGGCTACTCTGCATTCAGCAATGTAGTGTTCAAGTCAACTACCTCCTGCTTCCTATGATTACATATAAATTGTTCTTTAGAACATTAACAATTACTCTTTTGGCATTAGGTACCAATCTTGGTAGAATAGAAGAAATATTCCACAATGTAAAAAACGTGGCCCATCTAGCTCAAAATTAATTCTGATTCAACAAGTTAGTCACATTCCTCCCAAACTGTTTTCTTTCAATGACTTGTTATTAATGAAATATAATCCATGGATCTATATAAGTAAATTGTTATCCACAATTTATATAAGTAAATTGTGCCTCAGGGGTGAGCATCAGAATTCTCTGGAGATCTCCCCCACACATATACTTGGTACTCTAGCACAAACTGATAAATCAGAATACCCAGGATTAAATCTGGGCATGTGTGTTCTGAAGCATCTCCTTAGGTGACTGTGCTACAAAGCTCTGATTAAGGACCACACCCCCAAACTTTCCCTATGTAGTTATAACTTAAACATACAATGAACAAAATGCATGGATAATTACCAATATGTACCTTTATTTTTTTAAAAACCTATTATCCCTTTAAACTTTCTTTCTTCAAAAGGGATAACTTTCCCCGGTCTTTAATGAAAGTTTTGGCAGTTCCCATTGGCTTCTCTGATCTCTTATGTGATCTGTGGTTACTTTAAATGAAAACAAGACCTCAGTTTGGAAGTAGAATGTCCAGCTGCACATAATAACCAAAGCTCTAAACATAACTTTTGAGATACATCTTCTCTCTCCCCCAAGTCTGGACCTTCTGGTTGTGAGCCTGCATATAGGGAAGGTGGGCTTGCCCTCCAGATCTCTCCTCTTAGCCTGCTTCTTCCTTCCCCTATATGCTTATTTTGTTTAGGACTTCTCCAAATTCAGGTGGGGAGTAGAGGTGAGGGATAAGGCAAATTCCCACCTGGCTGGGTGGTTTTGTGCTCATTGATCCTGGCAGCTAATTAAAACTGTCAGACCTGGAAGGACCTGGATGGTGGCTCTGCATCTTTATCAATGTGAAATTTTCACGGATTCTTGAAAGTTTCTCTACAGGACCCTCCCTGCTGTAGCTCTTATGACCTGAACAGATGTTTCTCTACTTTGGGCAGTCACTAATGCCCCACCCACAGCCCTGGGCATTCAGTACAGACTTACAGTCTCTTTTTGCAAAGAACTACTCTTCTCTTTAAGTGATTCTTTTAGGCAGGTCTCAGAACTTTTTCACACAGGAGTCTCTCCAATAAAGCCGACTTCTGATCTAAGCTAATACCCATGTATCACTTGTTTTTATCATTAGTAGTATGGAGGATGATGCCAACAGCATAGCCTCTCCTGGTTCTGCCCTCAAGGGTCCTTCAGCCCCTTGATTTCCCCAGATGGAGACATGTCAAACCCCTCTGAAAGGTCCCAGTGAAGCCCCCCTCACTTGTGGTTAGACAGAAGTACCAGCCTCTCCTGCAAAGGAGTGGGGATAACTCACAGCTTGACAATAGCTATTTCCAAACAAATTCTTTCACTAATCTGCCCATCCTCTCTGAAGCCTTTTTCTATTTCTGATCAGACTGAAGAACCAGCAGTCATGGAGCAGGCTCTTGGAAAGGTTTCTTCAATTAATTTGCACATGGGATGGGAGAGTCTGTCTTATATTCACTTTAGTGTCCTGATCTCAGTCAAATGGGCATTACAGTGGAAACCAATATAAGCAAACTCCCACTCAACCTTTCTGTTACATATATGTAGCCTGAATTGTAAGACTTCAAATACCCCATAAAACCATTGGTCAGGGATATTAAAAAAAGATTGATCTGCCCACTTCATGGAGGAAGGAGAGTGGCCAGACCTCAATACAATTAGTTTCAATTTTTCTGTTTATGGAGCTTTCTAGATAATTCATGTTGGGACATTATCCTTTATCCCATGTTGGACTGAAACCTAGTTCTGCTTCTTTCTCATTACTTTCTCTTTAGAGAACCAGTTTAGGTAGCTCTAGACAAAGAAAGGAACCTGTCTGAAGTGCTTGCAAGTATTATGATCCATTCTCAGCTTTGGAGGTCTGTGGATGAAGGCTTCCTGAGATCCATGAACCTCCTGAGGCTGAACATCATCTCGCTCTAAGGCTTCAAGCAGGACAGTAACTTCAGAAGAGATAGGCCAATATCTAGCATTCTGCAATGGCCAATCTCAAACAATGACATGTTCGGGATAACTGTCCAGGCCAGGTCAAGCCTAAATGAGTTTCATTTCTAGTTTATTTGCCAGAATGAGATGAATACTTTGCACAAGTGTTTTCCATGTGTGCTAGCTCTACTGCAAACATGTGCATGCACAAGGAGGCTCTCAAATTGGTCCCAAAGAGCAAGCAATAATTTTAGCACAGCCACTCCAAATTCATATAGTCAAGATGCATTGTTCTCCCTCCAAATCTCTCTGAGGAATACAGAACTCTGGCTCACATTGCACAACTCACATTACTAATGAAACCCTTAACTTCTCATTCTAAAATACAGACATTAGGTTGGAGTACCCAGCTGGCTCAGTTGGTGAAGCATGCAACTTTTGATCTCAGTGTTGTGAGTTTGAGGCCCATGTTGGGTACAGAGATTATTTAAAAATAAACTTTTAAATAAAATAAGAACATTAGACTAATGAAGACTTTGTATTCCTCCTCAGAAATATTTATTGGGTAACTTTTTGAACTTTTTTTTTTTTAATTACAAAACTCAGTTTTGAAATATTTTTCTAGATGATATGGACCCTCTACCTTAAATGTAAATTCAAGTCTCATTTTGGATTCAGAAAGTAGCTTATAACTTCAAATTGGAGGCACTCTTTTTGTTCGTTTGTTTAGGCCTTCTGGCAAGAGCTGTAATTATTACAAAACTGATGAGAAGGCTTGGGTTTCCCTCCCTGCCTACTTTTTGAAGTTACATTTTAGCTTTCTTACATTTGTTTGAATTCTTAGTAGCAAAGACTTCCTGAGATAAAAGCATGGGCTCTGAAACTTTTAACAAAGAAGCAAACATAAATAACTAGATATTTAAAGCAGAAAAGCTAAAGGGTCACTTCTACAAAATCATCTCAATAAACCACTGTATGGAAGTGTTTGGGTATCCTTGGAAAATTTTGATTAAGAGATATTACAGTTAATATAAGAAAATACCTCAGTAAAACTTAAAGACTCAAACAGACAGGACTAAAATGAGTCAGTATTTTGAGGAAATGTGAGAAATACTTCAATATGCCATCATTTTGCCATTTTAGATAGAGATCCAAGGTAATCCTGTTCTATAAAGATAGATTACCAAGATTTGAAATTATTTTTGAGAACATGGAAAGAGTATAATACTCCCCAGATTCTGCCAAAATCAGTTTTGTCATTGTCCACTTTAGAAGACTTATAAAAAGCTTTGTCAACACATTTAAAATGAAGGGGTGACCAAAAAAAAATCACATTTGGGGATGCCTGGGTGGCTCAGTTTGTTAAGCATCTGCCTTTGGCTCAGGTCATGATCCCAGGGTCGTAGGATCAAGTCCCACATCGGGCTCCTTGCTTGGCGGGGAGTCTGCTTCTCCCTCTGCCTGCTCTGCCTGTTCTGCCTGCAGCTCTCCATGCTTCTGCTCTCTCTGACAAATAAATAAATAAAATCTTAAAAAAAAATCACATCTGACTTATTTAGAATGATATTTTAATGCTAAACCAATGAGACCTTGAATTATGCAGATGAATTATCTACTTTGCTTCTTCGCTGTGCTTTGGAAGTTCAAAAGCAGGCTTTCAGTGTGGGATAGAGAAATGTTGACTATACATTCTCTGGAAGATGTTTAAAAGCACCAGAAATTCAAAGATAAAGAAATACCATCAGATCTACTAAGGAATTTGAATGTATAATAAATAAAACTAGTGATTGTGGGTTTTTTCTCTCTCGGTTTCTCTGTACACTTTATCCAATAGAACTTCCAACCCGTTTTAAATGAAAAAGAAAAATCACCACTACCACCATCACCACCAACCTAGATTGTTTTTGATTTTTAAGCAGCCCTGTTTTAGTTCCTTTATTTAGGCTGAAGGTTGTTTGAAAATTTTTCTACATAACAGAAGGATCACATAATATTAAAATGTAGGAAAGTTAGAAAAGCTATCACAGAAAAGATTCTTTAAACTGTGCTGGCTATTGCCTTTTCTAACTTAGTCTGCCTGTAGTGTTCTTCCTTAGGGCAGAGAAGCTTTCCAGGATTGATCTGAAATGGTTTAATACAGCACCATCAAGCTGTCTCATGACTCATGAAAACCGTTTTTTTTTTTTTTCTTTTTAGTTGTGGTATCATCATAGGTTTAAGCCTCTTTTATAGCAACAGTAATTACACATACCTATAAAAGATTATATTTTTAATTAAACTCCGAGAAAAAGAAATGTGTAATAAAGTTGCATTTAAAATGCCATGTAATCCTGGAGTCCCGGGATCGAGTCCCGCATCGGGCTCCCAGCTCCACGGGGAGTCTGCTTCTCTCTCTGACCTTCTCCTAGCTCATGCTCTCTCTCACTGTCTCTCTCTCAAATAAATAAATAAAATCTTTAAAAAAAAAAAAAAAAAAAAAAAAAAATAAAATGCCATGTAATTTAGCCTTTATGATTCAACATATTGGTCTGGTTTAGGGGGTTTCCTTACCAGTTAATATTTACTTTCACACAAATCAGTAATACAAATACAGTACATAGCAACTTAAATTTTTTTTTTATCACAACACAGATTCTTTTTATTTGGTAGTTTTTTTCTTCCTTCATCATTTATCTACCCACGTACAGAGAAGTCTGTTATAGTTGAGGATTTATTATCATTTATATAATACTCTCATATTAAAAATGCTTGCATTTTATCTCACTCTAAACATTTTAAAATGTAAATGTAATCAAGTTATATTTTTTCATTATTGCCCTCTTTTAAAACTACTTTAAGCTACTAAGCTAGTTAGTAAATCACACATTTGTAAGTCCAACTTCTAAGGCCAATACACTCAATCTCTAAATTTATTTTTTTTATTTTAAACTTTTTTTAAAGATTTTATTTATTTATTTGACAGAGAGAGATCACAAGTAGGCAGAGAGGCAGGCAGAGAGAGAGGAAGGGAAGCAGGCTCCCTGCTGAGCAGAGAGCCCGATGCGGGACTCCATCCCAGGACCTTGAGATCATGACCTGAGCCGAAGGCAGAGGCTTTAACCCACTGAGCCACCCAGGTGCCCTAAATTTATTTTATTTCTGTTTCTTTATATTTGATAATGTATATTCTATTTTCCATTGTGAAAGTCTTGTTTATATAGAATGGAAATAAGAACTGCCAGAGCTATTTTTCCTATAAGGCTTAAAGGCATATTTCAACAACTGTTTTTCCTGTGAGTGTTATTAGCTAGTGTTATTTAAATTTAATTTAATTAACATACACTGTATTACTTGTTTCAGGGATAGAATTTAGTGATTGATCAGTTGCATACAACACCAAGTGCTCATTAGTTCAAGTGCCCTCATTAATGCCCATCACCCGGTTACCCCATCCCTCCACTCCCCTCCCCTTCAGCAACCCTCATGACCCAGCAATAGCACTACAAGGTATTTAACCAAAGGATACAAACACAGCAATTCAAAGGGGCACAGGTACCCTAATGTTTATAGCAGCAATGTCCACAATAGCCAAACTATGGAAAGAACCTAGATGTCCATCTACAGACGAATGGATAAAGAAGAGGTGGTATATATACACAATGGAATACTATGCAGCCATCAAAAGAAATGAAATCTTGCCATTTGCGACGACGTGGATGGAACTAGAGGGTATCATGCTTAGCGAAATAAGTCAATCGGAGAAAGACAACTATCATATGATCTCCCTGATATGAGGGAGAGGAGATGCAACATGGGGGGTTAAGGGGGTGGGAGAAGAATAAATGAAACAAGATGGAATTGGGAGGGAGACAAACCATAAGTGACTCTTAATCTCACAAAACAAACTGAGGGTTGATGGGGGGAGGGGGGTTGGGAGAGGGGGGGTGGGGTTATGGATATTGGGGAGGGTATGTGCTATGGTGAGTGCTGTGAAGTGTGTAAACCTGGCGATTCGCAGACCTGTACCCCTGGGGATAAAAATATATGTTTATAAAAAATAAAATTAAAGAAAAATACAAAAAAAAAAAGAATCCTAAAAACAAACCTAAGTGGTTTATTTTTAATACATAAGATGCCAGTATTTAGCCTGCTCAGCAATAGCCTCATGAACTGTTTTGTTTATGAGAAAGTTACTTGTTTATCTATGTCAATTGTGACTCTCAATGCAGGTATAGTTGCTTATACACAATTGTTTGGTTTTGTTTGCATTGATATCAGAAAGCCAAATTCAGTAAACCTTTTAAAATTCTGAAGCCTCTGATAAAACCTGAAGTCTTCTGAAGTAGCAAACTCTGTTTAGAGATCAACTCAAAGAATAAACAAACTGTCCTCTCAATCATTAAGGAACTAATTTTATTTCTGACGGGACAGTGCCCACCTTAACCAAAATAAACCCACCCATTCCCTTCTTATAGGAGAATCCACCCTTATCCAACTCTACACAATTCCACCTCAGGTAGGCTGATTTCCCTCCTTCTCTTAGTCTTTATTATCAGTCTCTTAATATTTACTTAGAATAAAGCTGTCTTTATTCTGGATTACACCACTCCCCCCCCGCAACAGAACTGTCACAGGTTTCCTATCCTAGGAAAGAACAGCTTTAATTTCAAAGTTTTCTTGTTGATAGTGGTTCAGAATTCTTCATTTTAACATTAAAGATCAATGGGCTTCCTGACCCATACGTGCCCATCTAATCCCCACTTGATGTTCTTTTTTGGTCCCTGGTTTCTGAGCATGCAAGTTCTAGTCTCACCTCTTCCTACTCCCCACAGGAAAGGAAATTCTTGCGTCTAACTAGGTTCTCCCCACCCTCCTACTTGCTCTCTTTGCATGTTCTATACGCACAAGTCTAGGATAAACTTGTTTGAGTCAAAACTGGAGTCTTTGGAAAGAGATGGATGTGAATGGTAAGGGAAAGTGAATAATCAGGAATAAGAACATTTCCTCTCACATGAGGGATGCATGACTGGTATGACATAGTATCCGTGGATTTCGTGCCACAGGCTGAGCTGGAGATGCCTGCAGGTGGGAAGGGAATGGAGGGAAATAACAGTCTCATTTTGAATATATTAAGTTGGGGATGGCTGCTAGATATCTAAGCAGAGATATTAAGGACAGAACTGGATATATGGGCAGAAGCTGCAAATTCAGACTTTGTAGGCGATAAATGTATTTCAATTTACTGACCTGGATGAGATGAGCAGGTAGAGAAAGGAACGGCTATAGGCACAGATGGAATTTCACCGTTTTGGCAGTTTAGTGCTGGGGGCAGTGGCAGTCATAGTGGTAGAGGCACCTGGAAGCCCGTACTGACCTTCAGCCAAGATAAGGATCAAAAGAAGTAGCTAGTGATCTATAACATCTGAGAAGAGCCAAGACTCCACCGAATACCCCTTGTTAGAACTTTCTCTGTACTGTTAACTGAAAATATATGGCTTGATTGTTTCCCTGACTTAACTGGTTATGCAACCTGGTTTTAGCCACAAAGCCAGTGTGATATAAAGGACTCTTAGTAAACATGTCTGTTGACTCTCCTGAGAGCAAGGCATCTCTGCAACTGATTAGAGGCCAATAATCCAAAGATGAAGCACAGACTGTGCCCCTGAGAGAGGATCCTGGGAACTCTATATGGAAGTCTCAGAACTCTTAGATGTTTGCCTGCATTTTCCTTTTCCTGCTGAACTGTATCCTTACTTTTACTGAAGCCCTGGAAAGAGTATACCCTATGAAGGTGCATGAGTCCTTTCAAATATCCAACTCTGTGTAATTGCTGTAGTGATGAACCTCCTGGATGAGACCTAAAAGCAGGATATCCCAGGCTATGGCAATGGTAGAAGTTAGGTTGACTGCAGCACTGCTCAAAATCTTTAGTCTGTTCAGACATTTCCTGACAACACTGGGAAGTGGCCCTCTTGTTCAGAGGAAAGGATGGGCAAGAATGGGGCAATGTTAATATCATACACCTAACAGAACTAGAACAAACAAAGCCCCAGGTGAGTAGAAGGGAGGAAATAATAAAGATCAGAACAGAAATAAATGAAATAAAGGCTAAGAAAACAATAGAAAAGATCAATGAAATCAAGATCTTATTCTTTGAAAAGATAAACAAAATTTGAAAATTCTTTTGCCAGAGTCATCAAGTAAAAAGATGACCCAAATAAATAAAATCAGCAATAAAAGAGGAGAAATAACAACATGACAAAAATACAAAAAAATTATAGGAGACTACTATGAAAAATTACATGCCAACAAACTGGACAACCAGGAAGAAATGGATTATTCCTAGAAACACAAAATCTTTAAAAACTAAATCAGGAAGAAATAGAAAATCTGAACAGATGAATTATTAGTAATGAAATTGAATTGGTAACCAAAAAACCCCCAGCAAATAAAAGCCTAGAACCAAATGGAATCACAGGTTAATTCTACCAAACATCTAAAGAAAAACTGACACCAATTTTCCTCAAACTATTTCAAAAGATAAAAAAGGAAAGAGAGCTTCCAAATATATTCTAGGAGGTCTGCATTACACTGATACAAAAACCAGACAAAGATGCTAAAAAAACAAAAACAAAAACAAAAAACAACAACCATAACAACAAAACTGCGGAAAATACCCCTGATGAACATAGATGGAAAATTCCTCAACAAAATATTAACAATCTACATTTGACAATACATTAAAGAGATCATTCACCTCAATCATGTGGGATTTCTGTCAGGGATGCAAGTATGGTTCAATATTCACTAATCAATCAATGTGATAAAACACATTAACAAAACAAAGGATAAAAATAACATTATTGTCTTGATACATACAAGTAAAGCATTTGATGAAATTCAACATTCATTCATGATAAAAACTTTAAACAATGTGGGGTTGGAGGGAACATACCACAACATAATAAAGGTACAATATGAAAAACCCATGGCTAACATCATAGTCAATGGTGAAAAACAGAGCTTTTTTCCTAAGATCAAGACAAGATGTCTACTCTAGCCATTTTTATTCAATTCAACATAGTACCGGAAGTTGTAGCCATGGCAGTCAGATAAGAATTAGAAGAGATATCCATATTGTTAAAGAAGATGTTAAATGGTCACTATTTACAGGTGACATGATACCTTTCATAGAAAATGCTAAAGACTCCACCCAAACTACTAGAATAAATGAATTCAGTAAGGCTGCCAGATGCAACATGAATACACAGAAATCAATTGTGTTTCCACACTAAAATCAAAATAGCAGAAAGAGAATTTAAAAAAAAATTCCATTTAAAACTGCACCAAAGAGAATAATATACATCAGAATAAACTTAACCAAGGAGGTGAAAGACCTGTACTCTGAAAACTAAACACTGATGAAAGAAGCTGAAGATGACACAAATGAATGGAATATTGCATGCTCATGAACTAGAAGAATTGTTATTGTTAAAATGTCCATACTACCCAAATTACTAAATAAATTCAATACAATTTTTATCAAAATACCAACTGCAATTTTCACAGAACTAGGACAAATAACCCTAGAATTTATATGGAACCACAAAAGACTTCAAATAACCAAAGCAATCTTGAAGAACAATAACAAATCTAGAGGTATCACAATTTCATATTTCAAGGTATAATACAAATCAGTAGTAACCAATACATAATGGTACTGGCACAAAAAGAGATACATAAGTCAATAAAATAGAATAGAGAGCCCAGAAATAAACTCCTGATTATATGGTCAATTAATCTACGACAAAGGAGGCAAGAATATGTAATTGGGAAAAGATAATTATCTTCGTTAAATGGTGCTGGAAAAACTGGACAGCTACATGTAAAAGAATAGAAATGGACCACTTTTTTTGATACAATACACAAAAATAAACTTAAATGGGTCATAAATGTGAGACCTGAAACCATCAAACTTCTGAAGAAAACATAAACAGTAATATCTCTAACACTGGGCATAGCAACATTTTTCTAGATATGTTTCCTCAGGGAAAAGAGAAAAAAGCAAAAGTAAATGATAGGGAGTACACCAAAAAAGAAAAAAAAAGCTTTTTCACAGTGAAGCAAACTATAGACAAAATAAAAAGGCAGCCTACTGAATGAGAGAAAATATTCACAAATGATATATCTCCAAAGGGTTAATAGCTAAAACATATCAAGAATTTATATACCTCTGGGGCGCAGGGGTGGCTCAGTGGGTTAAAGCCTCTGTCTTCAGTTCAGGTCATGATCCCAGGGTCCTGGGATCAAGCCCCACATCCAGGCTCTCTGCTCAGTGGGCAGCCTGCTTCTCTTCCTCTCTCTCTGCCTGCCTCTCTGCCTACTTGTGATCTCTGTCAAATAGATAAATAAAAAATCTTTAAAAAAAGGAATTTATACACCTCAAACACCAAAAATCTGATGTAAAAATGGGCAGATGACATGAATAAACATTTTTCCAAGAAGACATACAGATGACCAGTAGACACATGAAGAGATGCTCAATATCACTAATCAGGGAAATAAAAATTAAAACACATCAGAAAAAAAAAACCAAGAAATGGTAAGTGTTGGTGAGGATTTATAGAAAAAGGAAACTTGTACACTGTTGGTGGGAATACAAACTGGTGCAGCCAGTTGGCATTTCCTCAAAAAATAAAATTAGAAATACCATCTGATGCACTAATTCCACTACTGGGTATTTACCCAAAGGTAAATAATTTGAAAAAAAAATATATGCACTCCGATGTTTACTATAGCATTGTTTACAATAGTTAAGATACGGAAGCCACCAAAATCTCTATCAATAGATGGATGGATGCAGAAGATATGATATATATGTAAAATGGAACATTACTTGGCCATAAAAAAGGAATAAGATCTTCCCATTTGTGACAACATGGATGGACATAGAGGGTATTATGCTAAGAGAAATAAGTCTGATAAAGAAAGACAAATACCAAGTGGTTTCACTTGTATGTGGAATCTAAAAATCTAAACAAATGAACAAATGAAACAAAAAGCAGAAACAGGGAGGCGCCTGGGTGGCTCAGTGGGCTAAAGCCTCTGCCTTTGGCTCGGGTCATGGTCTCAGAGTCCTGGGATTGAGTCCCACATCGGGCTCTCTGCTCAGCGGGGAACCTGCTTCCTCCTCTCTCTCTCTCTCTCTGCCTGCCTCTCTGCCTGCTTGTGACCTCTGTCAAATAAATAAATAAAAATCTTAAAAAAAAAAAAAAAAGCAGAAACAGACCCCTAACTACGGAGAATAAACTGAATGTTGCCAGAGAGGAGGACAGTAGAGTTATGGGCAATATGGGCGAAGGGGAGTAGAGAACAGGCCTTCAGTTATGGGATGAATAAATCATGGGGATAAAAGGCAGAGCATAGGTATTTATAGTCAATCATACTCCCTCATACTGTATGTGGACAGATGGTCATAGATGCTATGCTGTGGTGAGCATAACACAACGTATAGGGTTGCCCAATAACTATTTTGCACACCTGAAACTAATGTAGCATTGTGTATCAATTACATTTCAATAAAAACAAAAGAATGGGGCAATGTCATCTTTGTATATGGTGTAGCCCCTGGTATACAGCAGGCACCTAGAGAAATGTTTTTGAAATAAGTGAATGAATAAATGAATGCACCAATGAAGAGAAGTGGTCATACAGACTTGTTTTCCTCCAGCTTTAAACTCCAGAGGTTGGTTCAAACAATAGCAGTTTGATTTCTCCCACAGGCCTACCATCCTCCTGTGTCAGGGCCTATACCTGCCTTTGCTTTTCCTCTTCTTAGACTACATCCCCCACACATCCTCAAAGACCACTCCCTTACTTCATTCAGGATAGTTCTCCAGTCAGGATATCTCACACATATCTCACTAATCACCATATCTCACACAGTGCCCCTAGTATGTCTCTCTTTATGATGTCTTACATTCTTCATAGAACATCTCTTCCCCTGACCTTATATTATCTGTATATCTGTTGGTCTGTATATTTAAGGACTGCCACATCAGAATGTTAAGTTCCATTTGAGCAGGCATTTTGTATCCTGTTCACTGCCCTAATTCTAGCACCTGGAACAGTGTCTGGCACAGATTACATGCTCAAAAAACATTTGTTAGCTGAACAAGCTCTCATGCCCACACTGTGGTTCTCACCCATATGGTTGGACATTAGAATAAGCAACCATCCTGGTTGCCTGGGACTGAGAAGATTCCCTGGTTATAAAACACTCAAGTAAGTCATGCTACTAAACTTCTGGTTTAGCTTCTTGTTTTATCGTTCATTCATTTGTTGATCAATATTTATTTAGCACCTATCATATAACAGGGACTGGCTAAGATACTGGAATCATAGCAATAAATAAGTCAGATAAAGTTCCTGCTACCATAAAGTTATATTCCTCAGCAGGGCCCTTAGCCTGGACTAATAATAGCCCTTGGATGCTGAGGTTCACCCTACATAGTATGACTGACATTAAACCCCAGGAGGCAGTGGGCTAAAATATCTCTGGTCAGCAGATGTTGCTCAAGAGATGCAAGCCATGGCAGGAGTTGAGTTCGTGTTGTAGTGGAAGTTCTAGCAACTTCCAGCAAGAAATCTGGTGTCCTGGATTCTGGCCAACACCTTCATTCAGTCTTTAGCTAAGATATACCAAAACCCACATATGCTTCAACTCATAAGTATTTTAATTTATTTTCCCAGTTAACATTATTAATAATAGTTAAACATCTGGTGACTGGAAGCAACAGCAGAGATAGCCTTAGGCAAAACTCAAAGAAAGGCAAAATTCCTGCTTCCTTACTACATCTAACCTTCATGGCAGAGTCATCAGGTAACAGTATCATTTCAAGTCAAACTTAACCAGTTTGAGGCTTTCCTTTTTTATTCTCCAATATTCTTCCCTACTCAGAAATAGCCCTTAGTCTTATTCATCATTGTTCTTGGAAAAAAAAAAATTCTTCAATTCTTGTAGCCATGTATGCTTGTTAGTAGTCATCAACCATCAGATAACCTATGCGCATCTTAGAATCCTGAAGGTAATTTAAGCAAACTCTTGACTCTAGTGACTGAAATTTTGTGGGGTGTGCCATGCCTACCATGGAGAGCATTCACCCTTCACCTATATGAGGTTAGTCTTGACCATCTCCAAGAGCTGCAAAATAAATTTAAATTTTCCATTTCGATTTTCACACATTTATTTCCTCCTTGGTGGAATACCATTTTTTTCTGCCCTTGGGCCAGGAGGCCCATGATAAAATTCTTCATTTCATAAAATGTATGCCATGGACATTTTGTTTTTATCTTGTTTTGTTTTGTTTTGTTTTTGACATTTTGAATATCGGTATACAGCTTCCACTTTCTCTTCAAATAGTTTAACAGTTTCCTTTGAAGAGTGGGGACGTGGGTAAGGATGGTATTTGAAGAATACTTGGCTCTGTGCTTGGCTGTTCAACTTTCTCAGCATCCCTGTCAAGCACTTTAATTATGCAAATGAGCACTCCTTAGCAGAGGGGCTGGGGGAGGTGTGTCAGAGAGAGGAATAGTACAGACAAGTGCTAGACAGGAATTAGGCCAAGAATATCCACACTTTCTATATTGAGAAAGCTCCCAGGGATTTTTTTTTTTCTTTCCCGCCAAGATAAAAAATAATTTGAAAGTCTGCTCTTTTAACTTCTTTTACAGTTTTCTTCTGTCCTACTTCCTGTGCTCCCCCCCCCAAAAAGTAGGTTTTTAAATGCTGGTTTTTGTTTTAGCTTCTTAAGTGTCTCTTTCTCCCTGTAAGAGAATGTCATAGTAAAATAACAGTGGTATAGTTCATGTTAATGTCTTTTAAGTTTTATAGTATAGAAGAGTTTTTCCTTGTTGCCTTCTTAGAATCAGTACATTCTGACTCAAAGATGGAATCTAATTTGCAGAAAAAGCATTTGACAAAGTACAACATCATTCATAATGAGAACCTTCAACTAAGTAGGTTTAGAGGGAATATACCTCAACATAATAAAGCCCACGTGTAAAAAACCTACATCTAATGTCATCCTGGATGGGGAAAAACTGAGAGCTTTTCCTCCAAAGTCAAGGACAAGACAGCAACATCCACTCTCGCCCCTTTTATTCAACATTGTACTAGAAGTCCTACCCACAGCAAACCAGACAACAAAAAGAAATAAAGCCCATCCAAATCAGCAAGGAAGAAGGAAAATTTTCACTCTTTGCATTTGACAAGATTCTCTATGTAGAAAAACCCTGAAAGACTCCACAAAAATCTGCTAGAACTGATAAATGAATTCAGTAAAGTCACGGGATACAAAATCATCATACAGAAATCTGTTGCATTTCTTTCCTTTTTTTTAAAGATTTATTTATTTATTTTCAGGGTTGGGAAAGAATGAGTGGAAGGAACTGAGGGTGAGAAATAGGGAGAGGTAGATAAATTCTCAAGGAGACTCCATGCTGAGCATGGAGCTGGACACAGGGCTCAGTGTCATGACCCCAACCAAGATCATAACCTGAGCTGAAACCAAGAGTTGGGCACTCAACTGACTGTACCCCTCAGGTTGCATTTCTATATACCAGTAATGAAGCATTAGAAGAGGAATTAAGGTCAATCCCATTTACAATTGCTCCCAAAACAATAAGATAATAGCAATAAACCTAACCAAAAATGTAAAAGACTGCACTCTGAAAACAATAAAACACTGATGAAAGAAATTTAAAATGATGCCATGAAATGGAAAGACATGCCATGTACGTGGACTGAAAGAACAAATACTGTTACCCAAAAATACCCAAAGCAATCTACACATTTAATGCAATCTCTATCAAAATACCAAGAGTATCTTTCACAGAGCTAGAATCCTAAAATTTGTATGGAGCCACGAAAGACCCTGAATAGGCAAAGCAATCTTGAAAAGGAAAGGCAAAGCTGGAGGCATCACAGTTCCAACTTCAAGTTATATGACAAAACTATAGTAATCAAAACAGTATGGTACTGGTACAAAAATATTTATGGAATAAAATAGAAAACCCAGAAATAAACCTGTAATTATGTGGTCAATTAATCTTCAACAAAGCAGGAAAGAATATCCAATAGGAAAAAGAATACCTCTTTAACAAATGGTGTTGGGAAAACTGGACAACAGCATGCAAAATAATAAAACTGTATGTACCACTTTCTTATGCCATACACAAAAACAAATTCAAAATGGATTAAAGACCTAAATGTGAGACCCCAAATCATAAAGAATTTGGGAAATAATAGATGCTGGTGAGGATGTGGAGAAAAAGGAATCTTCCTACACTGTTGGTGGGAAAGCAAACTGGTGCAGCTACTCTGGAAAATAATATGGAGGTTCCTCAAAAGGTTAAAAATAGAACTACCCTATAACCCAGCAATTGCACTATTAGGTATTTATCCAAAGGATACAAATATAGTGATTCAAAGGGGCCCATGCACCCCAATGTTTATAGCAGCAATGTCCAAAATAGCCAAAATGTGGATAGAGCCCAGATATCCATTTGCAGATGGAAGGATAAAGAAGAGGTAGTGTCTATATTTATGCAATCTCTACCAAATTTACTTATTCATTAATAGTTAAGTAATTAATTTAATATATTTATATACATATACAATGGAATATTACTCAGCCATCAAAAAGAATGAACTCTTGCCAGTTGCAATGATGTGGATGGAACTGGAACATATCATGCTGAGCAAAATTAAGTCAGAGAAAGAAAAATACCATATTTTACTCATATGTGGAATTTAAGAAACAAAACAGTGAATATAGGGGAAGGGAAGAGAAAATAAAATAAGATGAAAACAGAGAGGAAGGTAAACCATAAGAGGCTCTTAACGCTAGGAAACAAATTGAGGGTTGCTGGAGGGGTGTGTGGGAGGATGGGGAAATAGGGTGATGGACATTAAGGAGACCACTTGATGCAATAATCCCTGGGTGCTACATGCAACTGATGAATCACTAAATTCTACCCCTGAAACTAATAATACACTATATGTTAACTAAATTGAATTTAAATAAAAAATTAAAATAAAAAAGAGAAGAAAAAACAGACAGTAAATTCTTTGACATCAGCCATAGTTATTTCTTTCTAGTTATGCCTCCTGAGGCAAGGGAAACGAAAGCAAAAATAATTGGGCCTCATCAGAATTAAAAGGTTCTGCACAGCAAAGGAAATTGTCAACAAACTAAAAGGCAACCCACAGGATGGAAGAAGATATTTGCAAATCACATATCTGATAAAAGGTTAGTATTCAAAATATATAAAGAACTTAAAAACTCAACACTCCAAAACCAAATAATCCAATTAAAATGGGCAGAAGACATGAAGAGACATTTTTCCAAGGAAGACATACAGATGGCCAAAAGACATATCAAAAAATGCTCAACACCAGTTTCGTCAGGGAAATGCAAATCAAAACTACAGTAAGAGAACACCTCACACGTGTCAGAATGGCTAAAATTAACAGCACAAGAAATAACAGGTGTTGGTGAGGATATGGAGAAAGGGGAACCCTCTTGCACTATTGGGGGAAATACAAACTGGTACAGCCACTGTGGAAAACAGTATGGAGGGTCCTCAAAAAGATAAAAATAGAATGACTCCATGATCCAGCAGTCACACTACTGGCTATTTACCCAAAGAATACAACAACATTAATTCAAATGGATATGTACACCCAGGCATTTATAGTAGCATTATTTTCAACAGGCAAATTATGTAAGCCACCCAAGTGTCCAATAACTGATGAATGGATAAAAAAGACATAGTATGTGTGTGTGTGTGTGTGTGTGTGTATACACACACACACAATGGAATATTATTCAGCCATAAAAATGAAATCTTGGCATTTGCACCATGGATGGAGCTACAGAATATTATGCTAAGTGAAATAATTCAGTGAAAGAAAGACAAATATCATATGATTTCACTTATGTGAAATTTAAGAAACAAAACAAATGAGCAAAGGGGAAAAAAAAAAGAGAGGGAAGGCAAACCAAGAAGCAGACACTGAACTAGAGAGAACAAAGTGACGGTTATCAGAAGGCAGGTAAGTGGAGGGATGGGTGATGTAGGTGGTAGGGATTAAGGAATGTACTTGTGATGAGCATGGGGTGGTGTGATTTCCACAACGTGTGGAAATGTTGAATCACTATATTGTACACATGAAACTAATCTTACACTATATGTTAACAAACTAGAATATAATTAATAACTTTAAAAAAAAAAACAGTGGAATCTAATGGTGTTGTTGGTGGGGATAGCAATAGATCTCCTTCAAGTATGTCTTGTGCTCTAAGGCCTAAGTGACCCAAAAGTCTTGGGGCAGGACTGGCCAAAGTTGCCTAGTCTGAGTGTAGCTTCCTTGTAGGGATGGAAACCCATAGAACAAGAGCTAAAGAGGGTAATTTTTAACAGCCAGGATCCAGCTGGGTCTTGTGGAGTAATGTAAATCTTTGACTTTATTGACTTGTGTAATGAAAATTTCTCAAAATCCTTATACCATTCAACTATAATTAAAACACTGTATGATTACCTCAAAGTTTTAATGCATAAGCAAAATCATATAAATTCTCAGAGAACAAGTTTCCTCATACATAATGGGCATTAAGGAGGACATGTGATGTGATGAGCACTGGTTGTTATACACAACTAATGAATCATTGAACACTATAACAAAATCTAATGATGTGGGCTAAATGAATGTAATTTTTAAAAAAATCTTCCAATTCAACAAATATTTGTAGAGAGCTTACTACTTAGAACTATGCTAGACCCTAGACGCATGAGAATGAGTAAAACAGACACAAGTTCCTCCCCTAATAGAACAGGGCACTAGTGGTGGAGACAAATAGGAAAAAACTGCATAGGTAGAAATTGTATAAGGGCAATGAAGTAAAAGAATGGTTTTCTATAAAAAAAAAAAAAAACAGGAAGAAATTAATATGGATGAAGTAGTCAGGAATGATTTCTGGATAAAGTAGCATTTGATCTGAGGCTTGGGAAATGAGTATAAGCGAACTAGATGAAGAGAGAAGCTAAGAGAGTTCCTGGTAGAAGGAGCAGTATAGAGGACATTCCAGAATAGAAGTGACTAATTACTAATTATTTGAAGCATTTGTATTTTGTTTTGTTTTATTTTAGTTTCGTAGTACAGGAACTTTGTCCTACTTATTTTTATATCCCAGACACTTAGCATGATACTTGGCATACAAGAGGTGCTCAGCAAATGCTTATTGGATAACTATTATTAACTTTTCTTTTAAAGTAAAACATGACAAAACAAAATTAATACAGAACTCAATATGACAGAATTAAGCAATCATTTGGGAGTTATGGAAACATGTGGAACTAACTTTGGAAAGGATGGGTTGGATGGAGCATCAGGTGATAAGAACAGTGATGATTTCAAAACACTCTATCCATATGGTTCCTCCTCCAGGTAGCTTCCTCTGACCCTTCTTCCATGGGCATTAAGTACCTTCCTTTTGGCTCCCTTAGTACTCTACAACTACCCAGTGGTATTCACCATATATTATCTTACAATTTCAGTGGGCTTTCTACCTTCCCCACTACACTATACAACACTGTATCACAGTGAGGGAATGACTCATGACTTTATTTCTTATGCATAATAGGTATCTTATAAATGCTCGATGAATGAATAAGTGGGACTAGGTTGGCAGGGATGAAGTGAAGGCCCTTAAGAAAACTTGGTGACATCGGATGTCTCCTAGCAATATAATCCTAAATATATCCATCACATTGAATATCCATTAAAATTCAAATATCCATGCAACACTTGTCCAGAAGTGGTTTTAGTATGACAAGGCAAGTATATCCAGCCATCTAAAATAAATTCCCTTAAAATCAACATTTCACTACAAGGTAAGTGGGATGACTGTTTATTGGGTGACTAAAACAGGAAAATTCATAGATACAAGTGAAGAGGGCTTTGGGCAGAAGGACATGTAGTTCTGCTTTTATAAGCACTCCTGCTAAAAATACACATAGAAAATGTACCTACTAGAAGGGACATCATAATAATAACAGAACTAAGCATTAAAAGCTCTTGTTTTATAACCAATTTCTTTCAAAAACAGTGAAATAGCTCACACATCATAGTCCATGAAATTCAATCAATGTTTGTCATAACCCTACACAAAAGCCTTTGAGCCCACCGTTACTCATGTGTCATGATGCCTGTACACATGCATGCAAATACACATGTGCATATTCTATTTCTTATTAAAAGGGCAGTGAGTACAATAGATACCTTTAAAATACCACCCTGCAGAGGAATTGGAAATAAAAGATAAAAGCTACCTTCCTGATCATCTTGAAGACAACACAGCCAGCCTATACACACACACACATACACACACCACAAAACATACATAATTTATATATACCATATATAAATTATACATATAATATTATATAAAATTTATTTGAGAGACAGAGAGAGAGTGAGAGTGCTCATGCATGGGGGGAGGGACAGAGGAGGTGAGAGAAGCAGACTCCCCACTGAGCAGGGAGCCTGACACAGGGCTGGATCCCAGGACCCCAAGATCATGACCTGACCTGCAGGCAGACACCAAACTGACTGAGCCACCCAGGCACCCCACATATATTTTTAAAGTTGCAGTAATCCCAAATTATGGCTAATTTTCCCCTGGAAAACTAATCCTTACTTTTTAAAATACATACTTTATGTATTTAGCACAAAAGAAAGAATTATTTTTCTCAATTGTTCCCTTCCAAGAAAAGATCAAGAACAGTAAAGCCTGTGTCTTCCAGAAAACTTAATATTGAAGGAATAGACAGTTCATTTAAAGAGGAAGGTGGAGGGAGACACAAAAGGTGAAGTTGGAGAGGTATAAAAAGGTTCAAATCATGAATGCCTCATATGTAAAATAATGGAACTTCTGGTTTATCTTAGAGGGAAAGAGGAGCCATGGAAGGGACATCTTTGTCCCTTTTAAATGGGTCACTACAAAGCTTGGGAAAAGCAACAAATTTGGAGATATGAGTTGGGAGTTTGTTATTATAGTGTAGACCAGAAACAACAAGGGTCTAAAATATGGAGTGGTAAATGGGTCAAGTAAAAGGTGAGGAAATGGATTTGTGTGGTAAAACTGGCCAAGTATCTATTGAATCTAAGAACGTGAAAGGGAAGAATCACAGATTACTTTTTGGGTTTTTAGCTTGAGTGACTAGATAAGCCCTAGTGACAGTAAAATAAATATGGAGACAGAAGAGCAGCTTTAGAGGAGAGTATAACAAATTTAGTTTGGCCATGATGAGTTTGATATTTTTATGGAACAGTTAAAATGTATTTGGATTTAGGAGTCTGAAGCTCTTGGATGGGGATGTTCTTTTTGCTGAGAATGTAGGTCCTGGAGCCATCAGGATATTGGTAGCAATTCTAACCATAAAAAGTTACATGACTGGGATGCCTAGGTGGCCCCAGTCGGATAATCATCTGCCTTCTGCTCAGGTCATGATCCCAGGATCCTGGGATCCAGCCCAGGATAGGGCTCCCTGCTCAGCAGAGAGTCTCCTTCTCCCTCTACCTCTGCCCCTCCCCATGATTATGCACTTGCTCTCTCTCTCTCTCTCTCTCGTGCATGCTCTCTCACTTTTGATCTCTCACATATGTGCTTGCACCCACTCTCTCTCAAATAAATAAATCTTAAAAAAAGGGAGAGAAAAAAAATTACATGGATCACACAGGATGAAGCAAGAGTATACACACACACACACACACACACACACACACATGGCATCAAAGAGCTGTGGGCCAAAGATTAAATTTAAGTAACACCAACAAGTAAACATAGGAAAAATAGGAGAAACACACAAAGAAGATAGGAAAGAAAAAGAGGTATAAGATGAACAAGAGACATCCAAGGAAGAGAGGGTTTAAGATGTGAAAAAGGTAAACTATGCCCCCAAAATCACAGTAATATCATAGTTGTCCAGTGAGAATAAGACTAAAACACGCTCATCAAGTTATACAATTATCAGATCATTAATGACCTCAGCAAGAGCGGTTTCATTGGAGTGGCCTGTGAGATGAATAGGTCTTTAGAAAGTAGAGACAACTGCAGGCTATTGTTTTGAAAGTTTTGGTTGGCATGGGTACCTAATTTGCCAAAGTAATTACACAGGTACAGACAAGGAGGGTTTCAATTAGATTTGGGGGTGTTCTATTCAACAACTAAGAAATATTTTCATTGCAAAAGATGTAATCTTCAGATGTTCAGAGTTTCCAATTAACAGTAATGACCTATCACAGCAAAAATACAGAATAATAAAAATTTATTTTTATAGTAGTATGTTTAACTTGTTTTCATCAAAATTGAGAAAAAACAAGCCAAGGAAAAGCAAAACATGTCCCAAGGAACTTGTGGCAATACAGAGAAGCCAAGTGCCTGGGGTTTATTATATCCCAAGCTGACATTTCTTCTGGTCAAAAAGGTTGCTGGAGACTTCTGGTGACAAAAGAGAAAGGGCAAAATTTCCATCATCTTGGAAGAAAAAATAATTTGGAATCAAGAGAAGAACATTTTTTTAAAACAATGTTTTATATTTGTTAATTGTATCTACTTTCTTTTGAAAAAATCCCAAAATTCTGAGGATGTGATATCCTTTCCTACCCTCCTGATATGACTCATTATCCTGCAAAGGGCTATACTTACCAGGACCAAGGTATTTTATGAAATTAAGTTGTGCCTGCGTATACTTCCAGAGCTTAAGTGGCATATACACTGAGGTGTTAACAAAGGATTGGCTGAAAAGTTACAATGCCTTCAAAATACCAGTTTGAATGTCAATGACTACAGGCTCTCAAAAGCAAATTTGAACTGCCAGATGTCAGTTATTGGCCCAGCATACCGGCTGGGCCCTGATGCCCCCAGCTGGTTTTCTCATGGAGGCTTTTCAGCTCTGATGATACTTCAGCTCGCTATGGAAGAACAGAGATTTGGGATCCAGATGGACCAGAATTTTGCACTGCTACTTATTGTGTGTGACCTTGGAAAAGTTTTTTAGTCCCTCTACACTCATTAAAATGGGAAGATTAATAGTACCTATAAGATTTGGGAAGGAATTAAATAAGAATGGAATGGTGCTTAACATCTAACAAATATTCAATGTTATCCTTATATTTTTATTTTCATTCTATCATCCAATTATGTGGACAGGTGGGTTTTGAAGACTTTTGTCAACATAAATATCATAGTCACCCTCATCCTTCACTATCCTCAACCTCTGACATTAACTGAAGGCTTGTTGAGAACTAGACATGAGGAATATACTGGAAAAAGCAACAAGTATAAAATGGCTCTTCAGATATAAACAATCTAACTGAGGAGCCAGGGCATACATATTTTAAAAAGGGCAAATACCAATGAAAAAGGATTTATGTTTTCTGTCATGTGGACAATGCAGGTAAACAGTGCCAAAGATACACAACAACTATGTCTCGCAGTGGCAGAGGAGGACTCCTCTGTAAGATATGAACGAAAAGAATGCAGGAAAATGAACACTATGGATAAGGGGGAAAGCATGACCAAAATTATAGCTAACAGTATTTTAAACATGTTACAGAGACTGCCTAACCGCTGCAGAATATTTATATACAGCAAGTGAAGGATAAATTTAGAGAGACAGAGGCCTTTACAATGAGAACTAATTCTGGAATTTATCTTTTATAACAAGCATTTCTTACCTGCATTGCCTACTCTGCACACTAGCATTTTTACTGTAATATTTAATTAGGGTACATACAGCCTAGATATTTATAACAGTACCTGGGGAATTCTTAATACAACACTTTACAAAGTTGTGATGAGCACTGGCTCTTAGATGCAACTAATGAATCATGGAACACTATATCAAAAACTAATGATATACTCTATGTTGGCTAATTGAATTTAAATATTTTAAAAAGACTACTAAAAGAGTAAATTAAGAGCCACAACAAGGGGTTGTATTAAAAAAACAAACAAACAAACATATATTTGATGTAGAGCATTTCTGAGTTCAAATCCCAATTCTTTTATTTTCTATCTATACACTTCCATAATAAGGCTTATTTTGAGGAGTTGCAACAACTGTGTAAAAGTACATGCTGTGTTATAAGCTTCCAATTCCTCTTTGCCAGAACTGTGTAAAAACTTTAGCCAAGCACATATTTCTGTAGTGGTCTGGTCGGTAGCTCTCATCTGGAGTACTTCAGAGGCTACTGATCTTATCTATGCCACATGTTGCTCTCTTAGAATATATAGTTGCACTGGGATGGCCACTTCAGCGATTGAGTCAAACTGTTTCAAGAATACTTTTGATTACTCCATCTGCATTATTGCAGGGAATTTGTGCCTCTCCAATCTGGTTTACAAAATACCTATTGCTGATCATAAATTTCTTTCCAAGTTCAACGGTGTCCTGGTTTTTTAATGTGTCCTCATCTCTCTTCATTTCTTCCTGGATCTAATGCTGTTTTCTGGCTGAAAAAGTGGCTGCTGTGGGAAGGATATTAAGGGTAATCCTCTTTCTGGTAGGAAAAGTAAGTGCTTTACTGAAGGAAAGTGTCATGGGAAGAGATAGGGAATGAAGAGAGGAGAAACAGAGCAGTGGTTCTCTATGTTTATTTTGTTTGAACACAGCTTGAATGTAACTCTCCTCTCATCAGTCTTTGCGATGACAGGAAGACCTATAATATGTGCAGGGAACTCCACCAAGCTTTGCTCAAAGCCTTTGGAATTCTTGAAGGCATAAGAAGAGTTCCCATATTTAAGAAAACACTGAAGCAGGTTAGAACTAGAATCATGTGACCACTGTCCAGATGGCCATGATGCAACCACCTACCAGTTCTGTATCTTGGCCGAATCTCTTGATCTTTTTCTGCAGGGCGTGGTTCTCATCTACATAGTGAGGAAAATATTAGCATGTATTTTGCAGAGTTGATATTAAGGTTAATAAAAGCTAATCCAAGTAAAATGCTTGGTATGTGCCTGGCCCATAAGTACTCTACATATTTCAGCTACTATTCCAATTTACAGGTGAAGCTCAGGGTAACTTGCCCAAGCCTACAGTAGCAGAGCAGATTCTGAACTGAGCTCTAACCCTAAAACTGAGTTAGTTTTATGACACTACACTGCTAACTTAAATATTCTGATTAGCTGCAGAATATGTGCTTTGACAATTTATTTCACTGTTGAAATTTCACTAGTCTCCCCCACTTTCCTGTTTGCTCTTCCATTCTTTCTTCAGAGTACTGTATTGCACTTCTAGACCATCTGTCCATTACTGTCAAACAGTAAGCCAAATGCATCAGCAGTGGACCTGTGTGTATTTGAAAATTGCATGCTATGTGCAATTGTTTAAGCTTTAAAAAACACACACATTTAGAAATCTTGAATATAAAAATTATTGTTCATATAAGGGGGAAATACATACTCCTTACAAAATGAAGAAAATGAAAATGATACTATAGGAATTGAGAATGATATTTTTAGAATGTAGTTTTAAATATTTTATTATTCAAGTAGGTAATCTGAATGTATATTATAGAAAAAAATGTAAAATTAAAAAAATTGCATATGTAAAAATTATACTTTCCAGTTTATCCTGTCTTGTTGAACATTATTATTATCATTCATATCTAGATTTTTAGCCCCCTTTGGAACTCAAGAACCAAATGAAATTTAACAATTTTCTGAAATAAGTTTGGCCTTTCATTCCTCCTTTTCATACCAAGACAGGTTATGATTTTAATGGAATAAATACCTTTACCCTTCTCCAAGGTTTCCACAGCATGCTTTATTTAGTTCTCCCTACAGTGTTGCTTTACATGCTTTTCTCTACTACCAGACAATCAGCTCCTTGAAGGTTTGTAATTTAGTTTTATATGGAGATCTCTAGTATCTTCCCATATAATCTGATAATTGAGCTCCTAGTACCCAAGTGATTTAAAAATTTATTTCCACACAAAAACCTGCATATACATGTTTATAACAATTTTATTCATATCCTTAAAAACAAGAAGCAACCAAAATGTGCCTTAATAGGTGTGTGGACCTGAGGTCATACACAGAATACTATTTGATGATAAAAGAAAAAAGAGCTCTCATACCACATGAGGATATGGATTAATTTTAAATGAATTTTGTTAAGTGAAAGAAACCTATCTGTAAAGGCTATATACTGACAGAGTCTAATTATATGATATTCTGTAAAAAGGAAAAACTAGAGAGATAGTAAACAGAGAAGTACTTGCCAGGAGTCAAGGGTTGGGAGGGAGGATTGAATAGGTGAAGCACAGGGAATTTTTTTCTTTTTTCTTGTGGGCAAAACTATTCCCTGTGATACCATAATGATGGATATATGGCATCATATGTTTGTTAAAACCCAAGAGCTCTATAGCACCAAGAATAAACAATCTATAGAAATTTTAAAACTCACGGAGGTGGTTCAGGGATCTTGGGATGGAACATAGAATGTAAGCAAAGAATCGAACTATGATGCATGTACGAAAAAACTTCACTGAATGGGGTGGAAAAAAAAAGAAGCTGATCTGGAAGCTCTGGAAATGAATGTATTCTGCATAATTAAAGGCAAAAGGAACTGCACATCAGCACTGTCCTCTTTAAAGTTGTTTCTCATGGTGGTATGGGTTAACAATTTTGAAACCATTATATATGTACAGTGAAACTGAAAAATTAAGCAAATGTATAGTTATGGAAGAAGCCAGATATTTCTCACTGTTGAAGTGAAAGATTATAGATAAATAGAGGGAGAAGTTGAAAAGATCAATACGGTAATGGATTAGAGTTGCAGACAGTATGAACTCTTGTTTAGCTTAATAGAGATACAGATCACCACATACAGAAATACATGTGTGTAGGGGCACTTGGGTGGCTTAGTCAGTTAAGTGTCCAACTCTTGATTTCAGCTCAGGTCATGATTTCAGGGCTGTGGAAGAAGCCCCACATCAAGCTCTGCACTGAGCAAGGAGCCTGCTTCAGATTCTCTGTCCTCTCTCTGCCCCTTCCTGCTCATGCATTTTCTCTCTCTCAAAAAAAACAAAACCAAAACCAAAAACCAAACCAAAACAAAACAACATATGTATGTGTATACAGGAGTTAATATAAATACATACATTTCTTTGTTATGTCAGTGAGAGAGTGAGAGTGCCTAGAAGTAATAATATGCCAGTAATAATGAGCATATCTAGTATTCAGAACATAGATGGGAATACCTCTGTGACAATCTGGGAATTCAATGGTGGTTCTAGCACTCTTTATCAGCAAAAATCCTGAAAATAGATGCACTGAAGAGGGTAAAAAAAAAATGGTTTCACTTTACCCATGTTATCCCCACCCTATAATCAGTGAGAGAGACCCCTTTCAGCCCATGATTTCTCCCATAGAGGAAAGCGAGAGTATATTGAGTGACCAGCTTTTCCAGGCTTGTGGAACATTGCCCAAGAGGCCCATTTCTGTCTTGCCTCACCCAGATCATGGAGGGGATCAGCATGTCTCAGTAGTCTGGGGGAGCTAGGAGCAGTAAAAGTAGCAGGAACTCAGACCAATCATGTACATATATCAAAAACTGGCCACTGATCCCCCTGACAGCTTACAGACTTCATCAAGAGGTCCACCCATTAACCCATGGGAAACCTCACTTGTAGCTCCCCATCCACAACTGGCAGACACATACCTATAGCTCTCTGAATGTACCCCAGGATCATACATATGAATCTCCACAGAGAGTCTTCCTGTTTTCTTATAGATAACATATGTGATCCTCAACAGATGGTGAGCATGAACCTCCACAAAAGGCACATCAGAGCCTGCAGAGATATCACATGGACATCAGTAGCTGGCTTGATCCTGAAGAACAGGAGAGAAAACACCTTGAACAATGCCTTGGGGAATATAAATGAGAGGCTCTGGGCATAGGCCTGATTCTGTGGGGTCAAAAGATGGTGTGCAATCCTAGGACTTCTTACCTGATAGAAAAGAGGAAGAGTAGGGTGGGAATATCCATAAGAAAGACCACAAAATCTTTAGTTAAGTTGGCTGCTAAGTTCCTTCTCTTTTAAAGCCAGTCAGCAGACCAATGGAATATATTACTTCTTCAAATGTGAAGAAGTAACACAAGGCTTCAAGGAATATGAGGAATCAAGGAACATAACACCACAAAGGAACAAAATTAAGTTCCACTATCTGACCCCAATGAAAAGGAGATCTACCAATTGCTCTGCAAAGAAATAAAAATAATTGCCTTAAACTCAGCTACAAGGAACAAAGAAAACTAAAAACAAATCAGGAAAATGATATATAAACAAAATGAAAACTTCAACAAAGAGATAGAAACCATAAAAAGGAACTCAAGAGAAATTCTGGAGCTAAACAACACAATTACTTAACTGAAAAAAATCAACAGAGAGCTTCAACAACAGACTTGATCAAGCAGAAGAAATAGCAAACTCAAAGGGATCATTTGAAATTATCCAGTCAGAAGAAGGAAACAAACAAACAAACAAACAAACAAGAATGAAACAGACTGAAGGGAGCCTATGAAGCTTTTGGCACATTGAAAAACAATAGTACATGTATTATGGGGGTCCCAGAAGGAGCAGGAAAGGGCAGAAAGTTTATTCAAAGAAATAATGACAGAAGCTTTCCAAAGCTGAGAGGGAAATAAATATACAGACTCATGATACCTGAAGTACCCAGACTAATCTGAATATTAAAAGATTTTCACCAAGATATGGTCAAAATGTCAAAAATAAAAGACACAAAAGTTGGTGATGATGTGAAGAAATGGGGACACTCATACATTGCTGCTTGGAATGAAAACTGATACAGCCACTTTGGAAGACAGTTTGGTGATTTCTTACAAAACTAAATATATTCTTACCAAGCAATCTAGCAATCATGTTTCTTGTTATTTATCAAAGGTGTTGAAAACTTGTATCTACACAAAAACCTACATGTAAACATTTATAACATCTTATTTATCTTTGACAAAACTTAGAAGCAACCAATGTCCTTCAGTAGGTGAATGAATAAGTAAATTGTAGTATATACAGGTATAAAATATTATTAAGAGCTCAAAAAATGAGCTCTTAAGCCATGAGAAGACAAGGAGGAACCTAAAATACATATTACTAATAAAGGAAGCCAATCTGAAAAGGCTACATACTGTATGATATTAACTATGACATTATGGAAAAGCCAAAACCATGGAAACAATAAAATCAGTGGTAACCAGGTGTGGGGATGGGGAAAGAATGAATAGGGAGAGCACAGAGCAATTTGGGTTAGTAAAATTATCTTGCATGATATTTTAATAATAGTTATATCACTATACATTTGTTCAAATCTATAAAGCATACAAAACCCTAAGGCAAACTATGGTCTTTCGATGATTAAGAGGTTTTAATGTAGTTTTATCCTTGACCACACAAGTTCCATTCTGGTGAGTAATGTTAGTAATGGAGGAGGCTATGGATATATGAGGGGTATATGGAGTGTATGTGGTAAAATACACATTCTTCTCAACCAATCATGGAATGGATCATATGTTAGGAAAAAAGCAAGTCTTAATAAATTTAAGAAAATAAAAATAAGTTCATATATCTTTCCCAACCAGAATGGTATAAAACTAGAAGTCATTAACGGAGGAATAAAACAAAATTATTAAATACAAAATTAAAAAAAAACATACTCTTGAATAACCAATGAGTAAAAGAAGGAATCAAAAGGGAAATACAAGAGAACAAATGTTAAAAGTTCTCATCCCAAGGAAAAAATAATTTTTCCTAACTACGTACGGTAATAGATGTTAACTAGACTTATGGTGGGGATCATTTGGTTACATACAAATATCAAATCATTATGTTGTATGTCTGAAACTAATATGATGTTGTATGTTAATGATATCTCAGTAAAAAAAGAATTATATACATATAAAAAAAGGAAAATAAAAATATATCTTGAAACAAAAGAAAATGGAAGTACAACATACCAAAACTTATGGAATGCAGCAAAAGTAATTCTGAGATGGAAGGTTTTGTGATAAATGCATTAAGAAAGATCTCAAAGGAATAATCCAACTTTGCACTTAAGAAACTTAAGAAAGAAAACAAACTAAGCCCAAAGTCAGGGGAAAAAAGAAGCAGTAAGTATTATAGCAGAAATAAATGAAGTAGACTAGAAAACAATAGAAAAGATTATTAAAAGTAGGAGCTAATTTTTTGAAAAATCAAACAGAATTGACAAACCTTTAATAAGATTAATCACTACAAAAAGAATAATCACCCAAGGGGCACCTGGGTGGCATAGTAGGTTAAGCAGTTCAGGTCATGATCCCAAGGTCCTGGGATTGAGCCCCACATTGGGCTCCCTGCTCAGTGAAGCCCAGTTCTCCCTCTTCCCTCTGCTCCTTCCCCCACTAGTATGCACTCTCTCACTCTCAAATAAATAAATAAACAAAATCTTTAAAGAAAAGAATAATCACTCAAATAAAATTATAAATGAAAGGGGAGATATAACAATTTATACTGCAGAAATACAAAGGATAATATGAAGGTACTATAAATAATTATATATCAACAAATGGATATGATATCCTAGAAGAAATGGATAAATTCCTAAGGCCTTATGACTTACTAAAACAAATTCATGAAAAATTAGAAAATATGAACAGACCTATTACTAGTAAGGAGATTGAATTAGTAATCAAAAACTTCCCCAAAAAGAAAAAAACAAACAAACATGGGAGCAGATGGTTGCACTGGTGATTCTATCAAACATTTAAAGAAGAATTAATACCAGTCCTTCTCAATCTCATTTGAAAAATTGAAAAAGAGGGAATGCTTCCAAGATCATCTTTTAAGACCACCATTACCCTGACACCAAAGCCAGACAAGATTCCACAAGAATAAAATTACAGGCCAATATCCCTGATGAACAAAGATGTAGAAACTCTCAACAAAGTACTAGTAAATCAAATTCAACAATTCATTAAAAGAATCATACACTATGATCAATGGGATTTATTCTGGGATACAAAGATGATTCGACATAAACAAATCAGTAAGTGTGATATACCACATTAACTGAATGAAGCATACACATTACATCACATGATCATATCAATAGATGTAGAAAAACTGACAAAATTCAATAGCCTTTTATGATAAAAATTTAAAAAAGTAGGCAGAGAAGGAATGCACCTCAATATAATAAAGGTCATATACAACAAGCTTACAGGTAAGTCATAAAGGACAAGCTCACAGGCAACATTACACTCAATGCTGAAAAGCTAAAAAGTCCTCATCTAAGATCAGAATGCCAGTCTCACCACTCTATTCAACATAGGAGCAGAAGTTGTAGCTAGAACAATTAGTCACGAAAGGATTAAAAAGCATTCCGAGTGGAGAGAAAAAAGTAAAATCTCTTTGCAGATGACATGATATTTGACCAAAAACTGTTAGAATAAACAAATTCAGAAAGATTGCAGGATAACAAAATCAACGTAGATACCAGTTTCTATGTTGTTTCTATGCACCCACAACAAACTATTAAAAAAGGAATGAAAAAAAAAACAATCTTATTTATGATAGCATCAAAAAAGGACAAAATACTTCACAATAAATTTAGCCACAGTTGTAAAGATCTGTACACTGGTAAGTATAAAACATTGTTGGAAGAAACTGAAGAAGACACAAATTAGTAAAAAGATAATCCAAGTTCAATAATTGGAAGAATTAATATTGTTGCAATGTTCATACTACCCAAAGTTATCTACTGATCCCATAGAATTCCTATCAACTCCAATGGCATTTTTATAGAAATAGAAAAGAAATTTTTTTAAAAATTGTATGGAACCACAAAAAAACACTGTATAACCAAAAAAATTTGAGCAAGAAGAAACCGAGGCGACCACACTTCCTGATTTCAAGATACAGCCTACTGATGTACTGGCTTTTATTTCTGCTAAAATTATGTCTGTGATTGGACAAAGCGGATGAATTTGCTATGGGAGTGGTCTTCCTTCAGTTTTACTACTCTACTTGGAGAACAATGGGTTCTCAGCCAGACTAGAAGAAAATATTAATGTTCCAACTTTTGTACATAAATTCCTCCATGGCCTTGCAAGGGTCCATGAAACTATATTTCATTATACTATATATATTTCAATATATATATTATATATAATGTCTCAAACATTTTTAAACTCATAATTAACCTCTCCCATTTATAGTCTGGGGGTGGGGTAAAGTATGAATTCAGAATTTTACCTCAATTCTCTCTCAGAGAAATGGATTGGAAAAGTAAAAGATTATTTCTAAATGACTTCAAGTTTCTTAAAAGGAAATTAGATGTGGAGCTTTCATGATTTCTTTTTGGCTTTAGTTTTTATTTGTTTGTTGGTTGGTTGGTTTTGTTTTCCTTCAATTTTTTTTCAAGATTTTTTTTTTTAACTTGACAGACAGAGATCACAAGTAGGCAGAGAGGCAGGCAGAGAGAGTGAGGAAGGGAAGCAGACTCCCTGCTGAGGAGGGAGCCCAATGCAGGGCTCCATCCCAGGACCCTGAGATCATGACCTGAGCCGAAGGCAGCGGCTTAACCCACTGAGCCACTCAGGCACTCTCAATTTTTGTTTTGTTTTAAATTCCATGGTGGATATTCACAAGCACTGGAGTATGGCCAACTTTAATTTTTAATGGTTTTCATTTTGTGACTGAGGTTTCATGACCAATGGATTAGAGAAGTACTTTCTCAGAGAGAATATAAAACTGTGCCAAATACAACCTATCTCTTACTTACATGGTGCCTTTTGTTATTAGCATATAGTCAAGTTTTTCTTATAAAAAGCTTTCTTCATTTATATATAAAATATAAATATAAAATATGTAATATATAAATATATATAATTTATTATATATTTTATTATATATAATTTATATATAATTTATAAAATATAAAATATAAATATATATTATATATAAATATACAATATAAAAAACTATTCTTCATTTCTTTGAAGAATAGTTTTTGTTTTTCTAGTTCTCAGAAAGTCTAGAACAGTGCTGGAAACATATTAGATATTCTGTAAGTACCTACTGACTCCGGTTAGATTTGATTTTCAATTCAACTACCAAACTAAAATAAATGTCCAGTATCTTGTCTAATCTGCTTTATTCCTATCTTCTTTGCCAGCAGGTCTGACTTCATGAGTCATAGGCTTAACTGCATCAGCCAGAAGGCCAGGTAACTTTTTCCAGGATCAATCATTTCCTTTGGGACAGAGATAAAGTAGAAAAGTCTGAAGTAAGAAAAAACTGAAATGTGAGAATGAAATTGAAAATGAATGGGATGCAAAGGTGTCTAGCTCAGAGGGATGGAAGTACAAGTCAGAGAAAAGCGTATTCCAGTTTCTTGTGTTCAGTTTAAGTTCAGCTTTTGGAAAATATATTTGATTACTCAGAGTATATAGTCTAATTCTGGAAGCAGCCATAGATTTAGTATACATCAAAAGCCTAAAAAGTGAGTAAGCAAAATTTAGAGGAAGTTAGAATATGACATAAATATAGCAAAAATAAATATAGCAAATTGGAATTGGAATTCAGGACACGTCAACTGAAGTGCTGGTTCTACAGTAAATAACTTCAGTAAGTTCTGAGTTTCCATGACTTTTTCTGTGAAATAAGTGAATTTATCTTAGGTTTCTTGCCTCTTGCTCCAAAGTGCATGTCACTACACCAATCTCAGGCTCTCCTTTGTTATTTCTAAGGACTGTGTATCCAGCCTAATGTGGCTTGTGGATTTCTCTCACATCATCTCTTTCATGTTTCCATATTTCCTTGGGCTTTCTACATTTGTTTAGTTGTTTGGTTGTTTCCATTAATGTCCCTGCCCCCATTAATTTAAACAAAATAGAGCTTTATTGGGAAGAAATGGAATAACCGAGACAACTTGAAAGGCTGTATAATCAGATTTTAGGAAGAACACTTTCCACAAATATTTCATTACCAAGAAGGAGAGGCTGAGTGTGTGAGCTTAGGTCACATGTCCAGGGTAGGTAGGGAAGAGGCTCTGTATTATCAATCCCATCAAGACTGAATGCAATGGGAAAGTATTTTTTCAAAGGAAAGAAAAAGTACTCCTCTTACTGAATGTAGACTGGGCAAGTGAAAAGAAAATAAAAAGCTATTTATGCACTGGTTCCATGATTTGGGGCCTATTCTCCTTGGTTTTTAGTGCCCAGTGAGTCAATCATTTGGTCTCCTCAGTGGTAGAACCAGGCTAATGGCATACATTCTATGATACCAGGATCAGTTTACATGTGCTATTAGCATACAATCCTCTGTAAGGGATATGAATCCTGGTAAAACACATTGGTTTAATGTCCTAGGTTGTCTGTGGTGATATGATGCTAAGTTAATGAACAGTTTACTCTGAGTTCTTCAGCCCATTATAATCTACCAGCGATTTTCACACTTGAATGAATCTCCTAGCTCTACCAACAACAGAGTCAAATGAATAACTCTGAGGACTTGAATTATAATGGAATCTGACTTAAAGAATTACAAATTGGTCATAGGAAAGTGAGCCTTGCCTATTAATTTATCTTCTCATTTTTGAAATCACTTATGTAAACTCATAGCATTTACATACTCAGACCAAATATTTCTGAAGGGCTTTGAACACTTTCAGAAACTTTATTAATCTGTTTATTTTCTCTAGGAGATAAGTTGGTTGTCCATAGTAATATTAAACTTTTTGAGAAGATTTCTAAGACAAAATTCACAAACATAGAAAGAGCTGGTAATTATCTACATCTTAATGATAATATAGAAAAATCAGAATGTTTACCACTGTAGAAATAATAACCATCATATTGGCTAAGTTGTTTGGCTCTTCATTTTCATCTACAAAATAAGTAGCTCATTATTAAAACCCTAATCAAAACCATCTATTGAAAGATACCTTTCTTTGCTTATAGCATTGCTTCAAGCTTGTTAAACTGGCATAATTCTCTCCATTATCACCAAATATTAATATTTAACAAGAAACCTCTTTTAGATTTTAAATGAATAATTACAACACTTAGAGCCTACCCAAGTAAATGATCTAGGCTTTATTTTTTTCAAGAGGAAATGGGGTTCAGGGTGCTGAATTAAAGAGATATTAAGGTATGCTGATTTATTTATGTGTATGCCATCTTTCAGATTTGATTTTTAAACTCTGAGCATCAGCACTGTCAGTCTCTCAGAAGACAGGCAGGTTGGCAATCATAGCCAGTCCTGCTTTTGTTCATATTCTATGGCTCAGAGACACATTCTCCTCTTGTCAGCTTAATGAAGAATAGAACATAATTTTCATTTGCCTGCTTGGAGGACAATCATTTGACATTCTTAAAGTGAATTTTACCCACAGGCATAATATTAAAATAGGATTTGACTTTATATATAGATCTAGTCTTATTAACCACATCCCCAGAACGTTTTATAATTCTGTGCTAAGAGTTGA
Source organism: Lutra lutra (assembly GCF_902655055.1). Lineage (NCBI taxonomy): Eukaryota > Metazoa > Chordata > Mammalia > Carnivora > Mustelidae > Lutra > Lutra lutra. The sequence continues at coordinate 142,431,009 of NC_062280.1, forward strand.
GCTTCCACTTATGATAAACATAGACTCCAACCCAGGGTGCATTCTCAGAGTGGGAGTTGTATTGTTGGACTCCCACTCTGTCAAATGGTGAAGATGTACTTAAAATCCCAGCTACGACTTTCCTAAATTCAAGGGGTCTCTAAGCAGGAGCTGCCCCCAGACCTGGAGTACTGAAAACTTTGGAATAAAAAAAAATATATAATATCTATTATTTGGTGACCTAATGCTCTACACTGTGCATCATTTTCTGTAACAGAAGGGAATCTAGGTATATTGTCAGTAGCAAACAATACAACAAAAACAAATTCTGGCTAGCAGGCTGGAGTCATGCCTTAAGAGACAACTGGCTGCTTCAGACAGAGTTCACCATCCCTGGTTGCACTGTCTAAAGGACAATGACTATAACTTAAATATGTGTCTAACTTAGTATTGGGGCCCTGGTGACTTAGTGTTAAAATGCTGTAAGGCTTCACATAAACAGAATTATTGAATCCTATAACAACTGTGCCTTCCTGTCTTGTAAATGATGACTGACAGCTGTGTTTTAGGATTTCAAGTTCTGCTTCAATGGCATTTCCCTAATTAACTTCCCTTCCCTTCCCCCAACCTCCCCTCACTCTATATAGATTGGTATTCTAGAATTGCCTTTATGATCTTCTTGCCACCCCTCCTCCTCAAATGAACAATCTTAACAATACAATCTAGGATTTGTTTGCTCTTAATCATTAAGTTGTCTCTTCAGGCATGACTCCAGCCTGCTAGCCAGAATGTTGTTTTTGTTGTATTGTTTGCTATTGACAATATACCTAGATTCCCTTCTGTTACAGAAAATGATGCACGGTGTAGAGCATTAGGTCACCAAATAATAGATATTATAATTTTTTTTATTCCAAAGTTTTCAGAGTTGATGACTTTGAAAAAGATTTAAGAAATTGTTTCTTCAACACTTGGTGTACAGGCTTATACAGGGCCTGGAATATGTGTTCAATTAATATTTGGTGATTGTCAACTAAAAATGGGTAATAATTTTGCTTCTTTATTAACATATGGACTATTTAAGTACATAACAAAGTGTGAAAAAATAGGAATCTGGGTAGCTTTCTTGAATGTAGGCTTTCATGATAAACACAGGAGCACACAAATCTAGGGATTTGTTTTATCTCCACATATGTTACTTTGGAGGCTTATAGGGTTTCTCCTTCATATACAAATCATTTTCAATAACAACTATTCAACATTTAGGTTCATAAAATGGATACTGAATCTAAATATTTGGTGGATTAACTACACTGGTTGACTAGAAAACTAAAATACTGAAAATTTTATAGCAGATGAATTGGAAATAGTTAACAATAAAATGACAACGAATTCTGCTATATTAGTTAATACATAATCTGCCTCACAAAAGTATACCTTTAGGTCTTTTTTAATTTTCTCCCACAGTTTTATTGAGATATAATTGATTTATTGAGATACAATTCCAAAATAGTCAACAATCACTTCACATAATTACAATGTTTTGTATGGGGGCACAATATTTAAGATCTACTCTCTTAATGTTCACATATATAGTAGAGTATTGTTAACTATAATTACCATGCTGTACATTATGTTCCCAGAATTTATTCCTCTTGTAACTGGAAGTTTATACCCTTTGGCCAACATCTTCTCATTTCTCCACCCCTCAGACACTGGCAACTACCATTCTGTTTCTATGAACGTGGATTTTTTATTTTTTATTTTACACATGAGTGAGATCATAAAATATTTCTTTTTCAGCATGACTTACTTCATGAGTAATCTAAATATGTTTAAAACACTTGATTTAATTTTATTATTATTATTTTTTAAATTAAATTAGCCAACATATCTACATCATTAGTTCAGATGTAGTGTTCAACAATTTATTAGTTATGTATCATATTCAGTGCTCATCACATCACATGCCCTCCTTAATGCCTATCACACAAATACCCCATCTCTCCACCTACGTCCCCTCCAGCAACACTCAATTTGTTTCCTAAAGTTAAGAATGGTTTTTCTCATGGTTTTTCTCCCTCTCTGATGACTTCCCATTCAGTTTTCTCTCCCTTTCCCTATGATCCTCTGTGCTGTTTCTTATAATCCACATATGAGTGAAACCATATGATAATTATCTTTCTCTGTTTGACTTATTTCACACAGCATAATATCCTCTACTTCCATCCACATGAATGTAACTGGTAAGTATTCATCCTTTCTGATGGGTAACATTCCAATGTATATATATATATATATATATATATATACACCACATCTTCTTTATCCATTCATCTGTTGATGGACAGCTCAGCTCTTTCCACAGTTTGGGTATTGACATTGCTGCTATGAACAATGGGGTGCAGGTGCACCTTTGGATCACTACATTTATATCTTTGGGGTAAATACCTAGTAGTGCAATTGCTGGGTCATAGAATAGCTATATTTTTAACTTATTGAGGAACCTCCATACTGTTTTCCAGAGTGGCTGTGCCAGCTTACATTCCCACCAACAATGGATGAGTGTTCCCCTTTCTCCACATCATTGCCAACATTTGTTGTTTCCTAACTTGTTAATTTTAGCCATCCTGACTGGTGTGAGGTGGTAGCTCATTGTGGTTTTGATCTGTATTTCTCTGATGTCATATGATATAGAGCATTTTTTCATGTGTCTGATGGGCATTTGGATGTCTTCTTTGGAAAAATGTCTGCTCATGTCTTCTGTCCATTTCTTGACTAGATTGTTTTTTGGATGTTGAGTTTGATAAGTTCTTTATAGGTTTTGGGTACTAGCCCTTTATCTGATATGTCATTTGCAAATATCTTCTCCCAATCCATAGGTTGCCTTTTAGTTTTGTTGACTGTTTCCTTTGCTGTGCAGAAGCTTTTTATCTTGATGATGTCACAATAGTTCATTTTTGCTTTTGTTTCCCTTGCCTCTGGAGAGCTGTCTAGCAAGAAAGCAGGAAGTTGCTGTGGCTGAAGTCCAAGAGATTTTTGCCTATGTTCTCCTCTTGGATTTTGATGGATTCTTGTCTTAAATTTAGGTCTTTCACTCATTTTGAGTTTATCTTTGTGTATGGTGTAAAGAAAGGTCCAGTTTCATTCTTCTACATGTGGCTGTCCAATTTTGACAACACTGTTTATTTTTTTAAATTTTTTACATTTTTAAATTTCTTTTCAGCGTAACAGTATTCATTATTTTTGCACCACACCCAGTGTTCCATGCAATCCGTGCCCTCTCTAATACCCACCATCTGGTTCCCCCAACCCCCCACCCCCCGCTCCTTCAAAACCCTCAGATTCTTTTTCAGAGTCCATAGTCTCTCATGATTCACCTCCCCTTCCAATTTCCCTCAACTCCCTTCTCCTCTCCATCTCCCCAAGAGAGTGTCTCTTTTTTCTACTGGATATTCTTTCTTGCTTTGTCAAAGATTAGTTGACCATAGAGTTGAGGGTCCATTTCTGGGTTCTGTATTCTGTTCCATTGATCTATGTGTGTGTTTCTGTCCCAGTACCATAATATCCTGATGATTGAAATATGGTGTTGTGATGCCACCAGCTTTGGTTTTCTTTTTCAACATTTCCTCTGGCTATTTGGGGTCTTTTCTTGTTCCATATAAATTTTAGGATTATTTTTTCCATTTCTTTGAAAAAGTTGATGGTATTTTGCTAGGGATTGCATTAAATGTGTAGATTGCTCTAGGTAGCATAGACATTTTCACAATATTTGTTCTTCCAGTCCATGAGCATAGAACGTTTTTCCATTTCTTTGTGTCTTCCTCAATTTCTTTCAGGAGTATTCTATAGTTTTCTGAGTACAAATTCTTTGCCCTTTGGTTAGATTTATTCCTAGGTATCTTATGGTTTTGGGTGCAATTAAAAATGGAATCTACTCCTTAATTTCTCTTTCTTCTATCTTGTTGGTGTATAGAAATGCAACTGATTTCTGTGCACTGATCTTGTATCCTGTCACATTTCTGAATTCCTGTATGAGTTCTAGAAATTTAGGGATGGAGCCTTTTGGGTTTTCCACATAAAGTATCATGTCATCTGTGAAGAGTGATAGTTTGACTTCTTCTTTGCCAATTTGAATGCCTTGTTTTTCTTTTTGTTGTCTGATTGCTGAGGCTAGGACTTCTAGTACTGTGTTGAATAACAGTGGTGAGAGTGGGCATCCCTTTCATGTTTCTGACCTTAAGGGAAAAGCTCTCAGCTTTTCCCTATTGAGAATGGGGAAATTGAGAATGATATTTGTTGCAGACTTTTTGTAAATCACTTTTTAAAAAAGATTTTACTTATTTATTTATTTGACAGAGAGATCACAAGTAGGCAGAGAGGCAGGTAGAGAGAGATGGGGAAGCAGGCTCCCCACTGAGCAGAGAGCCCGATGTGGGGCTCAATCCCAGGACCCTAAGATCATGACCTGAGCCAAAGACAGAGGCTTAACACACTGAGCCACACAGGTGCCCCTGTAAATTGCTCTTATGATATTGAGGTATGTTCCCTCTATCCTTATACTATGGAGAGTAAAATGAGTGATACTAGAAACTGAAGCTGGAGAGTTTTGCTAAGTAAAATTATGGATTGTCATTGAATATCTAGATCAATTCTAAATAAGAGGAAATAATGAAACATCACTGAACACAGGCTTATCCACTTTTGCTTTCTTACTACAGAGAAACTTAAGACATCAGTAAACATCTTTTGTACCACATTGAAAAATTCAGAATGAGAAAAAAATATAGTCCCAGAAATTCTGAATCTATTTTTAATGAAGTGTTTATTCCATTTATATTTCATAAAATTATGGATATTGGGTTTAAGTCTAGAATCTTACTCTGTAATATCTCACCTATGTAATTTTAGTTCTTCCCTTAAGTTTTCTATTAATCAAGCATTTTATTTTTTTTTTTATTTCACTATCGCCTTACTGGTTGTGTTAGGGGTCCCCAAAACCACCATATGTCTGACAATTTGCTAGGAAAACTCATAAGACTTACATATAGTCATTAGTCATATTCATAGCTATGATTTACTGAAGTGAAGGGATACAATATAAAGTCAGCAAAGGCAAAAGACATACGGAGTGATGTTTGAATAGGGCAAGTTCTCTCTCAGTAGAGTCACATAAAAGGCATTTAATTCTTTCAGCAATGAAATGTAACAACACTTCTGAAATGTTGTCTACCATGGAAGTTCTTTAGAGTCTCAGTACCAAAGCATTTTACTGGGATCAGGTTACATAGGCACCTTCTGCCTGATGTGTTCCAAAACTCTAGATTCCCAGAAGAAAGGCAACTGTTCAGCATAAACTTTGTTTTTCACATTCGGGGAACTGTGAGAATGCCAACAAAATCCAAATTCCAAGACAAGCCAAGGGCCAAACTTGCAAGCAGGACTTTCTAAGGGTATGTAGGAATGCTGACAATACTGTCTCTATCTTTGGACTTCCATCCTGTTCATGTCCACACAACGATCTCCCTCTGGGCTACATGTTCTAGGTCCCATGGAGGTTAATGTATGCTCTTACTGGAATGAGGGAAGGCTTGTTCTGATTTTCCCTAAAGTGGCAGACAAAAGGTGTCACTTTAAATAACCAATAGAGATTCTCTGGTGCACAGATGGCCCCACTTTAGATAACTACCTTGTGACAACATGATCATGCCTTTCACTCTCTAAGAGCTGGAGATTAAGCTCCTAATGCAGCAGAGAAAGGGGGCCAGAGAATAGCTATGCACTGTCTGGATCATCTGTCTGCCAGATCCCCCCATTAGTAAGTTACCCTAAAAAAGTCTCTGTTTAAAGAGAGTATGGAGTGGCTTGCTTCATTTTCCATATTTAACTACCTTCTCAGTCTGGATGATATTTTACTGGCCCTCTTCCACCTTCTAACAGGGTACCAAACAGTCTCAGGTCCACTATGTTACTCTTTTCTACAAGCTAGTTATAACCCTCTGATCAATCTTTTTACTGGCTTCTTTTATGGTAGCTAGGTATAAGTATTATATTGGTATAGATATTATAATAAATACTTGTAACTTATCATGGTTTATAAGAACTATCCAAAAATATAACCCCCTTTATCCTATACCTTGTATTGTTATTCTGTATTTCTACTTCTGTTTTAAATTCCCAAACTATTTTTTTGTAAATTTTGCTTTAAGCACTTAAAGACTTTTAAATAAATTATGTAGAAATTAAAAAAGAAAAAAACTACCCATTTATTGACTAAACGTAATGCTCCTCATCCCTTCTCACAGATTTGAGTTTCCATTTGGCATCATCCACTTGAAGAACCTGTTTTTGTCTTTCTTATAGTGTAGACCTGTTGGCAACAAATGTCCTTAGGTTTTATTTGCCTGAAAACCTTTTTTATTGTCTTCATCTTGGCTCCCTAGCTCTCCAATCTCATTTCAGATTTCACAGCATGCTGAAACCACACTACATTTTGTGATTCATTGTGTATGGAGAGTTTCGTTAAGGGGAGAGATGAGTGGCTCTCTGAGCTTCTGAGGTCATGGAACAAATGACCTGAAACCCTTGCTGGACTGGGACACTGGGGTAGAGAAAAAAGATGAGAGTGAGAACAAGAGATTTGACCTCGAGGTGATAGAGAAATATTCAGATATAGGTAATCACATGAATTGAAAGCAAGGAGTATTTCAAGTCAGAAAAGTCTGTCTGTAAATTAAGTGGGAAGAGTTCATATAAAAGAACACAGGCTTTGGAGTCAGACAGAACCAATTTAAAACCCAGCTGTGTCATTTACCAGGTATCTGTGATATTAAGAAAATTTTCTAATTTTATCCAACCCTATAATAATCTATACAATGGGGACGCCTGGGTGGCTCGGTTGGTTGGACGACTGCCTTTGGCTCAGGTCATGATCCTGGAGTCCCGGGATCGAGTCCCGCATCGGGCTCCCAGCTCCATGGGGAGTCTGCTTCTCCCTCTGACCTTCTCCTAGCTCATACTCTCTCTCACTGTCTCTCTCTCAAATAAATAAATAAAATCTTTAAAAAAAAATAATCTATACAATGGGTGCAAGGGACAGCATGGTATTGTGGCAAAAGCTAACTCTTTATACCTAAAATAGCACCTGGTACTAGGGACCCAGTCTGTTTCTATTCTCTTCTAGAAGATCAAAACTGAATTGTGATTCAGATTACAGGCATATTGATGTGTAAAATCTTCACAGCCATTGGGTATTTTGTGCTGAGAATTACATGTTCCCACTCCTCAAAATAAAATAGAAAGCATAGTTAACACTGTTGAGTCATTGTATCAATGAGGGGCCTGGCAGAAAATGTAGATTTTAATGATGGACTAGCTATAGAGATATGGACAGTCATAAGGGGAAAACAGCAGATGTGGAAGAACCAAAGACTAATAACCCTAGGAAAGCATTGCCAACTTGAGACTGATGGGGTAGTGGGAAGAAATAGTGTTCCAGAAGCCCAGTGGGAGCCAGAGCGATAGAGGAAGTGTTCCCCAGCAGATGTTGCCCACAGAGGAACACAAAAGAGCTAAGGCTGGGAGAGAGTGGTGGGGGCAGGAGGAGGGGGGATACTCCAAACACTCTTCTCTTCTCACTCCAGCAATCACCTAGCAATCACCTAGCAATCGCCTAGCAATAATTTCTTTCACTGAATTAGATCAGAAGACAGAAAGAAAGGGAGTTCAGATGGTACAGCTAGTAAGAATAAGCCTGCTAGGGGAAGAAAGTGCATCTGAGAGTGGGCCAAATGTGCAAGTAACCAGCACATTCACCACGGAAAAATGTACCAAGGATGGGAGACTATCTCCTAGTGAAGATAACTTTTGCCTCCCGTTGTGAGGGTCTCACTGTTACTTTTGACTGCTGTGAATCCTGAGGAGTCAGTCTTACCAAAAGATCTTGATGAACTTAAACATGTCCATAATATCACTTTTATCATTGTTAGGGTTTATGAGCTGATTTCTTCTATTAATAATAACACTTTGCATATGAAGGATGAAATCTTATTCCAGTGTACAAACCAAATGGGAGGTTCCAAAACCCCTCATGTTAAACTTATTGAACAAGTTACTTGGATCAACCTTTTCTTGGGTACAGCTATGCGCTGGATTTGAGTCCTTTCAAATGTTAAAAACACTTCTCATTTTCTAATTGTTTGTTGACCTTAGAAAACAACTAGCAGTAACTCAATTAACTAGTTGAATTGGCATGGGTTCTTTGTATATATATAAACTCTTCAGATGTGGCAATCCGTATATCTAAACATTTTGAATGTATTCTGTCTCTAACACCAAGCTGTTTCAACAAGGTCTTAATTACCTTGCAATTTTCCTCAAATCTTATTTTCTTTTGCCTAAGACATTTTGAAAAAGGAATTCCAAACAAATTAATGAAATAGCAGCTAAGGAGAAAAAGAAATGTTCTTTGGATATAATTAGTGAGCATTCATTATGCAAGAGAACTGTAACCAGCAATGGCAGGAGTGAATAAAAGCAAGTCACAAGAGAAATAGTCCCTTCTTCCTGTGGAAACTGTTCATACTAGCCATCAGTACTAGCACTATATGTCTATTTGTCTAACAGTTACCATATCATTTAATTTGGTCTCCCTGCTGTATGAAAACAAGTTTGGACCTCTTCTGATGACAATAAATATAAACAGCAACTGTGTTTAAGTAAATCACAAATTGAATAACTATTGAGGGACTGTTAGGTACTCCAAGGGAATCAACATGAATAAAGGAGAGGAGAAGTGAGTTGGGGAAAATCAGAGGGGGAGACGAACCATGAGAGACCATGAACTCTGAGAAACAAAATGAGGGTTTCAGAGAGGAGGGGTGGGAGGGTTGGGTGAGCCTGGTGGTGGGTTTTAAGGAGGGCCCATATTGCTTGTAGCACTGAGTGTGGTGCATAAACAATGAATCTTGAAACTTGAATCTTGAAACTGAAAAAATATAATAAAATTTAAAAAAAATAAAGTTTTAAAAAGATGAATAAAGCAGGGAAGTAAGCTTTTCTGGAAAGAGCTTCCTTATTTTAAAAGATTTTATTTATTTATTTGAGAGAAAGAGAGAGTGAGTGAGCTGGAGGGAGAGGGAGAGAGAATCTGAAGCAGACCCTGCACCAAGTACAGAGCTCAACGTGGGGCACAAACCCAGGACCATGAGATCGTGCGATCATGACCTGAGCTGAAACCAAGAATCAGAAGCTTAAGTGACTGAGCCATCCAGGTGCCCCCAAAGAGCTTACTTTCTAACAGGGGAAAAAATTACATACAAAATGCTGTAATACAAAGAATGAAACAAAAAATATTAAAAAAAAAAACTGAGATTTAGTTAATATCTACTCGTGGCAGGCGTTATTGCAAATAATTTATAGGTCCTGTATCAGGTGATCTTGTGGTTACCCCCTGAGAAAGGCACTGACACTCCTTTTGTTTCATAGGTAGGGAAACTGAGGAACAGAAAAGTTAACTATCTTGCTTAAGGTTACTAAGCTAATAAGTACTAAGCCTAGGATTTAAATTCTGATTGACCCCCTAAGCCGAAGCTTCTAAGCAATACCTTTTTTTTTTAAATTTTATTTATTTATTTGATAGAGATAGATCACAGGTAGGCAGAGAGGCAGGCAGAGAGAGAGGGGAAGCAGGCCCCCTGCTTAGCAGAGAGCCCCATGTGGGACTTATCCCAGGACCCTGGGATCATGACCTGAGCCGAAGGCACCGAAGGCAGAGGCTTAACCCACTGAGCCACCCAGGCGCCCCTAAGCAATACCTTTTAAACAATATCTTAAACTATAGACAGATCAAGTGCCAAAGGAACAGAAAGGATGGAAGAATTATTTTTCTGATCTCAGCATCCTCACCTATAAAATTGGGATAACTATGATTTGTACTTCCTATGAAAGTTATGAGATTAACCAAGGCAATACTTTAAGTAAACTACTTCACGAGAATGAAGTTCATACCTGAGCCACGTGGGATCCCCAATAACGGAGTATGTATCAACCTTTCAGCACCTGGCTGAACAAGTTTACCCAGCTAGGGGCACATGCACCCACCCTAACCAGAGACTTACCCGGGACACTAATTAGGACACAAATCAGATTTCAGGGACAGTGGAGGAGTTTACACTGTCCTAGGCATGTATCCAGGAGAGCACTCCATGGTATTAGCTATTGGTGTGCCAACTCTAGTCCACCATCTGAGATGGATTATAGACCCCTGAATTAAAAATAGGGCTCTAAAGAATCCTGGAAGCTTTTCTCACCACTGAGTTGGAGAGTTTCAAGGGGAACTTTAAAATGCCATTGAGATTTATACATTAAGTTTTTGCAGACACATTATTTTCAAATGAGCAAAATTTCTTAAAGCCTTTATAGAGCAAAGCAAAACACAAATAAGAATGAATAGATGAATATATCTTCCCCTGGAGAATAAGAACTATAGAGTAGAATGCCAGGATACAGATGATAAAATATCAAATTTCTCAAATCAGGATAAATGTCATCTTTCTAGGGTAAATCCTATTCTGTTCCATAAGAAACTATGAAATTATTAATGTGGGGGAAATGTCAATACTGTTGGATACAACTACATTAGAGATAGTCACAAAACCTAACACTTGGATTTAAAATAATCTCAACACTTAGCTGAGAAATCAAGCAGAAACTGCAAAAGTATGACAAGAGTAATTATTTTAAAAACTAAAAAGAAAATTAAAGTTCTCTGACTGTAAATCTACTAGAAGAGACCAGGTGTTTAAGGAAACCATAAAAATTAAAGACGTCCTTCTAAACAGTCTACCAGCTCGTGTCCTTCAATTATCCTAAAGTATACCCTTTCCTGAACACACTGAAGACTGGGAATGTGATGGTCTGCTCATACCATGATCCCTATATCTTTATTTTGCATTTGGTGGTATTTTTAGTATCAAAGTAAAAGTGCAGAGTCAACTTTGAAATCTGACAGATGCCTTCATACACACACACACACACACACACACTATTGCTTCAAAACAGAAAACTTTCTTAGGATTAAAACATATCTAAAATGTTATTATATTTGGTTTCATTGTATCTTCCAAAAGAATCAATATACTACATAATTAATATTTTTGATGATACTGTTAATTACTGTAGTAGGCTAGACAGTAATCCCCTAGAGATGTCCATTCCTAACCCCTGAACCTGTAAAATATTACTTTACATGACAAAAAGGACCTTGTAAATGTGTGCGTGCGTGTGTGTGTGTGTGTGTGTGTGTGCGCGCACCACATCTTCTTGATCCATTTATTAATTGATGGACATTTGGGCTCTCATCAGAGTTTGGCTATTGTTGATAATGCTACCCAAAACATCAAGGTGCATGTACCCCTTCAAATCTATATTTTTATATCCTTTGGGGAAATACCTAGTAGTGCAATTGCTGGATTGTAGCATAGTTCTATTTTTAATGTTTTGAGAAAATTCCATATTGTTCCCCAGAGGGGCCGCCCACCCAGTTTGCATTCCCACCAACAGTGTAAGAGGGTTCTCTTTCTCCACATTCTCGCCAATACCTGTTGTTTCTTGTGTTGTTAATTTTAGTACCCTGACAGGTGTGAGATTGTATCTCATCATGGTTTTGATTTCTATTTCCCTGATGATAAGTGATGTGGAAGGTCTCTTCATATGTCTGTTGGCCATCTGTATGTCTTCTTTGGAAAAATGTCTATTCACATCTTTTGCCCATCTCTTAACTGGGTTATTTGTTTTTTGGGTGTTGAGTTTGGTAAGTTCTTTGTAGATTTTGGATGCTAACACTTTATCAAATATATAATTTGCAAATATCTTCTCCAATTCTGTAGGCTGCCTTTTAGGTTTGTTGATTTTTTTTTTTTTTTTTTTTGCTGCACAGTAGCTTTTTATCTTGATGAACACACACGCGTGCGCACACACACACACACACACACATGCTCATACATATGTATACACATACAATGGAATATTACTCAGGCTTCAAAAAGAATGAATTCTTGCCATTTGCAATGACATGAATGGAGTTAGAGTATATTACACTAAGTGAAATTAGTCAGAGAAAGACAAATACCATATTATCTCACTCATATGTGGAATTTAAGAAAGAAAACAGATGAAAACATGGGAAGAGGGAAAAGAAAAGAAGGAGAGATAGAACAAGCCATAAGGGACTCTTAACAATAGAGAACAAACTGAGGGTTGCTGGAAGGGAGGTAGGTGGGGATGGGTTAAATAGGGTGATGGGTATTAAGGAGGGCATTTGTGTGATGAGCACTGGGTGTTGTATGTAAGTGATGGATCATTGAATTCTACACCAGAAGCCAATATTGAACTGTATATTAATTCCCTAAAATTTTTATGACATTGGGTTAGGCAAAATATTCTTGATATGACACTAAAAACATGAACCAGGAAGGAAACAGAATGAGCTTCATCTCATACTTTTGGATTCTATTTAAGCAGTGCTGTAAAGACAGAAGAGAGAACTGGTGTACATTGAATGAATGGAAACCTTTTTGTGTCAGTACTCCTTTTGTTCATCCTCTGATCTGGACCAGTAATTACCAGTAATTACACCCAGTAATTACAATTACTGACAATGGTAATTGTAGTAGTTTCTTATGGCTGCTATAACAAATGATCACAAAGTGTGGCTTAAAATTAGGAAAATGTGTTATCTTATAACTGTAGAAGTCAGAAGTCCAAAATCAGCCTCACTGGATTAATGGCAAGGTGTCAGAAGGGCTGGTTCCTTCTGGAGGCTCTAGGTCTCTTCCAGCTTCTACAGACCATCTGCATTCCTGCCATAGCAACTTTTTATAAGACATCTTACCACAGGCAAGGGAAACAAAAGCAACCAAAACTACTGATACTTCATCAAGTATATATATATTCCAGTGTGTGTGTGTGTGTGTGTGTGTGTGTGTGCATATACATATACATATTCCTTTTCAGAATTGCTTTGCATATTTGGTATCTTTCGTGGTTCCATACAAATTTTAGAATTTTAGAATTGTTTGTTCTAGCTCTATAAAAAAATGTTGGTGGTATTTTCATGGGGATTGGGGATTGCATTAAATGTGTAGATTACTTTGGGCAGTATAGACATTTTAACAATGTTTGTTCTTCCAATTCATGAGGATGGAATACTTTTCTTTTTGTGTGTGTCCTCCTTAATTTTATTAAGTGTTCTATTTTTTTCAGAGCATACATCTTTTTTATTTTTGTTTTAATTTTATCAGTGTTCCAAGATTCGTTGTTTATGCACAACACCCAGTGCTCCATGAAATACGTTCATCTTTTACTTCTTTAGTTAGAATTATTTCTAGGTGTCTTATTGTTTTTGGTGCAATTGCAAATGGGATCAATTCCTTGACTTCTTTTTCTGCTGCTTCATTACTTGTGTACAGAAATGCAACAGATTTCTGCACATTGAGTATATATCCTGCAATTTTTCTGAATTCATGTACTAGTTCTAGCAATTTTTTGGTTGAGTCTTCCAGGTTTTCTACATCTGTAAATAGTGAAAGTTTGACTTCTTCCTTGCTGATTTGGATGCCTTTTTTTTCTTTTTTTTAAAAGATTTTATTTATTCAATTGAGAAAGAGAGAGAGAAAGAATGAGCAGAGTGTGGGGGAGAGGGAGGGGGAGAAGCAGCCTCCTCACTGGGCAGGGAGCCTGAGGCAGGGCTCAATCCCAGGACCCTGAGATCATGACCTGAGCTGATGGCAGATCTTAACAGACTGAGCCACCCAGGCACCCCTGGTTGCCTTTTATTTCTTTGTATTATCTGATTGCTGAGGCTAAGACTTCCAGTACTATGTTAAATAGTAATGGGGAGAGTAGACATCCTTGTCTTGTTCTTGACTGTAAGGGAAATGCTCTCAGTTCCTCCTCACTGAGGATCATATAAGCTGTGGGTCTTTTGCAGGTGGCCTTTACAATGTTGAGTTAGGTTTCATCTATCCCTATTTTGTTGAGTTTTTTTTTTTTTTTTCCAGGAAAGGATGCATTATTTTGTCACATGCTTTTTCTGTATCTACTGACAGGATCATATGGTTCTTATTCTTTCTTTCATTAATATGGTATATCATGTTGATTGATTTGTGAATACTGAACCATCCCAGCAATCCAGGAATAAATCCCACCTGATTGTGGTGAATCACTCCTTTAATATAATGTTGAATTCAATTTGCTAGTATTTTATTGAGAATTTTTGCATCTGTTTTCATCACGGATATTGGCCTGTTATTCTCCTTGCTAGTGGGGTCTTGGTCTGGTTTTGAAATTAAGGTGATGCTGGCTTTATAGAATGAGTTTGGAAATTCTCCTACCATTTTTAGGTTTTGGAAAAGTTTGAGAAGAATAACTATTTAGCTATTTTTCTATATAGAAGCTATATAGAAGGCAGCATTTCCCGGGGAAGCTCTCTGACTCAGGACTTTATTTGTTGGGAGAGATTTTTTTTTTTTTAAGATTTATTTATTTGAGAGAGAGACAGCAGGGTGGAGGAGAGAGAGAAACTTAAACTCTGCACTGAGTGTGGAGCCTGGCATGGGGCTCAATCTCATGACCTCGAGATCACAACCAGAGCCAAAACCAACAGTCAGATGCTTAACCAAATGTGCCACCGAGGCTCCCCTGTTGGGAAATTTTTGATTACTAATTCATTTTCTTTGTTGATTATGGGTCTGTTCAAATTTTCTATTTCTTCCTGTCTCAGTTTTGGTAGCTTTTAAGTTTCTAGGACTTTGTCCATTTCTTTGAGGTTGCCTAGTTTGTTGGCATATAAATTTTTCATAGCACTCTCTTATAATTGTTTTTATCTCTGTGGTATTGGTTGTGATCTCTCCTCTACCATTTATAATTTTATCTATTTGGTTCCTTTCTCTTTGCCTCTTTGAAAAGTCTGGCTGGAGTTTATCAATTTTATTAATTCTTTCAGAAAACCAGCTTAGTTTCATTAATCTGTCTACATTTTGGGGGGGGGGTTATTGTTTCTATATCATTGATTTCTGCTCTAATCTTTATTATTTCCCTCTTTTGGTGACCTTAGGCTTTATTTGCTATTTCTTTTATAGTTCCTTTAGGTGTAAGGTAAACTTGTGTATATGAGACTTTTCTTGCTTCTTGAGGTAGGCCTGTACAATATACTTCCCTCTTAGGATTGCTTTTGCTGTACCCCAAAAATATTGGGCTGTCATGCTTTCATTTTCATTTGCTTCCATGTATTATTTTTAAATTCTTCTTTAATTTCCTGGTTAATCCCTTCATTCTTTAGTAGAATGTTCTTTAACCTCTATGTATTTGAGGTCTTCCCAAATTTTTTCTTATGGTTGTCTTCCAGTTTCATAACATCATGATCAGAAAACATGCATAGTATGATCTCTTTTTATACTTGTTGAGGGCTGATTTGTGATTCAGTATGTGATCTATTCTGAAGAATGTTCCATGTGCACTGGAGAAGAATGTGTACTCTGCTGCTTTAGGATGAAATGTTCTGACTATATATCTATTAAGTCCATCTGGTCCACTGTGTCATTCCAAGCCTTTATTTCCTTGTTGATTTTCTCCTTAGATGATCTGTCCATTGTTGTAAGTGGGGTATAGAAGTACCCTATTATTTTGTTATAATCAATGAATTTATGTTTGTTATTAATTGATTTATATATTTGAGGGCTCCCAAGTTGGGGTCATAAATATTTACAATATTAGATCTTCTTAATGGATAGACTCCTTATGATATAATGCCCTTCTTCATCTCTTGTTACAGTCTTTGGTTTAAAATCTAGTTTGGCTGATATAAATATGGCTATTCAGGTTTTCTTTTGATGTCCATTTGGATGATAGATGGTTCTCTATCCCCTCACTTTCTTTTTTTTTTTTAATTTTTTTTAAAGATTTTTTATTTTATTTATTTGAGAGAGAGACAGTGAGAGAGGGCATGAGCGAGGAGAAGGTCAGAGAGAGAAGCAGAATCCCCATGGAGCTGGGAGCCTGATGCAGGACTCGATCCTGGGACTCCCAGGATCATGACCTGAGCCGAAGGCAGTCGTCCAACCAACTGAGCCACCCAGGCGTCCCTCTATCCCCTCACTTTCAATCAGTATATGTCTTTAGGTCTAAAATAAGTTCTTGTGGGCAGCATATAAATAGATCTTGTTTTTTCTTTTTTTATGCATTCTGATTCCTATGTCTTTTTTTTTAAAGATTTTATTTATTTATTTGACAGAGAGAGAGAGAGAGAGAGAGAGAGAGATCACAAGTAGGCAGAGAGGCAGACAGAGAGAGGGGAAAGCAGGCTTCCCGCTGAGCAGAGAGCCCGATGTGGAGCTCCATCCCAGGACCCTGAGATCATGACCTGAGCCCAAGGCAGAGGCTTAACCCACTGAGCCACCCAGGTGCCCCTCCTATGTTTTGATAGCTGCATTTAGTCAATTTACATTAAGAGTGATTATAGAGAGATATGAATTAGTGCCATTGTGTTACCTGCAGAGTTGGTGTTTCTGGTGATGTTCTCTGGTTCTTTCTTGTCTTTGTTGCTTTTGGTCTTTTTTTTCTCCACTCAGAGTCCCACTTAAAATTTCTTGCAGGGCTGGTTTAGTGGTCATGAACTCCTTTAGTTTTTGTTTGTCTGGGAAACTCCTTTATCTCTCCTATTTTGAATGACAGCCTTACTAGATAAAGAATTTTTGGCTGCATATTTTTCTCATTCAGCATGAGGAGCATTTCCTTTCACTCCTTTTTGGACTGCCAAGTCTCCATGGACAGATCCCCTGTGAACCTGATCTGTCTTCCCCTGTAGGTAGGGGACTTTTTTTCCCTTGCTGCTTTCAGGATTCTTTCCTTGTCTGTGTATTTTGTGAATTTGACTATGATATGCATTGGCAATAGCCAGCTTTTGTTGGATTAAATGGAGTTCTCTGGGCTTCTTGGATTTTGGTGTTTGTGTCCTTTCCCCATGTTAGAGAAGTTTTCAGCTACAATTTGTCTGAATAAGTCTTCTGCCCATTTATCTCTCTCTTCATCATCTGGAACTCCTATGACACAAATGTTATTGTATTTTACTAAATTGCTGAGTTCTCTAAGTCTACCTTCATGGTCCATTACTTTTCTTTCCCTCTTCTTTTTAGTTTCATAATTTATCTTCTATATCACTGATTCACTCCTCTGTTTCTTCCATCTTCATTTTTGTGGACTCCATTTGGATTTGCATCTTGGTTATAGCATTTCTAATTTTTGCCTGACTAGATTCTAGTTACTTTATCTCTGTAGTAAGGGATTCTCTATTGTCTTCTATGTTTTTTTAAAGCCCAGCTAGTATCCTTATAATTGTTGTCTTAAAATCTAATTCAGACATCTTACTTATATCTGTATTGATTAAATCCATGACCATGAGTTCTACCTCATATTTTTTCTTTTGGGATAAATTCCTCCATCTTGTTATTTTGCCCAGAAAAGAAAAGAAGAGATAAAAGAAGAGCAAAAGCAACAACAAAAAGCAAAAAGAACAAAAAATAAGAAAAAAACATAAAACAAGACTCTACCCCCCTCCAAAAAAAATTAGCTCCTGGGTATGTTTTGGTCTGCTTTGTAAAAGAATCTAGATCCCAAAATAAAAGTAGACAAAAGATAAAATATATATATATATACATGAAAAGCGTGTATATACATATATAAGTTAAAAATAACAATAAAAAAATTTAAAAGGAATTGGAAAATATAAGAAAATAAATGAATAATTAAAAAATAAAAGAAATAAAGGATGAAAGTAAAGTGGAAACTCAATCCTATTTCCCCTAGAGCTGAAGCTCTTTGGCACTCTATGACTAATAAACTTGGTGTTAGTGCATTGATTGTGCTGGTCTTCTGGGGAAGAGGTCTGCAGGGTTGATTCTCAGGCTAACTTGTTTCAGTGCAATGCTTCTACAGGGCACAGGAGGGTGGGGCTTAGTGTACATGGCAACGGCCTCCACTAGGTGGCACTGTTTTGCTCCCCAAGGCTTTCAGCAATGAGCAAGATGAAAATGGCTATGCCCTGCTCTCTAGCCTCAGAACTGTAAGTTCATGCCCCTTACTCTTCATTGAGTCCTTAGAGAAAAGCAGTCAATCACCCTATTTGTTTTCCAGGTCCATCTGAATCCTGTTTACTCTGCCCATCACCAGCCTTTTTATCTAAGGTGCTTGAATGAGTTTCAAAACTCCAAATTTTAGGGATGCCAGAAGCTTGGACCCATGCTATTCCTCCAGGAGAGGTTCTCACCATGTTTGCCATCCTGTCCCAGGAAAGTGGTTGTGTGACCACAAAGAGGTTCACAGTTTACAGCAGAAAGCTGTAACCAAACACCCAATACTCTCTGCTGGATTCCCAGCTCCAATTCTTAGAAACAGCAAGGCACTTTGGCACCACCCATTCTTCCTATGACCCAGGGGATCATCAGACCACCCTGTCACTACTGGGATTCTGTCCCTCTCTGCCAACCTGAGCACCTTTAATCCAGGTACATCCTCTATGGTAGCAAACTTAGAAGTTCAGATTTGTGCTCTGTTGCTTCTAATACTTTGCAGTAGACTCCATAAGCAGGCTCCTTCCCCACCACTGCATCCACAGCTATGTCTCCCTGCAAGTAAACTTCCACAACTCCTACCTTCCAAAAGATGTTTGCTTTTCTACTTGTAGACTTTCAATTTTTGTTCCCTCACACCTCTGATTGACTTCTTGGGTGTTCAGAATAATTTCATGACTATCCACCTGTGTTAGAGGGACATGACAAGTTCAGGGTCCTCCTACTCTTCCTCCATCTTAACTCCTCCCGCTCTTTTCACCTAAAACGTTTATAGGTTTATCTCTCACATTTAGGTCTATGATCACTTTCAAGTTCTGTGTATGGTGTGAGGTAAGGATCTAAATTAGTATTTTTGTATGTGGGTATTTAATTGTTCCCATGCCATTTGTTGAAAGGATTATCCACTCTCCTAATAAATTGTTGTGGCAATTTATTTTAATTATAAGGGTTTATTTCTGGACTCTCAATTTTGTTCTATTGATCTATTTGTCTATCCTTATGCCAGCACCATACTGTTTTGATTACTGTAGTTTTATAGTTATTTTTAAAATTTGAAAGTGAAAATCCAACTTTATTCTCTTTTCAAATTTGTTTGCCTAATCTGGGTTCTCTATATTTCCATACAAATGTTTGAATTAGTTTCTTGATTTCTGCTGGCATTTTCATAGATTTTTATGTTCAATTAATTTAGGGAGAAATGGCTCCTTTCTTAAACTTGGCTTGCCCAAGGTTTAGATAGATCAACATGTACTCAGTCATCTAATTAGTATTTGGCCTCTATTGTGTCTTATTATTGGTAGGACAGAGATGTGAAGTCTTTTCCTGGAAGAAAATTTCATCTTTCAATTACTGATCACCCTGTTACAATCATATAACAATTTGGCAGATATGGCTATCCATTTTGCAGCCCCCACCACCCAGGGCTTGTTCCTTTCCCATGTCTACTCAGCATTGTTCATTCTTGTTTTGGCTTCATTCCCACTGAGCCATTCTTCTACTTTGGCCCTGTGCCCCATTCATTTTTAGATTCTCTGCTTGCCTCTCCTAGGAAAATGGTTTGGTTCTCAGTCCTTTGATCCAGAGTCCTGTTCTGAAATATGAGCATTGGCGTCTACTTGGTCTTCTCCAGAGGACAAATGAAGCAATTGTGGAACACTGGATCAGATTTCAGAATATGTGGCTTATCTTCCTGACCATGTCATATACCACCTGTGTGATCGCAGGATGGTTTAAACTCCCTACATTGGCTTTCTTATCCTTATAAAAAGGATATTAATAGTTGCTTGAAAGTCAAAGTAGATAACATATTAAAGAAGTTCATTAAAAGCAGCAAGAGATACTCTAAGATAGTATTTCCTTAAGCATTTAAAACCTATATATATATAAATTTCTCCTCAACTAGATTATATATTTCTGTGGCATCTAACATATTATGAGGAACAAAGAAGGGATTCCATAAATATTTTAGTTAAAATAATGAAAATCTATGAAGTACTTAGAAATAAAAATTTGGACATGTATCTCTTGTGAGCACATGCATATGTGTGAGTGTATTTGTATGTGGGAGAGAAAGAATGAGACACACTCAGAGACAAAGACATAAAGGCACAGAGACAGACAGAAAGAGGTATTTCCTTTCAGTTAACATCTTAAGACAGTCTGGTGTCTTCAATGAGATACCACCTCACCAGTCAGAGTGGCTAAAATTAACTAGTAAGGAAATGACAGATTTGGCGAGGATACAGAGAAAGGGGAACCCTCCTACACTGTTGGTGGGAATGCAAGCTGGTACAGCTACTCTGTAAAACAGTATGGAGACTCCTTGAAAAGTTGAAAATAGAGCTACCTAACACAACCTAGCAATTGCACTACTGGGTATTTACCCCAAAGATACAAATGTAGTGATTTGAAGGGGTACCTGCACCCTAATGTTTATAGCAGCAATGTCCACAATGGCCAAACTATGGAAAGAGCCCAGTTGCCCATCAACAGATGAATGGATAAATATGTGGTATATAAATAATGGAATATTACTCAACCATCAAAAAATGAAATCTTTCCATTTGCAATGTTGTGGATGGAACTAGAAGATATTATGCTAAATGAAATGTTAATTAAAGAAAGACAATTATATGATCCCACTGATATGTGGTATTTAAGAAACAAAACAGAGGACCATAGGGGAAGAGAGGAAAAAATAAAACAAAATGAAACTAGAGAAGGAGAAAAACCATTAAGAGACTCTTAATCATAGGAAACAAACTGAGGGTTGCTGGAGACGAGGGGCATGGGGTATGGGGTAACTGGGTGATGGACAGTAAGGAGGGCATCTGATGTAATGAGCACTGGGTGTTATGTAAGACTGACGAATCACTGACCTCTACCTCTGAAACCAATAATATGTTATATATTAATTGAATTTAAAGTAAAAAAATATAAAAAATAAAAATTAAAGAAAAGACAGTCTAGTGTCTTGCGAGTAAACACTGGCATATGGGTCTTGAAAATAAGCATACAAAAACTGAAGTTTGTAACTTAGAGGGAGTCACATTAAAGTTCCACATGAGGGGTCTATAGTGAAAGATGATCATTCCCCCACCTCACCAAAAACAGCATAATTTTCAAAAAGCCAAAAAATAACATTTCTTTGCTGTATTTCCTTGTTCCTTAGGAACACAAAAGGTTATAGAAGGAGACAGAGGAGAAAGCTATAGCAAGACATTGGTTCTAATCTTCTAATCTAAATATTAGAATCTAGATCTACTTGGGTTTAAATCATTACAGTAATTAAACCTTAATTTTGAAGATTTCACTGCAGTCTACGTGTATGTCACCATATGTAAACTCTCCCAAGCTTTTCCTTGTCCTGTCTTCATATCCTGATAGATGTATTCTCCAGAGTTCTGCATGTCTGGCCTCATTTCCCATTTCCTCCTCCAATAGACTGGACAGAAGAGCTTCCTGACTCATCTTTACATGCCCCAAATCCTACATGGAGCCTGATCTGTACTCTGTGCTTGTTGAATTGAGTTGGCCCCTGGACATTCCATTCCTTTTCTCTTTTCTTCCAACAGAATTAAGTTTTCATTCATCCTTCCTCACACATATGTGTTTATGCCACACGGAACTGTAAAGGGCACTAAAAACATATTAAAATCTGGAGAGCACTTTGTTTTGTTATTGTTCATTGTCTTTTTAAAAAAATTTAATTTCTAGGTAGTTAACATACAGTGTAATACTGGATTCTGGAGTAGAATTCAGTGATTCATCCCTTACATATAACATCCAGGACTCATCATAACAAGTTTTCTCCTTAATACCCATCAACCATCTGCCCACTTTATAATTTACAAACTGATTATTCTTGAATTGTTAACTGTAGGCCCCTGCTATTCACTATCCTTCTTGGAACAGAGTAATCTCTTGCTTAGAGAAGTTGCGATCTTAAACTTCAAAGAGCTTCCTTGGCCTCCAAACTGTGGTCAGAAGAAAGAGTATATGTCCATCTCACTCAGCCTTGAATCTCTCACATTTTTCTCTCATAAAATCCAAAGGGATTATGATTTCTCTTTGTAAAGAGTGGTTTTTGTTCATGCAAAACACTTGCTAATGGTGACAAAGACACTTAGTGAAAGTAATCTAGCTGCACTGTATTTTCTGGCTAATGAGTCCAGTAGGGGTGGGGGCTGGTGGTGATTGCTGCCGAAACAGCAGCAAGAAGAGAGAGCTGCAAGGGTTCAAGGACATGGGTTTGCCTTTCTTGTCTTCATGAATGACTTACAAAAATTGAGAAAGCAAAATATATTTCACCTCGCTAGTCTTCTGTTACTCTCCCTTTCTCTCTTCTCTGACAATACACAACTATAATAACTACAGAATTGACCAGTTATCATGTTACCATTGATCTCTTGCATTAACTATCTTCCATCAAAGAGACCAATGGCACTTATATAAAATCTGCCATGAAAAACAGTAAAAATGTTTGGGGGCATTCATTCTACACACATATGATAAAATCCCAGTTCTATGCTAAAAGCTGAGGTTATAAAGATAAAGGGCATTTTTTTTTTCAAAAGGTTTAAAATGTAGATGATGAGACAGAAAACATACCCATGTAGAGGGGTTCAAGTATCATGACAGAGGACACATAGGTGCCATGACTGCATAGAACATAGAGGAGGAACTCTAAGTACACCTAGAGTGGAGAGAGAAGAGTGATGGCCAAGTAGGGCATCCTGGTAGGAAGTGAAGTTTTAGATGAATCTTCATGGGAACAAGGACCAGGAGGAAAGACAGGAAGAAAGTATTCTAGGTTAATGGAATGGCTTATACAAGTGGAATTTTAGAATTTGTAATATTTGTAATATTTTTCAGATTTCATTTCTATCCTTTTTCTAAAATAGTATTGTTGAAAGATACATTTCTGAATCTTCTGGATTAATCCTTTTTTTTTTTTTTTTTTTTCAAAATAAAAACCAAGGGTACCTGGGTGGCTCAGCTGGTTAAGCGACTGCCTTTGGCTCAGGTCATGATCGTGGAATCCCAGGATCGAGTCCCACATCGGGCTCCTTGCTCAGCAGGGAGTCTGCTTCTCCCACTGACCTTTCTCCACTCATGCTCTCTCTCTCTCTCTCATTCTCTCTCTCTGTTAAATAAGTAAATAAAATCTTAAAAAAATTATAAAAAAAAAAAACCAAGATGGTTAGTCTCAAGTTTTATGTAAATTTCTTCCAATAAGAAGTAAATTCATCATTAGAAAAATTGTCTGGCAAATAAGAACTCTGTAGTATCAAGTTATAGGAAGTAAGAATTCTAATTCATATAAAATCTAGTCTCAGAATTGTAGCAGGAAATAGGACAAAACTATTTTCAGATGAGATGAGATGGCCTGCCTCCTATTAAGAGTCATTGAGGGGTTGATAGCATGGAACTCCACACTAACTGTGACCTTGGACAGGTTACCCTCTCTGTGCCTTACTTCCCTAATTTATAAAATAAAGATAATAGTAGCGTTTATCCCATAAGGTTGTTAATGGGGGATGAATACAATCACGAATGCAAAGTGCTTCAATAGTTTCTACTTCATGGTAAATGTCATGTTTGTTGTTGTTATAGGGTATCATTTAGTTTGTTGCAGAATATTTTTTGTCTGTCTCATGTTGGAGATCCATTACCTATTCGGACGGCAAGGCTTTTGAGGACCGGTTTTGTTTTTGTTTCTGAGTGTGTGTGTGTGTGTGTGTGTGTGTGTGTGTCTCCTCACACCATATCATACAGAGCTGCTAGTAAATTTTTACTTGCTACCTCTTAGGGTGAGCACCTCCTAAGGTCAGCACCATCTTCACTATGATAATACCAAGTATCATGCAGTTGTAATGGAATCATTACATGCAAATCTAAATTCTTTCCACTAAACCAACCCCAAAACATGAACACAAAGACTTCTAACATGCAGAGCCACCAAACACATCATTTGCAAGAACCTATTTCTTTTGATCTTTGTAGGTTTTTTCCATGTATTCATCTCTTTTAATTGGGAGTGATCCCAATTCATATATGAGAAAACTGGAAATCTAAGAAGTTAATTGACTTAATAGAAGTTAGATAATTCAGTAATGGTAAAGCTAGGACAATGATTCCCTGCTCTTAGACCAGAGCTTTCTTCACTTAACCAAACAGCCTAATTTCATGAGGCAGACACCCAGGAAGGTATTGTGTCATGAAGACATGACATGTCCCCAAACCAAGAGTGGAATATAGTCCTTTGGGACATAAACTTTCTAGAAACAATGTTTGGCCTAGAGCAAAAGTTCTAGGAGCCAGATGCTCTCCTTACTATAAAACTTCAGCTCTAAGGATTTATACCACAGTTTGACAGCTGAGACGACCTATTTAAATAAAAGCTGTCAGTGATTATAACCCCTAAAGATGCTAAATAAACAGATTAACCACTTTAATTATTGAAATAAATACAAGGACGCCTGGGTGGCTCAGTTGGTTAAGTGTCTGCCTTCAGCTCAGGTCATGGTCCCAGGGTTCTGGCATCCAGCCCCATGTCTGGCTCTCTGCTCAGTGGGGAGCCCGTT
Source organism: Lutra lutra (assembly GCF_902655055.1). Lineage (NCBI taxonomy): Eukaryota > Metazoa > Chordata > Mammalia > Carnivora > Mustelidae > Lutra > Lutra lutra. The sequence goes on from NC_062280.1 coordinate 142,455,697, forward strand.
TCTCTCCCTGCCTCTGCCCCTCCACCCTGCTCATGCACTCACTTTCTCAGTTCTCTCTTTCAAATAAATAAAATCTTTAAAAAATGGAATAAACACCTACAATTTGAGCTTTTATTTTTTTCAACCATTTTAATCTTGCACAAAGATTAAGGATATAAGTTTATGATTTGTTTATTGTACTTACACTATTTGCAAATCACTATAGCACTGATGTCATCTGTTTTGTAAGTATGGCAAGGGATTATCATTATTTTTGTGAATTCAGTCATTTAAGCAATATTTTATGGAGTAGTGACCATATGTGAGTTATGAGTTAGTTCTTGTGCAGTGAAAACTAGAAAGCAGGGATGCTGCATATACTGAAATGACAACACAAGGTTGACTCTGAAAGATACCACATAAAGTAATTATAGTAATTAGTGTCTTACACTCCCCAGAATATCAAACCTGGTCCTCGTCCAGTGAATGTTTCTGCCATCTTCTATTCTATTATTCAAGTCAGAAAGCCAGGAGGCTCCTTATCTTCTTTCTCCCCATTAGCCTCCATATGTAATCTTGCATTATGTCCTATTGATGTTACCTCCTAAACTCGTCTCAAATCTACTCATCTTTCTTCACTCCTACCATCACAATCACCCCTCAAATCCAAGCTACCATCAGCTCCTACCTAGACTACTTCAACTGAGCTGTTGCATCTACTCATGTCATTATCATTTATAATTAATTTCCACCCTGCATAGAGTGATCTTTGTGAATTGCAAATCTGATCATCTCACCTTCCTGCTTAAAACACTTTAGTAACTCATCTTAGGATAAACATTCAAACTCAAATTATGATCTGTGACGCCCCACTGACAAATTAGTTTTTGCCTGTTTTATCTAGACCCAGGCTGCTCCTCACGCACTGTGCACTGGCCATGCCTGCTTTCTTCCATTCCCTCAAACACCCCATGCTCACTGCTGCTACTGAAGCTGTGCGCAGGCTATAGCCTCTCCTTAAAATATTCCCTATTTTCACCCTCACCAAGCTCTCATCAACACCGACAGATCAGTCAGGAAAGACTCCCCTGGCCTTTTTAAGCAGGTTAGTTCATTGAGCCATGTGCTGTAACAGCATTATGTGTATCTCCTTTGAGACTTTCAGCACAGTTGTCATTTCAAGATTCGTTATATGATTCTGCCTCCCTCATTGAACGGTAAGCTCTGTGAGAGAGACATCATTTCTTTCGGTCTGATAGCTGGCACACAGAAGTTCTATGTAAATATTTGTTGAATGAATTGATGGGTAAATAGCTGAATTCAAAAAAGGTAGAGAGAGAAAGAGAGAAAGATTGACTTAATGTCATGGTGGGTTCCCCTTCTGGAGGACAATTGTTTTTAGCCTGTGCTTTGAGGGAAAGATAAACTTGTAATAGATACTGTGAAAAGAAGATTTTAGGCAACAGAGGTGGCATGGAAAGTGCAGAAATAGGAAGATATAGGGTGTTCTAGAGCATTTGGTTCAGCTTTGGAGAATAAGGAGAGAGACATATAACTAAAAATGTAGAGTTAATGTAACAAAAAGCTTTACTAACATGCCAGTCTACAGAAGATGGTAGGAATGTGGAGGAAATAACATTTCCAAGCAAGGCTGATGTTTTGCTGATGCATTGGATTGGGAATGAAGGTGAAGACCTGGGTGAGAATGTAAGCGCTGTGATAATTCGACGGTATAATGGGAGCATACAGTGATATGTAGGTGTGGACAATTAACTCTATGTGGAAGGTCAGGAATCAACTGTCTTGTAAGTTTCTTGAGGTGAGGCCTCACATCATGCTCATTTGTTGAACATTGTTTCCTACCGTACCATCCTTCAGCATGCTTGGCAGTTAGTGCATTAAACATCCAGTTAAATACTAATGATTAATGTGAAACCTGGTATAGGTTGTGGAGATACAATACAAACTGAGTTCCTGCTCCCAAAGCAGAATAAACCTGCATTCTGGCGGAGGAAGAAAGATTAACAAAAAATAGGTTATTAGGGTATAATGGAAGCCAGGAAGGGGTTACATTGCCTAGAAAGTCAAGGAAGGCATCTTTGAGGAAGAAATAGTTGAATTCTCAATTTTATGTACTTGTGAATTTGCCCTTCTGAATTTATATTGCAAATGACCCAGCCTTAGGCCATAAATTAGAGAAGCAGGCATTTATAGATTCAATAAATAGACCACTCTTATCAATCAATTTTCTTATGCACAAGCATGCAATTTATAGTTTCTCAATGAATTAAATCACTCATTCATTTTTCCAAGCTAAGAGTTACAAATTCAGAAGACTCGTGCTCAGGTAGAATTTATGGCCATATTTTCTTCAGCTCAACTCTGAGTTGTTTGATCCCCACCAAATGATATATTCTGACTCACAATGTAAGTAAGTCTCTATAGGTCATATCTTTCCTGGTACACCCCCTCTTTGGTCTCTTTGAAACTGAGTAGTTGCCCACCAGGGCACTGGAGCCAAACTTTTCTGGGAACATTGATAAAACTATGCATTAGCTAATGGATTCTTAAGATAATTAAATTGAATTTCTCTTCCAATCCAAATACTAAACAGAAATTTTTTTTCACATTTTTATTCCAGGATCTTGGGTCTCAACTCAAAATGAAATAATAAACTGCCCATAGACATGGTTGTTGCTCAAATTGATCTGTGTCCATCTCGTCTTTGATTCATCAGAAATATATATGAGTCTACATTAGATTTTGGTCTGCTTGGATATTAGGAAAGGAGGAAGGGAGAGAAGGAAAGGAGAGAAACAAAGAAAAAGAAAAGGTAAAAGTAGAAAAAAGGGAAAGAAAAGAGGGATGGGGAAAAGAAAGAGAAAAGAAAGCACCTTTACATTCTGAGCTTATCTGAGCACCATTTAAACTGAGTTGTAGGATATAGCAATATTTATTTACCAATATACTTTGCCTAGAAGGTCAGGTTCCCTTTCAGGTTTGAGAACAATACTACATTCATACAAATCACTCTACATTTATATAAACAGCAAGCAGGAACAAAATCTTTATATCATATATTTGAACAAGTAAGTATTTCTCCACCTCCCCATCCCTTTTTCTGAAAAACCAAATAAGACAAAAACATTTTTGATTCATATAGCAATTTCACTCCAATAAAAAATTCCCCTCAGGAGAAATGTCCATGTCCACTCTTCTAGCAACTTCAATAAATAATCAATGTTTAAGAATTAGGATTCATTTCTGATTCCTGAGGGAAATGTTTTAGAAAAAGAAGGAATTTCTCCCAAGAGAATAAAGCAGGTAGCAGGAAAGAATAAAGGTTTCTTGTTCTCCCTGAAGAACACTCAGATGGGTGTGGGAAGGGAGAGGAGAAGGAAAATAAGATTCTTACAAGTGCACTATAGACACTGTTCTAGGGTGGATGGAACTTGAGAGGGAAAGGAACCTGCCAGAGGAGACTGTTAATGCAAGACTCCACAGGCGCGGACCTGGAACTTGGGAACTGGGAATGGCATAGAGGATCATATTCAAGTACAACTTGTTAGTATGTATTATTAAAAACAGAGTGAGGGGGTGCCTGGGTGGCTCAGTGGGTTAAAGCCTCTGCCTTCGGCTCGGGTCATGATCCCAGGGTCCTGGAATCAAGCCCCTTATCGGGCTCTCTGCTCAGCAGGAGCCTGCTTCCCCTCCTTCTCACTCTGCCTGCCTCTCTGCCTACTTGTGATCGCTGTCTGTCAAATAAATAAATAAAATCTTAAAAAAAAAAAAAAACAGAGTGAGATAAATTTGCCAGCATATACTGAAACTACAGGGAAAAGAAATTCTGAAAACTTTTCAAGGATCGGGGTACAGTGGACCTAGATTAACAATATGATGTCTATGATACTAGAAACAGTAAGTCTGGTTGATGCCTGTGTTTCCCCTACTCCCCTGCCATCTTCCAAAGAAAGGTCAATCTTTCTCAGAAAGGTTCTGTATACAGAAGTGAACAAATTGTAAACGTTCAGCTTGATGAATATTCAAGAAGTAAATATACCCATTTAACTGCCACCTATTATCACAAGAAACAGAATTTTAGCAGCACCAGATACCCTCTGTGTGCTCTTGGTTAGTCATTATCCCACTCCCCCTACAAAAATAAATAGTGCCTTGTCTTTTACTAGCATTGATTATTTTTTACTTCTTTTAAACTTCTTATAGATAGAATTACACAGTCCTTACTACTCTGTGTCTATCTTCTTTTGCTCAACATTACAGCAGGAAATTATCCATCCATACACTAATCATTAATTCCTATTGTCATAAAATAACTGTTATATGATTACATTATCATGTATTTACTGTTACAATTAAGTTCCTTTCAAATTAGTGTTACTAGGAATAGCGCTGTTATGACCATTATGTTGTTTAACAAATATATGAACAGATTTTAAGGAACACATGCACATCTTTCTAGGAATGGAATCATTGGGTGACAGGGGCTTTAATGGATAGATACCGTCAAACATTGACATGCTCACTGGCTTAAGTTCCAACTTTTTTGTTGGCAATATTTGGTATTGTTCATGTTTAATTTTAGCCATTTTGCTGTTTAGTGAATTATTGTGATTTTAAGTTCTATTTCCAGAATCACTAATTAGCTTAAACACCTTTTTATATGCTTGTTGACCATTTGGATATTCTGTTTTGAAAGTGCCTGTTCAACTCTACTGAAAATTTTTCTATTGGGTTGTCTTTTTCTTTCTTTCTTTCTTTTTTTTTTAAAGATTTTATTTATTTGATAGAGATCACAAGTAGGGAGAGTGGCACAGAGGAGAGGGGGGAAGCAGGTTCCCTGCTGAGCAGAGAGCCTGATGTGGGGCTTGATCCTAGGACCCTGGGATCACGACCTGAGCCGAAGGCAGAGGCTTTAACCCACTGAGCTACCCAGGCGCCCAGGGTTGTCTTTTTCTTATTGAGGTACAGGAATTCCTCACATGTTCTAGAAATATGTTCTCTGCTACTAAACATGTATATGTACCAAAAATATTTTCTCTTATTCCATGCTCTGACCTTTAAGTTCATTAATAGTGTCTTTTGATAAAAAGTTCTTAATCTGAATGTAATTTGTCAAAATTTTCTTTTAGTATTAGTGCTCTTTTCTATTCTGATACAAAATCTTCCCCAACCCAAAGTCATGAAGATTTCTTGACTTCTACCTCCTATTCTACCCCCAAATCAATTCCTGGTGACAATGTACTCAAACCTTGTGCCCATTTTGTACTGGGTTGTTTGTTTGTTTGGAGTTATGGAGTTCTTTGTATATTTAAAGTGTAAGTCCTTTGCCAGATATATGTTTTGCAAATACTTTTCAAAGTCTATGATTGCCTTTTCCTTTTCTTAACCTTGTCTTCTGAAGAACAAATATTTTTAATTTTGATAAAATCCAATTTGTTGATCTTTTGTTTTACAGTTTGTTTTTTATGTCATATTTAACAAGTCATTGCACAGGTGCCTGTGTGGCTCAGTAGGTTAAGCATCTACCTTTAGCTCAGGTCATGATCCCAGGGTCCTGGGATTGAGCCAGCCATTTGAGCAGGGAGCCTCCTTCTTCCTCTCCCTATGCCCCTCCCCCCAGCTCATGCTCTCTAGTTCTCTCTCTCTCTCTCTCTCAAATACATAAACAAACTCTTAAAAAATATCATTGCCAAGCACAAGGTCACTACGTTTTTATCCTACATTTTCTTCTGAAATTTTATGGCTTTCATTCTTATATTTAGACCTACGATTTGAGTTGCATTTTGTATGTTGTTAGAGGTAAGGATTTCTATTTTTGCATATGGATATCCCGGTCATTCAGTGCAATTTGTTGGAGGAATTTTCCTTTCACTATTGAGTTGCTTTGGCACATTTGTCAAAAATCAATTGACCATACATTTGTTCATCTTTTTCTGGACTTCCTACTTTGTTCCATTGATCCATTTGTATATTTTTATATCAATGCTGCACTGATTACTGTAGCTTTATAGTAAGTCCTCTAGCTTTTTTTTTTTTCTTTTTCAAAGTCTCTTTGGCTATTCTAGCATTTTGCCTTTTCTTTACAAAATTTAGAATAAGCTTGTCAGCTAAAAAAAAATGTCTTCTGAGATTTTGATTGGGATTCATTGTTGGTTTTGTGGATCAATTTGAGGAAAATAGACATATTAACAATATTGTGTCTTCTGATCCATTAATAAATCTTCATTGAATAGGTTTTTTATATTTCTCTCATCAATGTTTTGTGGCTCTCAGCATATAAATCTTGGACATCTTTTGTCAGATTTATCCCTAAGTATGCTATGGTTCAGATACTCTGATAAATGTGATTATTTTGAAAATTTCTATTTCCTCTTGCTATTTGATAGACCATATAAATACCATTGGTCTTGTGTATTGAGCTTGAATCCTACAACCTTGTCAAAATCACTTACCATTTTAAGTAGTTTTTTGGGGGGGAGCTTTTTCATGTATGTGATCATACTGTCTACAAGAAAGACAGTTTACATCTGCCTTTCCAGTCTGCATGTCTTTTTAATTTCTATTTCTTGCCTTATTATACTAGATAGACTATCCAGCTCAGCAGAGAGAAGAGGCATCCTTGCTTTTTCTCCTTAATATCATGGGGAAAATATTCAACTTTTTTATGATTAAGTATATTACCTACTGGTTTTCATAAATACTATTTATCAAGTATTGGAGGAGTTTCATTCTATTCCTAGTTTGCTGAGATATATTTTTAAAGCATGAATGGATACTGAATTTTATTAAATGCTTTTACTTTGAGTTGATCAGATTTATTTTTAGTCTGTTAACCTGTAAAATACATTAATCAATTTTTGAACACTGAACCAATTTGCATCTTGGAATAAATCCTACTTGATCTGGTGTGATAATATCATTTTTAATGGATTTCCAGATTCAATTTGCTAATACTTTGTTAAAGTTTTTTAAAGAAGAATATTGATCTGTAGTCTCTTCTTAAAATATCTTTGTCCAGTTTTGGTAGCGAGGCAATACTGGCTTCATAAAATATGCTGGGAAGGGTTTGCTTATTCTATTTCTTGGAACAGATTGCGAATCTTGCATTTTTCAAGAAATTTGTCCATTTCCTCTAAGTTGTTGAATTTATAAATGTAAAGTTTTTTTGTCATATTCTCTATGCTTTTACATGACTGAGGATCTGGGTGATATTACTTCTTTCATTCCTGATATTGATAACTTATATCTTTTTTTCTTGCTGTTTCTGATAAGAATTTCATCAATTTTATTGATCTTTTTGAAGAACAAGAATTTGATATCATTAGTTTTCTCTACTGTTTTGTGTCCAAGTTCATTCATTGATTTTTCCTTTTTTTCCTCAAAATTTATTATTAATTAAAACTTGATATAAATTATTTATTTTGATTTTTTTTATTGTTTGCTGTCCTTTAAGAATATAAGCAAGGCTAGATTCTTTGTCTGCTTTGTTCACTGATGAATTCCAAATACCTAGAATAGTGCCTAACACAGACTGGGCAGCAATCAATACGGTTGGATGAACTAATGAACTTTGGTCTAGCATAAATTTTATGCTAAATATTGGACTCCACATTTCATTCAGTTAATTGGATTCAGTAGACTGACTTAGAAGAGTATAACATTATGATTGTTAATGTCCAGACAAAAAAGGCATTTTTCAAAAAAAAAAGTGCCATTGAGAAATCTATGGTTGGAAATAATTTACATGGTACAAGGAATTAATTTTAAAAGGCAATTAAGGTTTTGTTTTTGTTTTTAAGGAAAGAATTACAGAAGTTCCCTGTTTCTAGAAAAAACCTGAATGCACAGATGTACCTCATATCATGGCAGATTTTTGAAATTACTATCTTTATGTTTTGGACTTATGTCTTTCTTAATTTATCATGACATATTGACTAGAACGAGGATCTTCCATGGCAGTCTTTCTAACAAAGTAGGCTCATTAGATTACCCACATTATCCCCCAACTTTTTTGGCAGTGAAAGTTGATTACAATCCCAGAACCCTTCAAAGTATGAATAACTAAGTACATAGTCTATTCATGGACGTCTGTGGATGTCTGCAAAGAAGATTCCCAACTTTTAAAGGTCAGTTGTTAAAATACTTCAACTTCCCCTCTGAAAACTTCATCTGATAATCTCTTCATCAATTTGACCTTAAAATTAGATTGTCTCTAATTTTCTTGTAAGTACTTATCTACTTAGAATTTTTATATCAATTTATGAACAAAAACTACTTCATTTTTTTACCCAGTCCTCTCTTTCAACATCTTCTCTGAGAGGGTCATTAATTCACCAACAAATAATTATTGAGCACTTATGGGCTACCAAGCACTACTAAAAGACTGTGGGTAAAACAATGTGGAAGGCAGAAAGATCCCTGTTCTCATGAAAGGAGTTCTGCTGGTCAAATCTCCTTTTGACCCAATTCTCTGTACTTCAGTCCTAGTTGGGGCTCTCTTACTCTCAGGTAGATTGGTCAGGCACAGAGGTCCTCAACTAGGAGAAATTTTGTCCCTTGGGAGACATGGAGCAATATTTGAAGATAATTTTGGTTGTCATAGCTGGGAGAGGGTGATGGTGGTTTCTAAAGGTTAGAGACCAAGGAGGATGCTAGCTATCTTACAATGAACAAGGAGGTGCCACAACAAAAAAGCATCAGATTCAAGATGACAATAGTCCTGAGATTGAAAAACCCTCACCCAATAGGCCCCAAAATTGTTTAGTAATGTTAGTGATATATTAATGCTGGAAATATTCAAAGCCAAGTTCAAACAGAAAAGAGATGAGTTTATTTTTCTGAACCTGAAAAATGCTTGTGAATATATTTATCAACTATTGAAATCTTTCTTCCATAATAAAGTAAATGCAAAGCAAATACTTATAAACTAACCTTCATGTCATTTTTACCATCATTTGCTTTCAAGAGACATCACAGAGTAAGGATATTTTAAATCTTGCTGTTCAAGTTATACTGTTAAAAGCAAGAATATGACACCCAAGCTGAGCTAATTAATTCAGCTCTTAATGGCTTTGGAAAATGCTGGAAGAGAGAATTCTCTCACCCTTCATTCATTTTATAGATGAAACCAATGTGTCCTTCCTTGTGACAATATCTCCTTCAAATCCATCCTAATTTTTATCATTCCTATCAATCTTCAACTTGATACTTTTAAAGTGTCTATCATTTACTTATAATTTCCAGTGATATAAATATCAAGGATGGATGTGCTTATGATACAGACATCTGGATTGGAACAGTTACTTCTTTATGGAAAACTTCTCTAGGAATAACAATCTGAATCAAGTTCAGAATATATCTGGTTATGCTTTTTAGTTATTACAAATAACATTACTTGCCTATTCACGATTTGGTAGAATTGTCCATACAGTTATATTCCTAAAATATAAGCCAAATCATAATATTCTCCAAAACAAATCCATTGTCCCCCACTTTCTAGGAGTATGACAGACATTTTAGTATCATATTCATATGTTCTCTGACGTAAGCGTAAACTACCTTCCAGGCTTTTTTTTTTTTTCTCCCTTGCTTCTGTTTCCTTCTCTTGGTTTAAGAAATAAGAAAGTTCAGACTAATTACTAGCATGTCCCTTGTGTTTAATATGTTAACAGCTTGTGCACACTAGCCGTTGTAGATGTGCTGGCCATGAGGAATGATGAAAGGAAGGCTTCAGTGGTTGAGAGTGGCCACGTTTTAAGAGTAACTGCCGGGGGGCACCTGGGTGGCTCAGTGGTTTAAGCCTCTGCCTTCAGCTCAGGTCATGATCTCAGGGTTCTGGGATGGAGCCCCGCATTGGGCTCTCTGCTCAGCCTGGAGCCTGCTTCCCTCTCTCTTTCTGCCTGCCTCTCTGCCTACTTATGATCTCTCTCTGTCAAATAAATAAATTCTTTAAAAAAAAAAAAAAAGAGTAACTGCCAGGAGGTTGAGGCAGGACTTGAGGCAGAGATTTCTTCCTCAAGAGTCCCCATGCATAAGGCCTTAAATCAGATTCTGAAGACAGGCTCCTAGAGAGTTGTTAAGTTAGAAGTTTAGGTAAGACATCCATAATGACCCATCATTCCAAAAGGTTATGTAAAAATGGGAGCTGAGGGGAGCTAGGAAATTAAAGGCTGAGGGAGTGGTTGGACAGAGAAGAAGAATATTCCTCAAAGCTTCCTATTATCAGTAATCCACAAAAGTTTACAAGTTTACTTAAATCTCAAAGTCATTTCAATAACAATATAAATAAATAATGTAAACATATTTGGGATCATTTGGATGAATAGTGACTTCAATTTCCATTTTGCTTATGCCTAATGATTTTGAACCTCTTTTCATGTACTTCATGGTCATCTGAATATCTATTGCTGTAAAGTGTCCAAAGGTTGTTCCCATTTATTTATTTATTTTGAAATAGTTGTAGATTCACAGAAAGATGTAGGTTGTTAAATTTATGTGTACAGAGTTGGTTCTTATTATACCTTTATTATCCCTTGATGTCTATAATCTTATCTCTTGCCTGTTGTAATCTTGTTTCATTTCTGATATTGGTAATTTGTGGCTTTTTTGTCTTGATAAAAGTTTTCCAATTTTATTGATCTTCTCAAAGGACCAGATTTTCCTTAATTGATTTTCTCTACTGTTTTACTATATTCTATTTCATTGAAAACTGCAATTATCTTTTATTAGTTCCTTCTGTTTGCTTTGGATTAATTTTGTTCTTTTTTTAGTATGTTGGTATTATTGACTTGAGACTTCTCCCTTTTTCCAATGTAAACAATTAGTACTATAATCTTGCCTTCAACACCACGTTAGCTGCATCTACAAATTTTGATATGTGTTTTTAATTTTAATTTAATACACTTTAATTTTTTTAAATTTCTCTTGAGGATTCCCCTTTGACCTATGGGTGAATGGGAAGTATCCAGTTTTGTTTCTAAGTGTTAGAGATTTTCTTGCTATTGATTTCTAGTTTGATTACATTGTGGTAAGGGAACACATTCTGTATGACTTAATTCTTCCAAATTTGTTAAATTTGCCTGATGGTCTATTGTAAATTGCAAATAGTAAATGTTCTATAAGTGCCTGAAGAGAATCTTATACAGTTTGGTGTAGAGGTCTATAAAATTGATTGGCTGCTGATAATGTTGAATTCTTCTAAATCTTTGATTTCTCTATACTCTATTAATGTTGATGAAGTCTCTTTTCCAACTACAGTTATAAACTTATCAATTTCTCCTTTTAGTTTTTTGTTTTTGTTTTACATATTTTACAACTCCATTTCTTCACAGATTGATCTTACTAGGTAATGTCTTTTCCCTTCCTGATAATTTCTTTTGCTGTGAATTCCACTTTACCTGGTATTATTGTGGAGGCTTTAGCTTCATTTTGCTTACTGTTTACATTATATTTACATCATTTCAACTAACCTATATTGTTATATTTGAGATGAGTTTCTTGTTGACATAATTTCCCCCACTCTGACAATATTTGTCTTTTAATTATTGTATTTAAATCATTTACATTTAATGTAATAACATATCTAACATTATGTTGTTTTCCTGTTTATTCCATTTTCCCTTCTCTTTTCTTTTTCCTACCTTCCTGCGGGTTACTTGAATATTTTTGGAATTTCATTTTTATTTTTCTGTAGACTTTTTTTCTGTAATATCTGGATCTTTTTGTATACACATTTTTAGTGGTTGCTATAGGTGTTATGTTATGCATATGTAACTTATTACAGTCTATTGGTATTGATACTTTACCAATTTAAGTGGAATTTAGAGGTCATACTTCCTTTTAAAGTCTTTTTACTCTTCCCCATTTATATGATCTTAAATATTTTCTCTACATACACTGAAAATATTTCAGTGTTATCATTTTTGTTTTAACTATCAAAGATAATTTAGAAATACAAGAAGACAATAAAATTACATCATATCCACCCATATTTTTCCTCTTTTCTTCTTCCCCCCCTTTTTTTATGATATTCTAAGATTCTTTCATCATTTTATCTGTTTCAAGAATTTTCTTGGGGTGCCTGGGTGGCTCAGTTGGTTGAACATCAGGTCAAGATTCCAGAGTCCTGGGATCAAGTCCCACATCAGGCTCCCTGCTCATTGGGGAGCCTGCTTCTCTTTCTACCCCTCCTCCCCACTCATTCTCTCTTTCTCTCTCTTACAAAAATAAATAAATATTCAAGAATTTCCTTTAGCAATTATATTAGGACAGTTGTGCTGGATGCAAATTGTCTTAATTTTCTTTCATCTGAGATTATCTTGATTTACTCTTCATTTCTGAATTGGGTACAGAATTCTGGGTTGATAGTTCCTTGCCTTCAGCCCTTTAAAAATCTTGTGTCAGGTGCCTGGGGGGCTCAGTCAGTTAAGTATCCAACTCCTGATTTTGGTTCAGGTCATGATCTCAGGGTCATGGGACTGAGTCCCACATAAGGCTCTCTGCTCAATGGGGAGTCTGCATTAGATTCTCTCTCTCTACATAAAAAAACTAACCATGTACAATAAGTCGTTAACTGAACATGAAAATAAAAAAAAGATTCTCTCCCTCACCCTTTGCCCCTCCCCCCACTTATTTGTTCTCTCTTTCAAATAAATAAATAAATCCTAAAAAAAAAGTCTTATGTCACTTTCTTTTGGCCTCAATAATTTCTTATGAGAGATCCTGTTACTCAAATCATTTTTTCTCTATAGTTATGGCATTGTTTCTCTTGCTGCCTTCAATTTTTTTCCTTGCTCTCTCATTATTGTCAGGCTTGGAGGAGAATCCAGGTTCCTCACATGGTCTCTGTTTATATCCTGAAAATGATTACAACTTACAACTTCTCTCCACATTGCCTTCACTGATACGGAAAGCTGAGGACAATACTTGTTACTGCCCTGTAGGCACAAAAGTCCTGTCCACAACCCCCCCCCCCCCGCACCCATTCAAACTTCTCTAACTCAACTCTGGTGCCTCATTACAGCCAGACAAGAGTAGAAGTCCAGTTCTTCTCACTTGGTCTTTGCTGATTCGAGGTCGAGGTCACAGTTTTTTTCTGTAGTGTTTGCTTAAAATAGGACAGTTATTGTCTGAAAGTTTTCTCTCTTGCTACACTGAATTTCTCTTGATCCTTTGATATAAAAGAGTACTCTTTTCTTAAGTCTTTTCTGATGAAATCTATTGGCATTTCCAGTATTTAAGTACACATTCTATGATATATGAAGCAAAAAGAAAACCCTGGAAATTCACAGCTATTTGTTACTCAAGGTCTGAAGTCCCTGGTCAGTGTGCCTCCTTCTTGGAATCTTTTAGAGTACTGTAACATTTTCCTATATGTAATGTCCAGGTTTTTCAGTGGAACTAAATGGGAGAAATAAGAGGAATTCATTTATTACATCTGTTCTAAAACAGAATCCGATTTCATTTTAAAAATCGAGTTGTTAAGAGGCACCTAGATGGCTCAGGTGATTAAGCATCTGCATTTGGCTCAGGGTCCTGAGGGTCCTCAGGATCCTCAGGATTGAGCCCCACTTTTGCTCTCTGCTCAGCAGGGAGCCTGCTTCTCTTTCTCCCTCTGGCCACTGTTGTGCCTGCTGTTTTGCCTACTTGTGCTCTGTCAAATAAAATCTTTTAAAAAAATTGAGTTGTTCATCTATTTATTAAGCAATTTTTATTCATTCTCATTCAGCAATTTGAAAAAAAATTGATACCTTAAAAATAAGTAATCTGATCCATAAACATACTTTATATCTTCATTTATTTATATCTTGCTGAGTTTGTCTCAGTCATGTTTTGTAATCATTGCAGACATCTAAAACATTGATTTTATTTTTTATTTTATTCTCTTAGCACACTTGTTTTAGATATTGTATTTTCAGTTCTTGAACTTCCAATTTTCCTGTTTCTTTTTTTATCAGAGTACAATTAACATACAGTTTTATATTAGTTCAAGGTGTACCACATAATGATTCAATAATTCTATACATTTCTTAGTGTCATCAAGATAAGTGTACTCTTAATCTCATTTATCTGTTTCACCCATCCCTCACTCACCTTCCCTCTGGCAACCATCAGTTTATTCTCTGTATTTAAGAGTCTGATTTTTTTTTTTTTTTTTAAGACACAGCAAGAGAGGGAACACAGGCAGGGGAGTGGGAGAGGGAGAAGCAGGCTTCCTGCTGAGCAGGGAGCCTGATGTTGGGTTCAATCCCAGGACCTTGGAATCATGACCTGAGCCAAAGGCAGATGCTTAACAACTGAGTGACACAGGCACCCTTGATTTTTTTAAATCTCTTTTGTTCTTTGTTCACTCATTTTGTTTCATAAATTCTGCATGAATGAAATCATGTATTTGTCTTTTCTAACATATTTAACTTAACACAATACCTTCTAGGTTAGATCATGTTGTTGCAAATGGCAAGGTGTCATTCTTTCCTATGGTTGAGTAGTGATTTTCATTTTTTACAAGTTTTTATTTCTCTCTTGAAAATCGCCATCTTTTACCTTTTTCTTCCATCTTCCTTTAAATTGGTAGACAATAGTTTTTTTTTCATTTTTTTAAAGATTTTCCTTATTTATTTATTTGAAAGAGAGAGAGAGTATGTACACATACATGTGTGATCAAGAGGATGAACAGAGGTGCAGGGAGAGGGACAGCAGAATCCATGCTGAGTGCAGAGCCTGATGCAGAGATCAATCTTAAGATCCTGAAATCATGACCAGAGCCAAAACCAAGGGTCAGAAGCTCAACGAATGAGCCACCCAGGCACCCCTAAACATAATAGTTCAAAATATTTATCTGCCAATGTCAGTATCTGGATTATGTCCATGTCTCCTTCCTGGTTTTGTTTTTTGTTTTTTTGTTTTTTTGTTTTTCTCTTGGTAATGGATTACATTTTCCTGTTTTTTCTTTAAATGTGTATCAACAGTTTTTAGGTTTTGTTCTGGATATTGTGTTTTAAGGAATAGTTTAGACTTTTAATTGTTTGTTGTCATTTTGCTTTGTTTTTCCTAGAGGGTACACCTGTGTTCTCTGACTACTAGGGCTTATTAAGATTCCAAAAAGGATCAAGTTTAGCTGGTACTAGTCCACAGCTTTAATATATTTGATTCAACTCTGGTTAACACAGTTTCCAACCTCTCACACCACTATATCAAGTTTTTTTTTTTTTTTTCTTTTTAAATTTATTTGACACAGAGAGAGAGAGATCACAAGTAGCAGAGAGACAGCCAGAGAGAGAAGGGAAGCAGGCTCCCTGACAAGCAGACAGCCTGATGTGGGACTCGATCCCAGGACCCTGAGATCATGACCCGAGCTGAAGGCAGAGCAGAGGCTTAACCCACTGAGCCACCCAGGTGCCCCCACTATATCAAGTTTTGATCTTTTTATTCTCTAGAGTATTTGAGCTATAAGGTTATTGTGCTGCAGTTTCAGATAGGTTGGATCAATTTTTGGATTCAACCCCAGCAGAATTCTAGAACCTAAGCACATTAGAGCCATTCATTCTCTCTGCTTTTGGCCATCTTTTTTATTGTTGCCTTCTTAGTAAAATTTTATAGATGTAAAAGAATTATTAAGCTGAGTGATTTATTTTTTGCATTTGGGGTCTTCTAGATGTCAATCTGTTCTTCCATCTTACCCTTATTCTCAAAGTTCAGTATGTTTTATTTTTTTCTTGCAATGGCACCTATTGTGGGTTTCTTTACCTACTCAGACCAGGTGACTGATCCCAGGTATGGGTGCTCACATAGCTCTCTGCTCAGCTATGATGTGCTCTTCCTTCTCAAGAATTCAGTTCACCAATGTTTCCTTGAGACCTCAGTTCTTTGACAATCTAATACAAAGCACGATGTTTACTTTACTTTTTTCCCCCTTGTTTTTCCCTTAGGAGCAAAGATGTTTTGCATCTTCCAATATCCTAACTCAAAGTTAATGAAAAGCATTGTTCATCTGCACAATTGGTTTAAATGAAGGTGAAGCTGTAGTAAAGAGACACTCTGATTCATTGTTGAGGTTATATAAATTGGTGAAATCTATCATTTACTAAGTTACTGTATATATCAAGAACTTCGAAAATTTTCATGCCTTTTGATTATTTCCCCATTTAAGCATAAGTATTAGGGAAATAATCACAATTATAGCCAATTATTTATGTTCAAAACTGGTAATCACAATAGTATTTATAATAAAGAAAAACTGGAAACCCTCCAAATCATCAACAGAGGAGGAATGCTTAGTAATAGTGAAGCTACATGAAAAAATACTATTCAGTTCTTAAAATTATTTTTAAGAGTTTTTAATAATGTAGCAAGTTATTATATGCTGATAAAATTAAATAAGTACATGATACAGACATCTACATTCAGTTGAGTTGCAGTTATGTAAAAATACATTTTCACAAAAGATACAGCAATATATCAAGACACTATCTTTAATATTGTCATGTCCTTTCTATATTTTTGTAAATTACTATTTTTTTTACTATGACAATTGTGAGAATAAATATTTGACTTCCTAAATTGTAATCACTTAGAAAAAAAAGTAAAAATGGGTAAAAAAGGAATAGACTTGAAAACTGGGGAAGAGAACAGAGTAAAATAATAGATGCTGTGAAAACCTAATATAATTAAAGATACAGTGAAGTGGGATGGTTTCCTTTTCATGAGATATGTTACATTTTGGAGGCAAAAGCAGTCATGGATGGAAATGTGCTCAGCAAACCACTAGGTAAGGACTAAGTTAATATTAGATATATGTTACGCCAAAGCGAGGACTGAAGAACATGTACATTCTTCACAAACACTGTTTGCACACAGTAGACATTTGCTAGCACAAGGAAAACAGTGGTAAGTACTCCTTTTGGGTTTAGCTTGCTCCTTCCTTCCTTCCTTCATTCATTCATTTTTCTTGAGTGGAATGCAGTGATTCATCACTTACACATAATACACATCACTCATCTATACAAGTGCCCTCCTTAACAGGTGATACTTTTAAAATCTGAGACACAAACACACTAACTAAGCCACAAACTAAAAAGGAAACCTGTTACTCCTCCACAGTTTGGTCTTAAATGGGCTGCTTTTTAAAGGCAGCAGCACTAAGCTCCTAGACTAAGCCTCATTGTAAGCTTACTGCTTGGAAACTCTTAAGTTGGTTAAAGGTGCTTATTTGGGGTTGAACTGTGCTCCCCCAAAAGACACATTAAAATCCTAACCCCCAGTATCTTTGAACATGACCTTATTTGAAAATACAGTCTTCCCAGATATAATCAGATTAAGATGAAATCATACTGGACCAGAATAAGGCCTAGTCTAAAGATTGGTACACTAAATAAGAAGAAAGAAATTTGGACATAGAGGAACACACAGAAAGAACACATGTGAAGACAGAGGCAATAACTGGAGTGATTTAACTACCACAAAGGAACACTATAGATTGCTGTTAACCCTCAGAAGCTACGACAGACAGATGGAACAGATTCTGCCTCACAACCTCTAGAATGAACCACTCCTGCCAACATCTTGATTTTGGGATTCTTACCTTCAGAACTGTGAGGAAATAAAATTTCTGTTGTTTTATGCCACCCAGTGTGTGATTTTAAGATTTGTTTGAGAGAGAGCATACACAAATGTGGGGAGGGTTAGGAGGGTGAGGAAGAGAAGCAGATTCAGCACTGAGCATAAACCTGAAGTTAGGCTCCATCTTACAACCCTGAGATCATGACCTGGGCCAAAATCAAGAGTTGGATTCTTAACCAACAGAGCCACCCAAGCACCCCTGAGGTGATTTTTTATGGCAGTTGTACTAAACTAATACAGAACTTAAAAATACAATTTCCTGTTTAGTGATAGACACATAACTTACAAATCATTCTTTAAAAAAAAAAAAAGATTGTATTTTATTTATTTGACAGAGATCACAAGTAGGCAGAGAGGCAGGCAGAGAGAGAGAGAGGGGGGAAGCAGGCTCCCTGCTGAGCGGAGAGCCAGATGTGGGGCTCGATCTCAGGACCCTAAGATCACAACCCCAGCTGAAGGCAGAGGCTTTAACCCACTGAGCCACCCAGGTGCTCCCAAATCATTCTTTTTTTTTAAATAAAATTGTAGCTAATCACTTAGGTCAGAAGGGTATGATAGATCTCATGTGTGTTTGTACATTTTAAGAGAATAAAACTCTAATATTCTGTCATGCTATGTTACAGAAATTATATTTCTCCAAGAAATAATATATTTCATAATAATAACATAATAACATTAGTATAATGGACAAAAAAAAAAAAAAAACTTATCGCATAGCAGTTAAATTGTGGGCTCCAGACCCAGTGTTTGAAATCCACCTTTGTCACTATCTATGTGACCCTGAACAGATCACTTAACCTCTTTTTGCCTCAGTTTCTTCATCTGTTAAATGAGAAAAGAGTGTCTGCCTTCTGAAGTTAAAGATTAAATGAAAGGTAGTAAGGCTTATTCTACTATTGATTCTATTATTACATGTCAATTATGGTTTTTCTTTTCCTTTTTATCAAGGACAGAGAACAGTCCCTGGGAATGAGTTAGAAAAGCTGATAAGCACGTCAGTATCTCTGTGTCACCGATATGGTATGGTCTCAAAAGGAAAAATCAGTTTCCACCTTCTTGGCTCCCTCAACCATATGTGTCACTGTTCTTCCTCTCCATGGTGTGATTTTCCAAGATGTACTCATAGAATACAACCCAAGTTTAGATACTAAGTGTAGCCCATATACACACACCTGGAGCTGATGGAAAATATTCTTGTTAACATTTACAAATATAAGAAAACATTTTATTTAATTCAAAAGATGTAGGTGGAAAAGAAAAATGACTTCATGCTTTCAGAATTAAAAAAAGCACAAATGCAGCACAAATGCAGCACTTATGTCAGTCACTAACCTCCCACATTACATTTTTCTTTGCAGACTTATTCATATTTTTGGTCTCATGCAAAACTTCTGGCCAATCTATTATAGAAGAGTAGTAAAACTACTAAGTCATTTTTATTCCCTGTTGACCCAGCTTGAACACATTTTTTTGATCTTTGACTAAAAATAATCTTCTAGATTTTGCATACACAACTTCTATTATTTTGTGAAGAAGTTATGTTGTAATATAAAATGGGAATAGTGTTTTTTGATTTGGTCAATCTGCTAAAAAATTAATTCAACAGCTTCTGCCATAGTCTGTGTTCAATACTGAGGGCAATGCAGTTAAGTTATAAGGCATAGCTTCTGCTCCAACGAAGCTGATAGAACTCTTAGGAAATAAAAATTAGAGGAGATACTCAACAAATAAAGACGTGATAAAATGCTTAATTGTTTGGTGGAGACCATAAGTATCATCTTGTTTAAGAAGGAGAGCTAGAGAAGGATCTCCTGGGATTCAGGTGGTCAGAACAGATTTCACAAAAGTAGAGAGGAGCTAAGACTTAAAGGGGGAATACACTGTAGAGAGAAGATGATATCAGGGAGCAGATGTTGCAAATAGAAGACCTTCTCATCAAGGACTTGAAGAGGTCGATGAATTATATGTGCAAATAAGAAATGAATACTTGTTGGAGCACAGGATGCAAAATGAAGAACACAGGTTGAGAAAGTCAAATAGGCCTTCCATGTCAATGTAAATAATTTTGGCCATTCAGAAGACAAATCAGACTGGAAATTTATCATTTTAATTCATGTAAAATAAATAAATGCCTAAATAAATAAAACTAAACAAAGTTTTTAATGCCAAGGATGTTGACTTCTCATACTTTATTACAGAAGGGCCCAGAATATCCTCTGGGCTATGTAGTTTGGGTTCCGAGGAAAGGAAGAGGAGCAACCTAATGAATTAATGTATGTATGTAGGTATGTATGTATATGTGTGTGTGTGTAGATAGATAGATAGATGGGTAGATAATTGGGAAGCGAGTGAGGAGAGAAGCCTGAGGAAGTCATTGAAGATTTTGGTTATGTGGATGAAAAATATCAATGATTCCTCAAAGAGGAATACCTTTCCATCTTAAACCTTCTATGTAAAGGCTATGATGCAGATAATCAAAGTGAAAATACCTGGTGCCAAGCATACAGTAGATTCAAGAACGAATGAATGAATAAATTAATGAATGGACAAAAATGTCATAAAAAATATTTAGCACAAATACTTATCACTTAAGAAACAGAATTGATCTTTAATGAAAATATGTAACATGAGGCAGGCAGTGATATAATGAATAGTAACAATTAAGTCTACTAAATGCTTTGATATGTCAGGAATTTAACAAGCATTATCTTAGGTAATTCTCAAAACAATCTAATGAATAAATCCTATTATTTCCATTCTAAAGTTTAGGGAGCTGAGACCAGTGAACAGTAAAGCTCAGAGTATGTACCTAGGTATGGTTAACTCCAAAGCTCACAATTTTCACCACCAGCCTCTACTCTTTTTACCGTAGTTCCGGTCTAGTTCATATCATCCTATGTTATGCTTTGAACTGATAAGTAAAACAATTTTTTATCTCTCCCTTCAGCAGCTTCATAGAAATTAGGCCTATGACCTAAGGGATGTGCCAAAGCACCTGATTCCCAGGATTATGATCATGTACCAGGAAATAACACCATCTCCTTTGTTTAGCAGGAATACCGAAATATCTATCCTCAGATAGGACTTTTTGTATTTGTACATATGAGCTTCCTTCTTATTTTAAGACCACTTTTAAACACATGATTTTTAATAAAAAATAATCTCACAAAGATATCCCATTTTAGCAAAGACCACAATAGCCTCCTCCCTCTCCAGCATGCTCTCCACATTGCCCCTGGCTATTTTTAAAAGCATAATTCTGTTGAACACTACATCAAAAACTAATGATGTACTATATGCTGGCTAACTGAACATAATGAAAAATAAAAAATAAAAGCACACTTCTGATTATGGAGCTCCTCTACTGAAAAAAGACCAAAAGTCTATCTGTTGAAAAGCCATTTGACTCACATGGAAAGTCAAGATCTTTTATGGCCTGTATACAAACTAATTTTCTAATTTCTTCCTCAATAACATCTTCTATTTGCCACAAACTATGCCATTTCCCAAACATTCCACATAATTCAGACATCAAAAACTTTGTCCCTGCAGTTTCTTCAATATAGAATGTACTTTCCACCTTTATTATACACCTGTTCAGTAATCCTAGTCTTTGGCACTCAATTAATTTTACACTCTCAGCAAGACTTCTGTAACTCCTGATTCTCCCACTCAAAAATTATTTTCTGTTCCCTTTGAGTTTACATGGCTTGGATCTTATGCCCTTGTTTAATATTTATCCCAATCTACCATGTGATAATGTTCTATATTCTTGTTTTTCCCATTCGATTATAATCTTTGTGCACAAAAATAATGGTTTATTGATGTTGGTATCTTGTTGCATAGCCCAGTACCTTTACTGAACAGAAAACAATTAGTTAGTTGATTCTAATCAATTGTTGATCACAGTGTTATGCACAAGTCTTGAAGTCTATAGAATAAAAATTCTGAGATTAAATTTTCAGCTGGTCTTATTTTAATGGAATTCCTTTTTCTAAAGATGTATAAATAATGTAGAGCCCTCACATTATTTAGTTTGAGTGTCTCTTTCACCCTCCAATTAATTTTTTCCAGCCAACATCAGGAACTTGTTTGTAATTTAGAGAAAAGGCACTGGAGGGTCAAAAGAAACATTCCAAACGCAATACTTTACTGTGAGACACACTGGCTTAAATAAGGACAAGATAAACATACTTAACAGACATCCTGGTGTTTAGACCAGTTAAGGAAAAATTTAATCAAGAGGCCAGTAGACAGCTCAATGTCTCATGAATATTTAAAATGAATTTCATTAAGTCTAAGAACATTGAGAAATGCTGCCATACTTGAAACATACCTGTGAAATGGTCTATAATATCCAAATTTCAACTATTGGATAGCTCTTTAATATAAGTCATATATCTGAATGTTATAGTATAGTATAGTATCATATATATATATATATGACATATATATAGTATATATAGTACTATAGTATAATTCAGATTATAATAGAATTAAGAATCATTAGTGGAGCTAAATTAGGTACCTGATAAATGTAATCTCGTGCCTGACTTAAACTGCCATTTTGCCAGGGAACAAATATTGAATATAGACAAACATGGGATAGTATTTTGAAAATTATGGTGGGGCTGTAGTAACAACAACAAAGAAAGAACAACTTGTGGACTCTAGACATTACTCAAACTTTCCCAAAAGACTTAATCTGGGGGTCAGGCAATAGGAAAGGAGAAAGGGGAAGTATGTCTTTTCTCTCAGTTGCCATGTACCAAATGTGGTGCAAGTCATTAGGTTTGGTTTATTTTCCTCCTTGCTTCATGTGGCTAGACATTCAGTGGCGTTTGAAGTGAGGGGTGAGATACCTTTTGCTGCTTACATATATTCATAATATTTAGACTGATTTCTCTTTTTTATCTGCTATATTCCATCTTGATTTCAAAAATGTCTATCTTGATCATACTAAGGAGATTGCTGAATCACTACCTTTTCTATTTTGTTGTTCTGCCTTTTCTTGAATATCTCCTATAAATCAACCTTAGTAAAGTGAAGTGTTGGAGGTAAGAATTATGTGGCTCTAACAGGTGTCATCTCAGCTACTAAAGATTATCCAATGGGTCATTAAGGTGACTTCTTCACTTATTCTTCTATATGCCTCCTTCAAAGGTCAGATGATTGGTAGAAGACAATGATCTACCAGAGGGAGAAGAGCCAGTTTGTGGTGGTGTGTATGATACATGAGGGAAACAGTGCATGAGGAAGCTTAATTAGGAAATAAAGGAGTTGATGCCCAAGTTATATCTTTGTGCTCTCCTAGTTTAAGAATTAGCTTCAAAAATTTGATTTTTTTTGTTCTGATATTCAGACCCAAATATTGAACTCCATCCTTCTAACACCCATCTATACTGAAACAATAGCAGATTTTACATATTTTATTTAATGGTAAATACAGTAGAGTTTTAAAGTGTTTTTGATAAAGAATTATA
The DNA here is from genome assembly GCF_902655055.1 of Lutra lutra. NCBI lineage: Eukaryota > Metazoa > Chordata > Mammalia > Carnivora > Mustelidae > Lutra > Lutra lutra. The sequence continues at coordinate 142,478,796 of NC_062280.1, forward strand.
AAACAGAATATTTTAAATAGTGAAGAAATATTGATAATAATACCAATAAAATAACTTTTCTTTATACAGTTAAGTAGTAGTAGACAAGAAGATAGGAATCCGCTCTGGTCATTGTTGTATTTCTGAATAAAGTACTTTCCTCTCCTGCTTCCATTTCTGATGATGATGTTCATTAAGACCCTCTTGATTCCAGATGGATCAGGAGGGAGACAAACCATAAGAGAATCTTAATCTCACAAAACAAACTGAGGGTTGTGGGGGCAGGAGGGTGGGTAGGGAGAGGGTGGTTGGGTTACAGACATTAGGGGAAGGTATGTGGTATGGTGAGTGCTGTGAAGTGTTAACCTGGCAATTCACAGACCTGTACCCCTGGGACTAATAATACATTATACATTAATTAAAAAAAAAAAAAAGACTCTCTTGATTCCAAGTAATTTAAACCCAAACTAACCTAAGCTGTAAAAGGAAACTTTTGGGGATGATGCTGGGTATTCCAACTGAGTTTCATGAAAACAAACCAACAAACAAACAAACAACCCACTGCCTGGAGCACTGTGGGAAATAATTCAAAGGCTTCTGAACCATCTTATCAGCCCAGCTCCTCTCTGCAGATCTGCTGCCATTTTCTAAGCAAAGATCACCCTGTTTCCCAGTCTTAATGGCACAAAGCGGTTGCTGTTCAGAGTCAAATTTATATGTTAGTACTAGTCAACTTGCTTCTTGCTCCCTCTTTCCCTCTCTCCTCCTCTCTTCCCCCCTCCCCCTTGCCCCCCTCCTCTCTACCACCTCTGCCACAGTTACCACAATTACCAAGAAAAGGACAAGTGTAAATGGATTTGTCCAAACAAGTCTTGATATATATTAAATCTTTTTAGGTAAAGTAGCTATTTCCTAAGATTAAGATAGCGTTCAGAAGTACCTGAACTACAGACTCATTTATTAAATTGTGCCCTAATTATACTCATTAACTTCTTCCAACTATTCCCATTAAGTTAAGGTGCCTACCAAACAATGTACTGGCATTTTGATGTAGTTTACTCACCTGAGAGAAGCTATTTGAGATCTGTGAATTAGAAGTATCTTAGAGTCAGAAGGAACCCTTCTAGTACAGTGTTATTACTTATATCTTTAGAAGCATCAATATAACCTCTTGGCAGGAGATTCTCTTGGGAGGGTATTGCTGCCATCCTTAGAGGTAGAAAATGAGTTAAGTTCCCTTCCACATTCACTTCACTTTTAGAATTCCAAAATAATTTATTTAATATGAATTGAGTAGGTTTGTTCCGTATATGTGTATTACAGGTAAGGCTACCACAATGACCTTCTCTTAATTTTTTTTTTAAGATTATTTATTTATTTGACAGAGAGAGAGAGAGATCACAAGTGGGCAGAGAGGCAGGCAGAGAGGAGGAAGCAGGCTCCCTGCTGAGCAGAGAGCCCAATGCGGGCTCGATCCCAGGACCCCGAGATCATGACCTGAGCCGAAGGCAGAGGCCTAACCCACTGAGCCACCCAGGCGCCCCACCTTCTCTAATTTAAAATGAAATTAAATAGTCTTCTCTTAGGAAAAAAAAAATGAAGTAACAACAGCTGAAAAAACAGTTGGTGACTGTAGATTCTCATCATGAATTCATCTGGGCTTCTTTGAAATAAGCATAACATTAAAGATGAAAGAAAAAATTGTACCCTGCAAACTTTGTGATACCCATGATTTGTGTTTATAAGCACCTTCCTTTCGAGATATTAAAATCTTTAACCTCCAAAATGCTAAATAGGATTAGTGGTAAGTATATAGTATACATCTTAACATTTCTCTGGGTGTGGTAGTACTTTAAAAAATAAAACTAAAGAATAAAGCAGTTGACTTGTATTTAATTTTTTCTGTTTTGCCTGGAAACTGAAGGAACTCTAAATTAAGGTTTAGTGTTCAAGTTCCTTGCTTAAGGAAGCACTTTCCCATGACAGACTCAGTGTCAATTCAGAGGACTCAAACATGTCCATTTGTTTCTGTGCTGAATAGTAGAACATCTGGACTGAGAGCTGAAGGAGACCAAATGCATATTAGAAGGGGACCCGATAGTGTTAACTAATTCTGAATCAAATAATAACTTACTGCTTGACAAGGAGATTCCGGAAATGTCTCCTCTTCCATCTATTTACTGATAACGTGTATGTGGTTTTCTCTCAAAGCACTTTGCTGACTTAAGAGTAGAATGTCAAGTTCATAGTGATGCCATTGCCACCTGAGATAACTGTTCTTAGGAAAAATAGATATAGGCGGGGAGGGGGGATCTCTGTAAATGTTAGGTTGAGGAGTCGATAAGGAGTCTGTTCCAAGCCGACATATTAGTGACTGATACTGTTTGGTTAAATATATCTAAAAAGTCATGCTTCATTCCAAAGGTGCACACACCACTCATGGCTCATTATGTAACTCTTTGTCTTATAAAAATGACTTAAATTTATACTCAGTTCTAGATTAGCATCTCTATTTTTCATGAAAGGAAGCTCTAACAGAGAAAGATGTCAGGGGTGCACATGAGCAGCAAAGTCAGTGTCACCACCCAATTAACATTTTCTAATTCCCACTGGGTGTCTAAAATTTTATCATAAACTTGATGGGTTTTATACAAAGAAAAAAGGCAGTTTCTGTCTTGCAGGGGTATGAAGAACAGTTCTGTTGACATTTTGCATTCAGTACTGGGACCATATTATTAGTGTGTGTGTGTGTGTGTGTGTGTGTGTGTATCATCTAACTATATATGGTTAAGAAAGGTTCAACCAAACAAAAGTTATACGTTTTAGCCAGCTGTTTCCAAACTTTAAGTTATGAGAACCTTTTTAAAATTGATTTCTCTGAAAATTTTGTTTTTAGTAACTCCCATTTAAAAAATATATATATCCATATCAAAGATTTATATTTAAAACCATGTATTAAGTACATATTATGTGATAGGCATGGTACTGAATAAACATAGTCTTTCCTCTCAAGAGGTTTATAGATAAACTATTACTTTAATGCAATGAATTTGCATTTTAATAATCACAGCAACATCTATTTTAAAATATAAATACATAAGGGCATGATATTATTTAATGTCTAAAAAATGTAGTTGAGGTATACCATTGGAAGATCCTGGCATGAAATGATGTCCCACACTTCTTACCTCCACCTAAATTCTGTGACCATTATGTGGTCCTAGGAGACTGATGAGTATTGAACCCTCCTAGGTCCTGGAGCTAGGTGAACTGAGAGTCCTTTAGGTGGCAGCCATAACAACTAGAGTATTGGATGTGTGCACAGGCTCCTTCTTTGGAGAATCTGGAGACTCGTTACTACTGGATGGAGCCATGGGGAGACAGCGGGGGACGTGACCATCAGCTCTATCAGACAACCAGTAGGATCCCTGTCAACTTCCACTTGCAGCCTGATTAAGACCAAAACCTCAGGCAGCAGCTGGGAAAGTATGAATTCAAATCTTTTCCAGGAAAAAACTATGAAATAGGTGTTTTTGTCTGCTTCCTCTACTGAGGCCAAGAAGATAGGTGCAGAGTATGTTTGCATGCCCATTTGAAACTGGTGTTTTGTTTGTTCAATATAGTCCTGAGGGACTCCTGAATGCCCCACTGGATATCATGTCTGTGTAATTTGAGGCCTTCAGATAGTAGCCACAAAAGCTGACATAAAAGATGTGCGTACAAGCTTCTTCCAGGGAAAAGTTAGAGATAAGGCTTTAGCATTGGAGTGAGCCAGAGGGAAAATGTTTGGGGAGTGCCACTGGCTCTTTTGGGATTTATGGGGAGTTGCAGTCAGCAACTTGAGGCAGGCTGATCAGAAGCTTGGACCCTTAAGCAGTAGCTGGGAAAGAATGCTGTCAAACCCTTCCCAGAGAGAAACTAGGAGGTCTTTTTTTTTATTCCAGCTGTACTGAGCTCAAGGGTTAGCCACTAGGAGTGATGCCACATCCATTTAAAATCCAATTCTGTGTTTGCTAAAGTCCTATGGAACTCATGAAAACAAACCCCCTTGGCTTTCCAATCTAGGTGACTGAAGGGTTGTATCTCAGGTGGCAGCCTTAGAAGTGGGGTCCTAAATATGAGATGTAAACCCTTTACTCCTCTGAGAGAAGCTGGGAGTTCCTTCCTGAATGTAAGGTGCTTGTGGTGGTGTGGGATTTATGGTGAGAATGTCTCAGCCTTTCCTACCTTCAATATAGGTATTTTCTCAGTTGCCTGATGTGTAGGAGCCACCAATTTAATTTCTGGCTTTTTTTCAGAGGGAATTGATTATGCACAGTCATATACATGTGTGTATATATTCATATACACACATACATATATAGACATACATACATACACATGTACATATCTATATCTCTATATCTCTATCTATCTATCTATCTGTTCTGTGTCTGTGGGAGGAGGGAAATTCAGGAGCCTCCTATGTCACCACCTTGGTGATGTCTCCATTTCTTTCTTTAAAATGGAGATCACAGTAATGGTACCTATATTAAACAAGTTAATAGATGTGCAACATTTAGAAATTATTATTTATCACTGTTTTTTATCTATTACTCCTTATTATTACTATATAACTGTTACCACAGCTGCTACTCAGTTAGGTACCGCATGAGTGCCTACTTGAACTCCTGCACTGACCAAGGAGCACAACTTACTAGTCAGTCACTCAGGAGGGTATGTCAAGATTTGGGTACAATGATTCAAACTTCTATTTCACATGATCTAAACTTTGGTTCATTTTGAGGGGATGTAGATGATTCAGGACTGTTCATTATTTGCCAAGACATTTATCCTTGTTTAATTCTTTATTGATCAGGAAAGTGTGTAGGCACTCTGCTCGGGAAGCTTTCTTGGAGGAGGTCTAGTATTGATGTCTGATTGCTAAGGAGACTCCCCAGGTTATTTCTTTTCTTCATGGGAGCTGCTTAATAGCATCGGGTTATTGATCCATTTACTGTATTTGGCCCCCTGGCAATGGTTAATGCTAGAAAGACTATGTAATAAAGTATTTTGCTTAGAGGGTTAGAAAATGAATTTTGTCCTTGACTAAGAGAAGCATGGAGTAGCTTTTAGGTATCTCCCTACTGCTCTTAAGCAAGCTCTGGCCGCTGACTGTGCCCTTAAACATGTTCCTCTATTATATGTTTAGAGAACCTCCATTTTCAGAAACTCCCTTTTCAGAGGATTATATGAAATGCTATAAGGAGATGTGCTTCATTTCTGTTAAAGTTAGAGGAATAGAAAAGGGTCATATTTTAGATGAGACAAGAAAGAATCTTGGGTGTATAGGTAGAAGTCTCACTCCAAAAATCTACATGTTCCTTATTCTGACACCATTACTCAAAGGGAAAAAGCTATTATATAATAATGTTCCCTATTGATTGCAATACAGTGTGATGTAGAAAGCACTGCTTTTGATTCTGGTAGATAGAGGTTCAAATGTTAGCTCTAACACTTACTGCTCTGTGGTCTTAAATAAGTTACATAAAATTCTTGACTATGAAAAAGTATCGTAAGAGCTATATTTATTGGCTACTGCAAAAAGTAAATGAAATAAATATAAGAGTAGTGAAATATAGTGGGCTGCCGTAAGTATTAGCTTCAGTCTCTCTGCACTGTTGTGGGTGGTTGATAAGGCAGAGGCATTAGACTCCAGTCGGAGCCCTCAAATAACACTAGTGCCCGAGGCCTCCTTCTAGGCTCAGTCCAAAAACAATTTTGGAGATGTTCACTCCTTTGGAGGGCCCCATACTAAGCAGGCTATTGCTTGGTTGATGGTTCATCTAAAAGAAAGCCTTACCTGGGGACAAATGGATGGATTCTCTTTATCTCTTGATTTTTCATCTATTCTTCAGGTCCTCAAAAATACCACTATGTAAATAAATGCAAGTGATAAGATAAAGTAGAGGAAAAGTTTGGGAAAAACAGACTTCGATGGCAGGTCTTTATTAAATAAGTTAACCTATGTGGCAGTACTGTAGCAAACTGTAAAGCATCAGACAAAAGTTAGCTCTGATTTCAGGGGTATTTACCCTGAGATATAGCTCCTTTACATTTCCTAGCACACAAACGAATTTCCCTTGACTACGAACACCTCAGTGAGCACAGTGCAGTAAAAGATGTACTACCCAGCAGGCCTCTGCAGTGATGGGAAGGAGAGCCGTAACTAGCATTTACCAAGAAGGCCCCTGGTGAGAGCTTGCATTTCACAATGTCTGAAAAGTAGAAAGGGAAGATTTTTGCAACTAAGTACTCCCACATTAGCAACTCCCCCAGCCTTGAAAACACATGAACACTAGAGTCCATGTACCTGCATACACAAACACATATACACATACTCACACTGCTACCAGGTTATCAGGGGAAGGAGAGAGTGAATCACAGCTCTGACTTCTCATTAGTTTAATGAGAAGACATGGGGATGAGAGAGTTTGTCTAGGTAATTTGCCCTCCATTTGCAAATTAAAGAAAATTAAAGCTAGAAGTGATCAAGATTCTGGCTCTGCAATGGTAAATTTCAGGACCTGATCTCAGAATATTTCACCCTTCCTTTTTTCACTCGTTTTGGAAACAAAAGGAATTCAGAGCTCTTTGTACAGAGAGTCATTTTACACAGGTGCCTACTCCAGAAAGCTGTGATTTTACAGTACTGGGGGATAGTATCAGTATGCAATGGGGAGAGAAAGAAAAAGCCCATATTGTTCATCCAGTATGGTTCTTTTCCTCTTGGAAAAAACTTTTGAGTGATCTAACACCACTCATACACACAGGTTCTGAATCATAAGTAAAGAAGCCATATGCAGGGAGAAGGGGGGTGGGGTTATGGACATTGGGGAGGGTATGTGCTATGGTGAGTGCTGTGAAGTGTGTAAACCTGGCGATTCACAGACCTGTATCCCTGGGGATAAAAATATATTATATGTTTATAAAAAAAATAAAGTAAAAATAAATATTTAAAGAAAAAAAAGAAGCCATATGCATACTGTGCTCCTTGAAATTTGTGCTCTTATTGAGGGATCTCAGGTTTTCTTTTTCTTCCATCTTCAAAACATTTCAATAGAAGGAAACTGTACATCTTGAGTGAGTCATCCTCTCCTTAATATTATCCTGAGTTAGAATCGAGGAACTATCAATTCTTTTTGCATGTGCAAAAAACCAAATTCTATACAAAGCTGGTCTTGCAGTTGGAAATACCCAACTCCCTTTACTAAAACTCCGAAGAGTTCTCTGACTGTCATGCAAGCATAGTCAAGTAAGACATCCCAGATGGCCGAGATCAGAAATGTGACGATTTCTGCCTCCTTATTCTCTACATCTGTCCTTCTCTCTCTCCACATCCTCTCCCTCTCCCTACCTCTTTCCTGCCCTTTCTTCCTCTCTCTCCTTCTGGATAGAAGAGGGTAATTCCCTGATAAGGGCCAAGTAGCTGTTTGGTAGGCAGTGTCGGTATCAATGTGATCTATCTACACTTCCAGAGAGGAGCAGCTGGCATGGGCCAGGCTGAAGCAGTCTTTTCTTAACTGGAAACTTGAGTGGGGGATCAGATATCATTTGGATTTGCTATTCTGCAATAATCCATACAGGTAAAAGGTAAACACTAAATGCTTTAAAAGAAAAGGGAATCTTTTTAACTGGAAACCCTTTTTAGTAAATAACATTCTGGATATAAGAGGTGACTTGAATTATATAGGAATAGAAAGTTGAAAAAGCATGACTTTAAAAACCCTGCTCCTTAAGGTTGGGGTCCCAAATAACTCAATATTAATAGGCTTCTTTAAGTTTTCCTCAACAATCATAGGTGTTGTGTGTTACTAATAGACACGCTCATTTGTGCTTGGATACACTCTTAAGTTTTTATCCTTATCTATCCTTATTTCTCTTTTCCTTGATCTTGAGAATTTAAAAAAATTAGAAATTTACCAAGGTTATATGTCAAAGACACATGTAATCAACACCTATATGTGTATGATTATTACGTATGTTCTTCAATTTTATAAATGTAGAAAATGAATTTAAGGGCACTTTCTCCTGAACCTGCCTTCTCCCACAGAGACATCTACTATGGTAAATTCAGTGTGAATCTTTCCCTGTTCATTGTTTCATATTTTCAGAAAATAGATACCCATAGTCATTTTTAGCATACATAAAATTTTATATGCAAACTTTTTTCATTCAAAATATTTTCCAGACCTGTGCATGTTGGAATAGTATATATCCACCACATATATGGCATACAGCATATCTCATTCTCTTCAATTGCTTCGTTATCTAATTTGAATATACCATTTTTCATGTATCCATTCCCCCAAGCAATTTAAATTGTTACAGTTTTTTCATTATTATGAGTAATGCTCACTAAAGTTGAGTTATTGCATAACTTTAGTTAACTTTATGCAAACATAAAGTTATTGCATAACTTTCGTTAACTTTATGCAAACATAAAGTTATTGCATAACTTTCTTTGTGATATGGGTCTAATTTGCCCCAGGGGAGTAACCAAAAGTAGAAATGGTCAGTAATAATTATACCAAATTTACTCACATCAATACTATATGCAAGTTTGTGTTTTTCTCATGTTCACTATTGAATACACTGTAAATATTTTTTATTCAGTCACTTAAATGGGTGTAATAGGATTTAAAAATATTGTTTCAATTTTTAATTTCCTGATAATTGAATTAGGTGTCTTTTCAGATGTTTATTAGCCATGTTGTTTCCTTCACTGTGGATTACATCTTCATTTCCTCTGTCCACTTACACTACTTTTTCTAAAAATCAATCTTACTCAATCTTACCTTTTGTATGTGGTAGACATTGACTTCCAGTCTTTCCTTTGTCTTCTAACTTTATGATGCTGCTGTCAAGTTAAATCATATCTTTAATAGCATCAAATTGATTAATCTTTTCCTTTATGTGTTGTGCTTTTTAGTGACCTGATTAAATGGTATCTTCCAATTCCAAAGCCACAAGGGCTTTTCCTACATTTCTTTATTATAGTTTAACATTTTTCTAATTTAGGTGTTTACGCAATCTAGAATTTGCTTTTGTCTTTGATGAAAGATATGGATCCTGTTTGACTGTTTTCAAAGTAGAGAGTATAAGGAAAGTATTCTCACACTATTTATGATATTAACTTTGTATCACCTTTCACAAACAGTTAGATATATTTTTAGACTATCAGAACTAATCCCATCAAGTCTTATATTGGTACAGATATCAGTGAGCATGAGTCCTAGGGCTCTCAGGATACCATCATCATCTAGAGTTCTAATCTGCTCTCATCTTCAATCTTTTACTGGGTCTGCAAATTTTCTTGTTCCCTGAAGTTTCTTTCTCCTCTTTAATGAAACATGCCTAATATCTGTGGGCACTGCCTCTCAACATTATTGAGTGTCCTGGTTAATTAATTCTATTTTCCAGGTTATTCTCTCCTTTTCTTTCCTCAAGCCTTCTATTCCCAGATCACTTCCCCTTACTCTCAGATCTTGATTATCTTCTATTGATAACTTAAGTGATCAAAAGGAAACTCCTTCACTTCTCCACCACCAAATCTATCAGTCTGTATAATACCCACAGATTCTCCCTTCTTTCTAACAAAATGAGCAAATTGTTCCAGCCTTACTGTAATGGCAATCCTTTAATTTATATACTGAATCCATGTCCCCTTGCCTATAAAAGATACGATGCCTAAAATTACTTTTCCTGCATTTTTATTTTTAACATATAATGTATTATTTGTTTCAGGGGTACTGGTCTGTGATTCATCAGCCTTATGCAAAATTGCCTTTCAGTCTTTTATACCATTAAACTCTCTCTTCTCTTCTTCATCACTCATCTCTTCATCACATCATCTCTCTTCTCTTCATCATTCACAACACAGTACAACTGAACTATAGTCATTAACCTTCCCTGGGCTCCCTGTCTCTCTCCTGCTACACCCTAGCCTCTTTTATAGCAAACCTCTTGAAGAGAGTTGTTTAGTTTCAATATCTCTACTGCCTTGCACTCGTTCACTCATCAACCTATACAAGGCACAATGTTGCCCCCAAAGTTCAATGAGATTATATTTAATGGTTACCAATTTGCCAAATCCAATAGTCAACTTTTATTTTTCATTTTATTTGAGCCATCAGCAGCATTTAACAGGAATAATCATTCATTCCTTATTGAAGAAATTTCTTTATTTGGTTTCTAACACCAAACTCACCTAATTTTTCTTTCCCTTCTCTCTGGCTTCTAATCTCAATTGCTTTTAATGGGTTCATTTCTTGCTCCTGGGCTCTATTAGATGTTCTCTGATCTCATATCTTAGCCCTCTTCTTTTTTCCTATTGAAGATACCATGCTTCTTAAAACATTTGGATTGGAATCTGCTACAGTTCATTTTATTTGGGGCAAGACTGCAAGAAGAATCCTAGTGACTCAGTTTTCTGAGTACCAAAAGGTCTACATAGGTCTACAAAGGTCACATAGTGTTGGATCAACTAATACAAGGCTCATGATTTCACTTGCATTTGCAAGTAAAAAAATCCACATTTTTATCATGAATATGTTATATAGAATAAATTAATAATATATACTCCATGGGCATCCCAATCAAAATGCAAGTTTAAATTTCTGGGAGATTAAATATTTTTGGAAATTTGCCCTCTCTCAATAAATAAGAGACAGAGCATGACAAGATTTAAATGAGAACTTTACTCCATATAGTCTCCCACAGTGTTCTGTGTTTATTGATCACCTGTGGTCCCAATTTGTTATTAGTCTATGTATTATTTTCCTTATCTTTCTGAAAAAGCTGGGAACACTGCATCAAAAACTAATGATGTATTTTACAATGACTAACATAACACAATAAAAATTTAAAAAAAGAAACTATAGATCTAATTGGAAAAAATTGATCTTATCACATTATTGATACTTCATCTATGAACACAATTGGGATTTCCTTGTATTTGGTTTTTATTGCCATACTTATTATATTTGATTTCATTGCAACACATTTCCAAATCCTTAAAAAAAGCTAATCAGGGGGCTCCTGGGTGGCTCAGTGGGTTAAAGCCTCTGCTTTCGGCTCAGGTCATGATCCCAGGGTCCTGGGATCGAGCCCGGCATCGGGCTCTCTGCTCAGCAGGGAGCCTGCTTTCTCCTCTCTCTCTGCCTGTTTCTCTGCCTACTTGTGATCTCTGTCTGTCAAATAAATAAATAAAATCTTAAAAAAAAAAAGCTAATCAGTAATAATATTTTAAAAATTTATAGTACTCATATAATCAAAATTCTTCCCTTCTAAGTTTTATTCTCAAAAAACTATTGTGACCTAAAATGTTTACTTTTATTTTGATGAATTGGAAACATTTATGTTATAATCTTTATTTCCCTCCTGCCCACATTCATCACCTTGGCAATTAAATAGATAAGTAATAAGTAATAAATGCAAGCCTCAAAGAAACAACAATAAATCGTTAGTGGACATAAAACTATTTTAAGTAAAATAATGTAAAATTGTATGTCATGCAAACAAAAAGCAAAAAATAAAGTTTAATGACTATAGTCCTAGATAAAACAGGATTTTTGTATATTGTGTCTTGTATTTATGTTATACCTCTTGTAAAATACACAAAGCTCTGAATATCTTTGCGTTTTTATTAGATTATTTAGTTCATTTAGTTTTTTAAAGTTTTAATTTAAATTGCATGTAGTTAACAAGCAGTGTAATATCAGTTTCAGGTATACAACATAGTGTTTTAATACTTCCATACAATGCCATGTGCTCATCACAATAAGTGTCTTCTTTAATCCACATCACCTATTTACATCCCCCAACCTACCTCCCTTCTGGTAACCATCAGATTGTTCTCTATAGTTAAGAGTCTTTTTTTTTTTTAATTAATTTCTTTTCAGCATAACAGAATTCTTTGTTTATGCACCACACCTAGTGCTCCATGCCATATGTGCCCTCCATAATACCCACCACCCGGCTATTTTTTGGTTTGCCTCTTTTTTCTCCTGTTTGCTCGTTTGTTTTGTCTCTTAAATTCCACATATGGGTGAAATCATTTGGTATTTGTTTTACCCTGATTTATTTTGTTAGCATAATACTCTCTAGCTCAATCCATGTCATTGCAAATGGCAAGATTTCACTCTTTCTTATCAGTGAATAATATTCTGTCATACATATATATACCACATTTTCTTTATACACTTGGGCTGCTTCCATAATTTGGCTATTGTAGATAATGCTGCTATAAGCATTTAATCTAAGTAGTAATATATTTGTGTTCTTATTTATCCTTTTACAACTTGCGTACCATTTTTTCCTGCCCTTTTTTTTTTACCTTTTCTTCCCTCTTTTCTTGTCTGTTTATTAATTATTTGCATTAGTTTATTTTGCCCTTAGTAGTTTTTGAGCTATGAATTCTTTCTGTGGTTACACAAGAAGCACACATATATCTGTATAATATGCATGTTTGACTTAGTAAAACTAATTAAAATTTTTATTTGTTATATACCTAATAATCTAACTTCAAAATATATAAAACAGAAAACAGAGAAATAAAAATACAGGAATCTGTAATTAAAACAGAATACTTAGATTACAAAGGCATAAATCCCCAATATAAAATATCACAATAATTTTTAAATAAGAGAACTATTAAGAAAGGTAATTCATTTCTATCTTTGAGGTAAATACCTACTAGTGCAATTGCTGGTCATAGGGTAGCTCTATTTTTAACTTCTTGAGGAACCTCCATACCATTTTCCAGAATGACTGTACCAGCTAGCATTCCCACCAATAGAGGAAGAGGGTTCCCCTTTCTCCACATCACTGCCAACATTTTCTGTTTCCTAACTTGTTAATTTTAGCCATTCTGACTGGTGTGAAGTGGTATCTCATTGTGGTTTTGATTTGTGTTTCTTTGATGTCACATGATATAGAGCAGTTTTGTATGTGCCTGTTGGCCATTTGGATGTCTTCTTTGGACAAATGTCTGCTCATGTCTTCTGCCTATTTCTTGACTGCATTATTGGTTTTGGGGTGTTGAGTTTGATAAGTTCTTTATAGATTTTGGATACTAGCCCTTTATCTGATATGTCATTTGTAAGTATCTTCTCCCATTCCTTAGGTTTAGTTTTGTTGACTGTTTCCTTTGCTGTGCAGAAGCTTTCTACCTTAATTAAATCTCAGTAGTACATTTTTGTTTTTGTTTCCCTTGCCTTTGGAGATGTGTCTAGCAAGAAGTTGTGGCTAAGGTCAAAGATGTTGCTGCTTATGTTTTCCTCCAGGATTTTGATGGATTTCTGTCTCACATTAGGTCTCTCATCCATTTTGAGTTTTTTTTTTTTTTGAAGATTTTATTTATTTATTTGAGAGAGAGATCACAAGTAGGCAGAGAGGCAGGCAGAGAGAGAGGGGAAGCAGGCTCCCTGCTGAGAAGAGAGCCCAATGCGGGGCTCGAGATCATGAACCCCGAGATCATGACCTGAGCTGAAGGCAGAGGCTTAACGCACTGAGCCACCCAGGCACCCCTTGAGTTCATTTTTTGTATGGTGTAAGAAAATGGTCCAGTTTCATTCTTCTATATGGGGCTATCCAATTTTTCCAGCACCATTTATTGAAGAAACTATCTTTTTTCTTTTTTTAAAATTATTTATTTCTTTTCAACGTAACAGTATTCATTATTTTTGCACCACACCCAGTGCTCCATGCAATCCGTGCCCTCTCCAATACCCACCTCCTGGTTCCCCCAACCTCCCACCCCCCGCCCCTTCAAAACCCTCAGATTGTTTTTCAGAGTCCATAGTCTCTCATGGTTCATCTCCCCTTCCAATTTCCCTCAACTCCCTTCTCCTCTCCATCTCCCCTTGTCCTCCATGTTATTTGTTATGCTCCACAAATACGTGAAACCATATGATAATTGACTCTATCTGCTTGACTTATTTCACTCAGCATAATCTCTTCCATTCCTGTCCACGTTGCTACAAAAGTTGCATATTCATCCTTTCTGATGGAGGCATAATACTCCATAGTGTATATGGACCACATCTTCTTTTTTTTTTTTTTAAGATTTTATTTATTTATTTGACAGAGAGAAATCACAAGTAGGCAGAGAGGCAGACAGAGAGAGAGGAGGAGGCAGGCTCCCTGCTGAGCAGAAAGCCCGATGCGGGGCTCGAACCCAGGACCTGGGATCATGACTTGAGCTGAAGGCAGCGGCTTAACCCACTGAGCCACCCAGGCGCCCCACATCTTCTTTTTTCTACTGGATATTCTTTCCTGCTTTGTTGAAGATTAGTTAGGGTCTATTTCTGGGCTCTCTATTCTGTTCATTGGCACAGGTGTCTGTTTTTGTGCCAGTACCATACTGTCTTGATGATTACTACTTTGTAATATAGTTTTAAGTCCAGCATTGTGATCCTTCTCAATATTCCTCTGGCTATATGGGGTCTTTGATGGTTCCATACAAATTTTAGGATTATTCGTTCCAGTTCTGTGAAAAATGTTAATGATATTTTGATAAAAGATTGCACTGAATGTGTAGATTGCTCTCAGTAGCAGAAACATTTTAACAATATTTATTCTTCCAATCCATGAGCATGAAATGTTTTTCCTTTTCTTTGTGGCTTCCTAATTTCTTTCATAAGTGTTCTGTAGTTTCTAGTATAGGTCCTTTCTAGTATAGGTCCTTTACCTCTTTGTTTAGGTTTATTCCTAGATATCTTATGGTTATTGGTGTAATTATAAAGGGGACTGATTCCTTAATTTCTCTTTCTTTTGACTTATTATTAGTGCATACAAATGCAACTGATTTCTGTGTGTTGATTTTATATACTACCACGTTGCTGATTTCTGTATGTTGATTTTATATACTGCCACATAGCAATTTTGGGGTGGAGTCTTTTGGGTTTTCCACATAAAGTATCATATCATCTGCAAAGAGTGAGATAAATGTTGTGATCCAAAGGGGCACTTGCACTCCATTGTTTATAGCAGCATTACATAGGCATGGATGGAACTGGAGGGTATTGTGCTCAGTGAAATAAGTCAATAAGAGAAAGACAATTATCATATGGTTTCATTCATCTGTGGAATATAAGAAACAGCAAGGAGTATCATAGGGGAAGGCAGGAAAAACTGATTGTGAAGAAAGCAGAGAGAAGATAAACCATGAGAAACTCTTACTACAGGAAACAGAGGGCTGCTGGAAGGGAGGTGGGTGGGGGAAGGGATAACTGAGTGATAAGCATTAAGGAGGGCATGTCATGTGATGAGCACTGGGTGCTATATGCAATTGATGAATAAATGAACTCTACATCTGAAACTAATGATGTATTATATGTTGGCTAATTGAATTTAAATTAAAAAAAGAAAGGTAATTCATTTTAGGCTACAGCCTGCATTATAGAGTATGTATTATAATCAGTTCCCATAGTGTCTTTAAACTCAATTCCTTCATGTCTACTTAGAAAGTATGTCACAAAGCAATAAGCTTTGGAAGAATGTTATTTCCTGAAGAAAAGTCTTAACTCCACTCTAATTGTTTTAAAAATGAAAATTATTTCCAACTTTGATTTTTTACTTCTGATAATAAGTTATATGCTATATACCAGCTGTGTGCTGTGAAATACAACAGAATTGATCACAACACATAGCTTGTCATGACACTGTGGTTGATGATCACTGGCCTATTCATCGATGTAAGGCAAAGCTCACAGTAAGGTCTTGAAGAGAATGGCTAAAGAAGACATTTCTTCAGAAAAGTTGAAAATCTTCTCACACTGTCATTAAAATAACCCTGCTCTGAAGCCAACATCCTTTTGGAACTTTATTCTAGAGGTGGCACAGGCAAATATTAAAAGGAACTGTGACAATCCTAAGGATATGCATTGATGGGGTAAGGATTATAGTACAAATCTGCTCTTGCTTCTATGTGGATTACATAATAGATTATTTTATTCGGCATTCTCTTCTGTTTCCAATTCCTATTCCTCTGAGCTCCATTTCTCTGTTTTGTTAATAATGATAAATCTGCCTATATAAAAATTTTATAAGAAAACATTCAATGAATACTTTAAGTATAGGAAAAAGACACACTTTATGGATTACAAACTTCAGAAAAATCACTGCAAATTTTAACCTGTGTAAAAATCCCTTGTTTAATTGGATTCAAGGAATACTTGACCCAAGTGCACATGGATTTGCCTAAAATAAATGCTAGTATTCTATGATCTCCAGACACTTGTTCTTAAATAAACAAACAAATAAATGGCTTTTATCACTATAAAGTAATTAGACACCATCCTATCTAAAAGTAGTTTTCAGATAAGTGTGTAGAAAGGTTATGGAGAAGTTATGAGGAAGACATTTTTAAGCTTAAAATAGCACTTTGTTTAACTTTTCAAACAGTGTACTACCGTAGTAATCTATTTTGATGTTTAAAATATGTTCTTACCAACTCAAATATACTTGAAATTGTTTAGTAGTAAAGGAGAATCAGTGTTTAAAATTATTGTGGAAAAAAATAGAGTTTCTGAAAGATTGTTCCAAAACACCTGCATTACAATTAGATGACTGCCTATTTACAATGGTGTCTCTTGGTTCCCACCCAAGAGCTCCCAGCTCAGCATCTCTGGGATTCAGCCCACTAATCTCACCCCCTATGTGATTCTTGTGCACACCAATCAAATCATTTAATTCAGGTTAAACAACAAATATGTAACTTTAGTTCCTAGAACTCCTAGAGAGGCCAAATTGGGAGGATGTTATCACAATAGAGTCTCATTTCAGATATAACAATAATCTGTGTCTTCATAGCTCTGTGTGTGTGTGTGTGTGTATACATGCACACACATGCACGGGTGTGGTGCTCATAAGAAAGAGAGCACACTAGGACTGGAGTGGGGAGAGCTAGGCAGAGAGAGCAGGAACTATCTTGGTGAATCGAGAATTACATGCAAATGAGGCAAAGTGGGAAGCAGGTACCTCAAATTAATTGGGAGTGCTGAAGAAGAACTTAATGTTTTCTGATAATTTGTCAGATAGTTAAAAATGGGGGTATAGCTTTTCTGAAGTAAAGTGAGTTTGAGCTGACTAGGCTGCAGCAAGCAAATGGGAACTCCAATGAACATTTATTTTTAATCACTTGAGAAATGTAAATGTTCTCTTCAAATTAGCATAAGGAAGACTAAAGTTAAATTTAGCAGTAATTGATAAGAACAGTGGAAAATTAATCAAAAATTACCAGACAATACCTAAGTACTCTACATTTTAATATCTTGTATGCATCCTTTTTTTTTTTAAAGATTTTATTTATTTATTTGACAGAGAGAGATCACAAGCAGGCAGAGAGGCAGGCAGAGAGACAGGAGGAAGCAGGCTCTCCGCTGAGCAGAGAGCCCGATGCGGGACTCGATCCCAGGACTCCGAGATCATGACCTGAGCCGAAGGCAGTGGCTTAACCCACTGAGCCACCCAGGCACCCCTCTTGTATGCATCCTTAAATGTGTGATAAAATATCTATTTTGATGGTTTGATTATTTGTGTTCTTATTTTAATAATAAATAAGAGATACAAGTATAAATCTCCAAACACAATTTAGAAAAAGAAACAAAAAGATAAAATTAATGGACTATATGTTTTAACATACACCGAACACAGGTCAGATCCATATCAGAAGAGACTCAAGAGAATCAGAATCATATTAAAACTAATAATTATAAGACACTCAATAAGGGAAAAAATAGTTCACTCATCATTGTATTGAGCAACAAAGGAAATACTGTGTTTAACATTAATCCTCAAGAATTCTTAGTTAAATCATAGGGATTAAAAAAATTAAGTCAAACACTTTTAAGATAAACTAGAGGCATCTGTCCAGTGTTAAGACCTCATTTAGTAAATCAAAAATTGTCACAAAAAGGAAATAGGCTGCAAACCCCAAATGTTAAGTCACAAGTCTCAGAATGTAGTCCCCTCATTGGAAGCACTCAACAGCTACTTTAAAATGACAGTGTGTTGGCCAAAAAGATCTTGACAGAGAACTATATGCAAGAGAAGAAAGCAAGGAAGAATCAGGTACTATATTTCCAGGCAATGAATGAAGGAAAAACTTAAAACTAAAAGGGAAATGCTAAAGGGGATAAAAGAGAAGGAAACAGACAGAGCAGCACCTGGGCTCTTCTCCAGCAAAGCCCTCTTAGAATCTGTGCTTGAAAATGGCAAATTGAATTCAAAGACTATTATTACTTGACAGCTCAAACTTACTACATGTATGTACTGTCCTCCATCATCTTATGAACCCCAGTGAATATGGATAGCTGTGTTGTTGTAATTATTAGTGAAAGCTACAGAAATTCTCAATTGTCAAACAAAATCTAAGACAAATACCCAACTGTTCTAATATTTCCAATTTTTCTGTATCAAAAATGAAAACCCTATTTCTTTTTAAGTGTGTGTTTCATATTTTGTGGTTGCAGATGACAGAAATAGGGTTATTAGCTCTGGTAGATCAGGTGGCTAGAAAATAAATCTTATCCCAGCTCTCCTTTTACAAACTGTGTGAGTTTAAGCAAGTGGCTATCATGTTTTTTGACTCACCCAGTCCCAATGATTCTTCCTTTCTGTTGCTCAAGAATTCTAAGATAACAGTTATGTAACTAAATATTTTTAGAAGAGTTAAAAAGCATTATACAAATGGCATGTTCCAAACTGCCTTTGTATGAGTGAAGAGAAACTGAGAAGTTAGGAAATTTGAAATTCCCTCCCCAGGCTGAGCTATGAGAAAATCTGCCTATTAAGCCCCCACTAGTATCAAACAAGTGTTTGTCAACAAATGACCTACAACAAGACTTTGCTGAGCCTCATCTGAACCCACTTTAATGGCAGTTTATTAATCTATTTTTAAAAAGAGAGATGGAGAGAAGTGGGGGCTGGAGAGAAGACAAGGCAAGATCCTTGGTGTCCTGAGAGAGGACAATGATATAGATGGTAAGTCCCAGTGCTGGTATGTGGATAACACTGGGTGGTGATGAAAATTCACCCTCATAACAATCTCAGTTTTCTGTGAATTATAGGCCAGAAACAAAGAGATATTGAATAGTGATGGCAGTAAAGAAGTAAAAAATCAGAAATGAGAAAAATCAGTAAGTGGACAAATTATTCAAGTCTGTAGTTATGGGGGGAATGGGAACAAGAGCTTTCCCAGAATGTCAGGAACATGATATATACACAAAAATGCACTAAAGGTAGAGTGAAGAATTTAACAATAAACCCTGTCATGGCTCCTAGACATTGCCCTGGATAGTAGAGAGCCAAGTGTCTTTCACAACTGGAAGGCTGTTCTAACTCAACAAATAGAGCTGAAGTCTTACAAGGAGAGATAAAATAAATGAATGTTAAAGTGCTTCTTTAGAAGAACTCTAAGTTCTCATTTGGCCCTTTGTGAAGCTTCTGCTCTAAGGCAGACTTTAATGGAGATAGACCAGCTAACCAATTCAATTACCATGGATTAGAAAGGTCAAAGTAATGAAGATGGCTGGTTGGACTAAGTGAATGAGGAATCAAGGACATGATTTTGCAACCTATAAAAAAAACAAGCAGACACTCAATTTTAAAAGCAACCATCCAAGGATGGACCCTAGGTTGTCCTGCATTGTGGACAGATGGGCACTGTTTGGGGTCTCCACATAAACTCAGATTTGTGGGCTTTCTTTGAATGTATCTCAACACCTATGAGAGAAAAGTTTTTCCTCAACCTCAATAACAAACACTTCCATCAGTGAACCAGGCCTGGTATTGTGAAAGGTCTTTCTTTTGGTCCTGAAGTACTTTCTAGTGGAAAACTATCACACAGACCTGAGGGAGCTCTGGACTGAAAGGAGGTTGTAGGATGTCAGTCCTGGATCTTTATAACTTTGGGTAAAACACATAACACATCCTTCTTTTGGTATTTCACTTCCTCCATTCAGAAATGAAACATGAGCTATTTTTTTTCTTATAATATCTCAGGGAATCTAGTGCATTAACTGGTACTTCTTAAAGTGTTTGGTAATTAATTAAACTTTTACTTGAAAGAGATAATGTAGAGATGTGTCTTTTAGTTGGAAAGGCATGATTGAAATCTAACCACAGTGTTTTCTACTAATAGTAAATATGTGTTTCCCCAGATCACAGAAAAAAAGTAACATCTCCCGTCCTTACCACTTTGCTCTGTTTTTTAGTAGGTTCTTTGGGCAGGTTCCTATATTCTCTTAACTGAGGTTCTCCTGATCACCAATAACATCTTTCTCCTCTCAGACTCTTTGCAATAGATCCCTAGGTCTTAAGTTGGTTACTCTTTCTCCCCTTTAATTTCTAGAAGTGATTTTATGAGCCCTCGTCTCATAGGCTGCCACTCCTGAGGTGGCTGGTTTCATTCTGATCCTCTTTCACTATCATTTCTGTTCAGTATCATCTCTGTTCTAACATCTTGATAAACAGGAGCAAAAGCAATTCCTCTTCCCTAGACTCCAGATCAAGTTCCCAGAGGGAAAACTCTAGGACAAAGGTCATTCACATAAATATAAATATCTGTTTACGCTAAAAAGTAACTTGTCGCCATGCTTAAGGTGAAGGAGGGGACATCCCACCACCTTCCTATACCCCAGGGGTAGAGGTGGGACTCTTGTCATTCTATAAGATCTTCCAAAAAGACCTCCACTAATCCTTTTCTTCATTCTGACAACCCTTTAAATAATTGATCTTGCTGAAAATTCAAACTGGGGCAATATGTGTGCATATATAATCTAGCTTTGAAAATTCTCATCTATTTTATTTCTATATCTTGGTTCAAATTAATTTTAACATCCTGTTACCCACGCAATGATAATACTATTCTTCATCTGATAGTCATCATTTTGTCTATGTTAAGGATATTGCTGAAGAAGATGTATATTGAACGTGGCATAAACTCGTTGGAGACACTTCTTTCTGGTGTTACTACAACAATTGTTTTTTATAGCACTTTATTTGATTTTATCTTGACACTGTAAATTCTTGTACATTCTTTTCCATGTAATATCACAGCCTAATTGTACCTTGCTGATAGCACATGTAGAGGACTCTATATTCATTTAATTTCTGTCCTGCTTCAATTTTTCTATTTGATTTCTGAAAGGCAATTGGATGTAATGTTAAGAGCTTAATCTTGAAAGTAGGACTGATGTAGGTTTATATTCTGGCTTCATCACTGCTGGGCGACTTTCTCATTCCCTCTTATCTCAATTTCCTACTGGAAAATTATGGTAAAAATTATGGTAAAAATAATACCTGCTACTTAGTGCTACTACTACAAGGATGATGTATATAAAGTATGTAGCACAGTGACTGGCTCATAGTGAGTGTTCAAGGTATAGAAGCTACCACAACTATTATATATGTTTGTTTATTTTATCTTTCTACTCTTTATACACCTGTAGGATGTCCTGAATTTTTTCTGGCAGTAAATGCAAAGAAAATAAAGGAAAAAAAAATAAAAGATCTGCATTTACAGAACACCTATATTGTGAAAATTCATTGAACATGTTATTTCTTCTCATTGATAAAAGAGACATTTTCTCCTCTATCCCCAATCCCAAATTCAAGAAGAAAGGGGGGGAATAAAAGAGAGAAGGAATCCCAGATTGGAGAAGTCATCTGGCTTAACATAAAGGTTAATTCTTTTTTCATGCATGTATTCATGAACACACACACACAATTACATTTTTTTCCAAGCACTCGAAAGCTAAAGATCATCGTGCTCAAGAATGTTGGGGTCAACCAGGAAATCAAAGAAGAACTTAAACAATTCAAGGAAACCAATAAGAATGAAAACATACTGGTCCAAAACCTACGGGACACTGTAAAAGCTGTCCTAAGGGGAAAATACATAGCCATCCAAGTCTCACTCAAAAACAACAACAACAACAACAACAAAAAAAAACCCCAACAGCAACAACAAACAGAAAAATCCTGAATACACAAATTAACTTTACACCTTAAAGAACTAGAGAAAGAACAACAAATAAAGCCTTAGAAGAGAAATAATTAAGATTAGAGCAAAGATCAATGAATTAGAAACCAGAAATATAGTAGAGTAGGTCAATGAAACTAGAAGTTGGTTCTCTGAAAGAATTAAGAAGATCGATAAACTACTGGCCAGACTTATCCAAAAGAAAAGAGAAAGGACCCAAATTAATAAAATCATGAATGAAAGGGGAGAGATCATGACTGACACCAAGGAAATAGGAACAATTATTAGAAATTATTATCAAGAACTATATGCCAATAAATTAAGCAAACTGGAAGAAATGGATGCCCTCCTGGAAACTATAAACTACCAAGACTGAAACAGGAAGAAACTGACAACCTGAAAAGACCTATAACCAGTAATGAGATTGAAACAACAATCAAAAGCCTCCCAAAAACAAGAGTCCAGAGCCTGATGGATTCCCTGGGGAATTCTGCCAAACATTCAAAGAAGAAATAACACCTATAGTCCTGAAGTGTTTCAAAAAAAATAGAAATAAAAGGAAAACTTCCAAGCTCATTCTATGAGGCCAACATTACCTTGATCCCAAAATCAGGCAAAGACCCCATCAAAACAGAATTACAGACCAGATCCCTGATGAATATGGATGCCAAAATTCTCAACAAGATCCTAGCTAATAGGATACAAAGTACATTAAAAGGATTATAAACAATGAATCTTGGAACACTGCATCTAAAACTAATGATGTATTTTATGGTGACTAACATAACACAATTAAATACATATATGTATTTATATATAGATAGATAGATAAAGATTATATATATATATATATATATATATATATATATATATATATACAAAAGAAACTTAAAAAAAAAGGATTATCCATCATGACCAAGTGGAATTATCCCTGGGATGCAAGGGTCATTCAATATTTATAAATCAATGAATGTGATAGAACACATATATAAGAGAAGAGACAAGAACCACATGGTCCTCCCAATTGATGCAGAAAAAGCATTTGACAAAATACAGCATCCTTTCCTGATTAAAACTCTTCAGAATGTGGAGATGAGGAACATTCCTCAATTTCATAGAAACCATCTATGAAAAGCCCACAGTGAATATCATTGTTAAAGGGGAAAAGATAAGAGTCTTTCCCTTAAGAGGGAGTTGAGGGAAATTGGAAGGGGAGGTGAACCATGAGAGACTATGGACTCTGAAAAACGATCTGAGAATTTTGAAGGGGTGGGGGGTGGGAGGTTGGGGGCACCAGGTGGTGGGTATTGTAGAGGGCACGGATTGCATGGAGCACTGGGTGTGGTGCAAAAATAATGAATACTGTTATGCTGAAAAAAAATAAAAAAAAATTAAATAAAATAAAGGGTATAAAACAAAAAAAAACAAAACAAAAAAAAAAAGAGTCTTTCCCTTAAGATCAGGGACACAACAAGGGTGTCCACTCTTGCCACTATTGTTCAACATAGTACTGGAAGTCCTAGCAAAAGCAATCAGAAAACAAAAAGAAATAAAAGGTGTTCAAACTGGCAAAGAAGAAGTCAAACTCTCTCTCTTACACAGATGACATGATACTTTATATGGAAAACTCAAAAGACTCCACCCCAAATTATTAGAACTCATAGAGCAATTCATAAATGTGGCAGGATACAAAATCAATGCACAGAAATCAGTTGCTTTCCTATACACTAATAATGTTAACTATAGAAAGAGAAATTAGGGAATTGATTCCATTTACAATAACACTGAAAACCTTAAGATACCTTGGAATAAACCTAAACAAAGAGATAAAGGATCTATGCTCTAAACTACAGAACACTTATGAAGGAAACTGAAGAAGACACAAAAAGATGGAAAAATATTCCAAGCTCATGGATCAGAAGAATAAATACTGTTAAAATGTCTATCCTGCCCAGAGCAAACTGTATTTCCAATGCCATCTTTGATCAAAATATCAACAGTGCTAGAACAAAGAATTTTTCAATTTCAAAGTGCTAGAACAAACAATTTTAAAACTAGTATGGAACCAGAAAAGACCCTGAATTGCCAAGGAAATGTTGAAAAAGAAAAACAAACCTAGGAGCATCACCTTGCCTGATTTTAAGCTACATTACAAAGCTGTGACCACCAAGACAGCATGGTACTGGCACAAAACAGACACACAGATCAGTGGAACAGAATAAAGAGCCCAGATATGGACCTTCAACTCTACGGTCAACTAATCTTCAACAAAGCAGGAAAAAGTATACAGTGGAAAAAAAGACAGTCTCTTCAATAAATGGTGCTGGGAAAATTAGACAGCTATATACAGCTATATACCATTCTCTTACACCATATACAAGAACAAACTCTAAATGGATGAAATACCTCAATGTGAGACAGGAATTCATCAAAATCCTGAAGGAGAATATAGGCAGTAACCTCTTTGACATTGGCCACAGTAATTCTTTCAAGACATATCTCCAAAGGCAAGGGAAACAAAAGCAAAAATGAACTTTTGGAACTTCATCAAGATAAAAAGCTTATGCACAGCAAAGGAACCAGTCAACAAAACAAAGAGACAACCCATGGAATGGGAGAAGATATTTGCAAATGACACTACAGATAAAGGGCTTGTATCCGGGAACTTCTCAAATTCACACCCAAAAACCAAATAACCAAGTCAAAAAATGGGCAGAAGACATGAACAGACACTCCTTAAAAGAAGACATACAAATGGCTAACAGACATGAAAAAATGTTCAACATCATTAACCATCAGGGAAATTCAAATCATAACCACACTGAGATAATACCTTACACCAGTTAGAATGGCAAAAATTGACAAGGCAAGAAACAACAAATGGTGGAGAAGTTGTGGAGAAAGAGGAACACTCTTTTTTTTTTTTTTTTTTCCAGCACAACAGAATTCATTGTTTATGCACCACACCTAGTGCTCCATGCAATATGTGCTCTCCCTAATACACACTACCTGGCTCCCCCAACCTCCCAGCCCCCGCCCCTTGAAATCCCTCAGATTGTTTTTCAGAGTCCATAGTCTCTCATGGTTCATCTCCCCTTCCAATTTCCCTCAATTCACTTCTCTCCATCTCCCTATGTCCTCCATGTTATTTGTTATGCTCCACAAATCAGTGAAACCATATGATAATTGACTCTCTCTTCTTGACCTATTTCACTCAGCATAATCTCTTCCAGTCCCATCCATGTTGCTACAAAAGTTGCGTATTTATCCTTTCTGATGGAGGCATAATACACCATAGTGTATATGGACCACATTTTCCTTATCCATTCGTCTGTTGAAGGGCATCTTGGTTCTTTCCACAGTTTGGCAACCGTGGCCATTGCTGCTATAAACAGTGGGGTACAGATGGCCCTTCTTTTCACTACATCTGTATCTTTGGGATAAATACCCAGTAGTGCAATTGCAGGGTCATAGGGAAGCTCTATTTTTAATTTCTTGAGGAATCTCCACACTGTTCTCCAAAGTGGCTGCACCAACTTGCATTCCCACCAACAGTGTAAGAGGGTTCCCCTTTCTCCACATCCCCTGCAACACATGTTGTTTCCTGTCTTGCTAATTCTGGCCATTCTAAGTGGTATAAGGTGGTATCTCAATGTGGTTTTAATTTGAATCTCCCTGATGGCTAGTGATGATGAACATTTTTTCATGTGTCTGATAGCCATTTGTATGTCTTCTTTGGAGAACTGTTTGTTCATGTCTTCTGCTCATTTTTTGACATGATTATCTGTTTTGTGTGTGTTGAGTTTGAGAAGTTCTTTATAGATCCTGGATATCAACCTTTTGTCTGTACTGTCATTTGCAAATATCTTCTCCCATTCCATGGGTTGCCTCTTTGTTTTGTTGACTGTTTCGTTTGCTGTGCAGAAGCTTTTGATCTTGATGAAGTCCCAAAAGTTCATTTTTGATTGTTTCCTTTGCCTTTGGAGACATATCTTGAAAGAAGTTGCTGTGGCTGATATCGAAGAGGTTACTGCCTACGTTCTCCTCTAGGATTCTGATGGATTCCTGTCTCACATTGAGGCCTTTTATTCATTTTGAGTTTATCTTTGTGTACGGTGTAAGAGAATGGTCGAGTTTCATTCTTCTACATATAGCTGTCCAATTTTCCCAGCACCATTTATTGAAGAGACTGTCTTTTTTCCACTGTATATTTTTTCCTGCTTTGTCGAAGATTATTTGACCATAGAGTTGAGGGTCCATATCTGGGCTCTCTACTCTGTTCCCCTGGTATTTTTCAAAGAGCTGGAGCAAATAATCCTAAAATTTGTATGGAATCAGAAGAGACACTGAATTACTAAGGAAATGTTGAAAAAGAAAAACAAAACTGGGGCCATCACTTTACCTGATTTCAAGCTTTATTACAAAGCTGTGATCACCAAGACAGCATGGTACTGGCATAAAAAAAAGAGGAACACTCTTACACTGTCAGTGGGAATGCAAGCTTGTGCAGCTATTTTGGAAAACAGCATGGAGGTTCCTCAAAAAGTTAAAAATAAAGCTACCCTATGACCCAGCAATTGCACTATTGGGCATTTACTCCAAAGATACAAATATAGTGAAAAGAAGAGCCACAAGCACCTCAGTGTTCATAGCAGCAATGTTCACAATAGCCAAACTGTGGAAAGAGCCAAGATGGCCTTAAACGGACAAATAGATAAAGAAGATGTGGTCCATATATACAATGGAATATTACTCAGCCTTCAGAAAGGATGAATACCCAGCATTTGCATCAACGTGGATGGAACTAGAGAAGATTATGCTAAGTGAAATAAGTCAAACAGAGAAAGACAATTATCATACAGTTTCACTTATTTGTGGAACATAAGGAATAGCATGGAGGACATTAGGAGAAGGAAGGGAAAAATGAAGGGGGGAAATCTGAGGGGGAGAGGAATCATGAGAGACCATGGACTCCAGGAAACAAACTGAGGGTTTTAGAGGGGATGGGGCTGGGGAATGGGTGAGCCCAGTGATAGATATTAAGAAAGGCATGTATTGCATGGAGCACTGGGTGTCATAAGCAAACAATGAATTATGGAACAGTACATTGGTGTGGTACATAAACAATGAATTTTGGATCACTAAAAAAAATTAAAAAAGCAAAAACAAAAACAAAACAAAAGCTTATAATGTACTGTATGGTGACTAACATAACAATAAAAAAAAAATTATAAATAAATAAATAAATAAAAACCAAAAGTGTCTAGTGGGAAAAAAAAAGTCAGATGCTTAACCAGCTGAGCCACCCAGACACCCCAAGCAAAGATTCTTTTCTTTCCCCAGGTCATGTTTTCCCAGTCATCATCACTAGGTTTTCAATGACTGATAGTCCCATTCACTGCTCCACTCTATGCCTGAATGTGTGAATCAGTGGAGCAAACCTGACGTAGAATACCTAGACCCTTAATGGATCTGCACAATTTTGCCATGTTTCTGAAGGAAATAGCCACAGAAAAGAAAAATAAATAATTCCTCCTTGTATCTTTTGTTTCACATATAGGCAAACATAAACTATATGTACCCATAATTTTATTTATTGGAACAATTTTGTTTAGGAGACTCAGCATTTTCATCTATTTCATTTTCTTCCTCCTACTTCTCATTTAAGATATGCAACCAGTTTATCAAGGATTCTCAACATGTTCGCCTGATATATTTTTTTTCAATGATTACTTCCTGTGATGGTTAATCTTATTTGTCAATTTGGCTAGGATATGGTACCCACTTTTTTAGTTAGACATTAGTCTAATTATAGCTGTAAAGATATTTTGTGGGGCGCCTGGGTGGCTCAGTGGGTTAAGCTGCTGCCTTCAGCTCAGGTCATGATCTCAGGGTCCTGGGATCGAGTCCCACATCTGGCTCTCTGCTCGGCAGGGAGCCTGCTTCCCTCTCTCTCTCTCTCTCTGCCTGCCTCTCTGTCTACTTGTGATCTCTCTCTGTCAAATAAATAAATAAAATCTTTAAAAAAAAAGATATTTTGTGGAAGTAATGTAAATATATGTACATATATCCTATTGACTTTTGCTTTTTCTGGAGAGCCTGACTGATGCACTTCCTAACATATTCACTCCTAGAATTGCCCAGTGGTTGGTTGGTATTTAGAAAGGTGCCCAGGTTGGTTTAGACATTAAAGCTTCTACTGGAGTGTTGGCTTCCACATAAATGTTGTGTATGGTTTTCCTGGGGTGTAGTAAAACTTCTTTTCACTCCTAAAAATCCTTTCCAGTGGGGCCACCATGATTCCCTTCAATCCTAAACCGGGACCCATTCTCCACTGCTTCTGCTAGTTAGAGGGTCCTTCATTTGGTCCAACAGCAACCAGTACAGCTTCAAGGCTACTACCTCTCCTTCAGCTTCTGTGTGAATCCTGGAATTGACAGTTTCCCTTTCACATATTCTCAGTGAGAGACAGAGAACTGAATGGGTAGAGGCTGACTCCACTTTCTTCTCAGGAACATTACTACACAGCCCCTTGAAGCCTGTGGGATCCTGGGATACAACAGTCTTTCATCTTCAGAAATGTTCAATCTAGAAGGAGGCCCAGTGTCTTGGTCAAGAATACCCTCAAACTTCAGAGGATACATAGCAAGTCCCTCCGTCTCAACAGAAAAGAAGAGGAATAACAATAAACATCTCTAATGTCAGCTGAGGTGTGCTCCATACAAGCTGCTTGACCAGGAGCTCTCCCTGGAGCTGTCTTACCAGATCCCACTCAGGTGGCAGCACAAGTATGGGAAATACCTTGGGCAGTTCAACAAGAATACAGCCAGAAAACAGATGCCAATCTCCTTTTAGTCAATTCAACTCCAGAAGAGGAAAAGTGCACCATCCCCTCCCTAACACAAAATTATTAGTAGCTGTTCTATTAGCATAGCACTAATACACTAATACAATGTCCTTCCTCCTTTCTCTGTTTCTCATTATATTGATGTATGGTGAGGTGGCAGCCACTGTTGCTGGCTTACTGACCTGTCTCATTAAAGATGCATGTACTAGTTTATATCCTTGGTTTGAGGGCTTAACTATAAATCTGGGAAATCTTGTTACATAGGCAAATATGCCTTGGATCTATTGTAAAATATATTTAGTAATAATTCTGATAAACTTTAAATAGCTTATAATCAAAATACTGTGCTGTCCCTGACTAGCATGAGAAATATCCTTTTACTTCTGATGCCAAGAGGTGCTGGGACATGATAAAGACAAAAGAGAGTCTTTGGGTCCTAAAAGAATGAGTCAGGACAACAAAGACCTACAGGAATAGTATGAAGTGAAGATTTTGCAACTTTCACTTATGATTTTGGCCCCATAATGGGAAAAGATTGTGTAGCCACGAATGAATAATCTGATTTCATTGTCTACATTGATCTCACTCACCAGGTAATTGCTTGATATCTTTGTTTGCTTTAGTGGGCATTACCTAAGAGAACAGTTTCTGGCTGACTGCCCTTTTTTCTGCTTTTATGTATCTTTAACATGGAGACAACAAGCTACACCACAATTAAAATTTCATTCCATGACTAGAAAATAAGTAGGGCAAATAAGACAAGATAAAATGGGGCACCACACAGCAAATGTGAATATAGGAGTGTGAAAAAATAAAGTCTTGCTACTTATTCCCATTCCTTACTTCCATGAGAATCTATTGCCGTATCAACACATTAATTCTCCTTTCCTACATCCTCAGTCAACATCAAGAGGCATAGCCAGTATCAAATACTGAAACTCACATAAGGAATTGCCAATAACATTGTTTTTAGCAAGACAACACAATAAACAGATCCACCTACTAAGTATACCTAATGCAACATCTGTTTCCAGGAAGTGCAAAATGCCTTTCAGAATCTATTCTCATTGCTGCTGATCTCACTGTGGGAAATGTAAAATTCGGTATCAGAATTATCTTTCTTTACAGGAGACAAAGATGATTTGCCCAGTAGACTATGGAGGAAATCAGAATAAGAATGCTAGTTTCTATCTAACTCTCTTAGTCAAAATTTCATTCATCAATCCTCATTGCTTTCTCTGAGGAATTAATTTACCTCCCCAAAAACTGAATCTAAGAGAAGTGCAATCTCCTAAAGCTATGTTGTCCAATAGAGCAGCCACTAGTCATGTGCCTTTGAGCACCTGAGATGTGGCTAACCCAATTGAGATGTGCTGCAAATATAAAATGCACAACAAATTCCAAGTATTTAGCACAGGAGTAATAATGTAAAGTAGCTCATTAACAAATGTTTAAAGCAACTCCATATTAAAATGATAACATCCTGGTATAATGGGCTTCTTACTTTTTTAATATATCTACTAGAAAATTTAAACACCGTGCAGAGGTTACATTTGTGGCTTGCAACATATTTCTATTGGACAGTACTGACTATTCTCTCCGGGAGCTGAAAGCTTCTCCTTTCTCCACTTCTCCCTTAGACAACTCTTCTTTTCACTCTCTCTTCCATGTTCCTCATCCTTTCTGCTTCCTTGTTATTTTGATCTTTGTTGCTAATTCTCCCTTCTTTGTTTTATTTCTCTCCCTGAGATTTAGAATAGAGAGAAAACTGAACATGGTTAATGAAAGGAAGAAAAGAAGATGATGAACTTGGAAGTGCTTTGTGGTCTGTGGTCTTCATTTTATGTACACATGTCCACCATTTTCAAAGTTCACTCTAGAGATGACAAAAAAGGTAATCATGGGAATGAGCATCTCCTTCCGTCATTTCCCTAGGGAATGATCTCTAACCACTATATTTCCCTGAGGAGATATATGTCTTTTTCCTCAGGAGGGAACAGTGCAGAGCTATTTCACAGATCCCCTCTACCATCACCTGGACTTGTTCCTCAGGACAAGAGGCTAATGTGATTAGTAAGATTTGGGAAAAAGCCTGACAGTCATTGGACCACAAGAAATAAGGGATGGGGCATTATACTGAATCTCAGACAGCACCTGGCTCCTTCTCTTTTGAGTTCTTAGACTGCGGTTATAGGCAGAGCCATTTTTGGAACTCAAAAGTCCAAGTCCTAATCCTTAGAACCTGTGAGTCTTATTTTACATGACAAAAGGGATTTTGAAGATGTGATTAAGATCATTTTTTGGATTTTATTTATTTGAATGAGAGAGAGAATGGAAGGGGGAGAGTATGAGTGGGAGGAAGAGTAGAGGGAAAAGCAGACACCCAGATGAGCAAGGAGCCCAATGCAGGACTCAATCCCAGGACCTTCGGGCCACCACCTGGGCTGAAGGCAGATGCCTAACTGACTGAGCATCCCCAGGTGCCCTAAGATAAAGATCTTGAGATAGGGAAATTACCTAGGATTATCTAGGTATATACAATGTAATCACAGGGATCTGAGAGTGATCAAGAGATTCAAAATGAGAGACAAAGGGATATGATTATGTTAGCAGAGGGAGATGTTGGGTGACAAGAAATGAGGGGGGCAGAAGCTAGAAAAAACAAGGACATGGATTCTTCTCTAGAGTTTCCAGAAGGAACTAGCCCTACCAACACCTAGATTTTAGTTCGTGGAGACTGATTTTAGTTTTCTCACTTCTAACAATATAAGATAAAAATTATATGACCACAAAAAAATTTAAAAAAAATGACCACTAAATTTGTGCTCATTTGTTACAGCAGCAATAGGAAACTAATACATCCTAGAGGAGTCTAGATTCAGCTGATTCTTTCAGGCTATCCTAACTGATAGAGCCAGTCCAGCTTAAGTTCAACTATATGAGCCTGTGCAAATCAAAGCTGTGAGGTTTCTAAGGGTTTGGTGGGAAGGAAGCCCCTCTGCATTCTCTACTTTGGTCACTCCAGAAAGCCCTGAAAAACTCATTCTTTTCCCCACTTCACCCAGTTGTCTATGTTTATTTAATGTCTGTCAGAAGTCTGAAGGCAAGGGTTATTTGGCAGGACTTAGAAAGGGAAGCCGATTCTAGATCTGTTTAAACTTGCTTTCAGACATACATTCAAGAACCAAAGGCTCCAGCTCAAATGCTGCTTCAAGGCTTCCCTTCCTCAAATTCCTCAACCCTATTTGCTCCATGATTCAACCCCATACCTCAAATATTATATGCATTTATGGAATGTCTTCTAGGTACCCTTGCCCTATGGCAGACTATATAGTGGTATTCTAAAATGTATACGGAAAATTGTTTTTTTTCTTCAAAGAAACACTTTCAGAGAGCAGAAGTTCTACATATATGAAATGGAGAATGTGCAAAGTATTTCTGGCTATTTTAGGAAATGAATGGTTAAAAAATGAATGATTCAGATTATAAATGTATTGCATTTTGTTAGGACTTTGTTTATGATCATGGTATCTATCATCACCTATTTTGTTACTTGAGAGAATTATTTTAAGTAAAAGTATAGTGTTTTGCAACTTATAGAGTGAATTTACATATACATTATTCTCACAATTCTGTGAAATCAGCAAAGTCTTCATTTGCACCATGAAGATCGATGAGAGTCTGAGAAGTTGATATGCGTTTCCAAAGTTTTATAGGGAATAATGGATGGAGTGTGCTGTAGAAACCAGTTCCTGTGCACTCCAGATCCAGCCACATCTTTTCTTAAGTGTGTATTAGAAACTTCACATGGATTTTCCTTTCTGGTTTGGCTCCAAAGTTGGGATCTGAGCTTTGAGACCTATAAACACACTTCTTCCTAACTCACACTATAACTTACACCAAGCTGAAAGTCTCATAGCCCCTGATGAGAGATGAAGATCACAAGACTTCATCCATACAAAACTAATCCCTCTGGGAGAGGAATGGGCTCAACAAATGGGAATTTTTTTTTTTTTTTTTTGAGCAGAGTTGACATATAAAGTTAAATTAGTTTCAGGTGTAAAACGTAGTGATTAGACAAGTTTATACATGCATACGTTGGAAGAATTAATATTGATAAAATGTCCATAACACCCAAAGCAATCTGCAAATTCAATAGCATTTTTCACAAAGCTAGAACAAATAATACTAAAGTTTGTACGGAACCACAAGTAGCTAAAACAATCTTGAGAAAGAAAAAGCTGGAGGTATCACAACTTCAGACATTGAGATTTACTACAAAGCTGTAGGAATTAAAACAATATGGTAGGCATAAAAGGATTTAGATCAACAGAACAGTATAGAGAGAGCAGAAAGAAACTCATGATGACACCATGAATCTAAAACAGTTGCGATTTTGAACTGTAAAAACAGAGTAACAAAATTTGAGTAAAGATAATAGTGAAATCTAGGTCAAATTCTCAAATAACAGAAACAAAAACAAAGTGGGTATTTACCCCAAAGATACAGATGTAGTGAAAAGAAGGGCCATCTGTACCCCAATGTTTATAGCAGCAATGGCCATGGTCGCCAAACTGTGGAAAGAACCAAAATCCCCTTCAACAGATGAATGGATAAGGAAGATGTGGTCCACATACACTATGGAGTATTATGCCTCCATCAGAAAGGATGAATACCCAACTTTTGTAGCAACATGGATGGGACTGGAAGAGATTATGCTGAGTGAAATAAGTCAAGCAGAGAAAGTCAATTATCATATGGTTTCACGTATTTGTGGAGCATAACAAATAGCATGGAGGACAAGGGGAGTTAGAGAGGAGAAAGGGAGTTGGGGGAAATTGGAAGGGGAGATGAACCATGAGAGACTATGGACTCTGAAAAACAATCTGAGGGTTTTGAAGGGGCCGGGGGTGGGAGGTTGGGGGAACCAGGTGGTGGGTATTGGAGAGGGCACGGATTGCTTGGAGCACTGGGTGTGGTGCAAAAACAAGGAATACTGTTACGCTGAAAAAAAAATAAAATTTAAAAAAAAAAGTGCTAAAATAACCACAAGATGTCAAAACACAAACTGCAACTATTATTATTGAATTGAAAGCTTTTCCTTATGTACTTCAGTTCTTATATCACTTTTTTAAAAATATTTTTTAAAGATTTTATTTATTTATTTGCCAGAGAGAGAGTGCATAAGCAGGGGAAGTAGCAGACAGAAGGAGAAGCAGGCTCTCTGCTGAGCTGGGAGCCCAATGTGGGACTCGATCCCAGGCCCCTGGGATTATGACCTGAGCTGAAGGTAGCCACTTAACCGACTGAGCCACCCAGGCGCCCCTATATATGTCATCTTTTAAATAATATACACACAATGGGAAAGTTTCCAATTCCAGTGACTTTTAAAGTGCTTGTGGGGGACTTTGGTAAATACTTTTTTTTTTTTTTTAAACCAGTCCACGCCTTTCTCCCCAACCCAAATGCAGCAGCTTTGGAAACAGACACTGGTCACCAAAGGAACATGAGAAGAGCCTGGCCAGTCAGAGTTCCCCATTCATTCCTCGGAATGTAGTAGTGGTGGACATGGGATCCATAAAGGGTCAACAAAGGTCCTTTAACAAAACCTTTGGAAAAGGAAGCTCTGTTTAAGCCTTAGTTACTTCAACAGAGAGGCAGTCAGACAGTATATTTCCAATAACCTGGAAAAACCTTTCTTCAGAATGAAGCTGAGTAGGGCCAGGCCGATAGGAAGCTACATGGAAGAGAGAAGAAAAGTCTGGTGATATGAGGCCCTATGTTCCAGACCCTGGGGCCCCAGACCCAGACAGTGTGGTATGTCAAACATTTGGACTTTATCTAGCAAGACTGGAGGGATTCTAGCATGACTTTGTGCACTAGGCCTCATTTCTTCCTCTCATTGGAGCTAGAGGGGCTCTCTACTTGTTAGGAGGGGATTTTCCTAAACCTAGGGGTTGATGGCCAGGAGTGCAGTGTGGTATCAGAGATAGAATGGGGAAAATGTAGAGGAGATGAGGGAAAGAATGGCTATTATGAAATTAATTCAATCAACCCAGAATTTTTCTAAGCCCTAGAGATTCACTAGTAAATAAGAACAGAAAAAGTCACTGCCATCTAATCTATTTTTAAGACACCAGAAGTGATGAGTTCTATAAAGTAACTATTAGTCAAGGAAGGCCTTTCTAAAGAGGTATTTAAGCTGTTACCTGGATGACAAGAAGGAGAAAGCTAAGTAAAAATCTGGAGACAACAAAGTATTTCTGGGGGAGGAAATAGCAAGTGCAAATGTCCTAAGCAGGGGGAAGTTTGGCATATTTGAAGAACAAAAAGAAGGCTGGTATGGATGGAAGGCAATATAGTGTAGTGTGAGGGTTTTCAACATCAATGCTGCTGATACGTGGGGCTGGATAATTTAAAGAGGAAGCAATGTTGTAGTTAGTTAGCGATAATATGAAATACTCTGTCATACTCAAGAGGATCAACTGAAAAATAAGAAATGTATAAGATCTATGGAAACAAAACTACAAAACATTCCTAAAGGAAAACAGAAGTCACAAGAAATGGAAAAGCATGATATGTGGTTTACGAAGACTTGATATCAAAAGCGTTTAAATTCTCCAAAGTCGAGCACCTGGGTGGCTCAGCAGTTAAGTGTCTGCCTTCAGTTCAGGTTATAATCCCAGGGTCCTGGGATCTAGCCCTGCATAGTGCTCTCTGCTCAGCGGGGAGTCCGATTCTTCCTCCCTCACTCGCCTGCTTGTGTTCCTGCTCTCACTGTCTCTCCGTCAAATAAATGAATAAAATCTTTCAAAAATAAATAAATTCTTCAAACTCAATCTATAGCTCTAATATGATTCAAATAAAAATACCCACAGGATTTTGTTCTTACACTAAATAAGGTGATTATAAAATCATGTGAAAATACCAGCAAGTCAAGAACAGTCAGAAACATTACGAAAAATATGAGGAATGAAGAGAATGAGCTCTATTGGTTAATAAAACAGGTGCAATTTACTTATAGCAACATGAAACAGGCTCAAGAATAGATACTAATGAAGAAAATAGAATCCACTAATATAAACAAATGCCAATAGTAATTCAGTAAATAATAAAAGTGGTATCTCAAATCAATGGGGAAAATATTAAGAATTTTATGGTATTGGGATAATTGTAGAGCCATCAAGAAAAATATAAATTAGATCTGAACCAACAACACTTATACAAAAATAAATTCCAAATGAATCAATGACTTAAATGTATATATTAAAAAAAAGCCCTAAAATTACTGGGGGGGGGGGGGGATCTTGAGAGAATTATTTATAACCATGGAGCATGAAAGACTTTTCTAATTAAAAGACAATATTCTGAAGCTTTAAAAGAAAATAAAATGGAATAGAGTGCCTATACAAATTAGAAATATTCATTGCAAGATCACTGTAAGAAAAGTAAAAAAAAAAAAAAAAGTCAAGAAAAAAGTCAAACTGAGAAAAGATTTGCAACCTTATCACAAAGGGCTCATTTAACATATTAAGAGCTTCTACCAACCAATAAAACCAGCAACCCAATAGAAAATTGGGTCATCTATTTATCATTCTCCACTTTGACATTTTTTTAGAAGCATATTTTCAAAAGACTTGATAAAATAAAACATTTTAAAAATAGTGATTATTTGGACTACTGTTTGGTTATGCTTCAAAAAAGACTATTACACATAAATACTGACTTGTGTGAGTCGACATTTTTGTAGAAATTGATAAATGTTGTGAGTTTTATAGCTGAGCTGACACAGTTTGAAAATTAATACGTGAACTAATAAGACAGAAAATAAGACAGAAGCAGCAGTTCATAACCAGGGATAATTGTAAGAACTTAAATACATTACACAACCACTTTCGCCCTCTCCATCACCAGCTCTTAAACCAACAGAAATTCTAGGAAAGGTTTTAGACTTCAAGGAGAGGAGGAGAAAGGCAAAACTGGGTATTTAGGAAACCGTTTTTAGTTCTTCAGAGGCGAGGTGATCAGAGCTGACATATGGGTTATTAAATAATAAAGCACTAAACTAGAAGTCACAAAACCTAGACTCCAAATTTATCTGTGATGGCTGATACAACACTTGGACACAAAATGAAATGATAGAATGATCTGAATATCCCCAGAATCCCAAGTATCTAGCATGGGGGGGCTTTGGTACAAAGAAAATGACCCATAAATTCTTTCACTTATCATTGTCATTCTGATAATGGTTTTATTTACATGATGGTCTCAGTCTGATTGTGAACAGTTTGAAGCAGGTGTACTAGTTACCATTTAATGGCTCTGCATATATCAGAGGAACAAATATCATATCGTTTAAACAAGGGAAAGTATTATTTCTCTTTTACATTAAAAAAATAACCAAATTTAAGAAGTCCTACACCAGGGGCATTTGGGCGGCTTAGTCAGTTAAGTCTGTCTTCAGCTCAGGTCATAATCTCAGGGTTCTGGAATGGAGCCCTGCATCTCGGGCTCCCTGCATAAGAGGAATCCTGCTTCTTCCTCTCTCTTTGCCCCTCCCCAACACTTGCTCTCTTTCTCAAATAAATAAATAAATAAAATCTTTTTTAAAAAGTAGTAGTAGTAGTCGTCCTGGTCTAGTATATTCTGCTCACCATCCTAGTGCATGGCTTGCATTTCCAAGGCTGAATCTTGATTTTGGATGGTATAAGAGCTTAAACTATCAAATCCAGTATGCATGTAATTATAAATGAAAGAAGGCAAACTATCAAATCCAGTATGCATGTAATTATAAATAAAAGAATCAAACACAAAAGATCATATGTTCTATGTGGCAGTTGTCAATTTATTGCCTCTCAGCTCTGAATCTGCTTTGTGATATTCTTGACCCTGTAAATATTCCCCTTTGTCAGTTCATTCAGTATTGGTCCTATCAGTAAATGGTTTTGCGAGAACCCTGCAAATCTGTAGGAGAAAGAAGGAGCTTCCCCTCCTAGTTCCAGAGCACTGTTTTTGGTATGCATGGTAGCTGGCAGACTGGCATGTGTGTCCTGGTGGCATTCACCCTGGCAGCCCTCACAGACCCACACAGGCCTGTGGTCTCCACTAGTGGGTAGACTATAACTTCCAGCAAGGTTCCCAGCCACCAGCAGGCTCTCTGTCCCTGCGAGAGCCTCTCCAACCAGGTCCAAACCTTAGGGGTGAGGGTGGACCCCTCTTTAAATTCCTATCATCTTCCTCGATCACTCAAAGCCCAGAAGTAGTAGCTGCCATTTGTATTTGCTATTTTTGTACTCGTATTTTGTATTTTATCTTGTTATGAGAATCCTTGTACCAATTTTAGCCATTAACTACCTTTTAGTCACTGATAATTCATTATATTAAATTTTCTCTCTTAATATTACCGGTGTGGTTCCCACCTTCTGATGGGACCCTGTCTGTTGACTCTCTGATTCCACTTACATGAAATTATTAGGCAAAACTAATCCATGGTGATAGTGGTTACCTCTGGGAAGTTTATTGACTGAACAGTCATAAGGGAGCTTTCCAGGGTTCTGGCAATAGTTTATATTTTAATCTGGGTAACAGTTTCATAAATGGATATACATGTAAAATTCCATTAACCTGCAGGATTAAGTTGTGCACACCTTCCTCCATGTAAATTACTACTCAGTCATAACAGTGAGGAAAAAACTATGTTGCAAGCTAGAAGAGGAGATAAAGGGATGGATAAATGGAACTCTTTCTGGCTGAACCAGCCCCCTTTGCGCAGTTCCCTTTAATATCACACAGCAGGTACTCTGAATGCCACGGGCCTGAACAAAACAACATGGCCAGAATGAGCTGCAAAAAAATGTTAAGTGACAGTATGCTTAGCTCAAAATCCAATCTTAGCTCTGTTAGCTAAGGAGGAAGGAAAGAGGGGATGCTGGAGTAGGCAACCAGTAGTCTCTGCCTCAACTAGTACTATATTAAATTAAAAATTTATTCAGTGATAGCCAGTGGATTAAGCCTTGGGAGGGAGCCATAGACAAACTGGCAGGCCCCCGACATCACAGAGCTTACATTCTAGCACTTGGATCTTAGTAGATCATCAAATAATGTTTATTGAATGAATACATGAATGATAAAGGAAATGAATGAAGGAACAATGTTTGTTTCAATGGGAATAAATTACTTTGGGAACCACAACCATAGCTATCATGCTGAGAAGAATATGTGCTTCACTAGGAACATGTAAGCCAACTCTGAGAGGCAGGTAGGGCTGATACATCAGGCACTTAAGTTTTAGAAAGTTATCAATCACCACACAGAAATGACTTCTCAGTGGAGGCCAGGGTTGAACTCTTTCTGCTGGGAATATAGATCAACATGTCACCTCTTCCAGAGCCCAGTTGGTGTTTGTGGTCTCCCAGATATATGGTTTTAAATGCAATTAATTAAAAATAAATGCACCAACTAAAATGGCTATTAACCAAATTCTAGGGAAATACATGCTGCCTCGGAAAGATAAGAAAGCATTACACACCAAAAGCTTATCAGGGAACAGTTCACTTTGGATGAGATCTCTGAGCCTCAAGCTTGGGTTTAGCTGCAGAAGGCCCTGTACCTTTTCTTACGGTCTCCTGGGACACTTTTGGGGCTCTTATCACTGGGCAGCACACACACACCAAAATTTAATTTAGAGAGCTGAATTGGATAAGACCCACTGTTTGTCTTAAGCGTGAGCCATGAAGATGATCACAGGGTGTGGGCTTAAGGGTATCACTAGAGAGGGCAAAGGAGGACAGAATTTTGAGAGGGGAATATTCACAGAACTATGGGAAGAGAAGGAGCAAGAGACATAATTGTTTCAGACATCAGAGCTCATAATTCAAGAGAAAAGCCTGTGTGATGTATAAAATATCAAAGGGAGTTAGAATAGGAATGCATATGCACTGGCTACCACATTCTTTTTACAATGGCACTGAAATGCTATATTGAGGCTTTTTTCTAAATTAGACAGAGAGTTTAATGAAAAAAAAAAATAGACCAGGAGGACAATGCTGCCGCTCCTTAGGTTGGAGCTATGAGCAATGACCTCTCTAAACCCAATATTTGTCAACCATGAAATGGAGGATTATAACACATGACAGAAGTAGCAGCCAAAAAAAGAAAATTCCTTAGAGGATGATTAAACTTTATCTGCCAGATAGGTATTCACATTTAAAGAAGAGTTTACAAAGGAATCATAAATCATAAATTGCATTGCTATTTCCCATCTAGAAATGAGAAGTTCTAATAGGCAGTGGCTATTTAACAGGTGCCTCACACATAATATTTATTCAAAGCAGACCTTCTTTTATAATGAGATGGAAATGTGAATAATGATGCCCCACTGTAATGGAAGGGTTTGTAATGGGATACTCTGGTATAAAGAATACTGAATCTGCTTCTATGTATTTATTTATTCACTTATTTATATACACTCTGACTCATTCTAAAAAAAAAGAATTTGAGGTGATTTGCAACAGAAACACAGTAACATGATAAAATATAAATGAAAAATGGAAAAAAACAGGTCAGGGCAAAGATAAATTAGAAGAGCAGGTCATGACATCATGGAAAACAAAATAAAGAAATGTATTCTGTACGGGACTGCATACTTGCTGCAATTTATTTCTGAAGTTGTTTCTGAACTTCCTGAAACAAAGACAAAAGAGATGGACAGTGACACAGTTCTCATCTGAAGGGAAAAATATACTATTTCCTCAGAAGGACAGGGAATCCAGTGATCTGAATTATAGAATGAGTTGTATCATCATGGGTAAGACATCCAACATTTCTGGGTATTTCTGATTCTTCATAGAATGAAGAATTGAAAGATTTGCCCAGGTAACTGAATTTACCTCATATTGTGAGTAGAAGGAATGTGTGCCCCTTTCAAATACAAACTTTTGTGGGTGACCTCCTCTGTTTTCTCTGCAGGCTGCAAGCCAGTTCTCAGAGTTTCCCAGGTTGGAATCCGTAGCAAGCAGACTCTGAGCTACATATATATTAGGTTGGGACTAGACCAATATCTGTGGAAAGAGGGGGACAGCAAGAGTGCATAAGGGCTAAGTTGAGCTATGAAGTAGGCCTGATGACAGCCATGGCTGACCCTGTGGGATCTCAGGAGTTAAAACAGGCCAAGAAAGTCAGCTCGTGTTGAGCTGAAATGACTTCTACTTCAGTCATTTGCTGGATACGCGCTACTCCAAAAAGCGACCCTGCGTCAGGCAGCTCTCTAAAGCTGAGGCTGTCTCTAAAGACAATAACATCCGAAAGCATATCCAACAGCTCAAACAATACATCCCTCTTTGAAGGGGGATATGAATAGTTCATCTCCATATCCACCACAAAGAGTGACCTCCCAAGTCGCAAGCTAAACATGGCTGAGTCCAACCCAGCACCCCCACCTTTCACTCTTTATACTGAACAATTTTAAGATTTACCTGTTACAGCAACGAGTTGTATTATTTCTCACACACACACACAATCTTTAGACATGCCTAACATTTGAATAAAAAAGTCTCTAGTGATTATGCACTGTAATGAATATTCCTACTTCATTAAACTGAGTTAACGCAAGTCTGAACAGAGCTGTGAAGTTCACAGAATTTTTCTTCAACTTTTCTTCTGTGACTTTCCCATCTTCCCATGCCCACTATCAGCTACTTTCCAACCTGCTTCATAAACCAAATAGGTATATTCACACTCATTGCGCTTGCCACCTTCTGAAAATCTTTTATCATTGTCACATATTCAAAACTACTTCTAATAAAAGTTATGAGTTTTTCCACTGGGAAACATATATTTTTAATCCCAGAAATAAAGAGATGTAACCATTACATGGAATTTCACACATACACTGTACGAGGTGAAGGAAATTTTGAGATACTAGGAACTCAACCATCTATCAAGAAGGAATACAATTGTGTTTTTAAGATCAGCCCACTTTTCAACTACATGGTTCCAGGCTTGAGTCCTAAATGGTCTTAGGCTATAACAGATAGGAAGTAAAATGTGGTTAATTCATAAGACTTACCCATATTTATCTTCAAAGAGTATTGTGGGAATTATCAGATAGTCTTTTCATACTCCTGGACTTGATTCCCCTCATCACTGGTGTTCACTGCTTGAGAACCCATATGAAGCAAGACTTACCTCTGTAGCCACAGTCACATTGAGGAGGCTGGCATTCCTGGCAAGAATGCTGTACTTACAAGATGCCCAAGTGCCTTGAGATAGCAGTGTGGAATCACTAGCAGAATGTTCTCTAAGTTGGAGCCACTGCTCCAGATTGAAGGGTAGAAAAAGAAGGGGCAGATTCTTGGATGAACACGGTTGCTGCACCCTCATATCCAGAAAAATCCCCTGTAAGAATAATGCCTCATGAGAAGCTACACTGATTTACATCTATAAATGTCAGTCCTCAGTTCTTGGAATTCAGTCAGCTGGGCTTGGCCAGGCTAGGCCATGAGGAAGAACGACTCTCGGGAAGAAGATGCTTAGATAGTTTTCTTTACACATTTGTCATTACAGGAATATACTCTCTCATTCTCCTTTCACCTAAAAATCCTCAATCAATTGCAGGGTCATAGGGAAGCTCTATTTTTAATTTCTTGAGGAATCTCCACACTGTTCTCCAAAGTGGCTGCACCAACTTGCATTCCCACCAACAGTGTAAGAGGGTTCCCCTTTCTCCACATCCTCTCCAACACATGTTGTTTCCTGTCTTGCTAATTTTGGCCATTCTAACTGGTGTAAGGTGGTATCTCAATGTAGTTTTAATTTGAATCTCCTTGATGGCTAGTGATGATGAACATTTTTTCATGTATTTACCCCAAAAATACAGATGTAGTGAAAAGAAGGGTCATCTGTACCCCAATGTTTATAGCAGCAATGGCCACGGTCACCAAACTGTGGAAGGAACCAAGATGCCCTTCAACGGATGAGTGGATAAGGAAGATGTGGTCCATATACACTATGGAGTATTATGCCTCCATCAGAAAGGATGAATATGCAACTTTTGTAGCAATGTGGACAGGACTGGAAGAGATTATGCTGAGTGAAATAATTCAAGCAGAGAGAGTCAATTATCATATGGTTTCACTGATTTGTGGAGCATAACAAATAGCATGGAGGACAAGGGGAGATGGAGAGGAGAAGGGAGTTGAGGGAAATTGGAAGGGGAGATGAACCATGAGAGACTATGGACTCTGAAAAACAATCTGAGGGTTTTGAAGGGGCAGGGGGTGGGAGGTTGGGGGAACCAGGAGGTGGGTATGGGAGAGGGCACAGATTGCATGGAGCACTGGGTGTGGTGCAAAAACAATGAATACTGTTACGCTGAAAAGAAATAAAAAATTAAAAAAAAATCCTCAATCAAATTAACCCCTAGTAGCAGCCTTGCTAGTTCCTATCCAAACACAGTTAAATCCCAGTTTAGAGATAAGTTAGGACTTCTACTACATATTTGAAGAATTTAAGAAACAGGGCAGTAATAATAATAGCATTATCAATATAACAGCTAACAGATATTGAACACTAACTACATACCAACCACTGCGCTAAATGCTTTGTAAGTAATTTTTGATTTAACTACTATCAAACACTACACAAAAGATATTATTCTTTTTTACCATTAAAAATATGTACAGTAGAGAGAGTCAAATAACACATCCACATTCACAGATCTAGGAATTTGCTAGCCCAAATATAACCCTAAAGCTTAAGTTTACAATTGCTGTCCTCTTCAGATAGTTACAAGGCACTGACCTTCATGTTATCATGCCCTGCTTAAAGAATTTGAGCACTCATTTCATTAGAAGTGATTAGACAAAGGTATACAGCTTAGTTGACCCTTCAGATTTTGTACTATCTTAGATATGAAAAAAAGACCCCATTAACTCAAAAGAATAAGGAATAATAAGTAATAAGGACTTCTACCAAGAGCAGAACATCTTTCTGGGTAGGCACCAGTATCTACCCACTGTCTTTTAGAGAATCTGAACATCTTTTTTTTTTTTTTTCTTTAAGATTTTATTTCTTTATTTGACACAGAGAGAGAGAGAGAGAGAGAGAGAGAGAGGGAGAGATCACAAGTAGGCAGAGAGGCAGGCAGAGAAGGGGGGGAAGCAAGGAGCAGAGAGCCCAATGAGGGGCTCAATCCCAGGACCCTGGGATCATGACCTGAGCTGAAGGCAGAGGCTTAACCCACTGAACCACCCACGTGCCCCAAAGAATCTGAATATCTTTTACACTCAAAGTCTCCTGGACCCCCAGGTGACCCTAATACAAAGGACAGCTTAGCAAAGAAAAGCATTCTAAAATGCCAGGAGACAGGAGAACAGAAAAATAACAAGAAGGGATTGGATAACCAAGAGGGTGTGTGTCTGAAATAAACTTCATTATCTAGCTAAGTTAAGCCCTAATCCTGGATACATGTCAAGCATCTTATAGTACTCATGTATTGAACCATACCATATTCAATACCTTCTTCCAACTCCCATTCTCTGTGACTCTCCACCTTTTTTCATGCTATCTTACTATCTCTGCCCCCACAACAACTCAGTTTCACAGTATTGGTCAGCTTTGGCTGCACCAACAACCAACTGCCAAAATCAATGGCTTATAAAACATATTAATTTCTTGCTCACAGTACATAAGGGTTGCGGGGTAGAACACATGATGATTAGCTACCATCTGGTCTGTGTTGTTCTCCTAGTGG
This sequence comes from Lutra lutra, assembly GCF_902655055.1. Classification (NCBI taxonomy): domain Eukaryota; kingdom Metazoa; phylum Chordata; class Mammalia; order Carnivora; family Mustelidae; genus Lutra; species Lutra lutra. The sequence goes on from NC_062280.1 coordinate 142,523,400, forward strand.
GGGAGAGAAACAAAAGAAAGAGCCATTCAATGCACATTAATTAAAGCTTTTGCTCAGATGTGGTATTTGTTATTCCTGCTAATAATCCATTGGCTTAAGCAAAGGGGGCTACTTTATCCACTCTGGTTGGTGTGGGGCATGATAAGGGTGAGGAGGAAATGAATAATTGGAAGCAAAGAAGATCTGCAAAAACTGAGTCACTTCCCTACCCAGTCACAAAAATGTTCTGTCTGACCCTCTCAAAATGCTGTGTGCTCCAGATTTCTGTCCTTGCTGCCTTTTCTTAATTCCTTTACACATTTTCCTTAAGTCAACCTGTCCATATCCATGGTACCAGCTAACAATACTCTCACATCAGTATCTTTAGCAGCACTTATCTCCTTGATTTCAGGCACACATTTTCCCTGTGTACTGAATGTCTCTACTCAAATCCTTCCAGTAGCACAAACTCAAGTTATGCAAAAACAACAACAACAACAACAAAAAACCCAACAACAACAACAACAACAACAACAAAATCCCCACTAATTTATTGGTTTATTTATCTTGATATTCCCTAATTTGTGCTTTTCTTTCACGCTGTGATTTATCTATTACAATGCCAAGTCCTTCTGTATATCAATCATGAATACAAAGCCTTAACTCATCTTTCTCTTTCCCTAAATCCAAGCAGCACCATAGCCTCTTCAGTCTGCCCCACCCCTCACTCCTCACCCCTACTGCCCTTGTCTGTGCCCTTGCTGTCCTCTCAGAAGTGAGCCACTGTAATAGAGCTTCTAACTGGTCTCCCCTTCCCCAGCTTCTGTCTTCTAACATTCCACACTATTTCTTGAATATGACATGAGTGCTCTCATCTTAGGGTCTTTGTACTTCCTCGCTGCTTCCTTGGTCTCATAGAGTCTTCCTCCAATATGCACATGGCTACTGCCCTCACCTCCTTCTAGTCCGTGATCAAATATTGTCTTATCATGATCTTTTCTCTGAATACCCCAAATAAAATACAATACTCTCCCTACAACCTAGCACTCTTTTTTAAAATCCTGCTTTGTCTTTATTAAATGTATCAATACCTGACATATTTTATTTATACATTCCTTATAAGATTTGTTACAAGCAAGAGGGCGACAAACTATAAGAGACACTTGGGGCACCTGGGTGGCTTAGTGGGTTAAGTCTCTGCCTTTGGCTCAGGTCATGATCTCAGGGTCCTGGGATCGAGGCCCGAATCGAGGCCCGAATCGGGGCTCTCTGCTCAGCAGGGAGCCTGCTTCCCTTCCTCTCTCTGCCTGCCTCTCTGCCTACTTGTGATCTCTGTCAAATAAATAAATAAAATCTTAAAAAAAAAAGAGAGAGAGAGAGGAAACAATCAGAGGGTTGCTGGAGAGCAGGAGGGTAGGGGGTGGGGTAACAGTGATAGGCATTAAGGAGGGCACAGGACGCAGTGAGCACTGGGTATTATAGACAACTGATGAATCACTGAATTCTGCCTCTGAAACTAATAATACTTTATATGCTAATTAATTGAATTTAATTTAAAAATTTTTAAAAGAAAAAAAATAAAGTGAGTCTGTGTAGATAGCAAAAGACAAAACAAAACAAAACAAACAAAAAAACAAAACAGAACAAAAAACCCTAAGATGCTCAGGAGCCAGGGCTGAGAGAATGCAGATTATTCCTTCTTCCAGAGACGTGCTGACTGTGGGTTCCAAGTAATATGGGGAGCTGCACCCTAGAATGCTCTCTATGACACAATCACCTGGGAGGGAGCCCTTGCTGGCCAGGCCTCCAGGATAGAACCAAGGTGTCCACAGGTGGGGCCTGGGGTATTTATTTATTCATCAAGAAACAAAGTCTCAAGTGAAGGAACTAGGTTTTAATTATAGAATATCAGGCATCATGGAGGATATGGAGGGGATACCTCAGTGATTCTGACTCCCTGAAATCACATCACAAAGTCTACTTCGATGTTCTCAACTACCCACCTGGCTCACAACCCTCCTCTCCCCCGACCACAGGGGAAAAGCTAAGCAATTATATGACACTGAAATCATTCTGCTAGTCGCCATTCTAAAAAAGCAAGTTGACAAAAGCTATAAATGCCCCAGTATGCTTTCAATTCAAGGAACAAGTTTCAAAAAAGTTAAATTTTTATATCATTTACAGCATCAAATCAATAGATTAGGTGCTACAAATAGGAATTGAATAGGAATTCAAACTATTAAAAAACCCGTAGCTTAGTCTTTGTATAAAATAAATTAGAAATTTATTTCAACATAATGTACAAGCCATTCTTGCTCTGGGCTGATATCTATCTCTAATCTGCAGAATTTCTTTTTGAAACATAGGGATACAAAGGCAGAAGAATGAAAAAGAAAAAAAACAGCCCTTTAAAGTTTTCAGTGTTCTGGAAAGCTCACTTCCTTCATTTCAGAAACCTGGCTAGGAAGTATTGATTTTCTCAGCAAGAATCAGCTAATTCCTTGAGGCAATTAATGGTTTTGTTATTTAACATTTGTTATTCAACAATTGTTTAACGTTGGAGGGCTTATCACGCATTTGTTGTGAAGCACCTGTCCCAGGGGGAGAGCACTTGGATCAAGGCCAAACCACAGAAGGGAGTTGGAAATGTTAGCAGGAGCTGAAGACATATATGCTTCTGGCTGATTTCTGTGGATGAAGTAAAGGATATTATCATTCCAGCCCCTGTCCTTACTATCTGCTCTCAGGGTGGACCCCCTTGCTTTGAGGAACCATTTGAGTGAGAATGAACAGCATGAATCTGCTATTAATGAAGCATTTACTAAGAAAACTAGTTTAATGGCGCTCCTTTCATTGCCCGATTTTGTAAATACTTTACAGCAATCCGAGGGGCAGGTATTAATACTCCACATTTTCAGATACAGAGAATTTAGGTGACTTGTCCACGCTTGCACAGAGTGGAGGTAAAGTCAAACCCAAGTTTTAAGTCCACATTATTTCATGGGAACTAGAATTGTCCTCATTGTAGCCAACATAGGGAAACATATTCCTTAACTACACATCTCTTTTGAATAATTCTAATTTCCACAAATTATTACTCAGAAGAACTCTACAAAGAACATGTTTCTATATTTTTGCTTATAATGTGAACTTTTCCCAGAAATTACATGAAGAGACAAAGGAAGAATCAAATAGAATGTTACACTGAACAGGATGGCAGGGACATGCTGCATTCCCGTCCCCCTGACAAGTTGCATCTGAAAGTCACAAGAATTCCTAGTTAGGTCTGTAGACCTTCTGGTAGCTAAGGAATTCAACTGAAGAGGAAGTTGAACATTACTTTCCATAAAGGCATAAAAGCAAATGAATGAAGTGAGATCACAAGTTTCAGAATCTGCAAGCATTGTGATGTGACACACTGTATTTACAAGCGTGCTGTTTGTTGATTAAAATGTACAGAAAAAGAAATAGATGTGCTGCTCAACACAGAATTACAAGAGTTCCTTTCGAGCAGGCATTCTTTCTGAGAGCTGTGCTGAAGCCATTAGTGACATATGAGAAGAAAACGAGACTTTTTGCAATCCTACATTGCCAAAAGGAGACCTCTACATTACTTTCAGCAAGAGAACGGTCACAAGAGCTCACATCAATTGCCTATCCTTCAGCAAGTATCCTGGGAATATCTCACAGGACTCCTGAGAAAACAGTAGGAAATACATCGTGATGTGGTGAACCATTCTCATGACTCAATAACTTTTTATCCTTTCCTCAAGCCAAACAGTTAAAAAGACTGCCTGCTATTATTCTTAGCTGCTGGGATGTAGCTTCCTGTTCTGTGTTTTCATCACAGGTGGTGATCGCCAAAAGGAAAAGTTGTTCAAGAAAATAACTTGTCACAAGCTAATGCATGACTCAAGCATGGAAAGTTATTTGAAGTTAAATTCTAGAAACAGAAAGTCTTCCCTTGGGAAGGACTCAGATGTGCAGAGATGTGACCCACTATTTGAATGACTACCATCTGCCAGGCACTTTATAAATATCATTTGATTTAACATCACAACCACTATGGCAGATCCTTCTATCTTCACTTTATATGTGAGAAAGATAAGCTCAAACTTTTAAGAAATTGCTAAGATCACACAATCAGTGAGTAGTAGAAATTATTTTTTTTAATCTTTAAATTTTTACTGAGGTATACATTCAAATAGTAATGTGCATAAACTACACTAATCTTTTAGCTAATGAAATGTTACATGTATTTATGCCCATGCAATCACCATGTAACTGAGGATATAGAAAGTTAACACACTGTAGAAAGTTCCTTCTTGCCTTTTTCCATCCAATATGCAACCCAGAAGTGACCTCTACCTTGACTTCTATAAACATGGATTAATTACATTTGTCCTTAAACTTCATACAAATGTAGCATGACTAGCCATCCTAATTTGCCTGGAACTGAGGAATGCCCCAGATGTAGACTTTCTAGTGCTAAATCTGGCACAGTTGGTCATCCTTTAAATTGAATCATACAATATGTATTCATTTCTGTTTTGTTTTATACCACATAATGTCTGTGAGAGTGATCTAGGCTGTTACGTGTAACAAGGTTTTGTTCATTGTGTGTGTTATTCCATTTCATTACTACTCTATAATGTATTAATCCATTATCCTGTTCATGGACATTTGTTCCTAATTTTTGACTTTCATGAATAAAGGTAACAAAAATGTCATACGAGTCTTTTTGTGGAGATAATTACTCAATTTTCTTGTTAGAAGAAATGCTAGCTCATAGCAGATATGTTTTAACGGACACCACCAAAATTTTCTGAAATAGTTGTACCAATTTATACTCCTAGCAATTTATAAAAGTTTTAGTTGCTTCGCTACCTTACCAACATTTGGCAGGTCAATTTTTCAGTCATTCTTGCCATGTGATAGTCTACCATTACCAATATTCATTCCCTTGTGCCATCTCCTTCCATACTGACTTTGGTCTTGGCCATGTGATTCACTTCAGCCAATGGGATCTTAACAAGCATGACATAAACTAAAATTTGATAAACACTTGCCCACTGGGGCTTGTTCTTTTGGGACACTCACTCTGAGACCTGATCCACCATATAAAGATGTTTGGCTATGCTGCTAGAGAGAGTGCATGGAGAGGTGGAAGGGAAGCAGAAACATTAAGATGGACTGCTCACCTGGGTCCTACCTGCTCCAGCCATCTCCACTGAAGTGTCAGACCTGTGAGTGAAGAAGCCACATGGGAAATTCCAATCGCAGTAAAAGCAACATGGAACAGAATTGCCCAATGGAGTCTAGTCCAGATGAAGAACTGGGAAAAAATATTATTGTTACTGTTCAGTCACTAAATTTGGTGGTGGTTTATTTCATAACTATAGGTAGGTTCTAACAGGTAAGTATATATCAATATCTCCCTTTGGTTTTGAATATTCCCCTGAGGAATGATGATACTGAGCACCATTTCAGATGTTTATTGTCTACTTGGATAACCATGAAATTTTATTTTATTGCACTTTATCACTTAACTTTCCCATTAGATCTCCTGTCTTCTGCTATGATTATAAATCCATTACTTTAGTCTACCACAAGTTCCTTTACTTCTTCCTAAACATTCCAATACCTTAAATGGTTTAATTCCATATAGTCTTTCAACACTTTGTGCAAGGACTTCCATTTTATTTTATTTATTTTTTTTTAAAGATTTTATTTATTTATTTGACAGAGAGAAGTCACAAGTAGGCAGAGAGGCAGGCAGAGAGAGAGGAGGAAGCAGGCTCCCTGCTGAGCAGAAAGCCCGATGTGGGGCTCGAACCCAGGACCTGGGATCATGACCTGAGCCGAAGGCAGCGGCTTAACCCACTGAGCCACCCAGGCGCCCCAAGGACTTCCATTTTAAAATGCCATAAGCTCCATGATACATTGCTGTTATTTTTGCTTTAAATAACCATTTTTTTTTCTATTTTCCTACATATTTACTCTTTCCAGTGTTCTTCAGTTCTTCCTCCAGTTTCGTACTTTCACCTGGGCTCATTATGCTTCAGCCTAAAGCAGTCAAATTCTTTACAGGGTAGGTATGGAAGCAGTGAATTCCCTGAGATTTTGTTTGAAAAACTTCTTAAATTTCACCTTAAATTTTCACAATTAGCTGTCCTTCATTTATTTTTCAAGGAGGGAATGATAGTGCCATTTTTTCTTACTTCATAGACAATACTTTTCATATTATTTTTTTAGTGTTTAAATTTTTCAAAATTTATATACATTAAAATTCCACTTTATGGTGTATAGTTCTATGGTTTGTGACTCAACTGCATAGAATTCAGTAGCCATAATATAACTGTGTTACAAAACAGCTTCATTACTCCCCAAATTCTTTCATCCTGCCTCAATCTCTGAAGACCACTGATGTGTTCTCAATTCCTAGTTTAGCCTTTTTTAAGAATGACATAATTGGGGCACCTGGGTGGCTCAGTGGGTTAAAGCCTTTGCCTTTGGCTCAGGTCATGATCCCAGGGTCCTGGGATTGAGCCCCACATCGGGCTCTATGCTCAGCAGAGAGTCTGCTTTCTCCCCTCTCTCTGCCTGCCTCTCTGCCTACTTGTGATCTCTGTCAAATAAATAAATAAAATCTTAAAAAAAAAAGAATGTCATATAATTGAAGGAAACAATATGTAGACATTTTTTACCTTAAAATTTTTTTCTAGTTTTATTGAGAAATAATTTACACAACTTTATAAGTTTAATGATGATTAGGTTTGTACATGTTACCAAATCATGACTGCAACAGGTTCAGCTAATGTCTATAATCTCATATAAAGAAAAAAAAAAATTCTCTTTGTGCTTAGACCACTACATTACTTTCAGCAAGAAAGAATCTACACTCTTAACAACTTTCCTAAAATTCACATAGCAGTGTTAACTCTAGCTATCATGTTGCATATTATATTCCTAATACTTATAACTGGAAATTTGTACCTTTTGATCACCTTCCTCAAATCCCTCCTCCCTCACCCTTCATTTCTGGTAAACACATGTCTGATCTCCTTTTCTATAAGTTTATTTTTTTCTTTTGTTTTGGGGTTTCTGTTTGTTTTTAGATTCCATGTATAAATGAGATCATACAGTATTTTTCTTACTTCACTTATCATAAGGCTATATACTTATGGCATCACAACTTTTTTATCCATTCATCAATTGATGGACTCAGGTTGTTTCCATGCCTTGGCTATGTAAATAATGCCATCCTGAACATGGAGGCATAGACAATTAAATGGTCACAATTATATGGCCAATCTTCAACAAAAGAGGCAAGAACATGCAACAGGAAAAAGAAAGTCTCTTCAACAAATGGTATTGGGAAAACTGGACAGCTATACAAAAGAATAAAACTGGACCACTTTCGGAGCACCTGGGTGGCTCAGTGGGTTAAGCCTCTGCCTTCAGCTCAGGTCATGATCTCAGGATCCTGGGATCGAGTCCCGCATCGGGCTCCCTGCTCAGCAGGGAGCCTGCTTCCCCCTCTCCCTCTGCTGCTCTCCCCACTTGTGCTCTCTCTCCTTCTCTCACTCTCCGTCAAATAAATAAATTCTTTAAAAAAAAAAACTGGACCACTTTCTTATAATATACACAAAAATAAACTCAAAATGGATTAAAGATCTAAATGTTAAGACCTGAAATCATAAAAATCATAGAAGAGAAAATAGGCAGTAATTTCTCTGACATTGGCTATTACAATTTTTCTAGATAGGTCTCCTGAGGCCTATCTAGAAAACAAAAAGCAAACATAAAGCAAAAATAAACTATTGGGACTATATAAAAATAAAAAGGTTCTCCACAGCAAAGGAAATAACCAATAAAACTAAAAGAGAGCCCACCAAATGGAAGAAGATGCAAAATGACAAAGCCAATAAAAGTTTAGTGTCCAAAATATATATAGAACTTATAAAACTCAATAACCTAAAAACAAATAATCCAATTAAAAAATGGGCAGAAGACATGAACAGGTATTTCTCCAAAGACAACATCCAGATGGCCAACAGATACATGAAAAGATGCTCATCACCACTCACAATCAGGGAAATGCAAATCAAAACCACAATGAAGTATGACTTCACATTGGTCAGAATGGCCAAAATCAATAACACAAGAAACAAGAGGTGTTGACGAGGATGTAGAGAAAGAGGAACACTTTGAACTGTTGGTGGGAATATAAACTGGTGAAGCCACTCTGGAAATCAGTCTGAACATTCCTCCAAAAAAATTCCTCCAAAGAATACAAAAATACTAATTCAAAGGTACATGAATCTCCCTATGTTTATAGCAGCATTATTTATAATAGTCAAATTATGGAAGTAGATGTGGTGTGTATATATATACATAAATATATAAGTAAATATATGCATATATATATATGTAAATATGTATGTATGCATATGTATATTATGTATATTATATGTATATATGTATATATTTGCCTATGTTTACATACACATATATGCAAATATATGCATACACACACAAAATGGAATATTATTCAGCCACAAAAAAGTATGAAACCTTACCATTTGCCAGGACATGAATGCAGCTAGAGTAACATGTTAAGCAAAATAAGTGAAAGAAAGACAAATACCATATGATTTCACTTACATGAAGAATTTAAGAAATAAAAATGAGTAAATGGGAAAAAGAGAGAGAGAGAGACAAACCACAAAATAAAACTCTTAACTATAGAGAACAAACTAAAGGTTACCAGAGGGGAGAGGGAGGGGGATGGGTTAAATGGGTGATGGGGATGAAGGAGTGTACTTGTCGAGATGAGCACAGGGTGATATATGGAATTTTTCAATCATTATATCATACAACTGAAACCAATATAGCACTATATTAACTGGAATTTTTTAAAAAGAAAAACATATATACATGTGTATTTTGACTCTAAAAAAATAAAACATATCTTGGGAAATCAAATTATTTTTTCCCTAAGCTTACTTTCTTCCATTTTTCATTATTTTAATTTGTCTAAACTTTTTATTATTTATGCTTATTATTTTGCATTATTCATTATTTTGCCTTAAAACTGTTTTAAAATTATCAGCCTTTGTCTCTGTAAACACCTTACCACACTTTCTAAAGCATGTACACTTTTAAAACTCTATGATAATTTTTGAAAAGGGTGAGTGGAATCAGCTATTCCTTTCCCTCTGCCACACTTCCAAGATTTGCCGTTAAGTGGCTATCATATTACTCATTCTTTCCCATGGGCTGTGAACAGAAACAATGTATTTACTTCTAGGTTAAGACAATTAGAGCTGATATTCCCCCTTCATCCCCTTCTTTCCCTCTGTAGTGACCTCAGAGACTACATTTAGCACAGCTACAAGATGGCATGGCCTCCATTAGCCTTGGTCTCTGAAAGGCCGTGTGCAGCAGAGCCCTCTGCTCACCAACCAGTAACAAGTAATGCGTGAGACATAAACAGTTGGTTGTGACAAGCCACTGAGATTTCAAGTTAGTTAAATACAGCACAACCACTTCTTAAACAGAAAATTCTTTTATACATTTAAAGCAACTGGGATCAACATGTAAATAGCATAAATGTATACGAATAAAAAATAATCTTTTCTTCCAATGACTATTCTTATTTTGCCTTGGAGTTCTAGTCTAATATCCCAGAAAACAAGGTAAAATGCCTACATTAAGAAGTCTTAAACTAAGGCCACCATTTTCAGGTTAACTCAGCTTCATGTAATACTTGATTCAAAGTTCAAATTCTCAATCATAGCTATTTCTCCTCTCTCAATAGAGCTTACATCTCTCTTCTCCCTCCTGAGACCCATAAATGGGTTCAAGATGAACTTTACTTACTCTTATGCATTTACAAGGAGTTACCTCCAAGGCACAGTTTTTCTCCCTGCTCTCCCAGTTCCCATGGTGGTGTGGTCAGTTTGCTCTGGTGCCTATGTGGGCATCCATCAGGATATTTCTACCCCAGCTTGGACTACTTTGGCATTCTACTGGCTCCGGATGCTGAAGTTGGCAACAACTGAGCTCTGCCTTCATTACAAAGACCCTATATTCAGAGGCTGGCCAACATTTTCTGGCCCTCTAGTGAAAGAGTATTTTAGGCTCTGCGGGCCACATACAGTCTCTGTTGTATATTTTTCTTCCTTTTTCTTGCTCTTCTTGTGGTGTAGTGGTGATGATGATCAGTCTTCTTCTTTCCCCTCTCTTTTCTTTGCCTTCTCTTTCTCCCTCCTTCTCTTCATCATTATTCTCTTCTTTTTGAAATTGTAAACACCATTCAGACCTTAGGGCCATAAAAATGAATACTGGCAGGATATGACCCATTGGCCACAATTTGCCAACCTCTGACTTACAACCTTTTCATTCTGACCTTGAGCCTCTTCTAGCTTCCAACACTGATTTTAACAACTCCTGGGTTCCTGGCATGCTTTATAATCTGTGGGAGGTTGTGGGCTATTTCAGGTCCATCTGTTGAGAAAATTCCCTCTTCCCAGAGTCCTTTTTTTATTTTTATTTTTTATTACTTCTGCACCATGCTGATCCCAGAAACAGACCAAGGGTTGGCATGCTCTTTTGTTCCCTCTCAACCTGCTGAGACCCTACTGGAGTGTGATGGCCTGAGGCTCAAGAAAGTGGGGGTGCAGGTCTGTTTTCAGGGACCCAGGTAACAGCTTTCCATTCTGTGAAGCTTCTTTAAATTCTTCTTCTTTTCCCCCCAGAGAATAGCTTTCTATTTTTTTCTGTTTGGTGGATCATGTCCTCTGATCTTCTAAACTATGGTATATAGGAAAACTCTTCCACTGTGCTGCATTAGTCTTGCATTTTACTGTATAAAAGGGACATTTTGTAATTTAGAAAACGCCTCTTTCTCAACCGAAGTAAACCAGTTTTTAATATATATTCCAAGCCATCCCTGAAGTAAACATCATAAATCTCCATGTTTTGTAATTAAATACTTCCTAATTTACCTGCTACTGATACAAGTTTTTTTAAACAGAGGTATGTATGTATGTATTTCGAGCTACCAGACATCTAAACTGCGTCAGCCATGGAGCATGGATTTTCGTTATTTTGCAGGAAGTACATAGCTTCAAGGGTAATGTAAAGCAAAGTATTCAAAAGTTGTATATTACAATCATCTATTTAAATATTTTAAGTGATCATTTATTCATAAGGCCCCACTTTTTCCTTCTCAAGATACTTGGCATGATGCAGAAGCAATTAAAAGACACTCGTAATCATAATCACAGCAATTATTATGTTTTCTGGGAGCTCTGTGCCACCCTTACATAGCAAGCCTCCAGAGATCTAGTTCTGCTTCTGGAATAGAGAGCATCTGTCCTTAACAGAGGTTTCAGCCTATGCTCCTCCCTGGGTCACCCAGAAGAGCGTCAGCAGTGACTCAACAGCACCTTGAGAGGCACTATTAGTGACTCAGTGTCACACAGCAAAAGAGAAGGTTGCTACAATACTTGGCCTTTCTTTTCCTCTTGTGAGAGTTCTTTCTATGATAGCTGAAGGGTGAAATACAGCAAATTTAAAATTCCAAAAACATTCTGCTTTAGATGCCCTACAATATGGTTCCGGCTTTGGTTATAGAAAGGAGTGGAATGTGTAAGATGGCTTTATAACTTTAGAAAGAAATAATTTCTAAAAAAATATTAGTTTCATTCAGCAAGGTCCAAATTGCTTACCTATGCTTGTGTTCTATATCTCTTTCCTCCTCTTGTATGTGTGTTTAGGAGGGAGAAGGAACATCTAGTCCAGTATCACAAATCGTGTGCCTACTTCTTCCAGGGAATCCCTGGAGAATATGAAATGGGGACCACTGGGCCAGGCTGTTGAGGAACTGACCTTCTCTCCTGTCTGGACTGAATTTCAGCATTGGAACTACCACTTCTGAAAAAATTCCTCCTGCCTGTGTTCAGGCGTCAGTATTTAGGCTTATAAATATGCAGTTACCTACTGGTCACCCTCACTGTATGTGAACTCCTTAAAGGCAGAAATTATGTCAAGCTTTCAAAAATTGGTTCTTAAAAGAAGGGAGGAGAGGGGTGCCTGGGTGGCTCAGTGGGTTAAAGCCTTCTGCCTTCGGCTCAGGTCATGATCCCAGGGTCCTGGGATAAAGCCCCACATCTGGCTCTCTGCTCAGCAGGAAGCCTGCACCCCCACCCTCCCCCCGCCCCTGCGTGCCACTCTGCCTGCTTGTGATCTTTGTCTGTCAAATAAATAAATAAAATCTTAAAAAAAAAAAAAAAGGGAGGAGAGTTTGAGAGAGCAATGAATGAAAGAACACATGAAACTAATTAGTCTGGTAAGATTATTTGTAGTTTTGAGAGGTTCATTTATCATGTTTTTCTGAAAGGAAAGGATGGTACACTTCATTCAGCAAATTTACTCAGATTAGTGCATTAAATCTGATCAAATATCTGGGTTATGTGCTTGAGTATCATGACTGAGACAATACTGGATCATCACCAGGAAGGCTAAATACTGAATAAAATCTTTCATCTGACTGCTTTCATCAGACAGCCGAAAGGGATAAAACCACCAAAGATAATGGTTCATGCTGAACACAGGCTCTTCCTAAGAAGGAAAGACAAATAATAAGGATCTTGTCCTAGTCCATCTTTTTTATTGGTAAGTGAGTCCATTATATACAGTAGGTCATGTAAGAAGATCATTGGATATCCACAGCTAAATTTAATATATACCTTTTCTTTCCATCCAATTAAATGAGTTTAGAGCCTCTATCAGAGCACTGTGGTAAGTACCAGAAGTGAGAGGGGGAGGAACACACAGGCAAAAAACTGGCATATAAAAAATAAAATTTAAAAAAAGGAAAAAAAAACTGACATATAAACAGATGGTTTGAAGTCATAGTGCAAAGACCCTGAGCCAGGTGGCCTGGGTTTGAACTTCACCACTCCTACTTTCTAACTCTGTGACCCTGGACAGGTTACATAGCATCACTAATCCTCAGTTGCCACACTCATGAAATTATAACAGTACCTATCTCTTAGGGTTACTGAGAAGATAAAGGACACGGCAAAAATACTTCGTTCAGCATTTGACACAGAAAGTCCTCCAAAGTCACAGTAATTATTATTGTTTTGCTATTGCTGATGTTTTCATTATAATTAAGATAGAGTCCTTGACATGTAGGAGCCATGGTTTGGCTGAGAATGACAAGTACTACTTATCAATTGATTTTCACAAAATAGATCATAGCAAATGAAATACAGTCTACCAAATACACCAATAACCTTCAATATTATTAATAATATGTATGGATTAAAAGAAGTTTTGATCATGTATCAATGTTCTCTTTCTGTTTATTAAATCATACTCTTGCATTATATAGGTAGCTATTGGATACTGGGTATTTCTTTAATAAACCACATAGAAATTTAATTAGAAGGATAATGTATTCTTGTTCGAGTTTCTCATAGAATTATTTAATCTTCCATTAACACTCCTATCGAGGTCAAAAACAATTCTTTGCACAGATATAAGTCCTCAGACCTATAAGAACAGATTCAAAATCAAAACAGTTCTATTAGGCCTGCAAAAGCCCTACAAAATTGATGTAACCCTAAGGACTACACAGTGGTGCAGTTCTAATGTGGATGATTCTGAAGATTTTCTTGCCAAATGGAACAGTGCTCCAAAGAATGAAGCCCACTCGCAATATTCTGAAGTCTTTTAAATGCCAACCACCAAGCTAAAGAGGTGAAGATGAATTACATGAAAGCCTTTCTCAATAAGCTAAAACCTTCATCCCATAGTGAGCCTAGAATAAAACAAACCAGAGCAAGCAGGTTTCATCTCCTCAGGCCCTTTGCCTTTGAGAGGCCCAAAAGACTATAGTGATGGATTGTCAAGAGAAGATGGTTTAGCACTTAACTTCCTTTCACATTTATGGAGGAAAAAGGTAAGACAGACTATTGTATCTCAAAGATCTTCTTCTCAGTTTCATGCTATTTAACCCTACCCAGAGCACATGTAAAGATGTTCACAAGACTAAGCAAAGCATCAGGGCAAACATCAGGTCTTCCTTGGGCATCCATTTTTCTAGAAGCTTGGTAGGAAAGCATTATCTACATATTTAATCAGACACAGATACCTCAAGAATTCATACAATAAATCAGGAAATCTAAAAATATATGTATCTTTCTGGAACTTGCACCTTAGGAATATCATGTCTACTTTGCTCTTCTGAAACTTTAACAGAAAGTTTGAATATCCAATATGACAAAATGTTCCCACCAGCCAAACATAAACAAAAGTTCCAGGGTTTTATGTTCTGAATTTGTATTCATTTCTTTGTCTCACCAGTACTTAAGTGTACACAAAAGCAAACTCTAGCTATAATAAACACGGGATTCGCTTTGCCCTCTTCTCCAACCCAGGTCCATGCCCTTTTATCCCCTTCATAGCAAAAGGATTTTGTCCTTTTATGCTTTCCCTTGGGGGTATAGAGCTTTATAAAAATCACATAGAACAGCTGATGATACTCCTAAGATCCTTACAAGGCAAATGCAGATGGTGATGATAACCACCCACACACTGTCCGTCTGCTCAGATGTTAACCTCAAGGGAAAAAATCTATACCAGTGAAATGAGGACATTTTTCATGCCAGCAAAGAACTGCTGTGAAAAGGTACAATCATGATCCCACCCATTCACCCAGGCTCTGATTTGAGAGTACTATAGTCAAACATACAGGCCCCAGGATTAATTGCTAGACTACAGAAGTCACTCTGATTTTTCTAAGAGTGATTAATGACTTTGCAAGTCAGTGAGCAATAGTGATCTGGGCGTTTGGGTTTCAGGTAGAGGACAGTGTGTGGATCACGAACTTACAGAATACCCAGATAACCATCTTTATATTTCTGTACCTTCTATGGTTCCTGGCACGGGGGGCTGGAGGGTACAGAAAAATATCTGAGAAGAACTAAATGAATAAATAGCTTTCAGAAGATTTTCAGTTCAAGGGAAGTTGAGGCCCAGGAAAAATTTAATACAATTAGTTTGTCACACTATCATGGTTAGAATTATATCTCCACTAATTAACTGTGGAATCCTGGGTAAGATATTTAAACTTCCCAAGCTTCCAATTCCTCATGCATAAAATAATATACTCATAGGGTCACTATAGGAACTAAATGATATAAAACACCAAAGGTACAGTGATTAACTGAGTGCTTGTCACAAGTAGATACTGAATAATTTAATCTTCCTTAACAGGTAACCAGAAAAGTTCATCCTCTCCTTTGTTGAAGAGCTCAGAGTGGAAAGCAAGGTGTGAAAAATAGAACTTTCATCTGGAAAATGATGAAAAATAACCTGAACTGAAAATGAGTACTGCCTGAAGCCAGAGATATTCATTCATTCATTTTGCTTTGATCTTGCTCTTTAGTGGCTATATGATGTTGAAGAAGTCATTTAAGCTCTGATAGTCTCAGTTATATCAGCCACAAATTATGACTATAATTTCTGTAATTTATAAATTAATTAAAATTTATAAATTTTATAATTTTAATAATTTTTGCTCATTCCATCATATAGTCCTATTTTGAGACTTTGTGTAAGGTATAACCATGATTTGTAAATAGTGACACATTATACAAATATAAGGCACTATTATGAATCAATTTTTTGGGTTGCTAAATATAGAAATGGCATATAAATATACTTGAATAGCAGGCAAAGGGGCTCATAGTAATATTTCTCTTACTATGGGAAAGAGAAAAATCATGCTTTCAAGGCCAAGTTAAAAGTCAGAGTCCCTAACTTTAGTTCTAATAGGCTCAGAGGGTTCATCTTGCATGCTTAGAAAACTAAATTGGGAAGAATTGAGAAGATGTTGTTGGGCCCAATTTTAAAAAGTACCGTTTTAGTTCAGTTGTGGCTGCTAAGGATCCAGAAGGTAGGTGAGTCCATACGTGTGCTGTGAATTTTCCATCGTAACATGACATGTCCTTTCTGCCCAAAATATTGCTGACAACCCACTTCTTGAAACTCTCTATTCTGTGAACCCTAACTTGTTGTGTTTGCCAGTAGCTTTAAATGTTCTTTCTCTGCTTCCTGACATATCTTGCTTCCACCCACCATTTTTGTTTTCATCAGTTTCTGTCTAAACTCATTTCCTAGGGACCTCTTTTTTTTTTTTTTAATTCCCATGGGAATTCCCATGTGCAATCCTAAATTTACATTTATTGTCCTAATATCTGTACATAGCTTTTATAAGTCATTATCACTCAAATATGGCTAAGAATTTATAAATCATCATTTTCCTAACCCCCTTATCCTCCTTAGTTCCTTATTTCTATCATTCCTTTTATCTCAGGGTGTCCAATGCTTTATATGCAGAAAGCCATAAAATTTAAATGCATTCTATTACATTGGAGGAAATAGAATCCCAGTAACTTCAGAGATTTTTCTATCCCCCTGGGTACATCTAAATTCCAGGGCTTTCACGAAGCTGTGGTATCATGAAAAGTGGACACCATGTCCTTGCTATTATCTGTTCAAGCTGGCATCTTCTGAGACTTCCAGAACACCAATCCCTGGACCTTTAACCATCAGTCCACATGCTTGGCTTCTGAGCAAACCCTCATTTGCATCTGCTGATACCCTCTGGGATATTATAGTTGTTATGGCTAGCAACTTCTTAAATGAGGAGTAAAAGTTAAGAGGCAAAAGGGCAAAAGTAAATACAAGAGAAAATACATTAATTCATATTTCAAAACCAAAAATGTTTTCTGACTTTACTTCCAAACACAATGGAATAATGAGAACTGATTTACCCTCATACCCCAAACAAAGAAAAATGGACAAAAGTATTTTTTTAGTTTTCACATCAGACATCACACATCAGGCAGTGAAAGGGACTGAAAAATGGGATTTCCTGGGAGACAGAAAACAAACAAGGTGAGCACTTGAGCCCTATCACAACTCCAGATTACTTCCTGGAGGGAATTTTCAGACTGTGTGTGAGAAGGCAGAATCATGCAGAGTCTGCTGGTCTCCATAAGGTGGAAAGATGAAACTGGGAGTCTTAGGAATTATCTAAATTGAAGAGCAGAGTAGCAGAGAAGGGAGAATTCCAAAGAGAGAGAACTCCAGAGATCTGCAGAGGGTCTACCTCAATTATCTGTTAGAGAATTTATATGTATGTGAGGAAATTATCTAAAGCAAGAAAAATATTCTCAAAGTGATTGATTAGAACTTACAGAGCACCATCAGTATTTCCTTTTCTAGCCAGTGAGAATAGAAAGCTTCATTATTCAGAGGATGTTGGGTATACTACTCAAAAGGCAATTGCCTCATGGGGAAAAATTAACCTCAGAAGAAACAATGCTCTGATCTTGCTAACAAAATCTAAAAGAAACACCTTAAAGAACTGAACTTTTTCAAGTAACTTAATTGAGTCCTGAAGTTCAGAAACATTTATAGGAATACAAATATATCCAGAACCCAACAGGATAAAATTCATGTTATCTGGCATTAAATAAAAAAAATTCCTAGGTATGCCGGGAAGCAGGAAAATACAATGCATAAGGGAGAGAGAAAAAATTAATCAATACAAACATACCCAGAAATAACACAGCTGACACAATTTGTAGTGGGGGAAAAACACAATTATAACTTAACTGAATATGTCCAAGAAACTAGAAGAAAGATTGAACATGCTAAGTAGTAACACAAAAGATATAAAAGAAACCCAAGGAGGGGTGTCTGAATGGTGTAGTCAGTTAAACATCTGACTTTAGTTTTGGCTCAGGTCATGATCTCATGGGTTAGGGATTGAGCTTTGAGCTCAACCAGGAGTCTGCAGGAAGATCTGTCCTCCCCTCTCTTTCTTTCAAATCAATCAGTCAGTCTTTAAAAAAAAAAAAAAGAAAGAGAGAGAGAAAGACCCAGAGTGAAGAACCTGCAGCTGAGGGCTCACAGTTCTGGAAGCTCAGAAGACAGAGACAAGCAGGGGCCTCAGTCCACTGTGACAGGGTTGCTGGGGGCAGGCAACACCTATGGGAGGCTGCAGTTTTCAGGGGCGCTTACAGAAAGGGAGTCTGTGTGTTCTAGAGTGTTCAGAGAGGAGCAGACTGTGACTACTCTGCCCTGGGGCAGAGGTCTGGGTGCTGGCATTTCCCTTTGCTCTGACCCTCCCAAAAGGTGTGAAAAGCCTCCAGACAACAAAAGCCCCCCCAAAAAAATGGTTTCCATGGAGCCCAGACCCCTGACAAGGGGCAGGGCAAATCTACCCAAGCAGGGTTGCCTGAAAAACAATGCAGCAGGCCCCTCCACCAGAAGACAAGCTGGAAGAACAAGAGGATGACAACCCTAGGGTCCCCATAAAACTGTAAAACCCCAATACCAGGGGAAAATAGTATTTCAAGCTCCAGGTGTTACCTCACAGCCTATGTATTTCTCAGATACAACTTTTTTTTTTTTAATTCTTTCTCATGTTTATTCTTTTTTTTCTTTTTACTTATTTCTCATTTCAACTAGATGTTTAATACAACGTATTCCACAGTAACATTTTAACTTGTACTTTTTCACACCTATATATTTTCTCTTTTCTTTTCTATGAAGGTATTATGTGAAATATATACACCAGACACAAAAAGACAAATATTATATAATTCCACTTATATCAATGTATGGAATAGGCCAATTCATAGAGACAAAGTAGATCACCATGTTCCAGAAAATGCAGAGTTACTGCCTATTGGGTGCAGGGCCATACTCCCTCTGAAATCTGTAGAGGAATCTTTCTTCCCTCTTCACCTCTGATAGTTTGTTAGCAGTATTTGGTATTCCTTGGTTTGGAGCTGCATAACTCTATTCTCTGCCTTCCTCATATGGTATTTTCCCTGTCTCTCTCTCTCTCTCTCTCTCTCTCTCTCTCTCTATATATATATATATATATATATATATATATATATATATATTTTTTTTTTTTTAGGAGACAGAGCACACAGGCAAGGGGGGAGGGGTAGAGAGAGAGGGAAAAGCAGAATCTTAAGCAGGATCCATGCTCAGTGCAGAGCACAGCATGGGATTGATCTCATGACCCTGAGATCATGACCTGAACCAAAATCAAGAGTTGGACACTTAACTGACTGAGCCACCCAGGTACCCCAGCAATTTTCTTATAAGGACGCCAGCCATTTTGGATTAGGGGCTCACTGTACTGAAGACTCATTCTAATTAATGATACTTACAATGACACTATATGCTAATAAAGTCACATTCTGAAATATTGGAGGTTAGGACTTCAATGTATCTTTTTTTAGAGAGACACAATTCAATCCATAACAGTTGTTATGCTTTAAAGATATTTCAATCTTTCTAAAGATGCTGTAAATGTACATAGGCATTTTGTGGGGTTAATAGGCAAATGCACAACAGGATCAGAATTATTTATAGAACTGTTGGTTTTCTTTTCAATACCCTATAGTAACAGGATTCAATAACAACCAACAGTTAGTTCTTCTCTGGGCTTCAAGATCCTCTGTGAATAATTTTTGGCAAATGACCCTCAAAAAAATACCAACTTTACAAAAGCTGCACCCCACATAGAACTTCTCCACTCTGATAGACAAAAGACAAAGTTTCAACTTCGAAGCTAATGCTAATCTAGTAATAAACTACCATCTTCAAATATTAATTTTTTATTCTAGGAGAATATGACGAATGTCAAGATCTAGGCACTTCACATATTGATTTTCAGGTAAACAAGCCTCTTATTCACAATTCACATTAGTAAAAGACAAAATCACCAAGTGTGCGGTAAATCTTTTCACAGAATGCTGGCTGGGCAATTCCCTAGTTAAGAAATACAATGCATATTTTTCTAATAGAATTAATAGCATCTTCTCTGATAAAGATTCCTTGTTTTCAATTCAAGTCTCCCTAAGAAAAGTATGAAAATTATTAGTTGGTGAGAGAGGAAAGAAAGAAAGATGAAACAAGAAGAAAAGTGAAGCTTACAGTCAGAAAACTTTCCTTTCAAAGATACTGAACTACTAATAGGACATTTTATTATTTTTTTTATTATGTTCACTTAGCCACTGTGTAGTACATTAGTGTTTGATGTAGTGTTCAGTGATTCATTAGTTGTGTATGACACACAGTGTTCATCACAACATGTGCCCTCCTTATTACCCATCACCCTGTTACCTAAGAGGACATTTAAAATAACCCATCCCGCCACAACTCTCCCCTCTGAAACCCTCAGTTTCAACCCCTAGCACAGTGATGGGTGTTAAGGAGGGCATGAACTGCAAGTAGCACTGGGTGTTATATGCAACAATGAATCATGGAACACAACACCAAAAACTAATGAAGTACTGTATGGGGAATAACATAACATAATATAAATAAATAAATAAAAATATAGAGAGAATGAGATACAGGTAAAATCAGAGGAGAGTCAAGTGACAATGAATGGACAGAAGACTCCTGGAGACCAATAAAACCAGTTTGAATGCTGTCCAAGACACTGCTAATTATCAGAAAAATGGGCAAATTATACATATTAACTATTCAATAAATTTTAAAAGTTATTATAACAATTATAGTCATAATTATGCAAATAACACATACTGATTAATCAGTAAAAACTAGTTGCCTAATTATGTTACATATACAGGTTAAATGCAAAAGTTATTGAAAAATTACTAAGTTTTAATATAATTATTATTATTATAGTGAATAGAGAAAAGTCTGTGCCTTGCAGAGTATTAGAATTATAAGGGCCTATTCAGCCAGAGCGGCCCCACCCCGGTTGAACTGCCATTTTGTTGTAAAACTTAAATTGACTCTTCCTGCCACCCCAGGGGAACTTACCTAAAAACAACTCCCAGAAACCAGTCCCAGGTAACAAAGTCCAAATACAAGGGTGGATCAGTCCAGGTGGAGGTATTCAATCAGTGGGGGCACATACTGTCTCCTAGCTACCAAGGAGTATGGGCTCCGCCCTTTGGGCACCTTTTGGGTGCCAATTCTAACCAAGATGATAGGCTGGTTCAAATGTCTACTAGGGTAAATTGCAATTCAATTGGTCACCTAGAATGACTGTGCAGCTCTCTCTGTGTGTTACAATTTCATTGGCCACTTGTGTGTGGCCAGGCCCAACCACATGGCCTTTGCTCTATAAAAGTTAGTCTGGAAAGAAGGGAGGGGTCGCCCTCTCTGTAAGGGTTGGCCCTGACCGGTCCGTTTGACTGGTTGGTTTGATTCTTAATGCTTGGTGCGAAATAAAGTTTTGCTTGACTTTTGCTTTGTATCAATCTCACTCCTTTAATCACGGGCCCATTATTGGGGGACCCATTACTGGGGGACCCAACAAAATATTTATCAGGTTCTGGCCTTCTGGCGACCTGAGATTCTCCTGAACTCACCATTTCCCATGGATACACTGAATCTACAGCTATACATGGAGCAATTGCCTCTGAAATTAATCCAGAAACCAGCTAAGTGATTCCTATACATCAAGGGAATGAGAAAATATCTTTGTTAAAATAGGTAGGGCAGTCTGAAACACACTCTTGCCTAAAATCCAAACATACCACAGTGATCTACAATCACGTGGGAACTCACAACTCCCGGATTTTCTCTGAGAATTGAAGGGTTTGGACTCAACATCTAGTACCCCAACTTTTACGACGTCCACCTGAATGATGAGTACCCAAAACACATAGCTCTGAAAGCTAATGGAGCATTCATTCATGAGATCCATAAGACCACAGCAAATAAAGAAACAGCGCCTAACAAGTTTGAAAGTACTTGCTTTAACTACTCCCTGCCCACACACCCTAGGGCTCAGCACAGATGGAGCAGACAGAAACGCCTATCTACCAAGTCTAGAGGTCTATTTGCATACTTTAGAAGCTCTAGACAAAGGTCAAGCTTCTAATTAAGCTCAGGTCTAAGGGCTAGCTGCAATCCTCTCTAGAGACAAATGATTGGCATTTCTATTCTCCTTTTAACCCATTTAACTCACTAGGTGTCCTCAGGGAAGAAGCTTGTATTAACTTGTCTGGTGCCCTAGAATTTGCCGGCAGCCACCTAAAGGATGTCCCCTTTAACTGAGTAACTCTCATTGTGATTGAGTCTTGCATTTGTGACTCCTTCAGAACTAAAGAAAATAAAGAAACAGTTCTCAACCAGGTACCACCCAAGGGTGAGGTACAGAGGGAGCAGACAGAAATGCCCGTCTACAGTCTGGCCTGAAGGAGACCTATTGTCATACTTTAAAGATGTTGCCAGAGAGGCTGGCTACCAATCAGCCTGCATCAAGGCGCTAAATGATAGTCTCTCTTTTGGGACACTGACAGGTCTTGGTACACCTCAACTACAGTGGGCCAGTAAAAACAAAGAAGGAGGCTTAGCCACCATAAAGGTTTACAAGATAATGAAACAGGCTGAAAGATAAGTTTCATCTCCAACATAAGGACAATTTTATCAAGACTGGGAGAGGTGGCTGTTTTACCTAAGGCATAGATACTAATGCAGAGATTCAAGAAAATTGAAGAAACAGGGAAATGTATTCCAAATGAAAGAATAAGATAAAATTCCAGAAATAGGCGTTAATGAAAGAGATAAATGATTTACCTAAAAAGTAATTCAAAGTAAGATTCAAAGATGCTCAATTAAGTCAGGAAAACAATGCATGAACAAAGTGAGAATTTCAACAAAGAGATATAAATATTAAAGTGTACTAAAAAGAAATCATGGAGCTGAAGAATGTGATAACTGCATTGAAAAATTCAATAGAGGGGTTCGATAGCAGACTAGATCAATTAGAAGAAAGGACCAGCAAGCTCAAAGAGAGGTGGTAGAATTAATCCAGTCAGAGAAGAAAAAAGACAAAAGAAAGAATAAAGAGAGCTGAAAGGACTTTGACACATCAAGTGGATCAATATTCCTATTATACGTCCCCTAAAAGGAGAAGAGAAAAAGGATTAGAATGCTTCTTCCAAAAAGGCTGAAAATAGAGCGGCTCCTCGTTAGTATAGTGGTTAGTATCCCTGCCTGTCAAAAAGGCTGAAAATGTTCCTAAATTAAGTAAAGAAATATACATCCAGATCCAGGAATATTAGAAAATTCCAAATAAGAAAAATATATAGACCCACATCATGACACACTGTAATTGAACTGTCAAAATTAAAGGAGAGAATCCTAAAAGAAGCAAGAGGAAAGCAACTTATTAAGTACAAGGGAATCCAAATAAAACTATCCACAGATTCTTCAATAGAAACTGTAGGCCAGAAGGGAGTGGCATGATATACTCAAAGTGCTAAAAGGAAAAAAAACAAAAAAAAAAACAATAAAACAAAAAACAAAAACAAAAAACAAAAAACAAAACCTGCCTTCGAAAAGGTTTCCAACAAAGTTGTTCTTCAGAATTAGAGAGATAAACACTTTCCAGACAAACAAAAGCTGAAGAAGTTGGTTACCACTAGACCAGCCATACATAAAATGCTAGAGGGACATCTTCAATCTGAAATAAAAGGGATTCTAATTAGTAATTGCAAAGTAGGAAAGTCTAAATCTCACAGGTAAAGGCAACTACATAGTAAAACTCATACAGCCTAATGTTGTAATGGTGGTGGGTAAATCAATTATAAATCTAGTATGAAGCTTAAAGGACAAAACTATTGAATATAACTATATCTATAATAACTTATTTATGGATACACTATGTAAAAAGATGTAAATTGTGTCAAACATAAATATGGAGAAGTGGGAGAGTAAAAACATGGAGCTTTGGTATGCTTTTGAAGTTAGGTTTCATCAACTTAGAATGTTATAAAAATGTTTCACGTAAGCCATGGTAATCACAAAGCAAAAACTCATAGTAGATACAAAAAAGATAAAGGAATATAACCATATTCCTATAGTAAATCATCACATCATAAGGAAGAGACAAAGAAGAAAGGAACAAAGAAATTACAAAGCAGCCAGAAAACAATAAACAAAATGGCAATAATAAATCTAGATGTATAATCACCTTAAATGTAAATCGGCTAAATTCTTCCATCATAAGACACAGAGAGCATGAATGAATTAAAAAAAAAAAAAAGACCCAAATATCTGCTTCCTATGAGAGACTCACTTCAGCTAAAGACACACAGACTGAAACTAGGAGTTAGAAAAAGTAATTTCATACAAAATGGATACCAGAAGGAGGCATAGATAGCTATATTTATATCAGACAAAATAGACTTTAAGCTGAAGACTCTAACAAGAAACAAAGAAGGTCTATATATAATGATAAGGGGATCTATATCCAACAAGAACATAATATTTGTAAGTATTTATGCATCTAACATAGGAGCACCTAAATATTAATAGAAATGAAGAAATAAACAGTAATATGATAATAAAAAGGGATCACAATCCCTGTTTTCAATAACATATAGATCATTTAGACAGAAAAACAGTTAAGGAAATATTGGACTTAAAGGGCACCTTAGACCAAAGAAACTTAACAGATATTTATAGAACTTTCCACCCAAGAATATACAGTATATACATTCTTCCCAAGGGTAGTGGGGCTTTTCCTAAGATAGATCACATGTTAGGCCACAAAACAAGTCTTAATGAATTTAAGAACATTAAAATCATATAAAAGCTCTTTTATGGCCATAATGGTATAAAACTAGAAATCAATTACAAGAGAAAAACTAGAAAATTCACAATTATGTGGAGGTTAAACAACATGTTACTGAATAACCAATGGGTCAAAGAAGAAATCAAAAGAGAAATTGAAAAAAAAATCATTAGACAAATAAAAATAGAAATACAACATATCAAGTCTTATAAAATGCAGCAAAAGCAGGTCTAAGAGGGAAGCTGGTAGGAATAAACACCTATATTAATAAAACAGGAACATCTCAAATAAACAATTTTACCCCACAAGGAACTGGAAAAAGAACAACCCAAAATTACTAGAAGGAAGGAAATAACAAAAATCACATGGAAATACATGAAGTAAGGACAAAAAAAAGAAAAAAGAAGAAGAAAAAAGTCAATGGAATTTTTTTTTTTTTAAAGATAAAATGGACAAACTCTAGCTAGGCTTACAAAGAAAGAAAAGAACACTCAAATAAAATTAGAATTCAAAGAGGGCACATTCAATTGATACCCCAAACATAAAAAGGGTCAAAAGAGATTACTATGAACAATTATACGCCAACAAATTGGACGACCCAGAAGAAATTGATAAATTCTGAAACATAAAACCTACCAACACTGAATCATGAAGAAAAAGAAATCTGAACACTTGTATTACTAGTAAAGAGACTGGAACAATAAAAATCTCCAGCAAATATATGATGAGCAGTAGGTGTTGGATGGAAGTGTTGAAACACTATAATGTACACCTGAAACTAATATTATATGTGTGTTAACTGACCAGAATTCAAATAAAACTTAAAAAAATTTTTTTTAATGCCATCAAATAGATCACTAGTGAATTCTACCAAACATTCAAAGAAGAATTAATACCAATCTTTCTTAAACTCTTCCCAAAAATATAGGGGTCAGGGCAGGGGGCACTTCCAAACTCATTTTATAAGGCCAGCATTACTATGATACCAAAATCAGACAAGGGCACTGCAAGAAAAGAAAATTATAGGCTGATATCCACGATGAACATAAATGAAAATCATTCACAAAATATTAACAAGCCAAATTCAACAATACATTAAAAGGTTCATACACCATGATCATATGGGATTTATTTCAGGAATGTAAATATGGTTCCCCATCTGCAAATCAATGTGAAATACCACATTAACAAAATGAAGAATAAAAACTATGATCATCTCAACAGATGCAGAAAAAGCATTTGACAAAATTCAACATCCATTCATGATAAACTCTCAACAAACTGGGTATACAGAAGCTCTCTCTGTGCTTTGATAGTGAAACTGGAAGAATAGAAGATGAGATGTGCAATAGTCCTCTTATAGTAGGAGTGAGTCCACCAACAAAGTAAACATGGAGATAAGAAGAGCCAAGAAATAGAGAACAAGAGATTCTTGACTGCACGTTAAGCATTATGGCGAAGACTGTAATGATCATCAAGTGTTTTATGAATCTCCATTTCCCAGATTTTCATGTGATTATGTTGGAGCCATATACCACTTCTGATCAATAAACATAAATGATGTATTTCATTTACATGCCAAAGTATTTCAGAGCAGGTATGGATTATTCACAATCCCTCTCTTCTCTGGTCATAGCAACACGAGAAACCACATAATAAAACAGTGGCATCACAGATGACTACCAACAATGTGAAACAATGTACTGATCTGTATTAAACAGCATAAGAAATATTAAGGTTTCAAATTCTTAGGTCAGATTTAAAAAAAAAAAAAACTTGATCTCAGAAAGAAGTCATCTATTTATTAAAAAAAAATAATAAGTTACCTGAGCAGATTTACCCAAGCATGACTAAGATTAATAGAAACAAAATGGAAACTGCAAATTCTAGAGCTCCACGGAGGGAAAATAAATATATCATGCAAAATTCAAAGTACTCCTATTAAAACAAACCGAGGGTTGCTGGAAGGGAGGGAGGTGGGAGGAATGGGGTGGCTGGGTGATGGACATTAGGGAGGGTATGTGCTATTATGGTGAGTGCTGTGAATTGTGTAAACCTGGAGATTCACAGACCTGTACCCCTAAAGCAAATAATACATTATATATTAATAAAAATAAATAAATAAAATAAAAAACAAAGTACTTCTACTAGAAAAAAATGATCCCAAATTAGAAATTAATTTTTCATAATTAGAGGAACAATGGAACTACTTAGTAAGAATATTAATTAAAACAAGAGCTTAATTATGAGACCAAAGTCAATAAAATCAAAGTTCAAAAATGAGATGATAGAACCAGAAGACAAAATTAAAAGGTAGTTTCCGAATGTAGGGAAATAAGTGAAACTGAAACATAGTAGAAAAAGAAATGGTGTTGGAAAAGGAACTACTGGCATAAAGAAGAATCTTACAATAGTAGGATGGAGACTGGATGCAGTTTTTTTTTTTTTTTAATACAAAGATTACTGTAACTAAAAAAAAAGTATAGAAAAAGATAAAATATAATCTAAGTATAATTAATGCTGCTGGAAGAGATTAATAAATGTAATATAAAATAAATTTAAATTATATAACAAAAATTCTCCCCCAAAAGAATTTTAAAAAGAGAAAAAAATTCCCAAATTTAAAAAAAAATCCTTGATTCTTCTATATAAACACATGGTATTCTATGAAAAAATATAACAGAGCACTTAATACCAGACATAAACCAGGTAAGCTATTGAACCTCAAGGAAAACAGAAATTATTATAATTATTCTTATAATTATTCTGGTATCCAGACATAGAAGACAAATGTCAAGGAAAAAATAGTAGATTAATTTAACATTTCTCTAGTATTCAATGCCAGAAGATAGTATGAAATGCACATAAATTCTGAAGGAACAAAAGTGTGACAGAAAAATATTACAGCAAAATGCCCATCAAATACAGTGGAAACTAGTTGATATTTCCAAATATGATAGAGCCTGAGTTTTTCTTAAAAAAAAAAAAATTGGGGCGCCTGGGTGGCTCAGTGGGTTAAGCCGCTGCCTTCGGCTCAGGTCATGATCCCAGGTCCTGGGATCGAGCCCCGCGTCGGGCTCTCTGCTCAGCAGGGAGCCTGTTTCCTCCTCTCTCTCTGCCTGCCTCTCTGCTTACTTGTGATTTCTCTCTGTCAAATAAATAAATAAAATCTTTAAAAAAAAAAAATAGACACAGCCTATATTTAAAAAAAAAAAAATTACTTCACACTGGAATACAGCCACTTAAGGACTAAATAAAAATTAAATTTAAATAAAGAGATATGTAAAATTTTAAAGACATGATAAAAGGACTGGTTATAAGCAGAGATAAATTTAAAGATTAAATTGATTTATAGAATATAAAAATTGTTAAAATTGTTTTTGAATTTCTCTTTGTATTTTGCTTCATTATTTGAATTCACTATAATGAGCATATGTGATTTTCCCAAACAGGATTTTTTCTTAAAAGCAGACTAAAGTGGAAAATTATTAGCAATTGTTAAGACCATGGCAAGATATCAACATTTGTTTAGTTCATTACTATGTCTTAATCTCTTAAATATTATTTTTACAAAGAATCCTGAGTTACCTCTATATCATGAGTTCATGCAGTAATTAAGAGAAGCTAGGATCATCTGTAAAAGTGACACAGCATTAATAAAAAGCGTGAAAATTAATGATTTATTCAGAGAATGGAGAGCAGTCTAATAAAACTGGAATTCAGTTCTGGTGAGACATACCTACAATTATGAAAGATGAAAATACACCTAGTAACCTAACTTGAATCTACATTATAAATTCTATTAACACTTTTCAATAGAAAATAGGAAGGTTTGGAACCAAAGAGAAAGAAGGTTGTAAGAGATGTAAAGGCAGCATAATCTCAAAGACACTAATTTTAGGAATATATTCAGTGAGCTCATATACTCAATGAGCTCCTTGGCTATGCTGACAAAAATTCAGGGGATATTTGCAAAAAAAGAAATGTTCAACTGCTCTTTTAGATAGAAGATGAAGTATTTATATATGCTTACTTCATGAAAATATTTGAGTCATAATAGAGTATGAATAAGTAAAAGTTCAGAAAAAGCCTTAAGTAAGTTCTATTCACTGTACTGGAAAAGCAATCAACATTTATCCCAAGACTTTCCAGTACATTATTTTGAAGTACAATTGAAAAGAAAGGAAGAAGCACAGAGCTCAGACTATAGTAAGTAGAGACAGCTCCAATGATTCCCACTTACTTTGGAATGAGCCGAAAACCATTGATGTATAATGGAAGGAACACTGAGGTTAAACTCTGGGAATCAGGGTTTCAATTAGGATTCATAATTTCATGATTCATAAATTCATTGTTAGTAATCAAGACTGAGAAAAATCACTATCAATGGATTTCTCTGATACTTCCTTATCTGTAAAATCAAAACAATATTTATTCTACCTAAAGGATATAATTCATATAAGGATCAATAATGGGATAACAAAAGACTTTTGCAATGTCAGAGTATGGAATACCCCAAATTTTCTTCTCCACAAACCAGTGAAAACAGTGCCCCAAATTGTCAAAATTGACTTGTTCAGAACTCCAGAAATTAACCAAAAGCTTAAAAAACCCAAGGAGTGCTTATTCAACAGAACTGACTGAATCTTGCAGGACCTGGGTGGCACAGTCAGGTAAGCATCTGCCTTTAGCTCAGGTCATGATCCCAGAGTCCTAAAATCAAGTCCTAGCTGCTCAGCGGAGAATCTGCTTCTCCCTCACCCTCTGCCCCTCCCCCATGCTCATTTTCTCTCTCCTTCTCTCTCTCTAATAAATAAATACAATCCTTAAAAAAAAAAAAGACTGAATCTCAGTAAGAACAGCTAAATATGCGTCACTTAAACTAACTCTACTCCCATTTCTCTGTCATAATCTCCAATATAGCCTTGAAAATGAAAAGTCTTGTAAGCACTATAGCTGTGAAAACAGTCAGCCTAATAGGCACTAGACAGATTTGAAAGCTTTCCAGAAAGTTCCACCCCAAGGTAATTTTCATTATTTCATCTGGCTGAAAGATCCCTAGAAAAATCCATTCACAAAACTTGTCATATTTTGACTTAGAGTTTGCTCAGTGGGAAAGCCCTATCCTAGAGCATATGTCAAAAACAATCAGTGGCAATAGATTAACGTCACAGCTGCCTCAGGCAGAAATATCAGATGGGACAACTAAGAAAAATCACCAAAATCTTAAAAGCAAAATTTGGGAATAAGATGTAGTTTGGGACCCTTGAAAAGCTTAGATATCTTCCTAGGAATAAACAAGGCCATACATAACATTCAGAGCTATGCACATACCCAGGAAAAACCTGAGAATGGTGTAATATCTCACCACCAGCTCATCTTGAGGCCCTACAAAAGTGGGAAATAAAGACTTAAGCAGAGTTTTAAAGTGTTGGAGCACTGAGTCATGTCCAACACACATAGAACTCCTTACCAAAGACTGTGAGATTTTTTTGTTTTGTTTTGTTTAAGACTTTTAAGGGGAAAAAAAAATATAACTGTTCAATCATTAACTGATTATTAAACTAATTGATTAGATGTAATTAGCCATCAGTGACAGAATATAGCCTTTACAGAATCACTCCAAAAAAGTAAAAAAATAAACAACAGAAACAGTAAGAAGAACACTGACCAAAAAACCAAAAATGAAACCAACAAACAAAAAACAGTAACAACAAACCCTAGAAGAGGGGGAAAGGATCTGATTTCCCACAGCTGTCATATTACTATTTAACTGTTCAGTTTTTTTTTTTTTAAGATTTTATTTATTTGTCAGAGAGAGAGGGAGAGAGAGCGAGCACAGGCAGACAGAATGGCAGGCAGAGGCAGAGGGAGAAGCAGGCTCCCTGCTGAGTAAGGAGCCCGATGCGGGACTCGATCCCAGGATGCTGGGATCATGACCTGAGCCGAAGGCAGCTGCTTAACCAACTGAGCCACCCAGGTGTCCCTAACTGTTCAGTTTTTAAGAATAACAACATCTGCTGTCTCAGTCAGTTGGACACGTGAGTCTTGATCTCAGGGTTGTAAGCTGGAGCCCCACATTGAGTGCAGAGATTTAAGAAAATAAGTAAAAATTAATTAATTAAAAATACAAATAACAAAAATGAGATATGTGAAGAAACAGGAAAATATGGCCCAAACACAGGAAAAAGTACCAAGTACAAATCCATATTTAGACTTACTAGACAAAGACTATAAATTAGCTGTTATAAATACATGCCAAAAAAAAAAAAAAAAACGAAAAAAATAGGGGTGCCTGGGTGGCTCACTCATTAAGCATCTGCCTTTGGCTCAGGTCATGATCCAGGGTCCTTGAATCAAGCCCTGTTCAACAGGAAGCCTGCTTCTCCCTTCTCCCTCTCCCATTCCCACGCTTGTATCCCCTCTCTCTCCCTCTCTTTGTCAAATAAGTAAATAAAATCTTAAAAAAATAGCTAAAGAATTAAAGAAAAGTATGAGAACAAAATCTTGCCAAATAAAGAGTCAATTATCATATGGTTTCACCTATTTGTGGAGCATAACAAATAGCATGGAGGACATGGGGAGTTAGGGGAAGGGAATTGGGGGAAATTGGAAGGGGAGGTGAACAATGAGAGACTATGGACTCTGAAAAACAATCTGAAGGGTTTGAAGAGGTGGGGGGGTGGGAGGTTGGGGGAACCAGGTAGTGGGTATTAGAGAGGGCACGGATTGCATGGAGCACTGGCTGTGGTACAAAAACAATGAATACTGTTATGCTGAAAATAAATTTTTAAAAAAGATAATTAAAAAATAAATAAAAAAAATTAAAAATTAAAAAAAAATTTAAAAAAATAAATAAAGAACTCATAATAACTAAAAAAAAAAAAAAAGTATCAAGAGAAAAAGAAATTGCAAAAAAAGAACCAGTAGAGATTCCAGGTAAAAAGTACAGTAACTTAAATGAAAAAAATTGCTTAGACTGGTTCAAGAGCAGACATGAGCAAGCAAAAGAAAAAAAAAAAAATCAGTCACCTTTAAGACTGATCCATTGTGACTATCCAATTTGAGGAACTAAAAGAAAAATGAATGAAGAAAATGAAAAGAACCTTAAATATCTATGGGACAATATCAAGCATATCAACATGCACATAATGGGGATTTCAGAAAAAGGAGAAAGAGACAAGGAGGAAGAAAGAATATTTGAGAAATAGTGGTTGAAGATATACCAAATTGATGAAATACAGTAATACACAGGAAATTCACTAAATTTCAGGGCTGCCTGGATGGCTCAGTCAGTTAAGCCTCTGCCTTTGGCTCAGGTCATGATCCTAGGGCCCTGGATTGAGCCTGGCATTGAGATCCTTCCTCAGTGAGGAGCCTGCTTCTCCCTCTCCCTCTGCTGTTCCCCCTGCCTGTGCTCTCTCAAGTGTGCTGTCAAATAAATAGATAAAATATTTTTTAAAATTTCAATAAACTTCACATAGGAACCCTCAAAGACAGTAGACTAGATATAGGAGTCAAACTGTTGAAAGCCAAACACAAAAAGGAAATTCTGAAAGTATTCATCATCTTAGAGAATACACAAATTATCATAAACGGAATGGCTCTAGAAATATGAACATCAGTGGTGATTCTAGGGGCTCTTATATGGAAATGAGGAACAGGTTATTCAACACTGGAGGAAAAGCTATCCTGGTTATAAAGTGGCAGAGAACCTGTTTTCCTATTGGGTGGGATACAGAACTTGCAAATTATAAACTTGGATATATTAGCTGAGGAGATTACTAAGATTACTAAGCAAAATGTGATAACTATAGTCTTATTTCTTCTTGCTGCTTGTAAGGAAATGTGACAGAAGAGAGATAAATAGAGGCATAAATTATTAAGCAAAAAGGAACCAGTACTTGAGAACTTGGAAGATTTTAAGCCTATCCAGACATAGTATTCTGGAAACAGATCCAAGGGTATTGCTGAATAACCATTTGCTAAAGAGATGAGGTATTTGACACCTGGGTCCAATCAGCCATTTCAGAAGAAACCAGAAACAGAGATGTGGTTAACTAGGAAAGAGCTGTGGAGGACTCTCATGTTGATATCTTAGACTCCCATAAATTACATGGAAGAACAACAAGATTTTTGAAAGTTTTATACCAGCACTAATACTGCCAGCCTGGACTGAAAGGAGTAGAGAGGATGAAATGAAGGAAGTATAAATCTGAGGTCAGAACCATGGATTTAGAGGCCTGCGAATTGGACCTCCTAAGGCTAAGAAGGTAAGGCCAATGCCCCAGTGAGCTTGAAGGGTGAGACTGCTTATGTTCAAGACAAGAAGACAAAACATTGAGCCAAAGAGGATTATTCTCAGGTCTCGATCTAATGCAATTTGCTCTGGTGAACTTTGGACTTGTTTGAGGCCCCCTGACTTCTTTCTTCTTTCCAATTTCTTCCTATTGTGATAGAAATGTCTACTTGATGCTGGTCCTATCATTCTGTTTTACAAATAGCTTGTCTGGTTTCATAGCCTTATAGATGGAGAAGACTTTTGTCCAAGGATGAATAATACTGATTCTTACCCATAACTGATTTAAATGATTTAGATTAAGAGTTGGGACTTTGAGCTGGCAATACTGAGACATGATTTGGAACTTAAAGTGATGTTGGAATGGTAAAGATTTGGGGGAATTTGGGGTTATAATGAGTATTTTGCAGTTGAGAAGGACATGAATTTGGGGGTATAGGACTAGAGTACTGGCTGTTATGGGTTGAACTGTGCCCCCCACAAAAGATATGTTGAGATCCCAACCCCCAGTCCCTCAGAATATAACTTATTTGGATGGGTCATCACAGATGTAATTAGTTAAGGTTGCATTGGAGTATGATGGGCTCTTAATCCAATATGGCAGGTGTCCCTTTAGGAAGAGGAGAGATATACACAGGGAAAGAGCCATATGATGATGGAAACAGAGATTGGAGTGATGTATATACAAGCCAAGGAACAGCAATGATTCCCAGCAAAGACCAGAAGCTAAAAGCAGGCAATAAACAATTTCCCCCTACAAATTTGAGAGAGAATATGACCCTACCAACATCGGACTTCAGACTTCTGGTCTGCAGAACTATGAGACAATAAATTGCTATTGTTTTTAGCCACTCAATTTTGGGGACTTTGTTACAGCAGCTTTTGGAAAGTGATAGACAATTCAATCATCAAAATTTTTTTTCAAAAAATTGTGTTAATAAAACTAGATATTCATTTCCAAAAGAATGAAGTTGAACCTTACCTCACTCTATCTATAACACTTAATTCAAAATAGACCATAGACCTAAATGTAAGAGTTAAAGCTGTAAAACTCTTAGAAGAAAGCATGGTGTAAATCCTCATGACCTTAGACTAGGTGATGGCTCCTTAGATATGGCTCCAAAAGCATAAGCAACAGTAACCGAAAAGATCAACAGAACACTGAAGGCCATTAAAATTCTAATATTAACATCTTTCTTATTTCAAAGACACATTTAACAATATAAAAAGACAATCCAGAAAATGGGAGAAAATATTTGCCAATAATATATTTGATAAGGAAACTATACTCAGTATATACAGGGAACTTTTACCACTCCAAAAAAAGACAACCCAATTAAAAAAAAAAATAAAGTAGTTGCTATATGATCAAAAATTTCACTCCTGGGGCACCTGGGTGGCTAAGTGGGTTAAGCCTCTGCCTTCGGCTCAGGTCATGATCTCAGGGTCCTGGGATCGAGTCCCGCATCAGCCTCTCTGCTTGGCAGGGAGCCTGCTTTCTCCCATCTCTCTCTCTGCCTGCCTGTCTACCTACTTGTGATCTCTCTCTGCCAAATAAATAAATAAAATCTTAAAAAAAAAATTTCACTCCTAAGTACATACCAAAGAGAATTGAAACAGATGTCCACACAGAAACTTGTACATGGATATCCACAGCAGTAATATAATAGACAACAAAAGAAAGAAAGAAAGAAAGAAATCCAAATGTCATCGACAGATAATCCAGAGAATGGATTGTCATTTGGCAATTAAAAAAAAAAGAAGTACTGCTATAGTTACAATATGGATTAACCTGAAAAATACTATGCTAAGTGAAAAACAAAACAAAAACTTAAACACATATGATTCCATTCATATAAAATGCACAGAATAGGCAAATCCATAGAAAATACAAACAGATTAGTGTTTACTTAGAGCTTGGGCAGGGAAGGAATAGATACCGACTGCTAATTAGTGTGGGTTTTCCTTTGGAGGTGATTATAATGTCCTAAATTAGATGATAGTGATGAATTCAAAGCTGCAAATATACTAAAACCACTGAATTATACACTTTTTTAAAAGGTGAATTTTATGATATATGGTCATATCACATTGTAGCCATTATAAATATGCTATAGTGAAATATATGGGTCTACTCTATATTTTGAATATAGTTACAATGTGTAAATCACTCTGTTTATTAGTTGAGCATAAAATAAAAGCAGTTATGGACAAATGGAACAAGTCAGTTCTATGTCTTTTCTAGACCTGTTTCCCATCTTTGTGCAATAGCAGTGCTATTGGATGTTAGTATTATTTAATAAATACAATCAATTGATCATATGTCACACACTCAAAAAGTTGGAAAAAACTAATTACGAAAACTCAGGATTTTTCTGCAGTACTTTTCAAATCCTGTATCATGATAATGTGCCCAAGAATTTCCAGTGACGTTATATAGGCTGTATATCCCTAAATTGATCATTCCAGGCAACAATGCTCCCTGGGAGGTCTTAAATTATTCTTGATCTCTTCATTCCCTGGGATCAAGGTAGAAGCAAAGTTATTAAAATTTCTGCTCCCTATAACTAAACAGTCAAGCTTATAATGAAGCTTTCCTGAAACTTAAAAAAAAAAAAAAAGTGAAATAACATGTATATTTTAGAACTGGAGGAGTGATGTTAAAGTGAAGTCCTGGGGCAATAACACGTTAGGGGAAAGTTTCCGGAAAGATGTCACCCAGTCTGTGTCAGTTAGAGACCCTGTGAATGTTAGGGTAGATCCTAATCTTGTGAGCTTCAGTTCACTCATATTTATGGATTAAAATGGTGTCAAACTCCTTGAACTGTTGTTAGAGTTTATTAGATAATTTGTGCAAAGTTCAGAGTGACTGCTACATATTAGGAGCTTAGTAAGTATG
The DNA here is from genome assembly GCF_902655055.1 of Lutra lutra. Lineage (NCBI taxonomy): Eukaryota > Metazoa > Chordata > Mammalia > Carnivora > Mustelidae > Lutra > Lutra lutra. The sequence continues at coordinate 142,559,250 of NC_062280.1, forward strand.
TCTTTTTGTTGTTGATATTGTTATTATTCTCAACTAGAAGATTCTGCCAAAAAAAAAAATACCTTACTATCAACATAAGGATGTCAACTACTCTATCTCCTTATTCTATGCAGCATATAATTCCTGCCAAATTTAGAAGAGTATCTGAGTGGCGCCTGAGTGACTCAGTCATTAAGCATCTCTCTTTGGCTCAGGTCATGATTCCAGGATCTTGGGATCAATCCCCACATTAGGCTCCTTGCTCAGTGGGGAGCTTGTCTTCTAGCCTCTGCCCTCACTCTCCTTCTCTATCTAAAAAAAAAAAAAAAAAAGCTTCAGAGAAAACACTCGGAAAAAGGGGAATTTTTAGGGCAATTAAATTATTATTTTGGGTGAAAGTTTAATGATGGATTTATGTCCTTATACATTTACCCAAACCTATAGAATGTACAAAGCAGAAAGTTAACCCTAATATAAGCCACGGACTTTGGTGATAATGAGGTGTCCATGTAGGTCCATAACCTATAACAAATATACCATACTAGAGGCAAGATGCTAAAAATAGGAGGAATGGGTGGATAGGGAGGGTAAAGGAATATTTAGGAACTCTCACTCTAATCTTTTCTGTAAATTAAAACTGCTAAAAAATAGTCTATTAATTAAAAAAAATAATGTGAAATTAAATACAGTTTGGCCATATTGCCCCAGAATAAACAACATCATGTCTTTTATGTTGAAAATCCAATAGAGAATGTCATTCTAGCACATGTGTTGCTTAGTAAATGATGTTAAGCAATCGATCAATCAGACAGTTGGATAGACAGCTGATTCACCCTGACAGCTAAAGGACAGAACAATCTGTATTAGAGACAAAAGTTTCTTTCTGCCAATAACCATAAATATAGAATTCAAACTCTGAGCTTGTTTCCTAAGTCCCTTATAGAAATTCACTTCAGCGCCTATTGGGAATGCTTACAGGTAGTCTGGCAAAGACATTCTGTCTTGCATTTATACTCACTTACTCCTCTTTCAAGAAGCATCACAAGCTTGTAGCATTCAGAGCTATTCCCATGTCATCTGAGAATGTCCCTCTCTCATCTGAGCCTGGGCATGGATTAGTATTGCTTAAGTGACTTTGGACACAATTATGATCACTAATGTGAACAATTTTTCTTTTGATGTTGAATTTATAGTTATAATTAGATTATCCTAAATATTCATTGGTTGCACCATTTGGTCTCGACAGCTTTGGTTTCTTTTTCTTTCTTTTTTTATGTTTTGTTTTCTAAATTAGGTAAACACAAAAGATTAAAACAAGATACCACATCTTTGTTGGTGAGAACATTCTTCCGAGTGCCTCAAGTAAAAGCAAAACAGTTGGAGAAAAGTCGAGAATCAAGAGTGTTCAAGATGTCAGACAGAAGCCGTAGCCCTGGACACACGAAAGAGATGATATGGCCCTTAGGGGGCTGTTGTTGCTCCAGTGAAAGGAGTCTCCAAACAATGACTGCTACTTTGAGTCATTTGCTAAATTTTCAATGACTCAAATCCCTGAAGGGAGTGTGTGATTTGCCAATCAAGCTCCATTTGATTCCATAATAAAGAAGCTGGCACCAAGAACTAGCCTTATTTAAGGAAACACAAAATGGAGCATTCTCTTCAAAGGGGGAAATTGGCAGGCTATTGGTAAAGAAGGGAGGGGCAGAGGTGAATGCCAGACACTTTCCCCTCAATAAAATGATAAAAATTTCCTATGAGTGATGGTAGTGATACTAGTAATGATCTTCTTTAAGATTTTATGGAACTAGAGGGTATTATGCCAAGTGAAATAAGTCAGTCAGAGAAAAACAATTATCATTATGATCTCTCTGATATGAGGAATTTGAGAGACAGGACAGGGAGTTGTGGGGGGTGAGGAAGAAAATGAAACAAGATGGAACCAGGGAGGGAGACAAACTGTAAGAGACTCTTAATCTCAGGAAACAAACTGAGGGCTCCTGGAGGGGAAGGGGGTAGAAGGAATGGGGTGGCTGGGTTATGGACACTGGGAAGGGTATGTGCTATGGTGAGTACTATGAAATGTGTAAGCCTGATGATTCACAGACCTGTACCCCTGGGGCAAATAATACATTATATGTTAATTTAAAAAAGATTTTATAACATTTAACATAACACAATCTCATCAGTCACCCCTCCAAACCTATGGGTTGCATATTCTTATGTCCACTTCATTAAGTGAGGTAACAGATGCTCAGGCAAGGTGTCTTTCCCACGGTTATGTGGCCTTAATATGATTAAGTCAAAGCTCACACTATGAAAATAATGTACTCTCTTCACTAAATACTTGTTGCATAATCAAATGAATGAATGATAACTTTCTTTATAGAATCGTGTAAGCATATACCTCTTGGAAATAGATTCACAAATGGAAGGATTCTTTAAAAACATTTAGTCCAACACTGTTTTCCTAAAACTCAGGAAATACACTATGAATTAACATGATTTGCATAAGACAAAACAACCAACACTGGAATTTAGGTTTACTCAAACTCAGTAGCTTGTTCCTACTCCCACATTATATTGCCTTCCCCAAGTTCCCTCCTTATACTGAACTGGGTATCACTGTTATCATTCCATGAAAGGAAATGAGAAGCGTAGTGTAAACCATGCTCTCTTTGAGCTCATGGGCAACTTGAAAGTTAGTGTTTCCTGTGCATCAGATCAATCTAAAAGGACTTATAGGATGTGTCAGATGCTGCTTGAGGACTGAGGGCTCATAAAGCTTCTATCTGCTACCCTTCTGGAAGCCATCCCTGGAGAGCTCTCCTTCCCACATAGCTCCCTCCTCTGGAATCCTTATACATTCATGAAAGCCACAATGGGGCAGACATCAAAGGAGCTTTACCCAAAGCCTCTAGCCATCAGGTTAATATGGAGTGGAAAGTCCCAGCTAAGTGAGTCAGGTGTGAACAGGCCTTCTCTGTTGGTAGTGAGACATATATGCCTAAATGCAAAGAATTTCCCATATTAGCAAGCATCTAGGGTGATTAGCTCTATTCAACTACTTGATTTATAGTTAAGTACAATACAGATAAGCCTTGAAGTCCAGACGAGTGGATCAATTAGCTGGCTCAGAATTGCAACCACCAGAGCATCCAACTAAAAGTGGCTTAAATCTTAAGAATTTATTATGTCCAGGGGTGTGCTGAAATGTTTAACAACAGATTCTTCAGAGGACTCAAAATCTCCAGTTTGTACCATTTGCAGTTCCCATGGTATAAATACTCTTGACATGGCTGATTTCATGCTATGAACACACTAATGCAGAACTGCAAAGAGATACACACATTGATTTTCCTACCAGGAAAGCTGGTTCCAGCCAATCACATGACAAGAAATCCACTGTGGAGGATTCTGAGGTTATAACTCAGTGGTAGAACAAAATAATCAAGGACCCAGCTCTCTTTGATTCCCTCTTCTGCTATCCTCAGCATAAGGGCTGTTAATCTCAGGCTCAGCAATTCATGATTCCAAGTTGGCCGCCTCTGTCCACACAGCATGTTCTTGCACAACTGCAACCAAAGGCAGGAAGAGCAGATTTGTTTCCTTGTCTTCTTCTTTTTTCTTTTCTTTTCTTTTAAATCAGGCTGAAAACCTTTTCCAGAAGTGCCTCAGCCTTTTCATTGGCCAGGAATGTCTCAAAAGCCACTTTCTAACCACGAGAGAGGCTGGAAAACATTTTATTTGGCACTTTCAGCCCCTATAAGTGGGAATGGGTTCCAACCATCATAGAATCAACAAACTTGGGAAAGGAAAAGGGGGTATGGGCTAACAGTCTGACAATAAACAGGTCTGCCACAACTGAGAAGTCTATCACCATGCATCCTATAATTTTTATTTGAATATGAATTATCTAACTTAGAAGACAAAGGGTTCACCTAGTGCATGACTGTTGAGGCTATATTTTTTTGACCTTTGATTTTTATTAGTAATTAACATCAAGTATCTTTTTTTTTTAAAGATTTTATTTATTTATTTGACAGACAGAGATCATAAGTAGGCAGAGAGGCAGGCGAGGGTGGGGGAGGCTCCCTGCTGAGCAAAGAGCCTGATGCAGGGCTTCATCCCAGGACCCTGGGATCATGACCTGAGCTGAAGCAGAGGCTTAACCCACTGACCCACCCACGTGCCCCAAGTATCTTTTTTTTGGTAAATATTTGTTCCTATCAGTTAGCCAGTCACCTTCTCTTTCCCATAGGGTACTGTTAACAGTTTCTCATGTCAGAATTTTCTAGTTATTAATAAGTTACTAGGGTTTTTAATAATTTCCTAAGGCTTTTTAAAATGGAGTTCTTATAATCTCTGATTATAATTAGAAACTGGAAATTTCTGCTTTCTTGGAGGGTAGTCATGTGCCCAGTGCTAGGTACCAACATTATCAGTTATATTTTCCCTAATACCCACTGTTTGATCATTTTCTCCTCTCATTAAGAAAAACAGTTACCTGGAGATTCTGGACCATGTGAGTTGAATGAATATGTGGTAGTGTAGACAGAACTATGCACTAAATGCTTGGAGACCCGAGCTCTGACTCTAACCCTGCCACCAGCTCCCTATGTGGTCTTGGGCAGTTTACTTAATCTTTGCAATCTTGACTTCTTTATCTCTGAGCAGAGGTAATTTTAGAAAGTAATCCCCAAATCCCTTCCAGGTCAAAAGTGCCATGGTTCAAATTATTAGTAATGCCAAAAAGAAGTCTTCTAGGTAACTTGGGCAAGCTAATTAACCTGCTGGTTTTGGCTACTTCTTCCTTTTGTTTTGTTTTGTCTTGGTGTCTTTACTCACAAATGTGCCTAATACAGTGAGGTATGTACCTGCCTGTAAGGATAAATTACATAAAAGTGAGTTGATGCATTGAGAAAAAAACAATAACCAGTTAATAAAAATAGAAACTCACTGTACTGATGACGGGTTAGAGACTGTCATCTGTCTCCAAAGATAGGTCTAAGTCAGGCAATTAGTAATCAGGTGAAGCAGAATGAAATCAGAACTAATCTTTTATAAATCTACTTCCAAGAGATAATAATATGCTTCAGTATTAAAGGGAAGCATCAAAAAAGGTTTAGTAAAAACAGAAAAAAGATATAATTTATGCACATTAAATAATTATTTCATTGCAACTTATGGATTTTTCCAAAAGCCCAGGTAATGTAAGATTTAAGATTTTTGGAACTCAGAAATTAATGTTATACATGGTATTGATTTCCCTGGATAGACCATAAAATGTTTTTATTTTTGTATTTTTTTAGATTTTATTTATTTGACAGAGAGAGAGAGAAAGCACTGTAGGGGGAGCAGCAGGCAGAGGGAGAGGGAGAAGCAGGCTCTCTGCTGAGTGGGGAGCCTGATGCAGGGCTCTATCCCAGGACCCTGAGATCATGACCTGAGCCAAAGGCAGACGCTTAACCATGTAAGCCACCCAGACACCCCACATAAAATGTTTTTAGCCACAATATACACATGGGAGAGTCTGGCAGTTGTGAACAGAGGTAAGGGTGGCAGAGACAAGACAAAAAGTAGCTGGCATGGAAATCAAGCTTTGTTTCAAGAGCAATAGTGAAATCAGGGGCATTGCAAACAAATGCCATGTCTTGATTTTTTACTAGTGTTTCTCTTTCTAAGTCACTCTCTGTTCTCATTACCTATGCACTGGTTGTGTACCAGAATCTGTGTCGACCTCAGGATCTCCTTCCATTCCTGTCATTGAAGCCAAGCCTGAGCTGCCAGGTCTTCCTGGCTCTATCTTCTGTCCTGACCCTACTCAATCATTCACAGCAGGGAGCACTTCCTAACTCCCATTCCATCTTTCTACGCCAGCTGTAGGAGAGGGAAAAGAATTCTGTGTGCAATCTATCACACTTGTTTCCAATAGGAGGTGACTTGTTTCCTTATTCCCTGTGTTTCTATCCTGTGCATGCTCTGCAGCTATGCCCTACTACAACAGAATTCCCTTCAGAGAGTAAGAAAAGAGATCTGTGTGGTTGTCAAGAGGACTGGAAATCCTTCAGTTGGTGCTAAAACCTACTGGAAATAAACTGGGACACTTTAAACTGACATTCTCTCATGGAAGCCTGTCAAGGTATGTAGCCATATGTAAGGTTCACTCAGTCTCCTGTAAGAATCAAACATTCAAACAATATCAAAGGGAGGCATTTTTATCAACTGAATGTCGGTATAGACTTCAGTTAAGCCATAAAACCCTTTGTTTCCTTTCGTTTTTAATTTCAACACCTGTTTTGGAAAAAAATCCTTGAATTTATTGGTCTACTTTCCTTAGTGTCTAGAGTATAAAAAGAAAACTGAGTGTCTTTATGGGAGAACTTGCTGGTTCCTAGGTTGTTCAAACCTTCAGTTGTTCTACTTCCCTCTACTCAATCTTAGGGATGTAGAGAAGGCTGTAATAATACAGAGTAATCTGTATTACTTCTAGAACTTGCTTAGAATACCTTCTTAAATACCTCCTGTGAGATCACTCTGTGAGAGAGGTGCATAAGGTATTCCAACTAATCAAGATTGTACTGTGCAAATGGACCTCTCCAAACTGCAAATAACGATGCCTGGTTTAAGGAATACAACCCAACAGAACTCCAATCCCCTTCAGTGGTCACTAAGCAGAAGAATTTTCTCTTCTGTTTTAGCACCAAATCAATATAGTGCAATTCTAGGGCAGGTTTGCTTTTTAGACTTGTCTCCATGTTTCTGGAAACTCTCTTTGCTGATTAAGGACTGGTAAATAAAATTCAGGATGATGTGTGCCCTTGCTACCCAATTAAAGACACCAAGAGAAAACAGAAGCTACTCCTGGATATCTTATTTTAGTGTCTGCCAACTACAAACAAACAGCTTAGAAATGTAACCCACTCAGTGGAGACATTTAATTTAGAATAAAACTTCCTGTTTTTGATGGTAGTGTTTATGCTGCTTTTACAGTCTAAACACCTAAAATGACAAGCTGATGAGTCAGAAGTTAAAATTAAAACTGAATGAGTTTAGGTACCATTTGTCCTTCCCCTCTCTCTGGCCACTATTCTGTTATCCTCACTTCCTCCTTGAGCCTGCCTCACTTTAATTACCCCATAGTTCTCCACTGAGTCATCCTGTGACAGCACCAGCCATCTCTCCCTGTCTCCTACTTCCCATCCCTGTCCCTTACAGACTCCAGCCCAGGAGTTTCCTCAGATTTCTTGTTTGCTTTAAAATCACTTTATTCAGGTATGATTGACATATCAAAAGCTATCGATATTTAATGTAAAAAACTCATTGTGTTTGGAGATAAGAATACCTCCATGAAACCATCACACATTTTGTGTATGGTAAGAACACTTACCACAGGATTTATCCTCTGCAAATTTTCACTATGCCTATGCATATATATATTATTAGCTATAGGCATTAAGTTGTATAGGTCTCCTGAATTTCTCTTACATAATTGTACCCTCTAGTCATCAACTCCCCTGCCTCTCATTATCCTTTCCTCCAACCCCTGATAATCATCACTTTGCTCTCTGCTTCTATGAGTTTGACTATTTTAGATTCCACATGTAAGTGACATCATTCAGTATCCGGCTTTCTCCATCTGATTTACTTCATTTAGCATGTTCTCCAGGTACATCCATGATGTCACAAGTGGCAGATTTTGTTCTCTTCTTTAAAGTGGAAATAATAATATGTTTATATACCACCTTTTCTTTATCTACTTGTCTGTTGATGGTCTTTTAGGAGGTTTCCACATCATAGCTGTTGTAAATAATGCTACAATGCACATAGAAGTGCAAATATTTCTTCAAGATCTTAATTTCCATTCTTTTGTGTAAATACCCAGAACGAGTACTGCTGAATCATATGACTGCTCTATTTAAAAATTTTTAAGGATATTCCATACTGTTTTCCATAATGGCTGTATTAATTTATATTCCCACCAATAGTGCACCAGGATTTCCCTTACTGCATCCTCACCAACACTTTTTTTTTTTGATAGCCATCTTAGCAGGTGTGGGTGATATCTCATTGTCATTTTGATTTGCATTTCCCTTATCATTAGTGACATTGTTTACCTTTTCATGTACCTGCTGATCTTGTGTGTGTTTTTTTTTAAACGCCTAACAGGTGTTTTGTCTATTTTTTTTAATTATTTGGTTTTTGCTATCAGATATATAGCTTGCAAATATTTCCTCCAATTTCATAGGTTTCCTTTAACTTTGTTATTCCCATTGCTGTACAGAAGCTTTTTAGTTTGATGTATTCCCACTTATTTATTTTTGCTTTCGTGGCCTGTGTCTATGGTATCATATCCAAAAAAATCGCTGCTGAGGCCAATGTGAAGATGCTTTCTCCCCATATTTTCTTCCAGAACTTTTACGGTTCCAGGTCTGATTTTTTGGTTAACTTTGAGGTGGTTTTTGTGTGTAGTGTAAGAAAATGATCCAATTCCATTTTCCTGCATATAGACACCCAGTTTTCCTAAAACTAGTGAAGAATAGTATCCTTTCCCCCTGTGTATTCTTGGCACTGTTCTTAAAGACTGTAAGTGTGAATTATTTCTGCCCTCTCTCTTCTGTTCCATTGGTCTATTTTTTTTTCAATATAGTGTGAAATCAGGAAACTTGATGTCTCCAGCTTTATTCCTCTTCTTTAAGATTGCTTTGCCTCTTCACGATCTTTTGTGTTTCTATATGAATTTCAGGAGTTTTTCCTATTTCTGAGAAATGCCATTGGAATTTTGATAGGGACTGCATTGAATTTGTATTAAATCACTTTGAGTAGGGGCGCCTGGATAGCTCAGTGGGTTAAAGCCTCTGTCTTCAGCTCAGGTCATGATCCCAGAGTCCTAGGATCGAGCCCAGCATAGGGTTCTCTGCTCAGCAGGGAGCCTGCTTCCTCCCCTCTCTCTCTGCCTGCTTCTCTGCCTACTTGTGATCTCTGTCTGTCAAATAAATAAATAAATTCTTTAAAAAAAAAGAAAAAGAAAAAATCACTTTGAGTAGTATGGATATATAAATGCTAATTTTCCAGTTGATGACCACAAGATATTTTTTCATTTATTTGTCTTCTTCAATTTCCTTTAACAAAGTTTTATAATTTTTAGTGTATATTTTTTCCCATTCTGGGTGAAATTTATTTTTAAGTAATTTTTGGCTCATACTACTGCAAACAGAATTGTTTTTCTAAATTTCTTTTTTGAATAGTTTGCTGTTAGTGTATAGAAATACAACTTATGTATGTTGGTTTTATATCATGCAATTTCACTGAATTCATTTATTACTTTAACAGGTTTTTTTTCATAGAGCCTTTAGGATTTTCTACATATAAGACCATGTCATCTGCATACAGACAGTTTTACTTCTCTTGCATTTTCAATTCATTTCTTTGTCTTTCCTAATTGCTCTGCCTAGAGCTTTCTCATGTTTATTCTTAACTTCCTAAAATGTTAAAGCTGAAGAGGCCAGACTGACTTTCTATTATGTGTGTGTGTGTGTGCGTGTGTGTGTGTGTGTGTGTGTGAGAGAGAGAGAGAGAGAGAGAGAGAACACACATACTAATATTTACCGAACACCTAGGTTCCTAGGTACAAGTAAGTACTTTATCTACACTGTTTCTTTTAATCCTCGTACTAACCTATTTACATTCTACAGATAAAGAAAGAAAAACTTAGAAAGCTTGTGTAATTTGCCTAACGAGGTAGAAAATATGAGCTCATATTCAAATCCAGTGCTTTTATTTCTAAAGCATATGTCCCCAATTATTCTATGAAACTACTCCCAAAAAGGCACCCTCTGCGAAGGTGCAGAGTGTGTAGTCTGCAGGCTGAATATGTTGAAGACCACACACTGGACCCAATCTAATTACAGGTTTGAATTCAGAGACACATGAAAGTTAACTTTCCCCATAACTCTGTTTCTGACATATCTCCTCATGTCTACTGATCCGGGCAATTCCACAATAAAAGTTTTATTTCTTTGGTTAAAGTCTTCTTGCTGCCTGCCTAAAGGAAAATTTTTCTGAGAGTATCACATTCAACTTAAAAAAAAAATCTATATGCACCTCTATATGACAAAGTTTATTAGAAAATTTCCTGACTGAGGATTACAATGGGAAGAGTCAGAATGGAGAGAATATGAGGCCACTGGTCAGTGAGTAGAGGGAAACATTACCTGGGAAAGGATGAAGGAATGGGGAAATGACTTAGTGTAAGAAGAAGGGTATGCCAGTAGGCATATGATAGCGTGCATTTTGGCTTTGTCCCAATTCTAAATTTGCATGCTGCACTAAAAAATAAACTGAAATGCATTAATTTAGGATCCTCTCACTCTATTATTTCAATATGTAAGTGAGATATAGCTGAGGTGTCTTTGGTTTATAAAAATAACCACTTGTATATAGAATACAAGACGTTTATTTCAAACTGCATATGTAGCATAAGCAGTGTTTTTGCATAAATGATTTAAATACTGCCTTTTCCAGATGTCTGCATAACCACTGAAAAAACGTTCCTGAAATACTTAAAAAGTAGTGGGGGTTAAATTTAAGTACCTATCCTATTAATTCTTTGGGCTGCAGAATTTATTTATGAGCCAGAAATGGGTATGGGTGGTAGCTATGCATAGATGAGGAAATGGGTAAAGAACTTACCTGGCAGCTACAAGACTGCTCCTATAGCCTCACTTTATTATTACCAACATGATAAGAGAGTAATTAGAAATTTCACTGCTCACTTATATATTCATTAATTTAGTCAACAAATATTTATTAAGCAATTATTGTGGCACCTTCTCAAGCAGCCCATTTGGTCATCATTAGCTTAGCAAACAAATTTTCTTCTTGATAGTGTGACTAAGAGTATATTAGAAGGTTATTTTAGCTAAGGGATCCAAAAATACCAGAAACCCATGCTAAACTAATCATTTACAAGATGGTGGTAGAGAGGATACAGACTGGTGATGACCAGTAAAGTAAATTAATTCTCAGTTTTCATAAGATAGTTATTTTCCAACTACCAACACAAAGTCATGGTCTGGGCCACACAGAAGATTCATTTTTCCTATTGATAAATCAGAGAAAAGGTCAAAAGACAAGAACCTCTGAAGCAGAGGAAACCTACTTCAGGGCTCGAAAGGGAGTCTCAAATCACATCATGCCAGACTGATGAAAGGGACTACCACCAGTGCCCCCCAAAAAGTGAGTAAGAGAACTAAGTGCTTGAAATACCTCCTTTATTTAGATCAATAAATCTCTAACTATAGAAAAGTTGACCCAAACAGTGGTCAGAGCATTCCTCTTCCTTGAAAGAAAAGAAGAAAATAAAAGGGGGAAAGGTTGAAGCAGAAAGAGTTCTGGGCTTACCCCAGAACATAGCACCATGTGTTGGTGTATGCTTTCCCATGGTATTATGATGTGTGCTATTCACACAATGCTGGACCAGACACTCCCTGAAAGCAGAGAAGAGAATGTCTTCAAAACAAGTAGATGATGTGGTTCTTACCCCAGTGAAAACATTAATGAGCAACTAAAACACAAGGAAACAGAATTTGGGGTAAAAAAATCATTACTAATTATTCAATCGAACTCCTGAAAGGTGAAGAAATTTCCCCAAGATCAAAGCTCTCTGGTGACAAAGACCCAGAGTAAACCAAAGATGGCCTTTACCATGGTGGTGTTTCCACAGTAATGCCACTGCATTAGAACGCAGGTTGGGCTGGACTTCCAACAGACAGCAAGTGAGTCCTCCATGCAAGCTGGTAATATGCAAAGTTTTACTTAGGTTGCAGAATTTTTTTTAAGATTTTATTTATTTATTTGATAGACAGAGATCACAAGTAGGCAGAGAGGCATGCATAGAGAGAGGAGGAAGCAGGCTCCCCACTGAGCAGAGAGCCCAATGTGGGGCTCAATCTCAGGACACTAGGATCATGACCTGAGCCGAAGACAGAGGCTTTATCCCACTGAGCCACCCAGGCGCCCCAATTAGGTTGCAGAATTTTTATTGTTTTATGTGTACTACATAAACCAATCCTTGAGGTAAAAATCTGTATAAGAATTTGCTACAGAGCTGACTTCAGAGACTTTGACTCAAATATAGATGAATCCTAGCATAAATCTTCTATAAATGGTTGGGATGCTTCCAAGATTCTCCCAATATTTGATATCTAAACTGTCCTAGGTCCCCTGTGCCTTCTCATTCAAGTCAAAACAAATACATAATTTTAGATTACATAGTAAAACTCAATGAAAACTTCAATGGTTTGTCAAAATTGAAGAGTCATGTTCAGTGAGGTAGAGAAAAGGAGCACTACAATCCTTGATTAGGGCATAGTGGCAACCTCAGGGCTTCAAGTTTCTGCATCATTGATTCTGAACCTTGGCTCCACATATAAACCACCTGAGAGGATTTTGAAAATCCTAATGCCCAAACATACCCCAGACAAGGGAGATCAAACTCTCTGGGGATGGGGTCCAGCTTCAATATTTTTTAAAGGCCTTCAGTGATTCTATGTGCAACTAAGGTTCAGAACCACAGTTAAAACTAGCAGTTTTAGATGGTTACAGATGCCTAAGCACTATGATTCCAAGTGGGGGGAAATGGTCTAGGTCTGTCACTGGTGATTCTTACTCTTACAATATTATTTCCAATACTTGAAACTTATGAATGGTTTTAAGATGCCCTCAATGAAAGCACATTACAGAGATTATGAAGGTTTATTTAACCCAAGGAAATTGGAGCAAAATTCACATCTGAAGAAAGAAATCATAGTTTTCTTATTAAAATGATAATATGCATCCTCATAGTCAACCTCTACATTTCCATGCATTATTAACCTGATCTTACTGCAGAACATTCCAGAATACCTGCAGTAAGTGGGCTTTTCTACAGGGTTGGGCGTCTCTTCTCCCATCAACTAAGATATGCACTTGTAAGAAGCTAGTTTTATTTGTTCCTCCCCACTAATACCCATTATAGCATTTTCATTGAAGCTTTGTTCTAAACAGATAGGCAGAGGGGTAAGAGCACAGTCTTGGGAATCAGACAATTTAATTTCCAATGACTACCCTGACACTAACTAGCGCTGTCATTTGGAAAGTTATTTCCCTGCACCTCTATCACCTTACTTTAACATAAGCTTAATAAGAGAACAATGAGTGGTTAGCAAATAAGATATGTGGAGGGGAGTGTATGATACAGTTAATAGCTTGGATCCTGAACTCAGAGATTTTAGTTTAAATCCCTATGACACCATTTGTTAGTTTGGTAAACCTGGGCAATTTCTGTAATTTTCTGAGCCTCCATTTCCTCTTGTTTAAAGAAGAATGACTTTTAGAAAAGCCATAATATATACTTTATAAGGTTTTTGCAAGATTAAATAAAAGAATGCATATAAAGCACTTAGAATATTGTCAGGGACTTAGTTAACACTAGACAAATATTAATTATTATCACTGCCAATAACATCAGGCACCTAGTTAGTGCTTAGGGTGTTACGTAATTAGTAGCTACTGCAATTACTAACATTATCATTAAAATTATTTTTGTCCTGGTTTTAAGATACCCTATATTAATTTGGAATATACTGTAGAAATTCCGTTTGCTTTGACTCACCTCCTCCACAGAGAGAAATGCAAAGGTCCTACATCAAACAGCAGTTTAAGCAATTAATAGCAGTGTGGCCTTTTGAGTTCTGAGAAGAAAATCCTATTACAGTATTTAAAATGAACTTGCTGAGTAATGGCTGAAGAGTTTTTATCTAGCTAAATGCTCTGTGATTAAAGCCATTGTATCTTCGAACTAAATTGGCAGTAAGGAGATTCTGATTTAAAGGCATGGTTTTGTAATAATTAGATGCCAGAGCTAAGAAAAAACAATGGAAAGTAATTACAAGGGAGGCAGTATGGAAGAGAGAACTCAACTATACCTATTTCTTTCTAAAAGTGTGACTAAGTATTTAATTCCCATCTATAACAAAATTCAAAGATTACATAAGTTTTCCATCTCCCTTAAATCTCCTCTTTCTCCCCTGACCTCAGTGAATTCTTACTCATCCATCAAGACCCAGCTTTCATTCTGCTTGACTCCCTTTCTGACATAGTAGGGAGTAATCAGAACTCCCCTTTTTCTCCAAGAAATAAATTAATTTAAAATTAATTGGATATAATAATAAAATCCAACATAGGTTTGGAAATCATTTAAGATGAGTTATTAAAAAACTTGACATGGATAGAGAACATAACTCTAAACAAAATGTTAGTCAGAGAAAGCCAAAACCACATGATTTTCACTTGTATATGGAATTTAAGAAACAGAAGAAAGAAAAAGAGAAAAAAACAAACAACAACAACAACAACAACAAAAACAGGAAAAAGACTTAACCATAGAGAACAAACTGATGGTTACCAGAAGGGAGGCAGGTAGGGGAATGGGTTATATAGGTGATGGGGATTAAGGAATGCACTTGTGATGAGCACCAAGTGATATATGGAGTTGTTGAATCACTATGGTATACCTAAAACTAATATAACATGGTATGTTAACTACATTAGAAATTAAAATAAAGAAAAAAATTAAAAAATTGAAAAAACAACATAATACTAAACAACAAATGGGTCAATGAAACACTCAAAGAAGAAGTTAAAAAAAAAAATAGGTTGAGATAAATGAGAATACAATTGCCCAAAATCTCTGGGATGCTGTGAAAGCACTATCAATATAGTCTTACCTCAAAAAATAAGAAAAAGTTCAAATAATCTAACCTTATACCTAAGGCAACTAGAAAAGAACAAACAAAGCCCAAGATAAGCAGAAAGAAGGAAATAATATCAGACCAGAAATAAATGGCATAATGAAAAAAAAATCAGTAAATCCAAGAGCTGGTTCTTGGAAGAAATAAAGAAAATTTATAAACCCTTAACCAGACTCATCAAGAAAAAAAAAACAACAAATAAATAAAATCAGAAATGAGAGATGAAGTCTGACACTACAGAAATACAAAGAAATATAAGAGACTACTGTGAAAAAATTGCATATCAATACATTGGACAATCTAGAAGAAATAAACTACTAAAAACGTAAAATCCTCTAAAACTGAATCAGGAAGAAACAGAAAATCTGAACAGAATGATTGCTCAAAACAAAATAGAATTGAGAATCAAAAAACTATCAAAAAATAAAAGTCCAAAAAATAAAAAGGACCAGATGGATACACCTGTGAATTCTACCTATATTTTAAATTTGCTAGGCTTAGAGATTTTAGGAAAAGATGGCAGAGTAGGAAGATCTTAGGCTTACCTTGTTCCACAGATACATGTAGGTAACACATTAGTGTAAATAATCCAGAAAACCACCCAAAGACTGGCAGAATAGTTTCCTTATAGCTAATCACAGAGAAAATGCCACATTAAAAATGGTAGGAAGGGCAGAGACACAGATGTGAACCAAGGTGACTTATAAGACTGTGTCTGCAGTGGGGAAGGACACTGCAACCAAGGAGAAAGAAGAGGAACAGATCCCGCACCAGGCACCAGAGGCATGGACCTGCACTGGGAAGATGAATCCCTATAACATTTGGCTTTGAAACCTAGACAGACTTAACATGGCAAGTTTTTAAAACCAGCAGGGCTAAACAACAGGAACTTTACAACTTCTTTCAAGATATGTCTCCAAAGGCAAAGGAAACAAAAGCCAAAATAAACTTTTGGGACTTCATCAAAATCAAAAGCTTCTGCACAGCAAAGGAAACAGTCAAGAAAACAAAGAGGCAACCCACGGAATGGGAGAAGATATTTGCAAATGACAGTACAGACAAAAGGTTGATATCCAGGATCTATAAAGAACTCCTCAAACTCAACACACACAAAACAGATAATCATACCAAAAATGGGCAGAAGACATGAACAGAGACTTCTCCAATGAAGACATACAAATGGCTATCAGACACATGAAAAAATGGTCATCATCACTAGCCATCAGGGAGATTCAAATTAAAACCACATTGAGATATCACCTTACACCAGTTAGAATGGCCAAAATTAGCAAGACAGGAAACAACATGTGTTGGAGGGGATGTGGAGAGAGGGGAACCCTCTTACACTGTTGGTGGGAATGCAAGTTGGTGCAGCCTCTTTGGAGAACAGTGTGGAGATTCCTCAAGAAATTAAAAATAGAGCTTCCCTATGACCCTGCAATTGCACTACTGGGTATTTACCCCAAAGATACAGATGTAGTGAAAAGAAGGGCCATCTGTACCCCAATGTTTATAGCAGCAATGGCCACGGTTGCCAAACTGTGGAAAGAACCAAGATGCCCTTCAACGGATGAATGGATAAGGAAGATGTGGTCCACATACACTATGGAGCATTATGCCTCCATCAGAAAGGATGAATACCAAACTTTTGTAGCAACATGGACGGGACTGGAAGAGATTATGCTGAGTGAAATAAGTCAAGCAGAGAGAGTCAATTATCATATGGTTTCACCTATTTGTGGAGCATAACAAATAGCATGGAGGACATGGGGAGTTAGGGGGAGGGAGTTGGGGGAAATTGGAAGGGGAGGTGAACAATGAGAGACTATGGACTCTGAAAAACAATCTGAAGGGTTTGAAGAGGTGGGGGGGTGGGAGGTTGGGGGAACCAGGTAGTGGGTATTAGAGAGGGCACGGATTGCATGGAGCACTGGGTGTGGTACAAAAACAATGAATACTGTTATGCTGAAAATAAATAAAAAAAAATGATTAAAAAATCAGCTACCTTCAGAATTTTATCCATATATTCAATTCTGTGGTATTCTGGTATATCAAAAATGGCACTGGGTTAAAAAAATAAAATCCGCTAGCTCTACTCTGGGATAGGCTGGAGGGTAATAGGAAACTGAGTCCCTGCCCTTAAAGAAATAGCATAACAAACAGCCCCACTGAGATACAGCACAGAAACAGCAGTTTGAAAAACACCTGGAGTATACAGGAAGGACATTTATTTACTGATCTCAGAATGTGTGCTGGAAGGGCAGGGATCTTTAGGAGACTTCTCCAAGAACAAAAGAGCTGACAGGCACCATTTCCATCCCCTGCCTCCCGCCCTACATATGCAGACACTTGCAGAAACCAGCAGAGTGTGAATACCTACTTTGCTAACAGTGCAACCTGCCTCCATATACTCCTATGGACTCAAGCCTCCAATCCCCTACTCAGCAGTTCTCCAAGCTGTGACATGTCTTCTCCCACAGCAGACCAGGGCGAACTTTGCAAACACCCAGTGCCCCACCCCCGTACTCTTCTTCAGACTTCCCCCCACAACATGCCCTAGGCAGGAGTCACAGTGCCACAAGTCTGGCATTGTGCAAGCAGCCCCAACAAGGGCCAGCACCACTCCAAAGTGACTCATGCCACAGGGAGTGGGGAAAATAACCCTACACACCAGTTTAACTGCAGCCCCAGAAGTGGCCTGGGTACACACATCTGGTCTGACTATAGGCTCCAAATCCCAACCAGACTCCAAGGGGCCAGCTCAGGGAGAGAGTCCTGCAGTTTGGTGCTACCACAGCTCTAGCCAATACTTGGTCTGACCTAACTTAAGCCCAAAGTAGCCCCAAACTGTACCACTTACAAAACAGGGAACAAAACTTGCCCACAAAAGGCTAGGAAAGCCATTACAGATTGACTGGACTTAAGGCAAAAATGACTTGACCACTACAGCAGGGCACACACAACATACATAGTACACACACAGAAGACAATCCTGAAGAACTAGGTTCTCATAAACAGGGGATACTTCTCTGCATGGCACTGAAGGACCTCCTCTTCATAGGTCACTACTTTCAAGCACAGGAGATCTAGCTGACTTTCCTAACAGATAGTAAGAGAGAGAGAGTCACAAAAACTGAGAAGACCAAAGAATATGTTCCATGTGAAAGAAAAGACAAAATCACAGCAAGAGAGTTAAATTATATAGGTAAGTAATATGCTTGATAGAGAATTTAAATGGTCATAAAGATACTCAAAGGACTGGAGAAAAGAGGAGGATCTCAGTGAAACCCTCAACAAAGAGATAGAAAACATAAAAAAGAACCATTCAGAGACAAAGAAGTCAACAACTGAAATTAAAAACACAAGGGATATAATAAATAGTGAACTAAAGGAGGCAGATCAGACACCTGGAGCACAGAGTAACAGAAACCACTTAGGCTGAACAGAAGAAAGAAAAAAGGTTAATAAAAAATGAGAATAGATTAAGGGAACTTAGCAACACCATCATTCATAACATCATTCGTATTACAGGGATCCCAGAAGGAGGAGAAAAAGAAAAGGGGGAATAAAATATATTTGAATAAATAACAGATAAATCCTTCCCCAATCTGGGGAAGCAAACAGATATCCAGATCCAAGATGCACAGAGAGCCCCCAATAAAATCAACCCAAAGATGTCCACATTAAGATATAGTAATTAAAATAGCAAAATGTAGTCATAAAGAGAGAATTTTAAAAGCAGCAAGAGAAAAAAGTTACATAAAAGGTGTTCAGCTAAATTTTCAGCAGAAATTCTACAGACCAGAAGAAAGTGGCTCAATAAATTCAAAGAACTGAAAGAAAAAATCTGCAGCCAAGAATACTCCTTACAGCAAGGCTATCACTTAGAATAGGAGAGAGAAAGAGCTTCCAGACAAACAAAAGTTAAAGGAATTTATGATGAATAATCTAGCTCTCCAAGAAATGTTAAACGGGACTCTTTGAATAGAAAGGAAAGACTGTAAGGTAGGAATTAGTAGGAACCACAAAAGTAGTAAAAAATAAGTGTACATATTAAAATCAGTCAAGAGATTCACAAAATAAAACGATGTAAAAGGATGTAAAATATTACACTATATACCTAAAATGTAGGAGGAAGAAGAGTAAAGAATGGGTTTAAGTTTAAGCAACCATCAGCTTCACAAAGACTGCTATAGGCATAAGATGTTATATACAAACCTAATGGTAACAACAAATCAAAAACCAGCAATAGATAGGTAAAAAATAAAGAGAAAGAAATTCAAGTATATCACTAAAGAAAGCCAACAAACCATGAAAGAAGAGAGCAAGAGAAGGAACAGAGGAGAACTACAAAAACAATCATAAAACAAGAAAAGGACAATAAACAAATCCCATTAATAATTACTTAGCATGTAAATGGAATAAATGCTCCAATCAAAACACATAGTGTGAAAGAATGGATAAAAAGCAAGACCGCTGGGGCACCTGGGTGGCTCAGTGGTTAAAGTCTCTGCCTTCAGCTCAGGTCGTGATCTCAGGGTCCAGGGATCGAGTCCCGCATCGGGCTCTCTGCTCACCAGGGAGCCTGCCTCCTCCTCCTCTCTCTCTGCCTGCCTCTCTGCCTACTCATGATCTGTCTGTCAAATAAATAAAAAAAAATCTTAAAAAAAAAAAAAAAAGCAAGACCGCTCTTGCTTTTAGATGCTTTTAGATGCTGCCTACAAGAAACTCATTTCAGACCTAAAGTCACAAGTAGATTGAAAGCAAAGGAATGGAAAAGCATTTATCACTCAAATCAAGTGAAAAGAAAACTAAAGTAGCAATACCTGTATCAGAAAAAATAGACTATAACAAAGACTGCAGCAAGAAACAAAGGACACTATATGATCATAAAGGGAGCAATCCAAAAACAATTATAACAATTGTAAATACTCACGCACCCAACATGGGAGCAGCCAAATACACAAGGCAGGTAGTAACAAACATAAAGGAAGTAATCAATAGTAATACAGTAATAGTAGATAATTTAAACACCCCACTTCCATTAGTGGACTGATCATCCAAACAGAAAATCAACAAGGAAACAATGACTTTGAATGACACACTGGCGCAGATGGATCTAACAGATATATTCAAAACATTCCATCTTAAAACAGCAGAATACACATTCTTCTTAAGTGCTCATGCAACATTCTCCAGGACGGATCACAGACCATAAAACAAGTCTCAACAAATTCAAAAAGATTGAAGACATGCCATACATCTGACCATAATGCTATGAAACTAGAAATCAGCCACAGGAGAAAATCTGGAAGGAACACAAATACACAGAGGTTAAATAACATGCTACTAAACAATGAATGGATCAAGCAAGAAATCAAAGAGGAAATTAAAAAAACAAAAAACATGGAAACAGATGAAAACATAATGGTTCCAAAACTTTGGGGTGCAGTAAAAGCAGTCCCTGGAGGGAAGTTTATTGCAATACAGGACTACCTTAAAAAGCATGAAAAATCGAACCCAACCTAACCTCACACCTGAAAGATCTAAAAATAGAACAAACAAAACCCCAAACCAGGAGAAGGAAAGAAATAATGTATTAGAGTAGAAATAAATGAAATAGGAAAAAAATACAATAGAAGAGATTAATCAAACTAGGAGCTGATTCTTTGAAAAGATCAACAAAATTGATAAACTTTTAGCAAGATTCATGGGGGGGGGACTCAAAATCAAAACTAGAACTAACACTAACACCACAGAAATGCAAAGGATTATAAAAGATTATGAAAAATTATATGCCAACAAACTGGACAAACTAAAAAATAAGTAGCTAGAAAAATATAACCTTGTAAAACTGAATCAGGAAGAAATAGAATATTTGAACAGGCTAATGACCCACAATGAAATTGAATCAGGAATCAAAAAGCCCCAAACAAAAATCCAGGACTACATGTTTTTGCAGGTAAATTCTACCAAAAATTTAAAGAAGGATTAATCTATTCTCAAACTATCCTTAAAAAATGGAAGAGGAAGGAATGCTTCCAAATTCAATTTATGAAGGTATCATTACCCTGATACCAAATCAGACAAAAGCACCACAAAAACAGATAACTATAGGCTAATATCCCTGATGAACACAGATGCAAAAGTCCTCAAAAAAATACTAGAAAACCAAATCCCACAATATATTTTAAAAATCATCCACCAAGATCAAGTGGGGTTTATTCCTGGAATGCAAGGGTGGTTCAATATTTGTAAATCAGTCAACATAATACATCACACCAATAAGAGAAAGGATAAAAACTATATGATCATTTCAATAGCCTGACTAAGTATAACATCCATTCATGATAAAAACCCTTAACAAGGTAGGTTTAGAGGGAACATACTTCTATGTCCATACCATACGTCCACTCTCACCACTTTTATTCAACATAATACTGGAAGTCCCAGCCACAGCAATCAGATAACACAAAGAAATAAAAAGCATCCAAATTTGTAAGGAAGAAGTAAAATGTCTACTATTCACAGAAAACGTGACGCTACATATAGAAAACCTGATAACGCCACCAAAAAACTACTAGAACTGATAAATTAATTCAGTAAGGTCTTGAGATACAAAATCAATATGCAAAAATCTGCTGCATTTCTATACAGTAATAATGAAGTAAAAGAAAGAGAAATTAATAAAATAGTTCCATTTACAATTGCAACAAATATATGATACCTAGAAAAAAAAAATAAGATACCTAGGAATAAATCTAATCACAGAGGGGAAAGACCTGTATTCTGAAAATGAGAAAACACTGATAAAAGAAATTGAGGATCACACAAGCAAATGGAAAGATAGTCCATGCTTATAGATTGAGAAATGAGCATGGAAATGAGATTGTTAAAAAGTCAATAATACCCAAAGCAATCTACCAATTAATGCAGTCCCTATCAAAATTCCAAAGTCATTTTTCACAGAACTAGAACAAATAATACTAAAATTTGTATGAAACCACAAAATACACCAAATAGCCAAACCTATCTTGTTAAAGAAGAACAAAACTGGAAGTATCACAATCCCATATTTCAAGACATACTTCAAGGCTATAACAATGAAAACACTATGGTACTGGCACACACACACAAACAACAACAACAACAACAAAGAATACAAAGATCAAGAAAACAGATTAGAGATCCCAGAAATAAATCCATGTTTATATGGTGAATTAATCTTTGGCAAAGGAGACAAAAATATGCAATGAGAAAAAGGCAGTTCATTCAAAAACTGGTGCTGGAAAAACTGGACAGCTACATGCAAAATAATGAAACTGGACTACTTTCTCATAGGATATGCAAAAATAAACTAAAAATGCATTAAAGACCTAAATATGAGACCTGAAACCATAAAAATCCTTGAAGAGAGCACAGATAGTAATGACTCTGACATTAGTTATAGCAACATATTTCTAGTATGTCTCTTGAGACAAAGGAAACAAAAGCAAAAATAAACTACTAGGACTACATCAAAATAAAAAGCTTCTGAAGAATCAAAGAAACTAAAAGTTAATCTGAGCGGGAGAAGATATTTGCAAATGGCATATCCAATAAATATGGAATAAAACATATAAAGAACTTATACAACTCAACATCTATAAAACAAATAATCCAATTTAAAAATGGGTGGAAGACATGAACAGACATTTCTCCAAAGAAGACATCGAAATGGCCAACAGACACATAATCAGGGAAGTGTCAAACCACAATGAAATATTACCTCACACCAGTCAGAATGGTTTAAATAAAAAACAAAAGAAACAAGTGTTTGCACTTGCAAGTATTTGCAATGATGTGGAAAAAAAGGAACCTTTAGCATAGTTAATAGGACTGCAAAGTGGTGCAGCCACTGTGGAAAACACTGTGGAAGGTCCTCATAAAATTAAAAATAGAATTACCACATGATCCAGTATCTCCTCTACTGACTTATTTACCCAAGGAAACAAAAACACTGATTCAAAAAGATATATGCACCCCTATGTTTATTACAGTATTATTTACAATATATGAACTATGGAAGTAACCCTGTATTCATTGATAGATGAATGAATAAAGAAGTGGTGTATATATGCAATGGGATATTACTGAGCCATTAAAAAGAATGAAATCCTACCATTTGCAACAATGTGGCTGGCTCTACAGGGTATAGTGCTAAGTGAAGTAAGTCAGTCAAAGAAGGACAAATACCATATTATTTTACTCATGTGAACTTTAAGAAACAAAACAAAAAGAAAAAAAGAGACAACTATAGAGAACAAATAGATGGTTATGAGGAGTGGTGGGGGAAATAGATAAAGGGAATTATGAGTATATTTATGATGAGCACTAAGGAACATATAGAATTGTTGAATCACTATATTGTACACCTGACACTAATAAAACAATTTACATTTATTTTACTGGAATTTAAATAATATTGAAATATAAATTTACTAGGCTTTCTTACGTCTGATCAATTAGAGAAAAATTTTTATAATTTTTTGATATTCTTGAAGAATGTGCTCTGTATTTGCAGAAGTCAATTCTTTCTATTTCCTTTAGCTTCCACCTTATTTTTTAAATTTAACTAAGAGACATATGTTGAAAGGTCTCACTAAGATGGATTTGTCAGTTTCTATTACCATCAATTTTTCCTTTATATATTTTGATTATATTTATTAGGTGCACACCATGCTTTTTTATTATTCTTACCAAATCGAATATTTTCTCATCACAACCTCATCTACCAGTGTGTTTTTTTTACCTCAAAATCTATTTTGTCTGACAATCATACAGGCAAACTAATTTTCTTTGGGTTGGTAGTTCCTTCACTCACTTTTTTCCATCAACTTATTTCAACTAAAGATTTTTTTTTTTTCAGCATAACAGTATTCCTTGTTTTTGCACCACACCCAGTGCTCCATGCAATTCGTGCCCTCTCTAATCACCACCTGGTTCCCCCAAACGTCCCACCCCCTGCCGCTTCAAACCCCTCAGATTGTTTTTCAGAGTCCATAGTCTCTCATGGTTCACCTCCCCTTACAATTTTTTATGTATCCTTATGCTTTAGAATTTATCACTTCCTAAATGCATGTATTAGTCTCTTTTAAATAGCATATGTGTAAAATTATTTTTCAATCTAGTTTAAATGGACAAGTTTAGCCAATTCATATTTCACAATTCACAAAAGAGTTGAACATTTTCCTACCCTTTTCATTTATTATTTTTCCTACTTCTTACACGTAATTCCTACTTTTTTAAATCTTTGAGATAAAATTCATATAAAATTCATTATTTCAAGTCTTCTGAATTGTACATTAAGTGGCTTTTAGCATATTCACAATGTTGTGCCACTATCAACAGTTTCCAGATTATTTTCATCACACAAAAGGCAACTCTGTATTCATTAGGTAGTCATATCTCACTGCCACCCATTCCCCAGCTCTAGTAACCACTAATCTGGCAGTCACAGAGTATCATAATTTCCATAGAGACCACTTTCTGACTCTATGGATTTTCCTATTTGGAGTATTTCTTATAAATGGAATCATACAATATGTGGCCTTATGAGTTTGGTTTAGTTCACTTAGCAGAATACTTTCAAGGTTTGTCCATGTTGTACCATGTTCCTATCAGTACTTCATTCTTTTTAGGGCTAAATAAATTCCATTGTTTGTGTATCACATTTTTTTATTTTTTAAATCCAGGCAACAGTTGATGGACATTTGAATAATTTCCAGCGATTCACTATTGTGAGTAGTGTGAATATGAAACTTCATTAACAAGCTTTCATTTGAACACCTGTTTTCAATTTATTTGGCTCTAAACCTAAAACTGGAATTATTAAATCATCTGATAATCCTATGCTTAGTTTTGCAGAACTGTCAACTGTTTTTCATTGTTACACCATTTTACATTCTTACCAGCAATGTATGAGAGTTCTGATTGCTCCACATCTTAACATACACTAGTAATTTTCTGTTTTCTTTTTAATTCTTATATAGTATAGCTATTCTAGAGTGTGTGAAATAGTATCTCAATGTAGATTTGATTTTAATTTAAAATTCCCTAATGAGTAATGATGAGTAACATTTTTTTTTGTGAATCAACGGGCACAATTGAGAAAGTAGGACAACCCACAGAATGGGAGAAAATATTTGTTAGCCATACACCTGACAAAGACCTAGTATCCACAATACACATGAACTCATACAAATTGACAGAGAGAAATAATCCTATTTAAAACAGGTCATTTGTATAACTGACAGTGAAAATTCAAATTATTTGCCCATTTTTTGATAGGGTTGTTTGTCTCTGTTAATTTGTATGCATTTATATTCTGGATGCTAGGTCTTTATCAGGTACAGGATCAGCAAATATTTTCTCCCCTTCTGTGGGCTGCCATTTTACTTTCTCAGTAATGCCCTTTGATTCACAATAGTTGTTACTTTTGAAGAAGTCCAATTTATTTTGCTTTATTGCTAATGTTTAGGTGTTATATCTTAAAAAACCATTGCCAAATACAAGATCATGAAAATTTATCACTGTATTTCCTTTTAAGAATTTTTGTGGTTTTACTTCTTACATTCAGGATTCCGATTAACTTTGAGTTAAATTTTGTATTTGGTATAAAATAAGAGCCCCATTTTATTCTTCTACATGTGGATATCCAGTTATATCAGCACCATTTGTTGAACAGACTATTTTTTTACCCACTGAATAATCATATCTTATTAAAAAAATCACTTAACCATAAAGCTTTTGCATAACCAAGGAAACCATGAACAAAATGACAGGATGACCTACCAAATGGGATAAATATCTGAAAGCAATAAATCTGATAAGGGGTTAATATCCCAAATATATAAAGAATTTATATGACTTGACACCAAGAAAACAAATAATCTGACTTAAAAATGAGTAGAGGACTGGAATAGACATTTTTCCAAAGAAGACTTATTGGCCAACAGACACATGAAAAGATGTTCTTGTTCACAATGAGACAACACCTTATACCTGTCAGAATGGCTAGAATCAAAAAGATAAGAAATAAAAAGAGTTGGCAAGGATGTGAAGAGAAAAAGAATCCTCCTGCACTGTAGATTGGCGCAGTTACTATGGAAAAGGGTATGGAGATTGCTCAAGAAATTAAAACTACCATATAATCCAGCAATTCCACTTCCGGGTATTTATCTAAAGAAAATGAAAACACTAGCCTAAAAAGATGTATTGCAGCTTTACAATAGCCAGAATATGGAAAAGACCTAAGTATCCATCAATACATGAATAGCTAATGAAAATGTGGTATATACAAGTAGAAAAGGGTTATTCACACATTAACAGGAAATGAAGTGTCTACTATAAATGACTGTGAGTTTTACAGGTAGACAAGCAGGGGCTGGGGTAGAATGGTGAAGGGCCAGGAGATTTAAAAGCGGAGGAAATAGTCTATAAAAAGGCGAGGAGGTATGAAAATGGCAAGGAAATAAGCTGTGTGCTTGGAAACCTATGAGAAATTTAACATTGCCAGCTACTGGACTTCTTACCTTTAGAGACTTACTTGTAATTTTGGCTATTGAAAATACCAATAATAACCCTCGCCTTTTCGTAAACCCATATTATGGAGAAAATAAAAGCAATGGCTTAAGATCATGTATCAATGAATCAAAACACAATCAACTTTGAGTTGAATAGGATTATCAGATATTTGATAAGGCCCAAGGAAGGAAAATTTAGTGGATTTGTGGTTGACATTCTGTAAGTGAACCTGAACAAGAATGTGTCATCTGGGAGAGAAACTTGACCTTCTTCTCTTAATCTCACTAGTGTATAAGTAATAATAATAAATAGCACACAGTAAAGTCTTACTATATATTAGGCAATTAAGTGAGTGCCTCTCATATATTCTCTCTTTTTGACTTTGGACTTTTGATTGCCTCACTAATGAGACAGTCAATCATGAGGGGTTGACATCTCTATGACAAATACTAAGGTGTTAAGAACAAAGATATTTAGAAAGTTATTTCTATCTCTACCCTCAGCCCCTAGGAGAGTTTGTTTTACATATAGGAAGGCAAGGGTCAGGCAACATATAACATGTAAGACCTGACTAGGTAGTGGGTGAAAAAATACATATAGGCAGTTGAACATCTTATAATTCTCAGATTATGCCATATAGGTGACTACTGAGGATAAATAATTGGCCCTACCTCTTGATTTAGTACAGTGGTAAATATTAAAATTCTCATGGTTGGGTTGCTTGGGTTCAATGCTGAGCCCTATCTCTTTCTGGCCATGAGGATTGGACTAAATCTCTCTGAGCCTCAATTTCCTCTCCCGCAAAACTAGGACATAATAGCACTCCTCTCATAAGATTGTCAGGAGAATGAAATTAAATAATTTAAATGAAATGTTTAGCACAGTGCCTGACATGTAGGATGCACTAAAAAAAATTAGTTATCATTCTTCCTACTGTACTTTATTTATTTTTTTTAAAGATTTTATTTATTTATTTGACAGAGATCACAAGTAGGCAGAGAGACAGGCAGAGAGAGAGAGGCAGGGGAAACAGGCTCCCTGCTGAGCAGAGAGCCTGATGTGGGGCTCGATCCCAGGACCCTGAGATCATGACCTGAGTTGAAGGCAGAGGCTTGCTTAACCCACTGAGCCACCCAGGCGCCCCTCCTACTGTACTTTAAACTAATTGAACTGAGTAAGGCTTTCTATCTCATGTCCACTACTTCACATAAGATGTTTGTGGAAATAAAAGGAAACCTAGGTGCACAGCAAGGTGATTTTATAATTCCATCTGACCCTATCCAGCCCTTCTGAATGACTTGGTCAAAGTTTTTCCCTGAGTTCCTGGGTAGCTGGTTGGTTGACATTCTTTCTCTTTCTGATGGAATCACAGTTCTTGTAAGGTATTATAAATTCTCAGAATATCATGAAACACCATCTGACTGGGAAAATTTTGATTTCTATGGATCTTTACAGTTGTGATTTCTCTGCATAGTTAGAATATTTCTAAGGCCAGAAGGGTATGTTTTGCTAGGTCACCCCCAAACCAATGAAATATTGGATACTAAATAGGCAGTAACATCAATGTATAAAATAACCACACCTTTGGCAGCAGTTCAAGGTAGGAGGGGGCACATGGAAATATGAGAATCTCAAGGAGGAGGCTGCTTTACTAGCATGCAAGAAAATCCCTAAGTGTTCAGGTTTTACTTAGTAAATAAAGATATCAAGAAATATCCCTGACAAATAGAAAAATGAGAGGCGCTAGAAAGCTAAACCACCAAAATGTAGTCATCAAATAATCCAGGAGAGCAAGAAACAGTCATAATGTCTGTTGTAAAAACAACCTACTTTACTTCCTATCCCAACATAATTTTTTTCCTCCAACTATTATTTGTTTCCTTTCCCTGTTGACTTGATTTCCAAAAAGGATTTCTAAGAAGTCAAAATGCTAGCAGTTTCAAAAATTAGCTCTGAGGAGCTTTGGGAATTTCATCTCTCAAAGAGATTCATCTCCACAAGTAGACCCACACTGCAGATGGGAACATGAATATGAAGATTAGGGTAGAGACATCTGCCTCTGGAGGTTCTCAAAGAGTTTGCACACACAAAATCTCAATATGCCACTCTAAGTTCCACAAACCACAAAAGCTTCCAATATTGTTTGTAGGTTTTCCAGAGCTATATGGTGTTTTGAATAAACTGTGATATTAATGTAAGTCATGTTGTGCTATCATGTATCAAACACCTTGCCAAAGCATAAATGCTTTATGTTTGGCCTTCTGGAGGAGATAAAACATTAGGAACACACTTATGTATGGAAAAGATAGAGAAAGGACTTCTGCTTTTTGGCCTGACATCTCAAGAGCCTGGAAGTCACATACCATCCTCACAACAGCAATAACTAAAGCTAAACCAACTGAACATCAAATAACTCTTCTTAAAGAATTGATGTCACAGGGAAAACTGCTGTCCAGAAAACTAGAAGGACAGTTGGGTACAGAGACTCACAGCTTACTGGGAGCAGAAGTCCCCACATGGAGCCAGTACTGTAGAATAATTAATTTTAGTGGCTCAAGATAGACTAATCTGAGAGTTAAATACTCCAGAGGGGCCCCCAAGTTTCATGAGTTTTAGAGTTTTATCAGGTTTGCACTACAAAGATCAAAGAAAAATTACCTCTTGCTCTAGCCAGAGGAAGGGGAAAGTAGCCATTTAAAATACACCTAGAATTTGTTAAAGAGACCTCCTTAAAAAGACCTACCCTCAAAGGAAACTATTTTCTAAAGGCTAAATGACCTAGGGGAAATTCTCATTTCTATGGTCCATTACCTTCAGTGTTGGGAAGGGTAATATGCAAATTCAGCCCCTCTAGCTTACTTCTCTTACCTAAGGGCAGTGAAGATGAGAAGCACTTGTGAAGGTCACAGCCCAGAAACATGAGCTCATTAAAAGACTGAGGTCTGATCATGAGATTATAAAATGCTTCCCCTCCCTCAACTCCTTACCACTATACTAATAAAGTTCCTGTATAATAACAGAGTACAGCTAAAAAAAAGAACTGCAAGTCTCTGACCTGAAAATGAAGAAATCTCCAATGAAATGAAAAACAATAAGAAATATTAGAACATTAGGAAAAAAAAATTTAGTCTGTATTCTCTGGTATTATAGGCAGATCAATAAATGCAGTCCAAACACTAGCCAGATAAACATAAAACTTCACACTAAAGTCCTGCTTAGCTCAATTCCTTTTACTAGATATGTCATGGCTGGATTACAGTAAAAAATTACAAGATATGATAATGCTACAAGCCATGTCTGAAGAGACAAAGCATGCATCGTAACAAGACTAAACTATAGTGCAGGATTGGAATTATCAGAGTGGGAATTTAAATAATTATGGTTAATATGCTAGGAGCTCATATGGGAAAAAGTTGCAGAGGTGAAAAGATAGATGGAAGCTCTACGAATCAAAAGGAACAGTTAAAAATATTTTTTAATATAATATAATTAAAAAGTGTCTTCAATGTCCCATCAGTAAATGGAACAGTTGAGGAAATAATCAGTAAGCTTGAGTATATAGCAATAGAAACTTCCAAACTGAAAAGCAAACAACAACAGCAACAACAACAAAAAATTAAAGCTAGAAAATGCCTGTGGGATAATCACAACAAGATGGAATAAATGCATAATAGGAATACCAGAAAGAGAAAAAAAATAGGAAAAAAATATTTGAGATAATGTCTGAGAACTTCCCCAAATTATTAACATATCAAACCACAGATTCAAGAAGTGCAGAGAACATCAAATAAGAATAAGGAGGAAGAGAAATTTGACACCCAAGAACACCATATTCAAACCGCAAATAATCAAAAACAAAGATAAAAACTTGAAAGAACTCAGAGAGGGGCACCTGAATGGCTCCAGTTGGTTAAATGTCCAACTCTTGATTTTGGCTTGGGTCTTGTTCTCAGGGTCATGGAATCAAATAGGACTCTGCATGGAGTCTGCTTGTCCCTCTCCCCTCTGTTCCTTTCTGCTGCTTGATATCTCTCCCTATCTCTAAATACATACCATAAAATCTTTTTTTTTTTTTAAAGATTTTATTTATTTATTTGACAGAGAGAAATCACAAGTAGGCAGAGAGGCAGGCAGAGAGAGAGGAGGAAGCAGGCTCCCCGCTGAGCAGAAAAGCCCGATGTGGGGCTCGAAACCCAGGACCTGGGATCATGACCTGAGCCGAAGGCACCGGCTTAACCCACTGAGCCACCCAGGCGCCCCCCCATACATAAATCTTAAAGAGAAAAAAAAAACCTAGCTCAGAGAGAAAACAAACATCCTACCCGGAAACAAACAAATGTAAGAATTATATTGTGAAGATTTCTTCAGAAACCAATAAAAACAAGACATAGTGGACTGAATTCTAGGTCAAGCATGAAAATGAGTGCTAAAAGGTACAATCAATATGTAAAGTGAGGAGGGACAATGGAATAATAAAATGTTGAGTTAGAATAGGCAGAGGAAAAAAAAGGAAAACAACAACAAAAAAAAATAAGAACAAGGTCAATCAACAAAACAATTACAATATGTTATCTATTAAACCAACTATGTCAATAACCACTTTAAATGTGAATGGTCAAAGTTTACCAATTAATAGATTGAGTTGGTTAAAAAAACAACAACAACAGGGGCCCTGGGTGGCTGAGCTGGTTAAGCAGTTGCCTTCTGCTCAGGTTGTGATCCCCAGAGTCCTGGGATTAAGCCCGTTGTCAGAATCCCTGCTCAGCAGGAAAGTCACTTCTCCCTCTACCCTCCCCCTGTTCGTTCTCTCTCTCTCTCTCAAATAATCAATAAAATCATAAAAAACAAACAAACAAAAAACAAACTACATGTTGTCTCAAGAAACCCACTCTAAATATAAAGATATAGACAAATGAAAGTAGAAGGAATGGAGAAAGCTACTCTATAATAAACATGAATCAAAAGAAATCTGAAGTATATTAATTTCAGACAAACCACACTTCAAAGTAAAGAAAATTACCAGAGATAAAAAGGGGTATACATAACAATAAGGACATGGAAGTCTCCAAAAGGACAATAATGTTATATGTGAATGTGCCTAACATAGAGTGTCAAATTACCTGAGTCAAACCAATAAAACTACAAGGAGAAATAGACAAATAGATTTTAACAGCTCTTCATCAGTAATTGACAAATCTAGAAAGCACAAAATAAGAATACGCTGAATTGAATAGCACTATCAACCAATAGATCTTATTGGCATTTGCAGAATACTTGTTGAAATCACAGAATATATATTCTTCTCCAGGTCACATGGAACATTCACCAAGATAGATGATATTCTGGGCTACAAAGCATATTTTAACAAACTTAAAAGAAATCCTGCAATGCATATTCTCAGGTCCCAGTGGAATTAAACTAATAATCAGTAGCAGAAAAAGGCTAGAAAATATCAAGGTATGTGGAAATTAAACAACAATGTCTAAATAACAACATGAATCAAAGATGTCACAAAAGAAATAGTAAAATACTTTTAACTAAATAAAAATACAACTTATCAAAATGTGTGAGATGCAGCAAAAACAATGCTTAAAGGGAAATTTGTAGCACTGAATACACTTATTAGAAATGAAGATCTAAATCCAATAATCTTTCATCTTCAGAAACCAGAAAAATAAGAGCAATATAATCCAAAGTAAGCAGAAGAAACCAACATTAAAATGAGAACAAAAATCTAATTTGATAACAGGAAACACTAGAGAAAATTAATGAAAACCAAACCTGGTTATTTGAGAGATTAATAAACTTGATAAACTATAGGCAGGTTTATGCAAGAAAATTCTAAAGAGAAAACAAAAATTACTAAAATCAGAAGTTAAAGTGTGCCCATCACTACTGATCCAATGGACATTAAAATGATAATAAAGAATATTATGAATAACTCTATGCCCTGAATTGATAACTTAGGGAAGTAGGCTTATTCCTTAAAGACATAATGTAACAATACTGACCCCAATAGGAATAAATAATCCATACGAGCCCAAATCTATTATAGATATTTATCAATAATTAACAATCTGCCAAAACCGGAAAGCATCAGGACCAGACACTTTCACTATGAATTTTAACATTTAAATGATACCAATTTTCTACAATCTCTTCCAGTAAATTGAAGTAGAGATAAAAAATAACTCCTAATTTATTCTATAAGGCCAGCATCACCTAAGCACCAAAACCAGACCAAGCCATTACCAAAAAAGGGGAAATTACAGACCAGTAATTTTCATGTGGAAGTAAAAGTCCTCAGCAATATATTAGCAAATTGAATACAACAATATATAAAAAGAATTATTTGTTATTTGTCAATTATACCTTAATAAAAAAATGACACATCATGACCAAGTAGGATTCATTTCAGGTACACAAAGCTTGTTCAACAACTAAAAATCACTTAATGCAAACCATCACATCTTCAGGCTAAAAAAAAATAATCATATAATGCTATTAATATATGCAGAAGAGGCATCTGACAAAACTCAACACCCATTTAAGGTAAACTCTTAGCAAACCAGAAGCAAAAGAGAAGTTTCTCAATTTGGTAAAGAATACCCACAAAACAAACCATAGTTAACATCATTCTTGATAGGAAGAAATTAGATCTTAAGATATGGAACAAGACAAGGATGGCCTTTCTCACCACACTATTTCACATTATACTAGAAGTCCTAACTAATGCAGCCAAATGAAATAAGAAAGTAAAAGATACACAGATTGGAAATCAAGAAATCAAATTATCTTTGTTTGAGATGAAATGGTTGTCTGTATAGAATATCTGAATGAATTGACCAAAAAAAAAATCCTGGAAATAATAATTATAGCGACTTTGCTGGACACAAAGTTAATAAACAAAATGCAATTTCTCTTCCACAAACCAGCAGTAAATGATGGAATTTGAAATTTAAAAGAACACCATTTACGTTAACACCAAAAAAATAAATACTTTCATATAATATGTATAAAGTATATATGGGGAAAAACTATAAACACTGATGAAAAAAATCAAAGATACAAATAAATGGAGAGACATTCTATGTTCATGGATAGGAAAATGCAATATTTTTTAAAATGTCAGTTCTTCCCAAATTGATCCATAGATTCAAGACAATTTCAGTCAAAACCCAAGCAGGTTATTTGGTGGATATTGACAAACTGATTCTAAAATTAATATAAGTCCCCAAATAAACACTTGAAACAATATGAAAACAATACAATTTAAAAATGAACAAGATATGGAATAGACCTCTCACCAAAGAAGATATAGAGAAGGGAAACAAATACCTGAAAAGAAACTCAACATCATACGTCTTTAGGGCAATGAAATTTTAAAAATGAGATACTACCACATACCTATTAAAATGACTAAATCCAAAACACTGACAGCACTATGTACTGGTGAGAACGTAGAGCAAAGGAACTTTCCCTCAGGCATGGAAGTGCAAAATGGTACAGCCACTTTGGAAAACAGTTTGGCAGTTTCTTATAAAGGTGAGTATAGTCTTACCTTAGTCTTGTCTTCTAGGTATTTAAGCAATTGAATTAAAAACATATGTCTACATAAAGACCTGCATATAAACTTTTGTAGATTCATAAATGCCCCCCAAATTGGAAAAAAAAACCCAAGATATCCTTCAACAGGTGAAAGGATAAACAAACCAAGTTACATCCATAGAATATGACATAAAGAAGGGATCTCAGCCACAGAAAGACATGAAAGAACTTAAAATGTATAGTGTTAAGTAAAGAAGTCTGAAAAGGCTACACACTGTTTGAAACCAAATACAGAACATGCTAGAGAACACAAAGCTATAGAGATAGTAAAAAGAAAAAAAAAATAGTAAGCAGTTGGCAGGAAATTTGGGGCCAGGAGGGATGACTAGGGGAGCAAAAAGGATTTTAGGGTAGTGAAACTATTCTGTACAAAACATGATGCTATGCATTTTTCAAAACCCACAGAACTATATAGCATAGTGATCCTTAACATAAAATATAAAATTTGTATAGTAATAACTTATCAACATTAGTTCATGAATTATAACAGATATAATGGCCAATTCAGGATATTGATAGAGGAAATTGTGGGCAGGTATAGGTACAGGTGGGGAGGAAGACAACAGGGTACATGGAAGTCTCTGTGCTTTCTGCTTAACTTTTCTGTAAATCTAAAACTACTCTAAAAATAAGGTCCATTAAAATAAGTTGGGGGGGAAGGCAAGAAAGATTGTATAATACCTCTCCTTGCTACAGCCCAAATAGTTGCTTCGCATATCTACATGTGGTTGTCAGAGCACAAGTCATTGTGGTAGGCCTGAAGAGTATTTCAGCATTATGATTTTTGCCTCCCTATAAAACAATGTGACTGAGGACACCCTGTGATTAGTTGTTGACTAATCCTGATGTATCTTAAGCAAGTAAAACAATGAATGGAGATAGAGTAGGGAGTTATAAAGAATCCTATTTTTTTAACAGTTTTCAAGCATTTGTGCAGATGTAACACATCCAGATATAAAAATTCACATATGCACATAAACATATAAGTATAAGCTATTCATTAAGTATTGCTATGTAGTGAGATGTTGCACTGTGACATGTGCATTGTGCACATGATGGAGGGTAAGGAGGGAAAATTTAAATATTATAGTCAAGGTAAGTCACTTTGAGGAGATGGAAGTTTAGTCAAGAATGAGAAGTAGTTACCTACTTGAAGAGATGGAGAGACGTATTCCAGATAGACGGTACAGCAAGTGCAAAGGCTCTGAGGCTGAAAGGAGTTTACTGTTGTCATGTTTTGTTTTTGTATTTTTTAAAGAATGGTGGCCCCCATACAATTTACATGCATATGCTCAAATTATTCTCTACTTAACATAACATAATATATAATTGTTACATCACACAACATCTTTGCTTTGTGAGTTCCTTAGCCTAGAACAGTTCTTATCTCTATATCTGTTAAAATTTAAGACCAACTCAAATGATTCCTACTCCATGGCATTTCTTATTTTACTGTCTTGATCTCCCAGCCAAAATTATTTACTATTACCCACTTATTATAATTAGCTATTTGCATGTTTTCTTTCTTCAATGGGTAAAATAACATATGGGATTGGATACAAAAAAATTATTGAATTTAATTGAAATGTCCTACTCTTATTGATTAGTCAGGAAACTTTCATAAGACCCAAAGGATCAAAAGAAACACTATCTTTAACTTCTTTAGTTTATTAAGAACAGTAGCATAACTAATTAATCAAGAATTTCAAGTACAAGAGATCCATTGTACAACACTATGCCATGATCAACAAAATAGTACACTAAAAAATTTATTAAAAGGGTTTATCTTATCTTAAATGTTTTTACCACAACAAAGTAAATTAAAAAAAAATTACAGCACATGTATTAAAAGAAAAAGGATGTAACTTCCAGGCAACACCCAAATAAAAAATTTTCATCACAAAATGGTATCTGGGTCAATAATTTCTACTGATGCACATTCAACTTCTCACTAAAATACATAAAAAATGAATACTCATAAGGCTATTGAATACTGCAATGAAAGAAAAGCTATAGAATTTAGGAGGCCCTGGCCTTAATTTTAAGGTAGATGGACAATAGAGATAGAAAAACTTATCCATTGTTTAGGTTATGGGAGATACAGAATTTGGTAATGGAAACAGAAACTGCTGCACAAAAGTTAGGAAGACTCTCTACCTTCACAATCTGGAAAGCCTGAACAGCATTCTCCCCATCCCTCCTGGGTGCTTCACAGTAATGTGGAAAAAATGCATTCAATTTTTTTATCCCACTCTATTTCCTAATGTCATCATTCTTTTTTTAAAAAATTGAAGTATAATTGACATACAATATCTTATTAGTTTCAAGCATACATCATAATGAGTTGACATTTTTATATATTACAAAATGATACCCCCCAAAAAATCTATTACCATCTGTCACCAAAGTTATTACAAGCTTACTGACACTATTCCCTACACTGTACATCATTCTTTAAAACGGTGTTCATTATGAAATATACATACAAATAAATTTGAAGAAATATAATAACATTAAAATACTACCACCCACCCTAGAGACATCAGCTCTAAGTTCGAAGGGCTCCTTCACCTACTCTGCTCCACTGCCTCTGAAAAGGAGATAGAATTTCTCTTGCCTAGGGAGGAGGGACCTGAAAGCTTAGGCCACTCTGAATGGTTGAAGGATAGTCCATAAGGAATATGGATGCTAAGATTCTCAACAAGATACTAGCAAACAGGATCCAATAGCATATTAAAAAGATTATCCACCATGACCAGGTGGATTCATTCCTGGGCTACAAGGATGCTTCAACATCGGGATAACTAATTCTGAGTCAGGTCTAACCTCCTCCACTCCGTACAGAAGGGGTCTAGCAGCCTGGAAAACTTCAGATCTTTCCATGGCTTTCTTCTATGTCTATGGCTACGACTTTCTTCATTCCACATGCAATACTGAGCTAGGTAAGCAGGGACTGGCCATTTAAAAAAAATAATGTAAATGGAGGAAAGAAAGATTAAATCTTGATACACAATAAGTGTTTCATGTGTGTTTGCTAATGAATTCATGATGGCTTGCTACAATTCACAATGAAATTTTGTGGGAAAAGATCTTGTAATTTTTAACAACTTCCCTAGGAATTACTGTTTTGTTTGTTTTTTTTCTCCCTATATATAACTTTTTAAATAGTAGCCACAATTGGTCATCAATTGATTTTATGCAATAACCAGTCTTAGAAAGATGAACAGTTAAAGTTTATAGGAAAAGGTTAATTTTTTCCATTTTTGTAACTATGATAGAACTAAAATATTTGGTAGTCAAATAATAGAATTCTGTTATTAATGTTTATAATTCATTCTGTTAGTTGACTTTTAAAATTTTGTAGTCTTGCACTTTTATATGCTATCTTTTATGAAGCTGCTTGTGTCATTATTTTATTCACCACGAAGTGACATTTACAAAAGATCAGGAACAGAGATACTCACGGCTTATGATGCTAAAGAACAGTTCAGTATTTCTAAAACTTGGCTTTAGAAAGATATCCACATATACATTGGTAAAAGGAACAATTACCCTATAAATATTGTAATTTATGTGATGGTATCTTTTAGAAATCTCAGCAAATGGCAAGGAGAAACCTCACTCAAAATCTCAAGTTATTCCTTCCTACCCAACATAAAAGGAAATTCATTATTTAAAAAAAAAAAACGTACATTTATTAAGCTTTGTGATGTCATAGTGTTTCAGGAGATGTCAGTTTTGTGGAGGAGGCAAGATAGGGCAAATGTAGATAATAATACAAGTATTGCTGTGTAGTTAAATGCTGAAGAGAAGCACTCAGTGAATATTATAAAAATTCAGGGTTTTAAAAAAGAGATCACTGGGACGCCTGGGTGGCTCAGTTGGTTAAGCCGCTGCCTTCGGCTCAGGTCATGATCCCAGGGTCCTGGAATCGAGTCCCACATTGGGCTCCTTGCTCAGTGGGGAGCCTGCTCTCTCTCTGCCTCTGCCTGCCGCTCTGCCTACTTGTGTTTCTCTCTCTCTCTCTGACAAATAAATAAATAAATAAAATCTTTAATAAATAAATAAATAAGAGATCACTGATTGAAGAAAAGACTAAGGAAGTGAAGTTTAACTGATCCTTAAGGGATAGAAATGATTTGAACAGATGGGTGGATAAGGTAGGATATGACCAGTTTGGAAGAACAGGTAAGGTTGAATATAACATATCAAAGCAGTGTTATTGAGAAAGATAAAATGCAGTGATAAGCAAATTGTTTTAAGTTACGAATTTAGGGTAAGAGAATCTCAAATTAGAAGATAGGAATTTTCTTCTGGCTCCATCCTTACTATGCTCATTAATCCCTCTACAGCATTCTTAGTAAATGGCCACCCAACATTGGCTTTGATACCTTCAATATTACATATCCCTTCTGTTGCAGTGCTCATCTGTCCTAGATATTACAAGATTATTTTTCACATCAGGCCAAAATCCTGCCCCTGTAATTTCTACTCATTAGCTCTCATTTTGTTCTCCAGATATAAGTCATTGAAGAATTGCTTTAAGCCCTTCAGATCCTTATTGTGCAAATATCTAGTTCTGCCAATGCCACTAACTCTGTAACAAAAATTAAGTATCAGGAAGAAGAATGTAGAGCTGACCTATAGCCCATTGTGAAGAGAGCAGTCATTTTCTTCATGGGAAAATAAACCCGAGAACCAGAGATTAATGTGTGATGGACCATAAGCCAAGCAAATGATGGGAAAATTACTCCAAAATAAACTAAAAGTATCTTCTATCACTTCCATTAAAGGGACCAAGGGAAATAATTTAAATACCCTAGTAAGAATTCAGAACAGTCAGAATGTTTTTTTCTCCCTTCATCACTTTCCCCTTCTCTTCATTTACCGACAAGGCTTAAAGGGCACTAAATTCTCTGCTCATAGAATAAAAACACCAGTTGTAAATGAACAAGAGTCTGATCCTCAGTTTGCAATTAATACAGTTCTCACTGGACAAGTGAACTCTGCCGCTTTCCCAAACCCAACTCTGCCAGTAATTTTCACCTTCATACCCACATAAACCTTGTGTGATAGCTGCTGGACAAGGTAGGAAAAATTGATTTATATAACTTAAATTTTCCCCTTTCTCTTTGTAACTCTTCCACCAGTGAAGGTCTAATGAACTGGACAAGGGTAAGAGGAAGATAGCAGAAGTTACGGGATAGAAGGAAAGGAAGGGAGAGAAGGTCAAAGTCAAGCTGGTTGTTTCTTGGATCTATGAGTGTGGTCATTCCAGTATCCACACGGCCCTACAGGCTTTCATCATTTGCCAAGTCTCCAGGGTTCTTCATGTGCTTGCCATTCTCACCACAGCAGTGAAAAAAACCTGGATGTACAATCAAATTGGTGGCCTTTATTTTATGAAAACCTATATGTTGGGCCTAAAAGCAGTTTTCTATAAACATAGACCTCAGTGCAAAAAAACAAAGCAAAATAACCTAGACTTCAGACCATTAATTTAAGGATCTCTAAGCATATATAAACACAAATTCTTAGGACACATCAGCAAGGGGGTATTATAAGGTCACTTTAATAGGAAGAGCTCAAATGTTGCTGGGGCATTACCTCTTACCAATGTAGGATTCCAAGGGATGTTTCTCACAAACTTGGCAACTTGTTTACTTCTTTTTCTGCTGCTCCACTGGGAACAGTGGGTCTATACTTCTCTACCAACCTTTTCAACTTATCCAGCAAAGAAATCCCCTTCATATACCTCCATTCTTAAGCAGAAAAGGGACATTAACTATCAGACATGGGTCCGTGAGAACAAAGCCTAAGAGACAAGTTGACTGTCAGAAACCAAGCTGTCTTCAGACGTGTCCATCCAAATGAGAATTAGTTCCTTGTTGCCACTCTAAAGATTATCACAAACTTATAGCTTAAAAAAAAAACACAAACTTATTATGATAGTTATGGAGGCCAGAGGTCTGAAGTGAGCCTTAGAGGCTAAAATAAAAGTGTCAGCTGAGCTGGTTCCCTCTGGAGACTCCAGGGGAGAATCTGTTTCTTGCCCCTTCTAGCTCCTAAGATTGCCCAGGTTCTTTCGCTTGGGCCACATTACTCTAACATCTGCTTTTGTCTTCCAGTGTTCTTTCCTCCTCTGTAGCCAAATCTCCCCGCATCTTCCTCTTGTAAAGACACATATAATTACCTTTAGGACAACCTGATAACCAGAATAATCTCCCCCACCTCCAGAATCTTAATCAGATGTGCAAAAAGCCCTTTTGCCACAGAAGCTAATATTCACAGGCTCTAGGAACTAAGACCTGAATATCTTTGGGGACCATTATTCATCCTACCACAGTCCACCACCAGATCAGACTGAAAATACTGGCTTCTCCTTTAGCATTAGTTTTATTCCAAGGTCTTGAATGCAACTAGTGAACATAACCTTGTCTTGAGCTGACAGCATGTATTACTGACTTTGGTCAGAGATTTTTTTCAGGTATTTCCTCATTAACTGAAACCTATAAGCCAATATTATCATCCTATTTTATAGATGAAGCTATATACTGCTCAGAGGGATGGAAGGGCTTTGCCCAAGGTAACTTACCTAGTAAGGGACAAAACCAGCACTGGAATACAGAGTCCTACTTCCCTCATCAATCTGAAACTCCTCTGTTAATATCACAAAGATTACAACCTGAACTTACCCTCAGTCTCCCCAACTTATTTCTACCTGGCTGGAGAATGCTCTTTCCTCATGAGTAGTCTGGTGCCAGTTCAGATCCCATGTGGTGAAATTTCAGGCCTGACCCTAGGCAATTCCAAGACTTTGGCTACCAAGCCCCAAGGAGGAAGGCTACCCACCCAACACCAGATTTGGTGCATAACCAATACACTGCAGTTTTCTGCAGGGAATTGCCGTCAAGGGCTTTACCTCCAACCCACGACTCTCTTGGCAAGCCATATACATGGGCACATTTACATTCCTAGCCTAGGTGCTTCCATTCAGAGACCTCATTCAGAGACCCTCATTACTGGGGACCCTGATGGAGGTACTTTTCTCCATTTTGACTAAGTACTTTTCTACTCTTAGCCCTCTCCACCCATGGGTCCATGAAAAGTGGAAGCCTTTGTGGTGGGCACTCATCAGGAGTAAGACAATTCCTCCTGTGTTGCATCTGGTTGACTCTTACCCGGTGCTGTTCTATGGGGGGAAATGGAACATTGGAAAGCTGGAGGCTCACTTTACCTCACTGTTGACAGTAAGTGATTAAAACTTGATTGTTACTTTTGGTGTGGCTCATTTCTCTAACTGATCCCCTTAATACCTGACTGTTCCACACATACCCTTACAAGTTCTGCCCTTTCTTGCTCCATATATTGATGCCTACTCACTTTTCTAATCCCAATCTCATTCCCATAAGATGTCTCCATCACCACATTCCTTTTTTAACATTTTTTCCCCTATAGTTGCTCATTTGTCCCCTACTCTATGTTTCTGTTCTATGAAACCTAGACTCACTTCCTTAAAGGATTTTTGTTTAATATAAGTATATATTATCATGTATCTTTTCTAATATTATGTTCAGTTAGACAACTGAACTGAATAGTAACTCTTAAATAGTTACTATTAAAGATACTATTAAAGTATCTTTATTTATTTTTTTTTTACATGTCAACATTCTGAGATATTTATTTTTCAGAGAGTGAGAGAGAGAGAGAGAGAGCATGAGCAGGGGGAGTGGCAGCAGAAAGAGAAGCAAGTTCCCTGCTGGCAGGAAACCCGATGTGGGACTCATCCCAGGACCCAGGATCATGACTTGAGCTGAAGGCAGATGCTTAACTGACTGAGCCACCCAGGTGTCCCTATTAAAGTATATTTAATAGTAACTCAATAGATACTTGACTAAATACTCTATAAGAATCTATTAGAGAATGACTAACAGACTATAGCATCATTTGTCCCTTAGAATATATACCCACTACAATCATAGTGTGTAGGTTATTTATGGAGCTACTGAAGACCAGACAAAAGCTATCAAGACATAGTTTGCTTATGGAAGTCACGTA
Source organism: Lutra lutra (assembly GCF_902655055.1). Classification (NCBI taxonomy): domain Eukaryota; kingdom Metazoa; phylum Chordata; class Mammalia; order Carnivora; family Mustelidae; genus Lutra; species Lutra lutra. The sequence goes on from NC_062280.1 coordinate 142,601,249, forward strand.
TTGCATGGAGCAATGGGTGTGGTGCATAAACAAAGAATGCTGGAAACACTGAACAGAAATAAATAAAATGAAATTAAAAAAAAAAGAGGCATAGTTCTCTTCTCCTCATGTTCCCATTGGGATGTCACTATTTCATTTTAGCAGAAACTTATTTTTTTCCTAAGGCACTTAGTACATGTATGCATAACAGTCTATTAAATGCTGAGAGAAAGGGAAGCTTGAGTGGCTCAGTTGGATAAGCTGGCTGCCTTTGGCTCAGGTCATGATTCCAGGGTCCTGGGATCAAGTCTGCAACAGGCTCCTTGCTCGGAAGGGAGCCTGCTTCTCTCTCCACCTCTGCCTGCCGCTCTGTTTATGTGTGCTATCTTGCTCGCTCTCTCTCTCTGATAAATAATAAATAAAGTATTTTTTGAAATAAATAAATAAATAAATCCCTAGGGAAAGACTTGCAGGGAAGAAAAAAATTTTACCAGATGGAAATCCTGAAGCTTGTATCTGAACTTCTGAGAAAGAGATGTAATGCCTTAAGGATTAATAAATACACTCTCCAAAGAAGTCCTTTTTAAATACACTCTCCAAAGAACTCCTTTTTAAATACACTCTCCAAAGAAACTCCTTTTTACACACACACACACACACACACACACACCATACCACACACCACCCTACTGGCTAAATGAATGTTCCAAACTCTCTTAACATTATTAGTATCATGAATTACTTGAGTAATAATTATTCATGTTCACCTTCCTCAAAATTTGACATAATGATTCCTTAAATTTTGTTTTGCAAGCTTTCAAAATTATTTCACATATACAAGCTTTATTAGTGCCCCCACCCTGCAGCTTGATACTGAACAGACATTCAGTAACAAAATTTAGATGACCTGGAGCCTCTGTTGTGGTAAAGTTAGATTATCATCCTTATTTTACAAAGGAAATTACTGAGGTTCTGAAAATTAAAGGGATTTGCCCAGAAGTTTATAACCAGTAAGTTTCATCTCAACTGCTACTGATCCCTGTCTTCCTGACTCCTAATACATAATACTGCCAATTTAAGAGACTAACTCTAAAATAGGAAATAAGATAATCACAAAACAAGTAATGTATTTGTTATATTTTAAAGCACAGTTAATTTCCCATCAAAAAGTGAATTTGTTTTATATAACGTAATTTAAATAGATGAGCAATTTGATGAATCTGTTTCCTTTATATTGCCTTTGAAGGCATATGTATGACAGAGATTAATCTTTCTAATAATCTCTGTAGCAATGTTTGTCAAAAACAAAAATGTCAGTCTTGTTCACTTATTCTTTTTTATAATGGAATGAAATTCTTATCTACTTTCTACCATCTCCATCTTCGGGCTTATCAATAGACTCTTCTTTCCCTGTCTTCAAACAAAATAATGTGAAGATGTAAGGTAAATTTATCTAGCCAAATTATATCTTCATGTCTTCACTTATCCTCTTACAAGACTTTTAAATGTGAAGATGTTTCTGAAAGCACCATGCTATCCAGGTATTTCTTCTCTAGCTACAAAAGCTTACAATTAAATAAAAAGCACCTCTTCCTTTCAGTTTTCCACAAAAACAAGCAACACACCCTTTAAGGGCTTATTCCTGGGTATACAATGTTATAAGACATAAGACATGAGAACATGAGACATGTAAACTTTTGTATATATAGGTGATTCAAAAGAGACTCAAACTCACAGGTTATAGTCCTAGAGGAGAATTTAGTGTCTGATATAATGTAATCTCAACTCATCTTCTTATGACTATTAAAAAAAAAAACTTCTCTATCTTTCAGCTCATCTAAATGCACAAATGACAATATTTTATGTTTTTGTTTCATTTTTTTTCCTAAACCATTGCCCACGAAGCTCTGTAGTGTTGTTCATGTGTCTCAAACCATAAGACTAATTACTGATATGATCACTAATCCTTGTTTTCTTGATCTTATAAGTTGGATCACAGCCTCCAAAGTTCCATTTTTATTTTTATTTTTTTTTGTTTGTTTTTATTTTTTATAAACATATATTTTTATCCCCAGGGGTACAGGTCTGCGAATCGCCAGGTTTACACACTTCACAGCACTCACCATAGCACATACCCTCCCCAATATCCATAACCCCACCCCCCTCCCAACCCCCCCTCCCCCCATCAACCCTCAGTTGTTTTGTGAGATTAAGAGTCACTTATGGTTTGTCTCCCTCCCAATCCCATCTTGTTTCATTTACTCTTCTCCTACCCCCTTAACCCCCCATGTTGCATCTCCTCTCCCTCATATCAGGGAGATCATATGATAGTTGTCTTTCTCCGAATGACTTATTTCGCTAAGCATTTTTATGCTTATACCCTCTAGTTCCATCCACGTCGTCGCAAATGGCAAGATTTCATTTCTTTTGATGGCTGCATAGTATTCCATTGTGTATATATACCACATCTTCTTTATCCATTCGTCTGTTGATGGACATCTAGGTTCTTTCCATAGTTTGGCTATTGTAGACATTGCTGCTATAAACATTCGGGTGCACGTGCCCCTTCGGATCACTACGTTTGTATCTTTAGGGTAAATACCCAGCAGTGCAATTGCTGGGTCATAGGGTAGGTCTAGTTTCAACATTTTGAGGAACCTCCATGCTGTTTTCCAGAGTGGTTGCACCAGCTTGCATTCCCACCAACAGTGTAGGAGGGTTCCCCTTTCTCCGCATCCTCGCCAGCATCTGTCATTTCCTGACTTGTTAATTTTAGCCATTCTGACTGGTGTGAGGTGATATCTCATTGTGCTTTTGATTTGTATTTCCCTGATACCGAGTGATATGGAGGCACTTTTTCATGTGTCTGTTGCCATCTGGATGTCTTCTTTGCAGAAATGTCTGTTCATGTCCTCTGCCCATTTCTTGATTGGATATTTGTTCTTTGGGTGTTGAGTTTGCTAAGTTCTTTATAGATTTTGGACACTAGCCCTTTATCTGATATGTCATTTGCAATATCTTCTCCCATTCTGTCAGTTGTCTTTTGGTTTTGTTCACTGTTTCCTTTGCTGTGCAAAGCTTTTGATCTTGATAAATCCCAAAAGTTCATTTTTGCCCTTGCTTCCCTTGCCTTTGGTAATGTTCCTAGAAGATGTTGCTGCGGCTGACGTCGAAGAGGTTGCTGCCTGTGTTCTCCTCAAGGATTTTGATGGATTCCTTTCTCACATTGAGATCCTTCATCCATTTTGAGTCTATTTTCGTGTGTGGTGTAAGGAAATGATCCAATTTCATTTTTCTGCATGTGGCTGTCCAATTTTCCCAACACCATTTATTGAAGAGGCTGTCTTTGTTCCATTGGACATTCTTCCTGCTTTGTCGAAGATGAGTTGACCATAGAGTTGAGGGTCCATTTCTGGGCTCTCTATTCTGTTCTATTGATCTATGTGTCTGTTTTTGTGCCAGTACCATGCTGTCTTGATGATGACAGCTTTGTAATAGAGCTTGAAGTCCGGAATTGTGATGCCACCAACTATGGCTTTCTTTTTCAATATTCCTTTGGCTATTCGAGGTCTTTCTGATTCCATATAAATTTTAGGATTATTTGTTCCATTTCTTTGAAAAAAAATGGATGGTACTTGATAGGAATTGCATTAAATGTGTAGATTGCTTGAGGTAGCATAGACATTTTCACACATATTTATTCTTCCAATCCAGGAGCATGGAACATTTTTCCATTTCTTTGTGTCTTCCTCAATTTCTTTCATGAGTACTTTATAGTTTTCTGTGAATAGATTCTTAGTCTCTTTGGTTAGGTTTATTCCTAGGTATCTTATAGTGTTGGGTGCAATTGTAAATGGGATGGACTCCTTAATTTCCCTTTCTTCTGTCTTGTTGTTGGTGTAGAGAAATGCAATGATTTCTGTGCATTGATTTTATATCCTGACACTTTACTGAATTCCTGTACAAGTTCTAGAAGTTTGGAGTGGAGTCTTTTGGGTTTTCCACATATAGTATCATATCATCTGCAAAGAGTGATAGTTTGACTTCTTCTTTGCCGATTTGGATGCCTTTAATTTCCTTTTGTTGTCTGATTGCTGAGGCTAGGACTACTAGTACTATGTTGAATAGCAGTGGTGATAATGGACATCCCTGCCGTGTTCCTGACCTTAGCGGGAAAAGCTTTCAGTTTTTCTCCATTGAGAATGATATTTGTGGTGGGTTTTTCATAGATGGCTTTGATAATATTGATGTATGTGCTTGTCTATCCCTACACTTTGAAGAGTTTTTGATCAGGAAGGGATGCTGTACTTTGTCAAATGCCTTTTTCAGCATCTATGGAGAGTATCATATGATTCTTGTTCTTTCTTTATTAATGTGTTGTATCACATTGATTGATTTGCGGATGTTGAACCAACCTTGCAGCCCTGGAATAAATCCCACTTGGTCGTGGTGAATAATCGTTTTAATGTACTGTTGGATCCTATTGGCTAGTATTTTGGTGAGAATTTTTGTATCTGTGTTCATCAAGGATATTGGTCTGTAGTTCTCTTTTTGATGGATCTTTGTCTGGTTTGGGGATCAAGGTGATGCCTGGCCTCATAAAATGAGTTTGAGTTTTCCTTCTATTTCTGTTTTTTGGAACAGGTTCAGGAGAATAGGAATTAGTTCTTCTTAAATGTTGGTAGAATTCCCGGAAGCCGTCTGGCCCTGGGCTTTTGTTGTTTGGAGATTTTTGATGACTGTTTCAATCTCCTTACGGTTTGGGTCTGTTCAGGCTTTCTATTTCTTCCTGGTTCGTTGTGGGTAGTTTATATGTCTCTAGGAATGCATCCATTTCTTCAGATTGTCAAATTTGGTTGGCACTAGAGTTGCTCATAGTAGTTCTTATAATTGTCTGTATTTCTTTGGTGTTCGTTGTGATCTCTCCTCTTTCATCATGATTTTATTTATTGGTCCTTTCTCTTTTCTTTTGATAAGTCTGGCTAGGGGTTATCAATCTTATTAATTCTTTCAAAGAACCAGCTCCTAGTTTCGTTGATTTGTTCTATTGTTTTTTTGGGTTTCTATTTCATTGATTTCTGCTCTGATCTTTATGATTTCTCTTCTCCTGCTGGGTTTAGGGTTCTTTCTTGTTCTTTCTCCAGCTCCTTTAGGTGTAGGGTTAGGTGTGTACCTGAGACCTTTCTTGTTTCTTGAGAAAGGCTTGTACCGCTATATATTTTCCTCTCAGGACTGCCTTTGTTGTGTCCCACAGATTCTGAACCGTTGTGTTTTCATTATCATTTGTTTCCATGAATTTTTTGAATTCTTCTTTAATTTCCTGGTTGACGCATTCATTCTTTAGAAGGATGCTGTTTATTCTCCATGTATTTGGGTTCTTTCCAAATTTCCTCTTGTGATTGAGTTCTAGCTTCAGAGCATTGTGGTCTGAAAATATGCAGGGAATGATCCCAATCTTTTGATACCGGTTGAGACTTGATTAGGACCAAGAATGTGATCTATTCTGGAGAATGTTTTATGTGCACTAGAGAAGAATGTGTATTCTGTTGCTTTGGGATGAAATGTTCTGAATATATCTGTGATGTCCATCTGGTCCAGTGTGTCATTTAAGCCTTGATTTCCTTGTTGATCTTTTGCTTGGATGATCTGTCCATTTAGCGAGGGGAGTGTTAAAGTCCCCTACTATTATTGTATTCTTGTCGATGGTTTCTTTGATTTTGTTATTAATTGGTTTATATAGTTGGCTGCTCCACGTTAGGGGCATAGATATTTAAAATTGTTAGATCTTCTTGTTGGACAGTTCCTTTGAGTATGATATAGTGTCCTTCCTCATCTTATTATAGTCTTTGCTTAAAATCTAATTGATCTGATATAAGGATTGCCACTCCTGCTTTCTTCTGATGTCCATTAGCATGGTAAATTCTTTTCCACTCCTCACTTTAAACCTGGAGGTGTCTTCGGGTTTAAGATGAGTTTCTTGTAGGCAACATATAGATGGGATTTGTTTTTTATCCATTCTGCTACCCGGTGTCTTTTGATTGGGGCATTTAGCCCATTAACATTCAGGGTAAGTATTGAGAGATATGAATTTAGTGCCATTGTATTGCCTGTAAGGTGACTGTTATTGTATATTGTCTCTGTTTCTTTCTGATCTACTACTTTTAGGGTCTCTCTGTTGCTTAGAGGACCCCTTTCAATATTTCCTGTAGAGATGGTTTGGTATTTGCAAATTCTTTCAGTTTTTGTTTGTCCTGGAAGCTTTTAATCTCTCCTTCTATTTTCAATGATAGCCTAGCTGGATATAGTATTCTTGGCTGCATGTTTTTCTCATTTAGTACTCTGAATAGATCATGCCAGCTCTTTCTGGCCTGCCAGGTCTCTGTGGATAAGTCTGCTGCCAATCTCATATTTTTACCATTGTACGTTACAGACTTCTTTTCCCGGGCTGCTTTCAGGATCTTTTCTTTGTCACTAAGACTTGTCAATTTTACTATTAGGTGACGGGGTGTGGACCTATTCTTATTGATTTTGAGGGGGGTTCTCTGAACCTCCTGGATTTTGATGCTTGTTCCCTTTGCCATCTTGGGGAAATTCTCTCCAATAATTCTCTCCAACATACCTTCTGCTCCCCTCTCTGTTCCTCTTCTTCTGGAATCCCAATTATTCTAATGTTGTTCGTCTTATGGTGTCACTTAATCTCTCGAATTCTCCCCTCGTGGCCCAGTAGCTGTTTGTCCCTCTTTTGCTCGGCTTTCTTATTCTCTGTCTTTTGGTTTTCTCTATCGCTAATTCTTTCTTCTGCCTCATTATCCTAGCAGTGAGAGCCTCCATTTTTGATTGCACCTCATTAATAGCTTTTTTATTTCAACTTGGTTAGATTTAGTTCTTTTATTTCTCCAGAAGGGCTTTTATATCTCCCGAGAGGGTTGCTTTAATATCCTTCCATGCCTTTTTCGAGCCCGGCTAGAACCTTGAGAATCGTCATCCTGAACTCAAGATCTGACATATTACCAATGTCTGTATTGATTAGCTCCCTAGCCTTTGGTACTGCCTCTTGTTCTTTTTTTTGTGGTGAATTTTTCAGCCTTGTCATTTTGTCCAGATAAGAGTATATGAAGGAGCAAGTAAAATACTAAAAGGGTGGCAACAACCCCAGAAAAATATGCTTTAGTCAAATCAGAAGAGATCCCAAAATCTTGAGGGGGGAGAAAGGGATAAAAAGGGGTTCAGAAGAAAAAAAAAAAGAAAAACTATTAAAAAAGAAAGCCGATAAGAAAAATAAAAAAGAAAAAAAAATTATATATATATTAGATAAACTATTTAAAAAATTTAAAATAGAAAACGGTAAAAGTTAAAAAAATTTAGCAGAAGAAGAGAAAAAAAAATTGAAAAAGAGAGAAAAAAATTAAATTAACTGCAAGGCTAAACAATCATGGGGAGAAAGCCATGAGTTCCGTGCTTTGCTTTCTTCTCCTCTGGAATTCCGCCGCTCTCCTTGGTATTGAAACTGCACTCCTTGGTAGGTGAACTTGGTCCTGGCTGTGTTTCTCGTTGATCTTCTGGGGGAGGGGCCTGTTGTAGTGATTCTCAAGCGTCTTTGCCCCAGGTGGAGTTGCACCGCCCTTACCCAGGGCCGAGCTGAGTAATCAGCTCGGGTGCTGGGTTTGCTTTCGGGTGCTTTTGTTCCCTGAACGCTTTCCGTAGAGTTCCGGAGGACGGGAATGAAGATGGCGGCCTCCCAGTCTCCAGCCCGGAGGAGCCAAGAGCCTGGGGCCCCACTTCTCAGTGCGCCCTCAGAGAACAGCGCCCAATTACTCCGTCACCCTGCCTCCGGCTGCGCTCCGAGCTGACCGAGCCTGCGACCGGTTCAAGGTAACCCCGAGTTTTGAGCTCACTCCTCAGCTCTGTCTCTGTAGCCGGCTTCCCCTGTTCTAATACCTGTAAGCTCTGCGACACTCAGACACCCCGATCCTTCTGTGACCCTGTGGACCTGAGGCCACGCTGACCCTGCCTGGGCTTCACCCCAGTTAAGCCTCTGGAGCGATGTCCCTCAGCGGAACAGACTTTTAAAAGTCCTGCTTTTGTGCTCCATTGCTCCGCCGCTCGCCGGGAGCCAGCCCCTCCCCCCGCGGTCTATCTTCCCGTCGCTTTGGATTCACTTCTCCGCCAGTCCTACCTTTCGGAAAGTGGTTGATTTTCTGTTTCTAGAATTGCTGTTCTTCTTCTCTTCAATTCTCCCGTTGGATTTGTAGGTGTTGCAATCTTTAGATAAGCTATTTAGCTGATCTCCCGCTACCTGAAGTAGTCTCAGCCTGCTACTTCTCCGCCATCTTGACTCCTCCTAAATTCCCAAAGTTCCATTTTATCTCTGACACTTGAGGTTATTTTTTGCCTCTCCTTTTTTTGTCTCTGAATTTGGGGAAGAGTCCAGGCATGACTTTAGTGAAGTACTTTCCTTTTTATTTTGGCAAACAATGGTTTCCCACTTATTAAACTACCTACTTCACTGTTGATGAGCCAAAAACACCATTCTTGAAGTCTTTGGACTTCCATAGAATATTTGGTTGCTAGAGTAACTTGTTTTATGAAAGAATATTAGAGACAAACCATGAGTTTACTTGAACAGAGTCTCTTAAAGCTCCTTGACTATTTTTGGAATAATTCTGATAGAATTAAATCCACTACATGATAGTTAAGATATCTGGATTGTGGCCGAGTTGTGCCTTAATAGTTTCTGCTCTGGATTGCTTTAAATGTAAATTGCCAGGCGCCTGGGTGGCTCAGTTGTTTGAACGACTGCCTTCGGCTCAGGTCATGATCCCAGACTTCCAGGATCGAGTCCCGCTTTGGGCTCCCAGCTCCTTGGGGAGTCTGCTTCTCCCTCTGACCTTCTCCTCTCTCATGCTCTCTCTCACTCATTCTCTCTCAAATAAATAAATAAAATCTTAAAAAAATTAAATGTTAATTGCTATAATTGAAGTCTCTCTGGGTACCTCAGTGACTAAAACTTCTAAAATGGTATGTCACAGCTGTGGCCCTTAAATAAGATCATGCACACATTATCTTCACCTATTACTCTGCTTCATGGAAAAGAACTTATGACAAGATTTCAATTAATCTAGTATTGTAAACAATACTAATAATTAAAATATTAAAGTGTAGGGTATGTGGGTGGCTCAGTTGGTTGAGCAACTGCCTTGGGCTTAGGTCATGATCCCGGGGTATTGGGATCAAGTCCTGCATCGGGCTCCCAGCTCCATAGGGAGTCTACTTCTCCCCATGACCTTCTCCTCTCTCATGCTCTCTCTCACTGTCTCTCTCAAATAAATAAATAAAATCTTTTAAAAAATATTAAAGCGTAACCTTTATTATTTAGAGAGCACAGGGTTTGTTCCATTAAAAAAAAAAAACTATAAATCAGAGAGCTCATAAAATACAATAAAGATGTTTCTTTTATTATGTGGTGACTAATACTGACAATATACTTTTCAGATAATAGTGATGAACTGTTAGACACTGTGCTTAGCTTTTTAAAACTACAATCGTCTTAATCCTTTAAGGAATATTATTATCCCCACTCTAAAGTTGAGGACCTGAAATCTCAAGAAGCTAACAAGCACACACCAGTTTGATTTCAAATGTCATGTTCTTAGACACTGTGCCATCCTTGCTCCCTTAGAAGAATGGAATTTATTTTAACATCCTCTGCTCCCTTGCTTGCAGCCTATCAATTGCAAACCACAAAAACTTTAACTTGATGACATTTCTTCTGTCCATCTCTTGTATATTCCACTGGTGACAACAACCATGATCCTCATTATTTCTACACTGGACAACATTCAACAGTATGTTAAAAGGATCATTGCCAATGGTCAGGTGGGATTTATTATGAGGATGCAAGTATGGTTCAATATTTGCCAATCAATAATAATGATACACCACATCAAAAAAAAAGATTGAAATCACATGATCATCTCGATGATACAGAAAAAAGTTTGATAAAATTGATATCTGTTTGTGGTAAAAACTCTCAACAAAGTAGCCTTAGAGAGAACATACCTCAACATCAAAAAGGCCATATATGACAACGTGGCCACAATTAACGTCATACTCAATGGTAAAATCTGAGAGCTTCTCCCTAAGAACAGGACAAAGATTTTCACTAGAGCTACATTTATTCGACATAGTATTAGAAATCCTATCCACAACATCAGACAAGAAATAAAAGGCATCCAAATTGGTAGGAAGAAGTAAAAGTGTCACTGGTTGCAAATGACATGATACTATACATAAAAAACCCTAAAGTCTCTAGCAAAAATCTGTAGGAAGTAACACATGAATTCAGTAAAGTTTCAGGATAAAAAATTAATACCCAGAAATCAATTGTGCTTCTACACATTAATAACAAAGTAGCAGAAAGAGAAATTAAGAAAACAATTCCATTTACAACTGCATCAAAACAGTAAAATACCTAGGGATATATTTGACCAAAAAAGTGAAAGACTTGAACCCTGAAAACTATAAAACATTGATGAAAAAATTTGTAAATGACACAAATAAATGGAAAGACATACATGCTCATGGAGTGGAACAATACTGTTAAAATGTCCACACTATACAAAGCAATCTACAGATTCAATGCAATCTCTGTCAAAATACCAACAACATTTTTCACTGAACTAGAATAAGTAATCCTAAAATTTGTATGGAACCACAAAAGACCCCAAATAGCCAAAGCAATCTTGAGAAAGAACAGAGCTGGGGGTACCACAATCCCATATTTCAGATGTATTACAAAGCTGTAGTGATCAAAATAGTATGATCCCTACACCTGACACTAATGTAACACTGTATGTTAACTATCCCAGAATTAAAATTAAAAACATAATGAAAAAAAAAAGAAAAAAAAAAACACGGTATGGTCCTGCAACAAAAATAGACACTTAATCAATAGAACAAAATAAACAGCACAGAAATTAACCCACAATTATATGGCCATTAATCTAAACTTATAGTGAGAAAAAGACAGTCTTTTCAACAATGGTGTTGAAAAAACTGGATAGCTACATGCAAAAGAATAAAGCCAAACCACTTTCTTACAACATACACAAAAATAAACTCAGAATAGATTAAAGACCTCACTGTGAGACCTAAAGCCATAAAACTCCTAGAAGAAATATAGGCAGTAATCTCTTGACATCAGTTCTTTTTCTAGATAAGTCTTCTAAGGCAAGGGAAACAAAAACAAAAATAAACCACTGGGACTACACCAAAATAAAAAGGTTTTGCACAACAAAGAAAACCATCAAAAAAGCAAAAAGTGAACTCACTGAGTGGGAGAAGATATTTGCAACATATATATCCAATCAAAAGTTAACATCCAAAATATATAAAGTAAAATAGCTCAACACCAAAAAAGTGAATGACCCAATTAACAAATAGGCAGAGGGCCCAACATTTTTCCAAAGAAGACATTCAGATGGCCAACAGATACATGAAAAGATGCTCAACATTACTAATCATCAGGGAAAAGCATATCAAAATCACAAGGGGACATCGCCTTAAATCTGTCAGAGGATATATTATAAAGACAAGAAATAATGAGTGTTGGTAAGGATATGAAGAAAATGGAAAACTTATATACTGTGGGAATGTAAATTGGCACAGCCACTGGAGAAAACAGTATGGAAGTTCCTTAAAAAATTAAAAATAGAAATTCCACATGACCCAGTAATTCCACTACTGGATGTTCATCAAAAGAAAATGAAAACACTAATTTGAGAAGATGTATGCATGCCTATGTTTATTGTAACATTGTTCACATTAGCTAAGATATGGAAACAACCAAAGTATCCATCAATAGATGAATGAAGTGGCATATATACACAATGGAATATTAGCCACAAAAATGAGTGAGATCTTTCCACTTGCAACAATGTGGATGTACATAGAAGGTATAAGGGAGAGCACTGAGTAATATAAAGAATTGTTCAATTATATTATACACTCAAAACTAATATAACTCTGTATATCAATTATACTTCAATTAAAATAAATAAAATGTTCTGGATGTCAAATATGATTATTATTTCTACTATTAAAATATTTGACCATAGGAGATGAAAACATACTTTTTAATATTTTTTTAAAGATTTTATTTATTTATTTGACAGACAGAGATCACAAGTAGGCAAAGAAGCAGGCAGAGAGAGAGAGAGGAGGAAGCAGGCTCTCCACGGAGCAGATAGCCCGATGAGGGGCTCGATCCCAGGACACCGGGATCATGACCTGAGCCGAAGGCAGAGGCTTTAACCCACTGAGCCACCCAGGCGCCCACTTTTTAATATTTTTAAGTAATTTTACTGAGGTGTGAATGACATAAAATAGTTATGCATATTTAATGTATACAACTTGATGAGCTTGGAGATAAGTATATACTCATAAAACCATGACCATCATCTGTGTAATAAACATATCCATCATTTCTAAAATTTTTCTCCAACCCTTTTTTTGTAAGAACGCAACATAAGAGCCACTCTCCTAGCAAAATTTTAAGTATACACTGCAGTAATGTTAACTATGCTGTACAGTTAAATCTCTAGGACTTCCCTTGCATAATTGAAAATTTTTACTCTTTAATACCTTCTCAGTTTCCCATCTTGCCAGGCCCTGACAACCCCAATTCTACACTCTGCTGCTATGAGTCTGATGACTTCAGTTTCATCATATAAGTGGTATTATAGTACCTGTGTATCTGGCTTTCTTCACTTAGTGCAACGTCTTTCAAGTTCAACTGGATTGTTACAAATGGCTGGATTTCCATCTTTTTTAAAGGCTGAATAATATTCTATTTAATGTATATGCCACATCTTTTTTTTATATAAATTTTATTTTATTTTTTTTCAGTGTTCCAAAATTCATTGTTTATGTGCCACACCCAGTGCTCCATGCAATACCTGCCCTCCTTAATACTCAACACCAGGATCACCCAACCCCTCACCCTCTCCCCTCCAAAATTGTCTCCCCCTCCGATTTCCCCCCACTCACTTCTCCTCTCCATCTCCCAATGTCTTCGTGTTATTCCTTATGCTCCACAAGTAAGTGAAACCATATGATAATTGACTCTCTCTGCTTGACTTATTTCACTCAGCAAAATCTCTTCCAGTCCCATAAACTTTGAGATACAAAAGTTGGGTATTCATCCCTTCTGATAGAGGCATAATATTCCATTGTATATATGGGCCATATCATCTTTATCTATTCATCCAATGAAGGGCATCTTGGCTCTTTCCACAGTTTGGCAACTGTGGTCATTACTGCTATGAACATTGGGCTAGAGATGGCCCTTCTTTTCACTATATCTGTATCTTTGGGGTAAATACCCAGTAGTGCAATTGCAGGGTCATGGGGGGCATCACGTTGCCTGATTTCAAGCTTTACTACAAAGCTGTGATCACCAAGATAGCATGGTGCTGGCACAAAAACAGACACGTAGACCAGGGGAACAGAGTAGAGAGCCCAGATATGGACCCACATCCTATGGTCAACTAATCTTTGACAAAGCAGGAAAAAATATACAGTGGAAAAAAGACAGTCTCTTCAATAAACGGTGATAGCAACTCAACCATTCTCTTGCACCAAACACAAAGATAAACTCAAAATGGATAAAAGACCTCAATGTGAGGCAGGAATCTATCAAAATCCTAGAGGAGAACATAGGCAATAACCTCTTCGACATTAGCCACAAAAACTTTTTTTCAAGACATGTCTCCAAAGGCAAAGGAAACAAATGTGAAAATGAACTTTTGGGACTCCATCAAGATCAAAAACTTCTGCACAGCAATGGAAAACAGTCAACAAAACAAAGAGGCAACCCAGAGATGGGAAAAGATATTCACAAATGACACTACAGACAAAGGGTTGATATCCAAGATCTGTAAAGAACTCCTCAAACTCAACACACACAAAACAGATAATCACATCAAAAAAAGGGCAGAAGACATGAACAGACACTCCTCCAAAGAAGACATACAAATAGCTAGCAGACACATGAAAAAATGTGCATCATCATTAGCCATCAGGGAGATTCAAATCAAAACCACATTAAGATACCAACTTAAACCAGTTAGAATGGCCAAAATCAACAAGACAGTAAACAACAAGTGTTTGGAGAGGATGTGGAGAAAGGGGGACCCTCTTACACTGTTGGTGGGAATGCAAGTCGTGCAGCCAGTTTGGAAAACATTGTGGAAATTCCTTAAGAAATTAAAAATAGAGCTTCCCTATGGCACATCTTCTTTATCAATTCTTCTGTTACTGGAAATTCAGAATACTTCCATGTCTTGGCTACTGTTGATAATACTGCAACTAACAGGAATTCAGATATATCTTCAAGAATCTCATTTAAATTCCTCTAGAAATATACCCATAATTATGATTACTGGATCATATGAGAGTTGTACTTTAATTTTTTGAGAAACCTCTATACTGTTTTCCACAGTGGCTACATTAGTTTACATCCTCACAGGGTTCCTTTTATCCACATCCTTAATAAAACTTGTTAGCTTTTATATGTATGTGATTATATATATGTAATTATATATTTAATTATATATAGTACTATTATATATAATACAACTTATTTATTTATAATTATAGTTATTTTTATCTTTATATAATTATTATATGTATATATGTGTGTGTGTACATATATATGTATGTATGTATATATCTAAATTAGTCATCCTAGCAGTTGTAAGGTAATAGCTTATTGTGGTTTTAATTTGCATCCTCCTTATGATTAGCGATATTGAGTATTTTTCATATATCTGTTGGCCATTTGTGTGCCCCTTCTGAGAAGTACATATTCAGTCCCTTTGCCTATTGTTTTAGTTATCTGGGTGGGTTTTTGTAGGTTTAGGTTTTTGTTTGTTTGTTTACTATTGCATTATAAGAGTTCCTCACATATTTGGATCTTAACCCTTTATCAGGTATATGGTTATAAATGTTCTTTGGGATGCCTTTTCGTTTTGTTGATTGTTTCCTTTGCTGTGGAGAAGATAATTTGTTGTAATCCTACATGTTTAGTTTTGCTTTCATTGCCTATGCTTTTGGTGTCAAAACCAAAATTCATCACCAAGGCCAATATCAAGAAAGATTTTGCCTATGTTTTCTACAGTGTTTCTTCAAAGAGTTTTCTTCAAAGAGGTTTCAGGTATTACATTTAAATCATTTATCTCTTTTGGAATTGACTTGTGTGTGTCACATAAGAAAAGGGTCCAATTTCATTCTCTTGCATGTGGATATCAGTTTTCCCCAAACAACTTACGGAAAAAGCTTTCTTTACCTATACTGTATTCAACCTTGTTGAAAATCAGTTGACTGTATATGTAGGGGATTATTTTTGAGCTCTCTATTCTATTCCATTGGTCTATGTCTATTTCTATGCCAGTCATATTGCTTTAATTATTCTAGTTTGGTAGCATAATCTGAAATCAGGAAGTATGATGCCTCCAGTTTTGTTTCTCTTGTCCAAGACTGCTTTGGCTATTAGGCTTTTTTTTTGGGGGGGGGTTGTTTTGGATCTTTATGGACTCTAGGATAGATTTTTTTTTTTTCTATTGGTATTTCTATAGGGATTTCATTGAATCTATACCTCACTTTGGGTAGCATGGACATTTTAACAGCGTTAAGTTTTCCAATTTGTAAACATAATGTCTTTCCATTTATTTGTGTCTGCTTTAATTTTATTCATCAGCATTGTACAGTTTTCAGTGTACATCTCTTTCACCTCTCTGGTCAAATTTATTTCTAAGTATTTTGCTTTTCTTTTTGATGCTATTATAAGGGGATTATTTTAGTTCTAAGTTTGATCACCACCATTTTTTTCCTATTGCTTTTATATTCTTGATTTCATTTCTAGTCTAATCTTATTTTAAGTTTTTATCTAAATTCTAGCTAGTCAACACAGTGTAACATTAGTTTTAAGTGTACAATGTGATTCAACAGTTCTATACAACACCTGGTGCTCATCACAAGTGCACTCCTTAATCCCCATCACCTATTTAACTCAACCCCATCACCCACCCCCTGGAACCATCAGTTTGTTCTCTATGGTTAAGAGTCTGTTTCTTGGGGTGCCTGGGTGGCTCAGTGGGTTAAACCCTCTGCCTTCGGCTCAGGTCATGATCCCAGGATCCTGGGATCGAGCCCCGCATGGGGCTCTCTGCTAAGCAGGGAGCCTGCTTCCTCCTCTCTCTCTGCCTTGTGATCTGTCAAATAAATAAATAAAATCTTTTTTAAAAAAGTGTTTCTTGGTTGCCTCTCTCTTTTTTTTTTCTCCCTTTGCTCATTCATTTCTTAAATTCCACATGAGTAAAATCATAGGGTATTTGCCTTTCTCTCATTTATTTCACATAGTATTATACTCTCGAGTTCCATCTATACTGATGCAAATGGCAAGACCTCATCCTTTTTTATAGCTGAGTAATATTCCACTGTATTTATATCACATCTTCCTTATCCATTACTCAGTCAATGCACACTTGGTCTGTTTCCAAAATTTGGTTATTGTAGATAATGCTGCTATAAACATAGGGATGTTTGTATCCCTTTGAATTAGTATTTTTGTATTCTTTGGGCTAATATCTAGTAGAATAATTGCTGGGTTGTAAGGTAGTTCTATTTTCAACTTTCTGAAGAAACTCCATAATGTTTTTCAGAGTACCTGCACCAGTTTGCATTCCCACCAATGGTGCAAAAGGGTTTCCCTTTCTCCACATCCTCACCAACACCTGTTGTTTCTTGTGTTACTGATTTTAGCCATATGACAGATATGAGGTGATACCACATTGTAGTTCTGATTTGTGTTTCTCCTCTAATTTTTATTTCCTTTCTTTCTTAACTTTGAACTTAGTTTGTTCTTTTCCTATTTCTTTGAAGTCTAAATTTGGGTTGGGATCTTTTTTATCATAGGCATTTATTGTTGTAAACTTCCTTCTTAGTACTGCTTACGTTTTATATAATAAGGTTATAAGATTTAGTGTATTTTCATTTTTATTTGTATCAAAATTTTCTAATTTCTATTTTTACCTTTTTTTTTAACTTTTGGCTTCTTCTTAGGCCTATTGGTTTTTCAAGTGTGATTTAGTTAATATCCATTAGTTTGTGAATTTTTCCATTTTTCTTTTATGGGTAATTTCTAGTTTCATTCCACTATAGTCAGAAAAGATACTTGGATGATTTCAATCTCCTTAAATTTTTTAAGGCTTATTTATGACCAGCATGTGATTATCCTAGAGAATGTTTCATGTGCACCTGAGGAGAATGTATTCTGCTGCTCTTTAGGTGGAATACTCTGTGTATGTCTGTTAGGTTTATTTGGTCTGTAACATTGCTTAAGTCTGTGTTTTCATGCTTTTTCATTGATTTTCTGTCTGGATGATTTATCCATTACTGAAAGAAGGGTCTTGAAGTCTCCTACTGTTTTTGTATTGCTGCCTATTTTCCCCTTGTGTTCTATCAATGTTTGTTTTACATAATTAGGTGCTCTGGTGTTGGAGATACATATATATTGCTATACTTTCCTATTGAATTGACCCCTTTATCATTTATGTAATCTTTTATGACAGTTTTTCACTTAGAGTTTATTTTGTCTGATATAAATATAGACGCTCTCCCTTGGTTATCATTTGCATGGAATATTTTTTCCCCATCTCTTCACTTCAACCTATTTGTGTCCTTAAATCTAAAATGAGTTTCTAGTAAATAGCATACAGTTGAATCTTATTTATCTATTCAACCTGTCTGTATCTTTTATTAGTGGGATTAATCCATTTACATTTAAAGTAATAACTGATAAGAACTTATCATTGTCATTTTGTTATTTTCTGTCTGATTTGTAGTTCTTTCCTTCCCCATTTCCTTTTTTGCTGTCTTCATGATTTTTCTATAATTATGTATTTTAACTCTTTTTTTTGTTGTTGTAGCTACTATAGGTTTTTCCTTAGTGGCTACCATGACACCTACACAAAACTTCTTATCACAGTCTATTTTAAGCTGATAACAACTTCAACCACATACAAAACTATACTTTCCTTCTCTCACACTTTGTTATTGATATTCAAATTTGTTTATATTGTACATTCATTAACCATTTTTTCTAGTTATAGTTAATTCCTAATATTATTGTCTATTTTTATACTAGTGTTAACCGTGATTTATATATCACCATATCAGTATGTTATTCTATATTTGCCTAAATATTTATTTTTTCCAGGGATATTTAGACTTTCAAAGGCTTTTGTGTTGCTATTTGACATCCATCCCTTCATTTCAACTTCAAAAACTCCCTGAAGCATTTGCTTTGTAGTGGTGATAAACTCCTCCAGTTTTTTGGTTTTGTTTTTGTTTTTGTTTTTGTTTTAATCTGGATAAGACTATCTCTCCATTTTTAAGGGATAATTTTGCCATCTATAGCATTCTTAGCTGACAGTTTCTTTTTTTCTTTCACCACTCTCTCTCTATATGTCATCTCACTCTTCCCTTGCCTATAAGGCTTCTGCTGAAAAATACACTGATCTTCTTATGGGAATTCCCTTGTATATAAGGAGTAGCTTTTTTGTTGTTATTGTTACTTTCAAAAATCTCTGATTTTTGATAATTATAATGTCTCAGTATAAACTTCTTTAACCTATTTAGTATCCTTTAGTCTTCATTAATCTGGACGTTCATTTCTCAACAGAGATTTAAGCAGTTTTCAGCCATTCTTTTGAAAATGAGCTTTCTGCCTCCTTTCTCTTCTTGAGAGTCCCATCAGGTGTATAATGATTCTGTTAATGGTGTCTTGTAAGTCCTAGAGGCTTTGTTCACCTTTTATTCTGTTTTGTTTGTTTGCTTCTCTAACTAGGTAGTTTCAAATAATCTATCTTTGCATTACCTACTTTTTTTTTTCCTTCTGCTTGACCAAGCCTTTTGGATTTTTTTCAGTCATTGTATTCTTCAGCTCCAAAGTTGTTGTCCCCCCACCTTTCAATCTCTTTGCTAAACTTCTCATTTTACTCGTACATTTTTTTCATGATTTGGTTTAGTTGTCTATTTCTGCTTTCTTGAGTTTTAATTCTCTTGAGTTGAATTCTTTGTCGGGCAGTTTGTAAACTTCATTTCTTTTGGATCATTACTGGAGCTTTATTTTGTTCTTGGTGGCATTACATTTCTCTTTTCCTTCATTATCCTTATAGCCTTGTGTTGGTGTCTGAACATTTGGGGAGAGTCACCTCTTCCAGTCTTTGCAGGCTGGCTTTCACCATTCAGCCTGGCCAGAGATTCTGGGTGGGCCAGCTGGTCGGTCCATGGGCAGCCTGTTGCCATAGTCCACAGGCAAACGAATTAGCTGCTCTGGTCCTCAGGTGGGCACACCTTGTCCTGGGACCTGCAGGTCAGCAGATCTGCTGCTTAAGGCTGCAGGCAAACCTGCTACCAGGACCTCAGACCTGCTAATGAACTGCACATTGGTTGTTAAGAGCTCCCTCCCTTTTCCTTTGTTCTTAGCTACCCCCAGGTGATCTAACTGTACCAAATTCCCTCAGTGTTTTGGGTGAGGAATGACAGAAGCAGTCTTCCCAGATAGTGCCCCCAAAAGCTAAGGAAGTCAAATACTCACTTTATTTCTCTTTTTCCTGCATAGGAGAATCTATGGCTAAGGGGATCTCTTTGAGCACTATGCTATGCTGGCTTAGGGGAAGAAAGTGATACAGGTAAATTGAAACTGTTCTTCTTACCCTTTCATTATTTTTTAAAGTTGTTTCTGTGTGCTCAAGGTTGGTGTTATAATCTCTCATCTGGATTCCAGAGCTCTCATGAATCAATTTTCATGTGTGAACAGCTGTTAAATTAGTATTTTTGTGACAGATGAAGGCTAGAACTTCCTATATATGCCATCTTGTTGATGTCACTTTCTTCTTCATACTTATGACATCTATTACAAGTGATATTCTTTCTCATACAATATATTTTCTATTTCTAGTGAAAATACTGATAAGACATAAAACCACTTTTTAAAAAGATTTTATTTATTTCTTTGACAGACAGAGATCACAAGCAGGCAGAGTCAGGCAGAGAGAGAGGAGGAAGCAGGCTCCCTGCTGCACAGAGAGCCCAATGTGGGGCTCAATCCCAAGACCCTGAGACTCTGACCAAAGCCGGAAGGCAGAGGATTTAACCCACTGAGCCACCCAGGCGCCCCAAGACATAAAACCATATTTAAGAGGCCAAATTTCAAACTACGTATTTATGCTGAGTGATATAAATTAACAATTTCAGACTTCCTGAAAAAGCAATTCAAATGGACCAACATTTTATTAGTGGACATTTCTTAATAATAGATTTCCTTTAGAGAGAAGGACTGTCTATAGTAATTTTAGAACCTTCATAATTCAGAAAGTGCTTTGTTAATATTTTTACCTTTGATAAGAAGGCATTTTAACTATAAGATTGCCTCTGAAGCTCATTTTAACGTAGTCAGAGTGTTGACCAATTCCTTCTAGATTTCAAAATCATAGATCTCCTAAAATGCAAAACTAAAATACTTTAAAGAAAAATATTAGAAATACCAAGTGAATTACTATTCACACTTTTGCTAAAAGAGTTTGGGGATCATTTCTAAACACTGAAGTACTGAAGTAAAGAAGGGAAAAAACGAGTAACAGAGAATGTTAAGTCAGAGCTACCAAATGTACTAAGATGTCCCACAGACATCTGATTCTGGTAAGTAGAATATTATGAGGTAAGAATACACTGAACATTCTTTTTCTCCCACACAAGAATCAATGATAACAAGAAATATCTTTTGAAATAGCTATATCCAGAGCATTACCCAGAAAGAAGCTAGAGTTAAAAGCTCAGAACTGGCTTTGCAACCAAAAGCATTACCTTGTTCAGTCTCAATTTTGATCGTACCTATAATCCTAGTAAAATGCCACTCTTGTGGAACTGGCATTAGCCAGATCCCAAGGAAACTTCCTATAGAATTGTTTGTCTGAATTTTTCTTATTTGACCTACTTTTCACTGTGAAGAGGAAAGGCAGCTAGCTATACCCACTCCTCCTCAAGATGTCTCTTTCCCTTTGGTGTAGTGAAGCAGAAAGAGCATGGGCCTCTCTATTAGATGTATGTCTGTGGGCTTCACTTCTTCATATATAAAATGGAAAGAATGATTCTATATGGTTGTTGTGAGGTTTAAATTAAATAACATAAATCAAGCATGTGGGATGCAGAAGATGTTTAATAAATAATCAGTGTTCTTTTTCCAATTGGTCTTGATTTTAGTGAGCAATTAAATTCTTTCATGCAGTTGTCAGATAAAACTTACAAATTCATCTCTCAAAAGAATATTTAGGGAGGAGTCAAGATGGCAGAGAAGTAGCAGGCTGAGACGACATCAGGTAGCAGGAGATCAGCTAGATAGCTTATCTAACCATTGTGAGCGCCTACAAATTCAACAGGAGATCAAAGAGAAGAAGAGCAACAATTCTACAAACAGAAAATCGATCACTTTCTGAAAGGTAGGGCCGGCGGAAAAGTAAATCCAAAGCGACGGGAAGATAGACCGCGCACGTGGGGTCAGCATAGCCCCAGGACCCACGGGGTCACAGAAGGACTGGGGGTGTCTGATTGTCACAGAGCTCGTAGGTATTAGAGTGGGGAAGCCAGCTACAGCGACAAAGCCGAGGAGTGAGCTTTCAGCTCGGGGTTACCTTGAACTGGGCACAGGCTGGGTGAGCTCAGAGTGTGGCTGGAGGCCAGGGAAATGGGAGTGATTGAGCGCTTTTTTCCAAGCGCAGCCAGAGGCCAGGGAGACAGGAGTAATTGAGCCCTTTTCTCTGAGGGCGCACTGAGGAGTGGGGTCCCTGAGCTCTTGGCTCCTCCGGGCCAGAGACTGGGAGGCCGCCATTATCATTCCCATCCTTCAGAACTCTACAGAAAGTGTTCAGGGAACAAAAGCTCCTGAAGGCAAACCCGAGCAGATTACTTAGCCTGGCCCCTGGTAAGGGCGGGGAAATTCCTCCTCAGGCAAAGACACTTCAGAATCAATACAACAGGCCCCTCCCCCAGAAGATCAACAAGAAACCCAGCCAAGACCAACTTCACTTACTAAGGAGAACAGCGGAATTCCAGAGGAGGAGAGAGCAAATCAAGGAATTCATGGCTTTCTCCCCATGATTCTTTAGTCTTGCAGTTAATTTTTTTTCTTTTTTCTTCAGCTAAATTTTTTTTAACTTTTACCCTTTCCTCTTTTAATGTTTTTTTAACTAGTTTACCTTAAAAATATCTTACAAAAAAATAATAAACGTTTTTGAACCTTCATTATTATAGTCATATTTTATTTTCCCTTGTATCTAACTATATTTTTTGTACGAACAGGATTTTTTTTTCTAAAAATTTTGGGATACAACTTCTCCTGATAGATCAAAATATACCCTAAATCTAGCTCTGGGCTTGTTCTAGTTTCCAGGCTGAGTAAATTCTCTCCACGTTCTTTTCATTTATTCTCCCAACAAACTTGCTTTATCAACTCATTTT
This sequence comes from Lutra lutra, assembly GCF_902655055.1. NCBI lineage: Eukaryota > Metazoa > Chordata > Mammalia > Carnivora > Mustelidae > Lutra > Lutra lutra. Next base: position 142,623,806 of record NC_062280.1, read on the forward strand.
TTAGAAATTAAAAAAAAATTTTTTCTCATCTCTATAGGCTTATTCCATCCCTTCATTGTGCCTACCCTTATATATGATTTTCATCCTTTAAAATTTTGGGAGGTAATTTCTTTTGAGAGACCAAAATACTCCCAAAATTAAGTGAGTGACCCTGTTCTAGTCTCCAGTCTAATATACATATTTTTTCTTTTTTAACATTTTTTTCTTTATTTGTTTTTTTTTTTTTTTTCCTGAACTTCATTTTTACCACCTTTCTCCCTCCCACAATTTGGGGTCTCTTCTGATTTGGTTAAAGCACATTTTCCTGGGGTCTTTGCAACCCTTTTAACATTTTATTTGCTTCTTTATATATTCTTATCTGGACAAATGACAAGGCAGAAAAATTCACCACAAAAAAAAAAAAAAAAAAAAAAAAAAAAAAAAAAAAAGAACAAGAGGCAGTACCGAAGGCTAGGAATCTAATCAATATGGACATTGGTAATATGACAGATCTAGAGTTCAGAATGATGATTCTCAAGGTTCTACCCAGGCTCGAAAAAGGCATGGAAGATATTAGAGAAACCCTCTCTGGAAAGATAAAAGCCCTTTCTGGAGAAATAAAAGAACTAAAATCTAACCAAGTTGAAATCAAAAAAGCTATTAATGAGGTGCAATAAAAAATGGAAGCTCTTACTGCTAGGATAAATGAGGCAGAAGAAAGAATTAGTGACACAGAAGACCAAATGACAGAGAATAAAGAAGCTGAGCAAAAGGGAGACAAACGAATACTGGACCAAGAGGAGAGAATTTGAGAGATAAGTAACACCATAAGACGAAACAACATTAGGATAATTGGGATTCCAGAAGAAGAAGAAAGAGAGAGGAGAGCAGAATGTATATTGGAGAGAATTATTGGAGAGAATTTCCCTAATAGAGCAAAGGGGAACAAACATCAAAATCTAGGAGATGCAAAGAAGGCCCCTCAAAATCAACAAGAATAGGTCCACACCCCATCACCTGATAGTAAAATTTACAAGTCTTAGCAACAAAGAGAAAATCCTGAAAGCAGCCCGGGAAAAGAAGTCTGTAACATACAAGGGTAAAAACATTAGATTGGCAGTGGACTTATCCACAGAGACCTGGCAGGCCAGAAAGAACTGGCATGATATATTCAGAGCACTAAACGAGAAAAACATGCAGCCAAGAATACCATATCCAGCTAGGCTATCATTGAAAATAGAAAGAGAGGGGCGCCTGGGTGGCTCAGTGGGTTATGCCGCTGCCTTCGGCTCAGGTCATGATCCCAGGTCCTGGGTTCAAGCCCCGCATTGGGCTTTCTGCTCAGCAGGGAGCCTGCTTCCTCCTCTCTCTCTGCCTGCCTCTCTGCCTGCTTGTGATTTCTTTCTGTCAAATAAATAAATAAAATCTTTAAAAAAAAAAAGAAAATAGAAAGAGAGATAAAAAGCTTCCAAGGACAAACAAAAACTGAAAGAATTTGTAAACACCAAACTAGCTCTACAGGAAATATTGAAAGTGGTCCTCTAAGCAAAGAGAGAGCCTAAAAGTAGTAGATCAGAAAGAAACAGAGACAATATACAATAACAGACACCTTACAGGCAATACAGTGGCACTAAATTCATATCTTTCAGTAGTTACCCTGAATTTAATGGGCTAAATGCCCCAATCAAAAGACACAGGGTATCAGAATGGATAAAAAAACAAAACCCATCAATATGCTGCCTATAAGAAACTCATCTTAGACCCAAAGACACCTCCAGATTTAAAGTGAGGGGGTGGAAAAAATGTACCGTGCTAATGGACATCAGAAGAAAGCTGGGGTGGCAACCCTTATATCAGATCAATTAGGTTTTAAGCCAAAGACTATAATAAGAGATGAGCAAGGACACTATATCATACTCAAAGGGTCTTTCCAACAAGAAGATCTAACAATTTTAAATATCTATGCCCCTAACATGGGAGCAGCCAACTATATAAACCAATTAATAACAAAATCAAAGAAACACATTGAAAATAATACACTAATAGTAGGGGACTTTAACACTCCCTCATGGAAATGGACAGATCATCCAAGCAAAAGATAAACAAGGAAAAAAGACCTTAAATGACACACTGAACCAGATGGACATCACAGATATATTCAGAACATTCCATCCCCAAATAACATTCTTCTCTAGTGCACATAAAACATTCTCCAGAATAGATGACATCCTGGGTCATAAATCAGGTCTCAACCGGTATCAAAAGATTGGGATCATTCCCTGCATATTTTCAAACCACAATGCTCTGAAGCTAGAACTCAATCACAAGAGGAAATTTGGAAAGAACCCAAATACATGGAGAATAAACAGCATCCTTCTAAAGAATGAATGCGTCAACCAGGAAATTAAAGAAGAATTGAAAAAATTCATGGAAACAAATGGTAATCAAAACACAATGGTTCAGAATCTGTGGGACACAACAAAGGCAGTCCTGAAAGGAAAATATATAGTGGTAGAAGACTTTCTCAAGAAACAAGAAAGGTCTCAAAAACACATCCTAATCCTACACCTAAAGGAGCTGGAGGAAGAACAACAAAGAAAGCCTAAACCCAGCAGGAGAAGAGAAATCATAAAGATCAGAGCAGAAATCAATGAAATAGAAACCAAAAAAACAATAAAACAAATCAACGAAATGAGGAGCTGGTTCTTTGAAAGAATTAATAAGATTGATAAACCCCTGGCCAGACTTCTCAAAAAGAAAAGAGAAAGGACCCAAATAAATAAAATCATGAATGAAAGAGAAGAGAGCACAACGAACACCAAAAATACAGACAATTATAAGAACATACTATGAGCAACTCTACGCCAACAAATTTGACAATCTGGAAGAAATGGATGCATTCCTAGAGACATATAAACTACCACAACTGAACCAGAAAGAAATAGAAAGCCTAAACAGACCCATAACCAGTAAGGAGATTGAAACAGTCATCAAAAATCTCCAAACAAACAAAAGCCCAGGGCCAGACGGCTTCCCAGGGGAATTCTACCAAACATTTAAAGAAGAATTAATTCCTATTCTCCTGAAACTGTTCCAAAAAAATAGAAATGGAAGGAAAACTTCCACACTCATTTTGTGAGGCCAGCATTACCTTGATCCCAAAACCAGAAAAGGATCCCATCAAAAAAGAGAATTACAGACCAATATCCTTGATGAACACAGATGCAAAAATTCTCACCAAAATACTAGCCAATAGGATCCAACAGTACATTAAAAGGATTATTCACCACGACCAAGTGGGATTTATTCCAGGGCTGCAAGGTTAATTCAACTACTGCAAATCAATCAACGTGATACATTAATAAAAGAAAGAACAAGAACAATATGATATTCTCAATAGATGCTGAAAAAGCATTTGACAAAGTACAGCATCCCTTCCTGATCAAAACTCTTCAAAGTGTAGAGATAGAGGGCACATACCTCAATATTATCAAAGCCATCTATAAAAAACCCACTGCAAATATCATTCTCAATGGAGAAAAACTGAAAGCTTTTCTGCTAAGGTCAGGAACACGGCAGGGATGTCAGTTACCACCACTGCTATTCAACATAGTACTAGAAGTCCTAGCCTCAGCAATCAGACAACAAAAGGAAATTAAAGGCATCCAAATTGGCAAAGAAGAAGTCAAACTATCACTCCTTGCAGATGATATGATACTATATGTGGAAAACCTAAAAGGCTCCACTCCAAAACTGCTAGAACTTGTACAGGAATTCAGTAAAGTGTCAGGATATAAAGTTAATGCACAGAAATCAGTTGCATTTCTTTACACCAACAACAAGATAGAAGAAAGAGAAATTAAGAAGTCAATCCCATTTACAGTTGCACCCAAAACCATAAGATACCGAAGAATAAACCTAACCAAAGAGGCAAAGAATCTGTACTCAGAAAACTATAAAGTACTCATGAAAGAAAATGAGGAAGACAGAAGGAAATGGAAAAATGTTCCATGCTCATGGATTGGAAGAACAAATATTTTGAAAATATCTATGCTACCTAAAGCAATCTACACATTTAATGCAATCCTTATTGAAATCCCATCTATTTTTTTCAAAGAAATAGAACAAATAATCATAAAATTTATATGGAATCAGAAAAGACCTAGAATAGCCAAAGGAATATTGAAAAAGAAAGCCAAAGTTGCTGGCATCACAATTCCAGACTTTAGGCTCTATTACAAAGCTGTCATCATCAAGACAGCATGGTACTGGCACAAAAACAGACACATAGATCAGTGGAACAGAACAGAGAACCCAGAAATAGACCCTCAACTCTATAGTCAACTAATCTTCGACAAAGCAGGAAGGAATGTCCAATGGAACAAAGACAGCCTCTTCAATAAATGGTGTTGGGAAAATTGGACAGCCACATGCAGAAAAATGAAATTGGACCATTTCCTTACACCACACATGAAAATAGACTCAAAATGGATGAAGGACCTCAATGTGAGAAAGGAATCCATCAAAATCCTTGAGGAGAACACAGGCAGCAACCTCTTTGACCTCAGCCACAGCAACTTCTTCCTAAGAACATTTCCAAAGGCAATGGAAACAAGGGCAAAAATGAACTATTGGGATTTCATCAAGATCAAAAGCTTTTGCACAGCAAAGGAAACCGTTAACAAAACCAAAAGACAACTGACAGAATGGGAGAAGATATTTGCAAATGACATATCAGATAGAGAGCTAGTATCCAAATCTATAAAGAACTTATCAAACTCAACACCCAAAGAACAAATAATCCAATCAAGAAATGGGCAGAGGACATGAACAGACATTTCTGCAAAGAAGACATCCAGATGGCCAACAGACACATGAAAAAGTGCTCCATATCACTCGGTATCAGGGAAATACACATCAAAAGCACAATGAGATATCACCTCACACCAGTCAGAATGGCTAAAATTAACAAGTCAGGAAATGACAGATGCTGGCGAGGATGCGGAGAAAGGGGAACCCTCCTACACTGTTGGTGGGAATGCAAGCTGGTGCAACCACTCTGGAAAACAGCATGGAGTTTCCTCAAAAAGCTGAAAATAGAGCTGCCCTATGACCCAGCGATTGCACTACTGGGTATATACCCTAAAGATACAAACGTGGTGCTCCAAAGGGGCACATGGACCCAAATGTTTATAGCAGCAATGTCCACAATAGCCAAACTATGGAAAGAACCTAGATGTCCATCAACAGATAAATGGATAAAGAACAAGTGGTATATATATACAATGGAATACTATGCAGCCGTCAAAAGAAATGAAATCTTGCCATTTGTGATGATGTGGATAGAACTAGAGGGTATTATGCTTACCAAAATAAGTCAATAGGAGAAAGACAACTATCATATGATCTCCTTGATATGAGGAAGTGGAGATACAATGTGGGGGGGTTAGGGGGTAGGAAAAGAAAAAATGAAAGAAGATGGGATCGGGAGGGTGACAAACCATAAAAGACTCAATCTCAAAAAACAGACTGAGGGTTGCTAGGGGCAGGGGGAACGGGAGAAGGTGGTGGAAATATGGACATTGGGGAGGGTGTGTGCTATGATGAGTGCTGTGAAATGTGTAAACCTGGCGATTCACAGACCTGTACCCCTGGTGATAAAAATACATTATATGTTTATAAAAAATTTTAAAAATTAATTAAAAAAACAAAAATAAAAATATACACTCTGGAGAACAACAACAACAAAAAAGAATATTTAGAATTTAGCAAGCGGCTCTAAGGATTTATAAGACTTCTGGGCATCAAGGACATTTGCAAAAGTGCAATTTTGCTTGCTCTTCAACACATATTTATTTAGTTTCTTTCTTTTTTTCTTTTTTCTTTGCCAGTACTGAAAACACAAAGATCAATAACTTAATACTAGTCCTCAATGAAAGTAGGATAGAAGAACAGACATCCTGCTACCTCTTTCCTTTTTTTCAGAGGATAGCAACAGGATAGTGCAAGGACAAGAGCAGGAGATAAATTTTTGATAGAAGGAATGCAAAAATCATAATCCTCAAAGAAGAAAAGAGAAGAGAATTTCCTCTCAGCAGACCTCTTGGTTGTGGACTTTTTGGCAGGAAGACTAAATAATCTTCTGACCCCTGCTCTAATCCTTGTGACCATGGGCTATGAAACTCCTAGAACCTTTGGCGCTCTCTCTCTCTCTCTCTCTCTCTCTCTATATATATATATATATATATATATATATATATATATATATATATATATTAATTTGTACAGGGACTATCTTCTGAATTGATGACATCTTTGACTCCAGAAAAGTGAGAAGGGTTCAGTTCAGGCTCAAAAAAGAAAAATCCAACTGCTAATTCCACAGAATTAGTTTTGGCACAAGCAAAGAGGTAAAGGGAATCTCCAGATGCTTTACTGTCCGACCTAATTCATCAGGGTGGGAAAGAAGAGAGTTTCTAGGAAGAATTGTTATCTAAAGAATATATATTTGGCTGAACTATGCCTGGTTCTGTATCTTGTGGAAACTTGAAAAAGAAAATGAGAAACTCCAGCAGTAGTAAATAGATATTGCCAATTAGTAATTTCTTATTGCTATTGAAACAAATTACCACAATTTGGTGGCTTAAAACATCATAAATTTACTACCTTGGAATTTTGGGGGTCAAACATTAGTGATCAGTCTTAGTGGGCTAAAATTAATGTGTCAGCAGAGCTACATTCCTCTGATTCTAAGGGGGAATAGTATTTTTTTCTTTTTCCCCAGCTTCTAGAGGCCACTTACATTCATACCTTAGGTCTTCATTTTCCAGGTCAGCAAGCTAATGTATTCAAATTTCTCTCTTACTTTGATGCTTGCTACCAGGACCACATCTCATTCCTGGATTTTTACCACGTGTCTCACTTATAAGAACCCTGGTGATTACACTAGGCCCACCTAGGTAATCAAGGATGATCACCCCATTTCAAGATCCTTAACTTGATTCTACCTGCAAAGCCTATTTCTATGTATTTTAAGATCACATATTCATAGGTTTCAGGGATTAGGGATATTTAAAAGGTCATTATTCTGCACACTATAGCCAAGATCTAAAAATGACGATATTAGCATTAACTGAAGCACAAAAATAAACACTGTGATAAGCAAGACTGGGATTTCAGCTTTGCTGTTTTGCCATTATGTAAACACATTTGCCTTTCACCTGATGAGTAAGCGGGTCCTCCACAATAAACTTTTTAGCCCCAGTGCACAGGGAAGAGATAGACTTATTTAGTGAGATACCAAACCCTGTCCCTATCCCTTACCAGTAACCTTGACTCTGCATGGTTACTACTGAATGATTACTTGCCTTGCTTATAATATAGTCCAGCCACTAGAGGATCATGATCAATTTCTCTGTCCATTTTTTATCCTTTGCTTTTCTTGATCCTATTTCTGATAGATCCAAGGTTATGAGTTCAGATTTCCCTCACCTTTAGCTCTACCTGCACATGAGCTAGTAGCAAATTAAGCACACTGTTTCTCTGTTTTTCCACTCAGTAGAAGAGTAATGGAAGCAGCTGTCACTGCAGTCATTTCACTTCTGTGTTTCATATAAATAATGCCATTCTTCTCATACATAAACATCTCTTTGGAGATAATGTGCTGGAAACAGATGTTCACAGGTTGCCCAGTTATCAGAAATTTGTCCCTAGTTGGTTGCACTGTGGAAAAGCTGTGAATCTAGACCTCTGGTTGGCAAGGAAACAAAAATATCCATAGGAGGCTATTAAGGAAATTTCCTATTGTCCTCAAACCTGACCAAGACAAGAAACTGAAAACAACAGATATTAACTATCCCAACTTAGAGAGCTCAGAGGTGTCAGTGGATAGAACTTGTTTCCTCTTTACAAGTTTCAGCTTGTCTCATGGTGGAAGTACATCAACTCAAATGTGTACTACACAATATAGATAGTATTTTGAAAGTTGCATCAACAAAGAAGAACTGTATATATCCTATAAAATAATCATAGGTTAGAGGTGGGGAGATAAACATAAAGATGCAGAATTTATGTTATCAGTGAAGAGCCTGGGAAGATGGTTGAGTAGGAGGTCCCTGAGCTCATCCCATCTCACATTTATAACTAGATATCATCCATATCCAAGTAAATAAACCATAGAGTGAACTGAATAATGGCAGAACAGACTCCACTGCTAAATGTAGAGAAGAAGCTGCATCTGAAAAATTAGGAAGGTCAGAGAGGGAAGTGGCCTGCAGGAAGGAGAGAGCAGCACACAAGGATAGGTCAGAGAAATAGTCCTTGTACCAGCAAACTCACGTGGGGATTGAGGGGAGGTTAAGAGATTAATCCCCATAACATTTGGCTTTGGAAACCAGAAGAGCTGAGTTCCATGAGTGTGTATAACCCATAGGACTTGGAGCCTAGGTTTTTAAAGGGTAGATGACTCAGCACTGGGCAAACTGGGAAGGCCAGTGATAGCTGGATTGCTGCTCTTAAAGAGACAACAACCTTCATGGAACGGTAACATAAAAATGGCAGCCTACAAAATGCCAGGGTTGCGGGGGGCAGGGGAGAAGGAACACAGATCTGTTCATACTACTTCCAGAATTCTCCCAAAGTGAGGGAGCTGGTAGGTTCCATTTTCCTTCCCTACTCCCAGCATAAACACAGGGCCATCTGTGGGAGGTGAAGCTGCACAGATACTTGCTCCCTAATCTGCTAGCAGTGTGCCATGCCCATGAGTTCTTCTAAGGACTTGCCCACTTCAAATGTGCTAGCCTCAGCCCTGGGCTCAGGGCAAATTTTGTTAAAGTTGCACTTGTGCCACATCCAGCCCTGGGCCTCCAGCCACCCCTGCAAAGTTCTCAGCTCCTGCAGTGGTTTGAGGGACCTGGCATAGGACTCGTGGCCCAGCACAGGTTTTGCTAACACTTCTGCCCTGCTTTCAAGTTCTCACCTACTAAGATCAGGCCTGCCTGGGACTAACTAATACCACAGAAAGCAAGCACAGCTCACAACATGTAGAGAGTCACTGCAGACAACTGCATGGAAAGGAAAAGTGAGTCAGACACAACAGCAAAGCATAACGAACACATAGAATTTTTTCTTAAAGTGCCAAGTTCTGGTGAATGGCAGACACTGCACTGCAGGGCACTCCAGGACCTCTTCATAAAGTCACTACTTTCAAAAACAGAGGACATAGATGACTTTCTTAACACAGAGAAACAAACAGAGAGAGGCAAACAAAATAAGGAGACAGATAAATGTATCCCAAATGAAAGAACAAGATAAGGCCATGGCTAGAGATCTAAGTGATCTAACAGATCTAAGTAACATGTCTGACAGAGAATTTAAAGTAATGATTATAAGGATTATCACTGGACTTAAGAAAAGAAGGGAAGGCATCAGTGAGACCTTTAACACAGAAAAAGGGAATAATATAGCACACATAAAATTCTCAATAAATGCAGCAAGAAACACTCCTGATGAAATGAAGAGCAGGATGGAAGAAGCAGAGGAACAAATGAGTGACCTAGAAGACAGAGTAATAGAAAATAATCAAGCTGAACAAAAGAGAGAAAAAGAGAATTATGTAAAATGAGAATAGACCTAGAGAACTCAGTGACACTATCAAATGTAGTAACATTTGTATTTTAGGAGTCCCAGAAGCAGATGAGAGAGAAAAGGGGGCAGAAAATTACTTGAAATAGTAATACCTGAAAACTTCCCTAATCTGAGGAAACAGACATTTAGATCTAGGAGGGACAGAGAGCCTCCAACCTCCAACAAAATAAAAAATAAAAAATAAATTGAAAAAAGCAGACCCATACCAAGACACACAGTAATTAAATTTCAAATTATAGTGATAAAGGGAAAAAAAAAAGCATCAAGACAGAAGAAGTCAGTAACTTACCCAAGGGAAAGCCCATAAAGCTAGCAGAAGATTTTTGAACAGAAACTTTGTAAGTCAGAGGGAGGGACATGATAAATTCAAAATGCTGAATGGGAAAAATCTGTGGCCAAGAATATTCTGTCTAGCAAGGCTATCATTCAGAAGAGAAGCAGAGATCAAAAGTTTCCCAAACAAGAACTAAAGGAATACATTATTACTAAACCAGTCCTGCAGGAAATAAAGGTACTCTTTGTGTACAAGAGACCAAAAGTGAGAGCATGGAAAGTAAAAAACACAAAAGTGGTGAAAAGAGCGATGGCTGTGAAAAGTCAGTCAAGGAACTCACACAAAAGCATATAAAATATAATTACATACACCTAAAATGTGGGAGGAAATGAGAAAAGAATGGTTCAAGGTTAAATAACCATCCACTCAATAAAGCCTGTTTTATGCAGAAGACATTACCAACATACCTAAAAGTTACCATGTATCAAAATCCATTAATATATATGCAAAGACTAAAAAGAGAAATAAATCTAAATATATCACTAGGAAAATCAGCAAACCATAAAAGAAAGACAAGAGGATCAGACAATCTGCAGAAACAACCACAAACAAATAATAAAATGACAATAATACATATTATCACTAATTACTTTGAATGTAAATGGACTAAAATCTCCAATCAAAAGATATAGGATGACAGAACTGATAAAAACAAACAAAATACGCACACACACATACACACACACACACACACACACACACACACACAAAACATACAATACCCATCTATAGGCTACTTACAAGAAACTCATTTTGGATGTAAAAACACCTGCAGATTGAAAGTGAGAGGATGGAGAAACATTTACCATGCAAAATGACATAAAAAGAAAGCTGGAGGGGTGCCTGTGTGGCTTGGTTAGTTAAGTGTCTGCCTTTGGCTCAGGTCATGATTGCAGGGTTCTGGGACCCACAATGGTCTCCCTGCTCAGCAGGGTGCCTGCTTCTCCCTCCCCCTCTGCTTACAGCTCCCCCTACTTATGCTCTCTTATTCTGTCAAATAAAGAAACAAAATCTTAAAAAAAGAAAAAAGAAAGCTAGAATAGCAATACTTACATTGGTCAAAATAGACTTTAAAACAGACTGTAACAAGAGACAAAGAGGGACATTATATAATAATAAAGAGAACAATCCAAGTAGAAGATATAACAATTGTAAATATTTATGTACCCAACATAGGAGTACCCAAATACACAAAGGAACTAATCCATAATCATATAATAATAGTAAGGGGCTTTAACACCCCACTTACATTAATGGATAGATCATTTAAACAGAATATCAACAAGGAAACAATGATTTTGAATGACATGATGAACCAGATGACTGTAATACATATATTCAGAAATTTCACCCAAAATAGTAGAATGCACATTCTTTTCAACTGCACATGGAACATTCTCCAGAACAGATCACATATTAGCTCACAAAAGAAGGCTCAACAAATTAAAGAAAAATCAAAGTTATACCATGAATCTTTTCTGTCTACAATGCTAGGAAACTAGAAATCAACCACAAGATAAAATCTGGAAAGAATACAAATACATAGAGGTTAAATAACATGCTACTGAACAATGAATAGTTCAACCAACAAATCAAAGAGGAAATTAGAAAAATAGATAGAGACAGATTAAAATGAAAACACAACAGCCCCAATCTATGGGAAGCAACAAAAGCAGTTAGTTCTAAGAGGGAATTTTATAGCAATACAGGCCTACCTCAAGAAGCAAGAACAATCTTAAATGAACCACCTAACCTAATACCTAATGGAGCTAGAAAAATAATAATAAACAAAATAAAGATTAGAGCAGAAATAAATGATATACGAATTAAAACAATAGATCGACGAAGCCAAGAGAAAAAAATCAATAAAATTGATCAACAATAAAACTGATCAACAAATAAGTGTGCTGGAGGAGAGTGTGTGGGGGAATGGGTTAAATGGGTTATGGGTATTAAAGAGGGCACCGATTGGGATGAGCACTGGGTGTTATATAAAAGTGATGAGTCAATAAATTCTACTTCCAAAACCAGTGCTACACTGTATGTTAACCAACTTGAGTCTAAAGTAAAGAAAAAGAAAAAACCAAAATTGACAAATCTCTGGCCAGACTTACCAAGGGAAAAAGAGACAGGACTCAAATAAGTGAAATCACAAATGAGAGAGAGTAATTATAACCAATACCACAGAAGAAAGAAATAATTGTAAGAAATTATTATGAAAAACCATGTGCCAACAAATTGGACAAGCTAGAAGAAACAGATAAATTATTAGAAACATATAAACTACCAAAACTAAAATAGGAAGAAATATAAAATTTGAACAGACTGATAACAGTCAAAGAAATTTCATCAGTAATCAAAAAATGCCCAATAAACCCAGGACCATATGGCTTCACAGGTGAAGTCTACACCAAACATTTAAGTAAGAGTTAATACCTATTCTACTCAAACTACTCCAGAAAATAGAAAAGGAAGGAGAAGTTCCAAATTCATTCTATGAGGCCAGCATTACCCTGATACCAAACCAGATAAAGCCATCACAAAAAAAGAGAACTACAGACCAATATCCCTGATGAACATAGATGCAAAAATCCTCAAAATATATATATATATATATATATATATATATATAGTAGCAAACTGGATTCAACAATACATTAAAAAAATCATTCACCGTGATCAAGTGAGATTTATTCTTGGGTGCAAGTGTAGTTCAACATTCACAAATCAATGTGATACATCACATCAATAAAAGAAAGGATAAGAACCATATGATCATTTCAATAGATACAGAAAAATAATTTAACAAAGGATAATATCCATTCATGATAAAAACCCTCAATGAGATAGGTTTATAAGGAGCATTTGCCAACATAATAAAGGTCATATATGAAAAACCCTTAGTTAACATCATCCTCAATGGGGAAAAACTGAGAGCTGGACCTCCTGACCAGGAACAAGACAAGGATGTCCACTCCCTCCTCTTTTATTCAACAGAGTACTGGAAGTCCTAGCCACAGCAATCAAACAACAATAAGAAACAAAAGGCATCCAAATCAGTAAGGAAGAAGTAAAACTCTATTTGCAGATGACATGATACTCTATATAGAAAATGCTAAAGACTTTACCCCAAACCTTCTGGAACTGATTTAAAAAAAATCCATGAAGTTGCAGGCACAAAATCAATGTACAGAAATAATTTGCATTTCTATGCACTAATAATGAAGCAACAAAAAGAGAAATTAAGGAATCAATCCCATTTTGATTGCACCCAAATTGCACCAAATTGCACCCAAAATAATAATACACCTAGGAATAAACCTAATTTAAAAAACTACAAAACACTGTTAAAAGAAATTTAAGATGATGTTCATGGATTAGAAGAACAAATATTGTTAAAATGTCTATACTGCCTAAATAAATCTACACATTTAGTGCAATCCCTACCAGTATACCAACAGCATTTTTCAAAGAACTAGAACAAACAATCCTAAAATTTGTATGAGACCACAAAAGACCTGGATTAGCCAAAGCAATCTTAGGAAAGAAAAGCAAACCTGGAGACATCACAAGTCTGGACTTCAAATTATATTACAAAGCTGCAGCAATCAAAACAGTATGGTATACAGAAAAAGACACATTAATCAACGGAACAGAATAGAAAACCTAGAAATGAACCCACAAATATATGGTCATTTAGTCTTTAGCAAAGCAGTAGACAGGCTCTTCAACAAATGGTATTGGAAAACTGGACACCAACATGCAAAAGAATGAAACTAGAGCACTTTGTTACACCATACAAAAATGGATTAAAGACCTAGATATGAGACCTGAATCCATAAAAATTCTCAAAGGGAACATAGGCAGTAACATATTTGACATTGTTGTAGCAACATTTTTCTAGATAGGTCTCCTGAGAAAAGGGAAACAAAATCAAAACTAATAATAAACTATTGGACTACATCAAAATGTAAAGCTTTTGCACAGCAAAGGAAACAATCAACTGAACTAACAGGCAACCAATGAAACAGAAGAAAATATTTGCAAATGACATACTCAATAAACAGTGTCCAAAACACGTAAAGAATTTATACCACCCAACACCCAAAATATGAATAATCCAGTTTAAAAATGAGTGGAAGACATGAACAGATATTTGTCCAAAGAAGACATATAGATGACCAACAGGCACATGAAAAGATGTTAATTACACTTACCATCAGGAAAATACAAATCAAAACTACAATGAGATATCACTTCACACCTGTCAGAATGGCGAAAATCAACAACACAAGAAACAGCAGGTGTTGGGGAGGATGTGGAGAAAAAGGAATCCTCTGGCATCATTGGTGGGAACACAAACTGGTGCAACCATTGTGGAAAACAGCATGGAGGCTTCTAAAAAAATTAAAAATATAACTACCCGATGATACAGGAATTGCACTACTGAGTATTTACCTAAAGAATACAAAGACACTAATTCAAAGAGCTACATGTACCCCTATGTTTATTGCAGCTTTATTTATAATAGCCAAATTATGTAAGCAGTGCAAGTGTCCATTGATTGAAAATGGATAAAGGTGATTATACAGATACTAGAATATTATTCAGCCATAAAAAAGAATGAAATCTTGCCATTTGCAACAACATGGATGGAACCAGAGAGTATTATGCTAAGGTCAGAGAAAGACCATTACAATTATTTCACTCATATGGAATTTAAGAAACAAATGGGCCAAGGGAAAAAGAGAGATAAATCAAGGATCAGACTATTAATTATAGACAACAATCTAACGATTAGCAGTGGGGAAAGTAGAGGAGGAGGGGTTGAATAGGTGGTGGGGATGAAGTACACTTATGATGAGCACCAGGTAAGGTATAAAATTAATGAATCACTGTATTGTACACCTGAAACTAATATAATACTATGTTAACTAACTTGAATTAAAATAACTTAAAACAATTTATGATGGAAGTCTCTAGAAGTCCAATTTTGTGAGGCATACTTGTAACATCCCCCCCGTGGTGTAAAACAAGCTGTTGGGGCCTGTGTGGCTCAGTCAGTTAAGCGTCTACCTTCAGCTCAGGTCATGATCCCAGGGTCCTGGGACTGAGCTCTTGCATCAGGCTCCCTGCTCTGTGGGGAGTCTTTCCGTCTGCTTCTCCCTCTCCCTCTGCCACTCCCCCTGCTTTTATACTCTCTAATAAACAAATAAAATCTTAAAAAAAATAAAAAATAAATAAACAAGTTGTTGTCTTTCCTATTACTAAGAAAACCAAGCCTCATTTTGGTTCTTTTGGGTTTTAGAGACAACACTTATCACATTTGGTCATACTTCTGCAACTCACTTAACAGGTTATTTAAAATGTTATCAGTTGAGTGACCCTGCTCCAAGTGACCTTGGCATGTAGGACATATGACCAAGCAGATAAATGTTACTAAAATCATTAGTGGTGGTACTATGTGTAATATCTGGCATGCCCCCACTGAAGCCACAGTGCAGATCCCTGGACTTCTAGAACAAAGTTCTGTCCTCTGTCACAGGAAAATACTTCTCTTTGAAAAGCAATGCCTGATGTGCTACTGAGCTGACCGAGCATCTAAACATAAAACATGATGTGATGGTATAAGTTCAGAACTATCATGAATTGGTATTACCAAATCCATCCAGGCATAAGGTTGAAGAACACAACAAATTCATGTATGCCACAAGTGGTAAGCTCACGAAGAGATTTCCTGAGGGCCAAGGGACACAACTTATATAAATTGGTTGTTCAATTCCTATTAGCTGCCTCAAATGTCTCTCACTCTCCTCACACTAATTACTCCTGATGCATTCCCTATAGTCAGTCAACTGAAGGAAAAGAAAAAAAATCTTGCCTGAGATTCACACATGGGTCAATTCATTGTCTTGGTGTAAGGTAATAACATACTGTTCCCACATTATAGCCCAACACAAGGGTTGCCTAAAAGTGAAGAAAATTCCTTTCAATAGATGTGAGAGCAGTACATTGGTTTTTCTGCTTAACATGGAGGAAACAGTAGCCCATGACACAGATACTCATGAACTCCTAGGCTGTGGTGAATGACCTAGCAGATAGTGTCTGGAAGACTGCAGACTTCCATGGGGACAATAATTTGAGGAAACATTATCCATAGGGTAGACTTACGGAAGTGGGCAGAAAACATGGATCTTTGTATTTTAGGTTTATGCTCACTGGACAGAACCTATTGCAAACAAGATTCTCATTAACCATTAGAACAGGATGACTCAGCCTGTGGATACCTATTACTCTGTCCTCAACCACCCCAGTGCTCATGCAGAGGACCCATAAACGGAATGCCATAGTAGAGATGGAAGTTATGCATTTAATCCACAAGACTGATCTTTTTACTTTCAGTGTTAAGTTTCCAACAGCTTTGCTGACATTGAACCCACAACACAGCAAGATCCCTTGAGGAGTTTAGTTAGATCCTTAGTGGCAAGTTGACTATATGAGATCACTTCTATTCTAGAGATAGTGATTTAGGCTTGCCAAATTGACAGTTATACCAAACTGACTTCCTCACTTGCAATGCCTCTGTCAGGACCACCATTTTAGGGCATACTTACATGAAAACCTGTGCAATATTGCATCAGATGAAGGGACCTATTTTATAGCAAAAGAGGTATGACAGGGACGCCTGGGTGGCTCAGTTGGTTAAGCGGCTGCCTTCAGCTCAGGTCATGATCCCAGCATCCTGGGATCCAGTCCCACATCAGGCTCCTTGCTCAGCGGGGAGCCTGCTTCTCCCTCTGCCTCTGCCTACCACTCTGTCTGCCTGTGCTCATGCTCGCTCCCGCTCTCTAACAAATAAATAAATAAATAATCTAAAAAAAAAAAAAAGAGGTATGACAACGGGCACCTGTCCAAGGCATCCACCCAAAAGCTGATGGCCCAGTAGAATGATATACAAGGTACTATTAGAAATTCAGCTGAAATATCAGGGACAATACTCTGTGGGATGCAGTATATGCACTGAACAAACTGGGGAATGTATCCCTGGTATTTATCATATGTAGATTCATAGTATATTGAGGAATGAAGAGGCATTGACCCGTAAATTAACATCATGTAAGGGGTCTGCTTGAAAAATGCATACTTCCAGTCTCAACAAATTGAGGGTCTGCTGGATTAGAAGTCCTGGTTCCCAATTGGGGAATGGTTCCAGCAGAGGAACAGAGTAATGATTCCACTGAATTTAAAGTTACAATCACCACTCTGTCATTCTATGTTCTTCATGCCAGTGAACTGACAGGCAAAGAAAGGAATAATAAAGGAATTACACGTGAAAAGATGCTCAACATCACTCATTGGGGAAATATAAATCAAAACCATAATGAGATACAACTTCACACCTGTCAGAATGGCTAAAATTAACAATACAGGAAACAATAAATGTTCACAAGGATGTAGAGAAAGGGAAACCTTCTTACACTGTTGGTGGGAGTGGAAATTGGTACAGCAACTCTGGAAAACAGTATGGAGATTCCTCAAAAATAGAACCATGCTACAACCCAATAATTGCACTATTAGGTGTTTACCCAAAAGATACAAAAGTACTGATTTAAAGAGGCATATGTACCCCAATATTTATAGCAGCATTATCAACAATAGTCAAAGTATGGAAAGAGTCCCTAAGTATGCATAAACTGATGAAATGAATGGATAAAGAAAGGATGTGTGTGTGTGTGTGTGTGTGTGTGTGTGTGTGTGTGTGTGTGTGTGTAATATGGAATATTACTAAGTCATAAAAAGAATGAAATGTTGCAGTAACATGGATGGAGCTAGAGAGTATTATGCTAAGAGAAATAAGTTAGAGAAGGACAAATACCATACGATTTCACTTACATGTGGAATTTAAAAAACGAACCAAATGAACATAGGGGAAAGGAAAAAAAAAAAAGAAGAAGAAGAAGAGAGGGAGCAAACCATAAAAGTGACTCTTACCAGAGAGAACAAACTGAGAGTTGCCAGAGGGAAGGGCTAAATGGGTGATGGGTATTAAGGAAGGAACTTGCGATGAGCACTGTTGTTATATGTAAAGGATGAATCACTAAATTCTACTCCTGAAACTAATATTACATTATATGTTAACTAATTATAATTCAAATAAAAAATTAAAACAGAAAAAAAAGAAAGGAGTTGCTATAATGGCAGAGTTAACAAATCTTAATTATCATAACATAGTGTCCCATCTACCTAACTAAAGCAAAAAGAGGTGTTTAGAACTCACAGTATTCAACTGAATGTTTCTTGCTGGATTTCATAATCAGAAATAATGGCAAAAATGCAATTGTAGCATTAACAGTTCAAATAGAGAAAAGTAATTAAAGGTTCAGTTGTCTGGAGATGAGGACCTGAATTACCTCACTGTATAAACAAAACAGACCAGCTGAAATGCTATATGAGGATAGATGATTAAGTAGGAAGATGATGAATATTAACTTCAATCTTGGAAGAATTGTAGCCAAAAAGACTGTAGCTGGTTCCATAAACTATTTTCCATTCTGTTTTTGTAGCTACTGCTTGGCACCCACCTTGAGAAGTCTGTGATGGATTGTACTTAATAGAGGGCATGATCTGAGGGATGGAAGGGGTATATTCTATTGTATACCTCTTGTGCAAAGCTTCACATCCTCATGGTTTTAATTCTCTTTTCAGTCATGGCCATGAGAATTTCCTTCCTTTCCTAGTTTCCTTCTTTCTGGTCCCACATTCTTGGTTACTTTTCAGATACACTTTCTGTATATAAAACTTTGTCTAAGGCTTGCTTCTAGGTGACCCAAAGCTAAAACAGTATCTAAAATCATACCATGTAACTCATTTGCTCAAAAATTGCTAAAGATTTTCATCTCACTCAGTAAAATGCAAAGACCTAGACTTAATTTATATGCTCCTACATTACCTAGTTCCCACTACATTTGTGACCTCATAGAGCAGAGACTTCTAAGTGCCTATTCAATATCTATTATCCTCTTTTGTTCCTTCTGAAATTATTCCAATGTTGGGGGATTAGTAATTTTCCCACCTAAAATACTTCATTGATCACATGGCCATATATAGCTTTCTTTGCATCTAGGGAAGTTCACATGATACAGTTGTGGCCAATAAACAGAAGTTTCTGGGTAGTTTTCCAGAATGAAAAAATAAAACTATTAAAGGAACTGATTCAGTCGGCATGTGGCCTTTGGCTCTTCATCTTTCACTTTCTTTCTACCTGAAAGCTAAAAAGGAAAGTAGGAGTGGACCAGTCATCTCAAAATCACAAACATTTGCATTGAAGCTTTATACTTAGACTGGTGCAGAGAAAATCTAAAAAGAATCTGGGTTCTTTAAGGTATCATGAAGCTTCCATATTAGCCTCTTTTACATGATGCAACTAAAACTTCTATTTGATTAAGCCACAGTAAATGTAGTTTTCAGTTGTGTGCAGCAGGACACAATCCTAATTGATGACTCCACTCCAGCTCTAAGAGCTTCTTTTTAATCTTCAAACACATCAAGCATGCCTTTGCCTCAGATTTAGCATGTGCTATTTCTTCTGACAGGAGAATTCTATTCCCAAATGTCTACATGACTCTTCACTTCACTTCATTCACTCTACTACATGACTGCTTATCAAGAAGACTTCCTTGATGACCCTAAGATCTCCTTCCAACTTCTTCATTTTTCCCCTTAGTATACTTTGTCTTTTAATTGCTTATTATACTTGACATAACACATTTATTTATATTAATTTCTTTAAATATTTTATTTTATTTTATTTTATGTTGTTTATTAAGTTCCTTGAGAAGAGAAATATTCCCTTATTCATTACTATATTCCCAAAGCTTAAAACAGAAGTAAAGATAGTAGAGTCACAGTAAATTATTGAATCCTACCTCTGGATGCTAGAGGTAGGATTTAGCATCTTAACACCTGCATATGAGCTTTCATTATCCTCCTCAACTCTGAACCCTGCTTAAAAAGTATTGACAAAACCAACCAAAAAAACCATGACAACAATAAAACCAAACAAGAAACCTATAGTCCAAAATCCCTAACAGACAAAGACTCATAAAAAGGACTAGGCACCATGACCACGTAGAATTTATTTTAGGAAAGCAAGGCTGCCTTAACAGCCAAAAATCAAATACTGTAAAACTTCTTGTCAATAAAGGACAAAACACGTAATCATATCAACAGGTACAGAAGGGAAGAAAAACACGACAAAATTCAACACCCCTTTATGACCAAAAAGAAAAAATAAAGTGCCCAGTAAACTAGAAATAACAGGAGACTTCTCTGGTCTGATCAAACCTATGAAAAATGTATACCTAATACCATCAGGTGAAATGATTCATACTTTTCCCCAAGACAAGGAGCAAAACAAGGATATCTACTTTTGCCATTTCTATTCAACCTTATACTAGAGGATCTAGCTATGACAATTAGGAAGAAAAAAAAAGACATCCATGGGAAATGAAAAACTAACTTATCTCTATTCTCAGAAGATGTGATCTACAGAAAATCCCAAGAAAAGCAATCCATTAAAAATTAGAACAAAGGAGTTCAGCAAAGTTGCAGGATATAGACAAATATACAAAAATCAATGTTATTTCTATATCCTTGCAATTAACCTGAAAATAAAATTTTAAAAAATTTTAACGGTATCAAAACAAATAGTTATGTTTAACAAAAAAGTGCAAAGCTTATACAGTGAAAAATTTAAAAATATTTTTGCAAGAAAATGAAAGATCTAAATAACTGTAAACCAATTCCATGTGCCTGTAATTGAAGAGAATGTTAATCTGGCAATACTCTCCAAATTGAAGTACAAATTCAATATAATACTTTGTCAAAAGTCCAGCTAACCTCTTTGCCAAGATTACAAGCTGATCCTGAAACATATAGGAGTATTCAGGGATCTAATACAGCCAGTCTTTCAAATGGAGAATAAAATTGAAAGATTCACAACTTCCAATTTCAAAACCTACTTCAAATCTATAGTAATAAACAGAGTGGACGGTATGGTACTGACCTGAAGATATATAGATCTGTGTAACAGAAGAGTCTAGAAATAAAATCTCAATGTTTATGGTTAAATAATTTTGACCAGAATGCTAAGACAAGTGAGTGGAAGAAAGATTAATCTTTCCAATAAGAGGTGCTGAAACAACTAGATAGCCACATGCAAAATAATCAGGTTGGAACTTCAACCTCACACCATATTAAAAGATCAACTAAAAACTATCAAAAACCTAAATATAAGAGTTAATACTATAAAATTCTGAGGAACACAGGCATAAATTTCCATGACTTTGTATTAGTCAATGGATTCTTAGATATAATCCCCAAAGCACCAGCAACAAAATAAAACAAAAATTAGATTCAAAATTAAAAACTTTTGTGCTGCAAAGGGCCACATCAAAAAAAGTTAAAGGAGAAACCAGAGGAAGACAAACCATGAGACTCTGGACTCTGGCAAACTAACTGAGGGTTACAGGAGAAGATGGAAAAAGGGGTGGGAAGATGGGGTAACCAGGTGAGAGGTATTAAAGAGAGGCATGTGTTGTGATGAGCACTGGGTATTATACATAACTAATGAATTGCTGGACACCACATTAAAAACTAATGATGTACTATATGTTGGCTAATTGAACATGATAAAAAAAAACAGATGCATAAAGACAATGTCATACACACATACACACACAAGAATACTACTCAGCCATTAAAAAAGAATGTAATCTTGCCATTTGTGACAACATGGCTAGATCCAGAAGTTATTATGCTAAATGCAGTGTATAGAATTGTTGAGTCACTATGTTATCACCTGAAAATAATATAACATTGTATGTGAATTATATTTCAATAAAAATAAAAGATTTTGGAAACATCAAAAACAAAAAGACAACTTATGATGGGAAAAAATTTTTTGGAAAGCATATTTGATAGAGGATGTGTATCTAATATAGATAGCATTTATATATACAACCATAGATATTAGATATATATATTGTTCTGTATCTAGAATATATAAAAACTTATGACTCATTCTATATATAGAATACATAAAACTTTACAAACCAATAAAAAAGATAGCTCAATTAAAAAATGGACAAAGTCTATATATAGACATATATCCAAATAAGATAAATAAATAAAAAGTAAATAAAAGTATATAAAATAAAAGTAAATAAAAAAGTATATAAAATAAAAGTAAATAAAAATAAATAAAAAGTAGTTATCAAGCATATAAAAAGAAGCTGAGCATCATTAATCATTAGGGAAATACAAATAAAAAGCATAATGAGATACCATTTAACACCCACAAAGATGACAGAAATAAGGACTGGCATAGATGTAGGGAAATATTAACTGATAAATGGATAAACAAAATGTAGTATATATATTCAATGGAATGTTATTTGGCAATAAAAAGGACCAAAAAAATCCTGGCATAGGCTACAATATGGATCAGTCTTGAAAACATTACCCTAAGTGAAAAAAGCCAGTCAGCAAAGGCCAAATATGACCCCATTTGTATAAAATATCCAGAATATGTAAATTCATAGAGACCAAAAGTAGATCCGTATAGAGTTGTTACCAGAGGAAATGGCATGCAGGGAGTATAACATGACTATAAATGGTTATGGTCTTTCTTTTGGTGGCAAAGAAAATGTTCTAAAATTAAAAAGTAGTATTGAGTGAACTGTGAACATACGAAAACCCATTCAATGAAATTCTTTTAAAGGGTAAATTTTATCATATATGAATGATATATCAATATAAATAATATTAATAATATATTAAATTATATATATATAAATAATATATTACATTACAAATAAATAATATAAGTATTTTCAATATGGCTTCTTATGTGTCGTTTACTTTGCTTGTTAGTGGAAAAAATGAAGAAAGTTCTGGAGAAATGAATCATTTCTATGCCTTATCTAGATTTTTGTTTCCCAACCTGTGTACACTTTAAATGTATGAATTGTATAGTATGTAAATATAGCTCAACAGAACTTTCAGAAGGAAAGAAAAGGCAAACGTAAAAAGAACTCTATTCTTACAAAAGAATCTCCTTACTGTGGGCCTTTGAGAGTCACTGTATCTATTGGCTATACCAAACTTGTGACTGAATGCTTGCCCTTTTGAGTGAATCAGAAAATAACATTTGTATAACTGGTAGGAATGATTTTGAATATGAACATATTACAGGCTTTAATATAAGCTAGAAGCCCTGTGGTCAGTACAGATTGGCCTTGGTTCCCTCAAATGAACATCCATCTAGGTACCTGGGCTTCCTCCCCTTAAAAAGAAAAGTGGAATAAAATTCAAGTGGAATGCCACTGCTGTAAGAGGTGTGGCCTAATTTGTATCTGAAATTATGGAAAATAATAAATAATAGTGAAATAATAGGGAAATAAATAGTAGTGCTCCCTTCCTTCAACTGGTAGGGATGGGAATAAGGACATAGTGGAATTTGAGTTCACCAGGGCTATATGGCCAAAAACAGAGACTGAGTAGTAGAGCCCTTTATTAACTTAGCACATAAATGGGTCTTTGGATATGATAAAGTAAGCTGGAGTAGAAAAGGGGAAAAGGCTAAATTACTCTACTCAAATACAAAGAGAATGCCAATTCTTGGGAAAAACCCTAACTCACTGTTGTCGCTACAGAAGGGAATACAAAGTACTGAAGTAGGGTAGATACAGATGAGCACAGTCTTGAGGAAGAGGGAACCAAGCAAAATGTCAGCAAACTGCAGCCCTCAGAAAAGCGTAGCCAATGAGCAATTCCTAGTCACAGAAGGGCCAAAACAATTTACACAAAACAAGGATGTGTAATATTCAATTTAATGTCATTATGCATTGTTGTGATATAAATAACCAAACTTCAGTTAAGTTTGCTGCATAATACAAATGTATTAGTGGGATTTTGTGGGATGAAGCAATCCCTAAAGAAAAACCCTTGTCCTACTTCAGGGCTGATGTGACAGAGAAAAGAGAGCAATTGTAGGAGTAGGCAGGATTTTAGAAATAGACATAATCAGAAAACATAAAGCACCATAATCTGAAGAAATCATGGGATTGTCACAAAATACCCCATAGGACTTGAGAAAGGAACTAAAGCCAATTTTCATTACATTTAAATGACAGAATGAACCAGCTAACATCTAGCCTATAACAGCAATGTTCACTTGAAAACAAAGCCAAATTCCTGATCCGTGTGCATTTGTGATCATATGTGTACTCATCCTCTTCCCTACACTGACAAGATCTTTCCCTGGCAGTGTTTCTAAAGGAGCGTGTCCAGCGTCAGCCTGCAGATGCTCAGGTCCGGGTGGTGTGTCCGATCTCCCTGTTTGTGCCAATGTATCCATGGAGAGTTGCTCTGTGCTCTTCGACTGTATTTATTGCTGCATTTCTCAGCATAAACTTATCCCATTGTATTTTTTATAAATAAATTTTTTTGAACATTAAAAAAAAAAAAGAAAAGAAAACAAAGCCATGCTGAGCACAATTTTTCTTTGAGGATTGTAGACTGTGTTTGGGTATTGTTATTATATAGAGATTAGGCAGAGAAGTACACATGACCTTGTTAGTAAAACGATGTCCACTTCATGGAATGCTATTCCCCTTTAAATTTTCTTAGTGTTATTTCAGTTTAGGCATGAGATTGTGCTTTGTGATTTTAATCTCAGAATAATTTCTTACACATTCTTTGGGTTAAGTTATCTTGTCAAAGATATCTTTCCAACTTTTTATTTAACAAACAATGCATCAATTAGTTCTCCTTATCCTAATATGTCATGGTATTTTACCCAAGAAAATTATAATCAAATTCTTTAATAACTTTTTTAGAATCTTAAAATGAATTTTGATCAGAAAAGGATTGTAATGATACAAGTGCTTACATCTATGAAGTGACATGAACCCCATACTAGTTATTTTTGAGATCAGAGTATTTTCATATTATTATTTACTTTCCTTGACTACTAATTTCACAGACCTTATATAATGACCACTGTCATATCGATTTTCAATTCAATGAAGGTAATATTGTTTTGATTTTACTCACATATGGCAGACAAAACTAGAGGTATCCAAATAAAATCTGGTTCTTTATAGCATGAGATGATAAGATTGATATTTCACTATTTACTGATAGTTTTTGGAACTTTCTTTGAACACAAAAAAATGAAAGAAACTGCCCAAAATCTAGCATTAAATTGTTCTCTGTATAGAACACACCCAACTTTTCCTTCCTCTTGCACACACAACCTACATAAATTATATTTCCTTGGAAGCAAAAAATCTTCCTCCCTCATTTGGTCACCAGATCCCATTAAAGCTACCTCCTAGATTCAGTCTCCTAACTTACTTTCCTTTCTCCTCCTGCTGCCATTTCTTATAGCACCGTTAACTTGCTTTTTGAGCATGACCATCATGACACTCTCCTTAAAAACTTCTGCTGCATGTGTGGGGGCAAGGGATAGATGGGAACTCTCTGTCCTGTTCAATTTTGATGTGAATTTAAAACTCCTCTAAAAAAGAGTAAAACAAAAACAAAAAGCAAAACAAAACAACAACAAAAAACAAACCTTAAAAACAGAAGCAAAACTTCCAATGCCACTACACTGTTCAAAAGATAAGTTCCTAGATCCTTAATGTGAAAGCTATTCCATTAGTCTTTTCCTTCCTACACTATCTCCAGTGGCCTGTCCCTCAGAAACAATGAACTCAGATCACTCTAAGCACAATGTCCTCTGTTGAATGTCCCTACTTATCTGTCACTCATGAGGCCTTTCTTGTTCATTCTCTCAGAGCCAATTACTTATTCTTGGACTCCCGCTTTGCTGAGTAGAGCCATGGGCATAGCACACATCTCACTGCATAATTACATATTTACACACTTCACTTTCTGACTAGGCTTCTTTAGAACCAGGATTGAGTCTTACTCACTTGCTCTTTTCCAATGCTTAATTTTACATGCTTGCAACTAAAAACAAGAGCAATGTTTAATGAATAAATGAGGCCCAATGAAGAACAATTTAATAAGGTCCTTAATCTTCCAAAGTCTCTCAGCTACTCGAAACTTTTGCCAGCCTCCCTGAGGCCCCCTGCTCCTTTTGTTCACAGTAGACAAAATGACACCTGATCTTACTGAGAAAATTGTGACCTTAATGTGTAACCTCTTTCATCATCTATTCCCACCAATTCTCTGAATCTGCTCTCACTAAGGTCAATGACTTCATAACTGCCAAATAAGAGGGCACCCCTAAACCTTTAAAGAAGGTCAAGGCCAACTGGGCCAAATGTTAATTAATTCTACAAAGAAATATAATTTCATACCTACCTTTGCAAGGTACAGAGAAAGGGGAAGTCCAACGTATAGCCACTAAGAAGGCAAATTCATATAATCACCCTGAAAAAGAAAAAGAAAGACTACCTAAGTAAAATAATTCACAAAGCCTCTGTGACCCAGCAATTTCTCTCTTGGAGTAAATCTTAAGGAATATTCTGGTACATGTACACCAGAAAACACATGCAAAAAATCCTTAAAGTAGCTTAAAAATAGGAAACAATTCAAATGTCTATTTATAGAAGAAATAATAAATAGATTGTAACATATTCCTCTAATGACATACTATACAGCATTATAAACAAAGAATAAAATAGAACAAAACTACCATGGTTAAATAAGCAATATGTTAAGCAAAAGAAAAAATCTAACAAAATTTTTATGGCATAAAATTGATACACATTTCAAAAATGTGCAAAAACAAATTATGTATGTTTTAGAATTCAAATACTTGTGTTAAAACCTCAAAGAAAAAAGAGTAAAGCCAAAAATTCAAGACAATGGTTCTATTTTAGGAGTAAGATTAGGGAGGGGCACAGGAGCTTCAAAATTATGGGTTTACGTCTTAAGCTCAGCACTAGATACGTGTATGTTCATTTTACATTTAAGTAATATGAGTAGTACTCTTACCCATAAGTAATACCAAAACATCCTTATATGTTTCAACATGTTTAATTTTGAAAAGTGAGAAAAAAAAATTTACCTCTAAGAGATCCACATTATTTTCCTGGCAAATTGGTGGTTTATACAATATCTGGGTTAAATATATATTCCTTTTTTTTTTAATTTTTAAAGGTTAATATGAATCAGAGAGATTTTCAGCTCAGAAACCCACCCCAAAATAAAACAAGTAGTCTGAAATGCATCCTTTTATGGGTAAACTAGCAAAATTTGGTTCCTGGAAAAGGTCTTTATTTCAATTTTCTAATGACTCACCACTGATACCCACTCAGTACAGCAACAGAAGCATGGCTTTGTTTTTTCTAACTGCAATAGGTTGAATTCATCACTTTCTTCATAGAAAAAGTATCTTAAAATATATAAAGTATCTTAAATATATATATATAATTGTAGTAAGCATCATATAATATCATACTTGGCATTAAACTAAAGCAAATGATAGGGCAGACTGAAAATAAGAGTAGCCATGGAAATGCTATCAGCAGTTATCACCTCCTGACAAAAAGGATTGACATATAAAAGAAATTTCACTTTTTTGCTTTCCTCCCTTCCATAATATTCAAATCTTCTACAGGTTTGTGTTCCTTTTGGAACCTAGATGATCAAAAAGATGTACGTATGTATTTATTTACTTATTTTCAAGTACATAGTTTTAATGTGTTTTCTCTAGTTCAAAAATTAGATTTTCTAATGACTGTGGCATTTTGTGTAAGGCAAAATTTTGAAGCTGGTGAAGTCAGCCTGCCCTTCCAGTCTGCCCTTCTTTCTATAGACTTGTGTCATACCTGTGACTTAAGCCATACCTGTGACCTAAGCCAAGGCCTCTAGTCTCTTGTCTTTCCCTGCAGCTTAACTCTTCTCCCTGTTCAACACAATTTCCCCTTCTTCTCTATCTGAATTCCCAACCACTCAGTACCCCAATTGCAGCTACTGGGCTCTCAAGTATCATAGGCTCAAAGGCAAGCACATTTTCCTTTGTACTATTCTGAAAAACACAAATTTCAGATTCCATCATATAGTTAAATACCACCAGTCCCCTAAAAACAAGATTCAAATTTCATTTACCACAGTATATTAACTATGAGTAATGGCATAAATCATACACTTTCCTAACTCTTAAGTACACAAATCACTACGTGAACAAATGTACATTATGACTAGTAACTAATCATGTTACGTCTTTCACCTTTATTCAATGATTGATCACTGGGCATCTGGTACTCAATTCCTACATCAGCGGCAAATGTACAGTTGTGTTGCCTCATCTCCCAGAGACATTAACTTGACATTAATGTAATTAATGTAAAATGACATTTTACAAAGACAGATACTCCAAAGAGGGATTTGACCAAGAAAGATAAAAGCATAGTGAAAGAATGTAAAATGCTAACTCTAGAATGTGAAAATCAAATCCAAATGTAAGTGAAGTTACAGAGGAAATAGCTGATCATGGCAACATTAATGGTGGGGTGGTTCAGATATGCAATGGAGGGAACTTACTAAAACTAAAGTTATTGACATAAATAAATGAGAGAAAGTGACACTGGTGAAAATCTTCATATTATGAGAACTCTGAGATATTGTCTAACATTAAAATAGAAAGGATCATAATGTGACAGGATACAAAATCAATGTACGGAAATCAGTTGCTTTCTTATACGCCAACATAAAAATATAGAAAATGAAAATATAGAAAGGGAAATTAGAGAATCAATTCCATTTACTATAGCACCAAGAACCATAAGATACCTGGGGATAAACCTAACCAAAGAGGTTAAGGATCTGTACTCAAGGAACTACAGAATACTCATGAAAGAAATCGAAGACACAAAAAGATGGAAGAGAATTCCATGCTCATGAATCAGAAGAATAAACATTGTTAAGATGTCTATACTGCCTAGAGGAATCCATACTTTCAATGCCATCCCGATCAAAATTCCACTGGTATTTTTCAAAGAGCTAGAACAAAGAATCCTAAAAATTTGTATTGAACCAGAAGAGACCCTGAATTGCTAAGGAAATGTTGAAAAAGAAAAACAAAAGTGGGGGCATCATGTTGCTTGATTTCAAGCTTTACTACAAAGCTGTGATCACCAAGACAGCATGGTATTGGCACAAAAATAGACACATAGACCAGGGGAACAGAGTAGAGAGACCAGATATGGACCTGCAACTCTATGGTCAAATAATCTTCGACAAGGCAGGAAAAAATACACAGTGGAAACAAGATAATCTCTTCAATAAGTGGTACTGGAAAAATTGGACAGCTATGTGTAGAAGAATGAAACTTGACCATTCTCTTACACCATACACAAAGATAAACTCGAAATGGATAAGACCTCAATGTGGGACAGGAATCTATCAAAATCCTAGAGGAAAACATAGGCAGTAACCTCGTCGACATCGGCTACAGCAACTTCTTTCAAAACATGTCTCCAAAGGCAAAGGAAACAAAAGTGAAAATGAACTTTTGGGACTTCATCAAAATCAAAAGCTTCTGCACAGCTAAGGAAATAGTCAACAAAATAGACAACCGACAGAATGGGAGAAGATGTTTACAAATGACAGTACAGACAAAGGACTGATATCCAAAATCTATAAAGAACTCCTCAAACTCAACACACACAAAACAGATAATCACGTCAAAAAGTGGGCAGAAGACATGAACAGACAATTCTCTAAAGAAGACATACAAATGGCTAACAGACACATGAAAAAATGTTCATCATCTTTAGCCATCAGGGAGATTCAAATCTAAACCCCACTAAGATACCACCTTACACCAGTAAGAACAGCCAAAATCAACAAGACAGTAAACTACAAGTGTTGGAGAGGATGTGGGGAAAGGAGAACCCTCTTACACTGTTGGTGGGAATGCAAGTTGGTGCAGCCATTTTGGAAAACAGTGTGGAGATTCCTTAAGAAATTAAAAATAGAGCTTCCCTGTGACCCTACAATTGTACTACCGGGTATTTACCCCAAAGATACAGATGTAGTGAAAAGAAGGGCCATCTGTAGCCCAATGTTCATAGCAGCAATGGCCACAGTTGCCAAACTGTGGAAAGAGCCAAGATGCCCTTCAACAGATGAATAGATAAAGAAGATATGGTCCATATATATAATGGAATATTACGCTTCCATCAGAAAGGATGAATACCCAACTTTTGTATCAACATGGATGGAACTGGAGGAGATTATGCTCAGTGAAATAGGTCAAGCAGAAAGAGTCAACTATCATATGGTTTCACTTACTTGTGGACCATAAGGAATAAGACGGAGTACACTGGGAGATTGAGAAGAGAAGTGAGTTGGGGGAAATCGGAGGGGGAGATGAACCATGAGAGACTATGGATGTTGAGAAACAAACTAAGGGTTTTGGAGGGGAGGAGGGTAGGGGCTGTGTGAGCCTGGTGGTGGGTATTAAGGAGGGCACATATTGCATGGAGCACTGGTGTGGTGCATAAACAATGAATCTTGGAACACTGAAAAAAAAATTAAATTAAAAAAATAAAAGGGAAAGGATCAAATGTTGGAAGCTGATCCAAACCTAGGAAGGATTATAACCAATGGCTAAGGCATAAAGAATATGCTCACTCCATATTATACACTATGCAACAAGAAGGCAAGTACTATTCAAAAATTACTCTTTTTTTTTTCAGCATAACAGTATTCCTTGTTTTTGCACCACACTCAGTGCTCCATGCAATCTGTGCCCTTGATACTTTTTTAACAAAAAGAATTAATTCTTAATGTCTAATGATTTAAATTGTTAGTTTTATTTTTATTTCCCTATACAATTATAACAAAGTTTGTAACATTTTGACAAAAAATTCATAAGTCATTGAATATTTTAAATTTTTTCATTGCACACTTTTAGCTGGCATGATCATTTTTACAGTTCTGTGCTACTACTGTACAAAGTATGGATTTCCTGGATATGACATGAAGGTCAGTTATGCTAATTAAAAGATTAGCAGCAGCTAGTAGGACTAGCATAGACTATAGATGGGAAGACTGGGGCTAAAGCTCTGTGAAACTTGTTTGCTGTGATCTTTGCTTTTCCACTTAACCTTTCAACTTTAGTTTCTTCCCCATTTTTACAAAAAATATGTCAGTAATACCTTACTTGCAGCCCGGATCTATAGACTACATGAAGTAAGGGAATGAAAGCAATAAATTTTAAAGCATGATACAAATACTAGATGCTATTAAAAAGTGTAAGATTTGCAGGTTAATGTTCTGTCCCCTTACACATAGCACATTCTAAAACACAGCCATCAGTGATATATGCCCTTCCAAAAAAAAAAAAAAAATTTAAATGAGAAGTTTTCAAACAATATTTTAGCAAGTGCTAAAGACATTTAAAAATAGAAATCATTCCTGGAACTTCAATCCTAAGACAATCTTTGTTCTCTATCCATAAGTTCCTATCAATGATGTTTAAACTAGCCTCATAACTAAACTTATTACTTATATTATCATTTGGATTCCAAACTTCCTGAGGTCTGTATCTGTTCTTAAATAATAGCTCTCTGTTGCACTCCAGAATTGTTTCTTTGACTTAGTAAAGTGAGGTTTCAATTAACTAATCTTAATTATACCCAGTACATAAAGAAATATTGAAGGGTGGAAAAGAGGAAACTGTTTAATCATCTTAAAAAAATGATGTTTTAAATTTAGTTTAAAACTCCTGAATTTTCCAGAGGACTAATAATTTAGGAACTGGCATTGAGTTATATGGCTGTATAAATACAACAATGTGTCTCTTTTGAATGGAGTGAATGAGCTAGGTTCATAACAAAATTTACAAATGATCCCAAATCATACCGACTTATTTTACAATCCCAGGACATAGCATTGATCTCAAAAATACACAAATAAGTCCTCACAATAGACCCAACCCATGGCTACATAATAAAGCCAAATCTGCCTTCAATACTTCCCAACTTTCATGCATGAATTTCATCAATTAGATGACTTACTCATTTGGTTGACTCCATATAAAAACTGTCAAGGACTGGTTGGTTCTCAGGAGAAAGAAAGGGGTTAAGATCCCAAAAACCTAAACCCTCTATGAGCTAGCTACTCCAGACGCAGCTCCAGAAAGGAGTCAAAGTAATGAGTACATTCCTGATAAATGAAGTATTTAATACTATCTGGGGGTCTGAAACAAGGTCCTATTTGAATGCTATGGGTCTCCTAATCTGGATACTACTCCAGCCCAAAGCCTAATCAGAAGCAAAACAGATGGTTTTTCAGTTCTTTTGTCCAGAATTTCAGTCTTATTTTGGTCTAGAAACTTTCATCTTGCAACCATGAAATTGCTTCAGGTAGAGACAGGCAAAAGACAAGCCAAGGAAAAGAGCTTCTTTATCTAAGACCCAAAAGAGAACCCACTCATGCCAAGCACACCATGCTTCCCTTTCCTCAAATCCAAATTTAAACATGTTTGGGTGGAAAAGCATAATCAACTCCTCCTACTTCCACCTCAAGCAGGGGTTACACTAGTATTTTCATTACACACAAGGTGCAAAAGAGCTGCAGAGTCCTTCTAAAAGGAAAATGCTACAAGGCCAGAAGAAAGAAAAGGCCAGAAGATCAGGGAAGAAGGAAAAACCATACAGAGGAAAGAACTCACCCCATCAAAAACTCCTTTCCCAATAAGGCCTGAACCATTTCCAATCTTTCTTGCTGGTGAACAAGGGGCAATTCTTTGACTCTCTGGAGGTTATAGCATTGCCACTCGATCAATTATAAAATCTAGCCCAAGCTATCAGAATTCACAATTTTACCTAAATATTTACCCATTTTTCCACCATACTCAGAGATATCCCTAGTTGGCACCTTTATTTTCCCAGTATAGACTCCACTGCCTTTCCTCAAATTTTTTGGGAAATCATTTAGCCAGCAAACTCTAGCAATTCTTGGTCAAGATGATGATCTCCAAAATTTTTAAATTATTATAATTCTTAACCACTTAAAAGTAGAGAGGAGAAGGGAGTTGAGGGAAATTGGAAGGGGAGGTGAACCATGAGAGACTATGGACTCTGAAAAACAATCTGAGGGTTTTGAAGGGGCGGGGGGTGGGAGGTTGGGGGATCCAGGTGGTGGGTATTGTAGAGGGCACAGATTGCATGGAGCACTGGGTGTGGTACAAAAATAATGAATACTGTTACGCTGAAAAAATAAAAAATTTAAAAAAAAGTAGAGAGAAGAGTCAAATGAATCTTCATGTATCTATTGGCCAGCCTCTACAATGATCAACATTTTGTTAACCTTTCTTGGTCCATTATAGCAGGGATCAACAAACTTTTTTTAAATATTTTGAACTTTGTGAACCATATGGTCCTCATCACAACTATTTAACTCTGCTGTTGTCATGTGAAAGCAGCCATAGAAAACATGTAAACAAATGAGCATATCTACACTCCAATCAAATTTTATTTATAAAAACAATCTAACCTCATCACTCCCGGGCAACCACTACTCTGATTTCTATCTTCATAAATTATGCCTGTTCTTGAACATTATAAAGTGTACTCTTTGGCTTCTTTCAATAAGCAAAAATTTGAGACTTCATGTTGCTGTATTGGTTTATCCCTTTTATTGCTGAATAGTATTCCACTGTATGAAAATAATGTATTTGTTTTGTTTATCTCTTCTTTTGTTGAAGGACATTTGGGTTGTTTCCAAGGTTTTTGCTATTATGAGTAAAACTACATTCGATATTCTTGTTTAAGTATTTTTAGAGAAATAATGTTTAACTTTCAGGGAGTGAAATAAATGTATGATTAACTAAAAGTGACTACTACAGTAGGTGTATCATCTCCAAGAATATACAGAGATCTAGTTGCTTTACATCCTTGCAAACTTTTGGTATTGTCAGTCTTTAAAAATTTTAGCCTTTCTAGTTATTATTCAGTGATATTTCCCCGTGATATTAATGTGCATTTTCATGGCAAGTACTGACATTTTTTAAAGTATTGACCAACTAATACTTTTATGAAATGTGTAAGACTATTGGCCAGTTTCTGGGGGCACCTGGGTGGCTCAGTGGGTTAAACCGCTGCCTTCGGCTCAGGTCATGATCTCAGGGTCCTGGGATAGAGCCCCACATCGGGCTCTCTGCTCAGCAGGGAGCCTGCTTCCTCCTCTCTCTCTGCCTGCCTCTCTGCCTGCTTGTGATCTCTCTGTCAAATAAATTAAAAAAAAAAAAATCTTTAGGGGCGCCTGGGTGGCTCAGTGGGTTAAGCCGCTGCCTTCGGCTCAGGTCGTGATCCCAGGTCCTGGGTTCAAGCCCCGCATCGGGCTTTCTGCTCAGCGGGGAGCCTGCTTCCTCCTCTCTCTCTGCCTGC
Organism: Lutra lutra; assembly: GCF_902655055.1. Classification (NCBI taxonomy): domain Eukaryota; kingdom Metazoa; phylum Chordata; class Mammalia; order Carnivora; family Mustelidae; genus Lutra; species Lutra lutra. Next base: position 142,658,201 of record NC_062280.1, read on the forward strand.
CTCTCTGCCTACTTGTGATTTCTCTCTGTCAAATAAATAAATAAAATAAAATAAAAAAAGACTTTTGGCCAGTTTTTAAGTTGCTTACCTTTTAATTATTGATCATAGAGTTGAGATTTATAGATTTGAGTTTTTTGTCAGATAAATGTATTAAGAATATTTTTTCCAAGTCTGTAGCTTCCTTTTCTAATACATTATTCTTTAGAGCAGTTTTATATTTATAGAGAAATTGTGCAGAAATTAGAGCATCCCCTTTGCCCACTCCTATTTCATAACTTCCACAGCTTTCCTACTAGCATTATATATTAATATGGTACATTTTTTGGCAATGGAATACCAATATGGACATGTTATTACCTAAAGACCATAATTTAGAGTTTCTTTGTTTTTTTTTCAATTCAGTGGGCTTTAACAGAAGCATGATGTCATTTATCCTCTTATTATATTGTACAGAATAGTTTTATTGACCTAAAAATACCCATGTACCACTTATCCACTTATTCATTCCTATCTCTCCCTACCCAACACCTGGCAACCACTCATCTTTTTACCATCTGTAGACTTTTCCCTTTTCCAGATTGTTCTATAGTTGAAATCATACAGTACATAGCCTTTACAGACTGTCTTCTTTCACTTAACAGTATGCATTTAAGTTTCCTCCATGCCTTTTCATAGACTGATAACTTATTTCTTTGTCTTGCTGCATAATAGTTCATTAAATGGATGGACCACAATTTGTGACCAACATTCATTTATTGAAGGACATCTTGGTTGTTTCCAAATTCCTACTCTGAGCCTGTACCTCTGGTCCAGGACCTTCACAATTCCTTCTCAGTTTTCCCCACCCCTGAAGTGAGACAGGAGAGCTGGTGCAGCCTGGAGTTGGATGCTTGCCTTCCCCAACACGGAAGGTTAGGAGGAGGTGGATCTTGGTACTTATGTTTCCCTATGTCAAAGGCTACAGTGGGCTGGAGTTGGGTATTTTCTTTCCCCATGCGAGTTAGGTTTCTGTAAAACACACTTTGGTTAGGCTGCGGTAAAAATTTCCTTTAAAAGTTGGCCTTTTTAAGGACTGATTCCTCTGGCAGTTTTTCAAAATGGTTCATTTTTCCTCCTTTGCTAGAAGCCAGAGAGGATTTTTCTCTGATTCCAGTGACAACCTGGTAGGGACCCTGGAAGTAAAATTTACAAAAATTTGGGGGGCTACTAAGCCTGCATCCTCAGGAGTTTTCGTCTCTTAAACTAGTCCACTCAGTCTCCAGCAATTAGTCAACTACCTCTTAAGTATATCTGCCAGTTGCTGGGCACAGGCAAGTGTTCTGCTCTGAAGACATTTTATTCTCTGTATCTTCCCATCTCCATGTTTCAAGATAGTTGTTTGCTTTGACACTTCAATTCTCTGATGCATTTAAGAAGAGCTGTTGATTTTTAGTTTGTTCAGTTTTTCCTTATTGTGACAACTTCCAGGCTCCTCACATATTAGATCAGAAACTGAAATCTTCTTGCTTTTTGTTAACAGTGTCTTTTGAGAACATAAGGTTTAAAGTTTTAATTAACTCGTTTATCTTTTTTTCTCTCTTTTATAGCTAGAGCTTTTGAAGTTCCATACAGAAAATTTCTGCCTAATTTCCAGTTTGCTGAGGTTTTTCCTGAATTTTCTTCTAAGCTTTATAATTTTGGTGTTTGAATCTAAGACTACAATTGCTTTCATGAAAATTTGTATATATCATATGGAATATGCATCAAGATTCACTTTATTTCCACACATATACAAGTGGTTATATAGCACTTACTGAAAAAAATTGTCCTTTCTTCGTTGATGATTTTTTCAAATACTTGACTCTCTCTCTCTCTCTCTCTCTCTCTCTCTCTATATATATATATATATATATATGGGTGTATTTGGGGATTCTGTTCTGAATCCTATCCTTACTCCTGAACCAGACTGTCTTCATTATTTTATCTTAAAATCAGGTAAGATAGAGGCACCTGGGTGGCTCTGTCAGTTGGGTGTCTGACTCTTGATTTCAGCTTGGGTCATAATTTTTTTTGTTTGTTTTTTATTTATTTATTTGACAGAGAGAGAGAAATCACAAGCAGGCAGGCAGAGAGAGAGGGGGAAGCAGGCTCCCCACTAAGCAGAGAGCCTGATGCAGGCCTCGATCCCAGGACCCTGAGACCATGACCTGAGCTGAAGGCAGAGGCTTCAACACACTGAGCCACCCAGGCGCCCAAAATAAATAAATCTTTAAAAAAAAATACACATCTTGGTTCCCAAAGGTCAGACTAAATTAAATCAACATAATTTATTTAAAGATGAAATACTAAAATTTTACGGGAAACTTAGAAGAGACTATATAAATGTTAAATTACAGATAACCTGAAATGTCCAAATGAAAATCCAAGATAAAATTATAGGATGGTAAGTCACCTACTATTGGGTTGTATGGTTCACACTCTAGGTGCTACAAAAATTTCTAAATTATAGCTGAAATATACTGATAGCAAACTGGCCTTGGGCCAGATGCTAGACTTGCATTTATGAAGAAACAATCTCAAGAAGGGAAATGGCTCTAGAGAGAGAAGGAGTGAATGTGCTCCAACAGGGACTCAGTGTGATTACTGACCACAGGCATGATTTGGGTAAGATGAAGAGGTCTGGGTAAATCAGGTCAGTGAAGTTAGTTAAAAAGAGTCATTGAATACCAAATCGAGAAAGTTAAGTGAGTTTCAAATGCTCCATTAGACCATAGGCCTTTTATAGGAAAGAAAGGCATCTTGTATGCCCAGTGCCTGGATCAGTGTCAGACAGGCATTAAGAAATGTTTGTCAAATAAATAATGAATAATTGAAATGAACCAGGCCAAATGGCTTGTTCTCTTTTTCAATATGAAGCTTAAAAACTGATACAAATGAATACTAGTTCAACCAAACCTAAAGACTACCTTATCCTATGCCACTGTACAGTTTTAGTCTTAGTAATAAATTGTTTCTCCCAATAGTGCTACAACATTGACAAATAGCTCTCAAGTTAATGAAAGAATGGAAACTTTTAATTATATAGCATCTACATGAATCTGTGTTTGGGTTTGTAACATTAATAGGAACAATTTATTCCTCAGTATAAAAATTATTTCTCAAACATGGGGATATTCATGAGCTTTTGATGGCTTGGGATATACACTTTATTTGGGAAGCTATTGCTTTCCCCCCTAAATGTTTAACTCTAATGAGGCTGACAATCTTTCTATTTCATTCCCATACCCAAGGTGTATGCATGACCCTATTCAGACCAAGTCAATTACAATAAATTGCACAGTAAATATTTTAAGCTTTGAGGACCAAAAATCAAAAAAAAGATTTTATATGCTTCTATGCTTTTAAAAGACATTTAATATTTAATCATTTTAAAGTGTAAAAGAAATCATTCTTAGCTTATAGTATAAAGAATAAACAGGTGGCAGGTCACATGTGGCCCATGGACCACAGTGTGTCATGTTCTGATATATTCCATTCTCCTGGCCACAGGAACTGGTTCAGGAGTATACATGTGAGTCAAGCCAGACCAGTGAGAGTTCATCTCTGGGATTTTTTTTTAAATTTAGTGATGGAAGGATCATGGAGCTAAAGTATGTGAATCATTCTGCCTGCTCTATGTCTGCTAACTAGGAGAATAAGGCCAAAACTGGGGGAAAAAAGCGGACACACTAAGTGAAAGAGAATGAGAGCACAAGAGAGGTGATTATTTCATTAGCGTCCCAAGATTCATTTGTGTTTGGAGCTACCTACATTTCTTATTAAATAGGTCAATTCCCTCCCTTTTAGGCTGAAGCTTATTAATTGGGTTTCTTTCACTGGGAACCAAAAGAACTCATGTATACATACATTCACATACATGATATATACAGATATAATACCATATACAGATATATGTATATTTGAATATATACATATAAATTTACAAATGCATAATACACACACATATTCAATTAACATATGTGGAAGGCCTAATATTTACCAGATAATGTCCAAGGCACTAGAGATTCAAATATAGAAGATGTTTTTATACATTTTTAAGAAATTTTTAAAAAGATTTTATTTATTTATTCAAGAGAGAGAGAGAGAGAGGCAGAGGGAGAAGCAGGCTCCCTGCTCCTGTGGGAGTGATTAATGTGGGATTTGATCCCAGGACTCTGGGATCATGATCTGAGCTGAAGGCAGACACACAACTGACTGAGGCACTCAGGCACCCACATTTATGCATACTTAAGAGTATAATTTCTTAAAATTATGGGTTAAGATGGCATTTTAAGCACATATTTTTTCTTTCATTCTCTCCAAAAATCCTTCTGCAACAACATTAAGATTTTTTTTGAAGGCATAAACTTATAAGAACAGAGAGAATGACAGAAGCAACAAATTCTGGTAGCTAGGAAGCAGGTAATTGAGAAAGCATTTTTTTTTTTTTTTGTAGCCAATAGCAGAAAAGCCCAAGTTACTCAACCATGACCAATAGTGAGGAAAGCTAAGAATTAACCTGATCTATGCCTCCAAACCCCAGAGGTTTCAGAAGTTGACAATACCAATTATCTCCTCAAGTAGGGTTAGGGTGGGCTAAAAACTTTTTAAAAATAAAATAAAAAAGAGGAGGGGTCAAAATCCATTTGAAATTCAGTCAGATCCCCCAGTCTTTCTGCTCCTGGATATTGGAGTTACCTAGTACCTTAGGGGAAAGGGTAAAGAAGATAGTTTTTGGAGTTGGGGAGAGGATAGAAATATCACATGATCATAAAGAGGTTAAGTGAATATTTATGTTCAGAATAAGGAGGTTCACACCTTTTTCTGCCATTCATTCTTCTCCAAGGATTCTAAACATCCCAAAAGGCTAAAGAAACTCTCACCATTAAACATTCCAAGGAAATGTCCTGGCCAGATATCTCTAAAGTGCAGCCCATAATTGGAGAGTTCCAAAGTGCAACCCAGTAGCTCAGAGACTGCAAATAGATTTTTATTGTCCAAATCATGAATATGAATTATCAAGGATTAGCAAATATCTGAAGAAAAGAATCATGTAGCTATAGTACTAGTAAGAACCAAAAGGATCATGTAGCAGTACTGCTCCTAGCAGAAGCAGAGACTCTTCCAGGGGAAAATAATTTCAAAATAACTACTGCTAATATACTCATAGAAGAAAAAAAGGAAAAAAATAAAATGCCACTTAAAAAGAACATTCAGAGAAGAAATCTTATAAATTAAATATATTAGAGAAATGAAAAATGCCATATTATAGAAGACAAATTCATATGAAACTAGCCAAAGACATGGAAAATAGGAGGGAGGGGAAGAATACTGAAAGAACAGATGAAGAAGCTTAATATCCAAACAGCAAGAATCTAGAAATAGAAAACTAAGAAAATAGAAATAATAAAAACTAATTTATGAAGAATTTTCCATGAATAAATGACAAATGTTTTCTAGTTTAAAATGATTCATTAACAACCAGAAGAGTAGAAGAAAATAAAGGCTCACCAAGGCACATCATCATAACCTTTCTGCATTTCAGAACACTGAGAACAAAGTAAAGATTCTAAAAAAAAAAAAAAAAAAAAAAATGAGAGAAGGAAGGAGAGGGGTGAAGGTGAGGGTGAAGAAGTGGGGATGTTCCTCATGAATGTTAGCAGTAGGAAGGATTTCCGACTTCTTGACATGAAAGCTAAACATCAGTGGACAATGCCAAACTAAGTCTGGAGGAAAATAATTCCAACTCTATCAGAAGGGTCTCCAAGGCCACCCCAGGTTCGATGATTTGCTACAAGAATTCACAGGGTTCCGAATATAATTGTACTCACTGCTGTGTTTTTTTTTTTAACTGCAAAGGGTACAAAGCAAAATCAGCAAAGAGAAAAGACACATCTGGTAAAGTTCTAAGGACACCAGGCTCAAACTTCTAAAAGTCTTCTTCCAGTGAAATCACAAATAACATGTTTAACTCTCCAAGCAGTACTTAACTGTTTCACAATGGCATCATGGGTGGCAGACTGTCCACAGGAGAAGCTCATTAGAAAGGAAATTTCCAAGTTTTTTCCTGGGGGCTGGTCAGGGAGGCACCTTCTTTATAGCATGTCTAGCAGACTTCCAAAAGGAAAGCAGGTGTTCAGCATAAACCATATTATTTGCACAAACAGCTAAGGCATAGAGAAGCACTCTTATCATTCAGGGAACGTTTATGTCAGTGTAGGAAACTGTTTACAATTCAAGTTTGCAGACACCAGTCAAGGGCCAAGCTTCGTATGTTAACTCTTTTCTGTATACCAAGCCATAATTTTTTATCAAACTATCAACTGAATATGAACATCAAATAAAAGATAGTTTCAGGTACTCAAGACCTCAAATAAAATTCCATCCAACACATTCTTTCTCAGGAGAGTACTGAAGTATATACTTCACCAAAATCATAGAGAAAACAGCAGCAGGAAGGATGGAAAACAGGGACTCCCACACAGAAGAGAAGTAAAGAAATCCTCAGAATGATGGTGAAAGAAGATCCCAGAATCCTAGTTTGTACCAGATACTGATTACAAAGGAACTAATTAGAAGGTTCCAGGAGAAATTTCTTCAGGAGTTATCATTAGAATATCTGATGGACAGAATAGATGGAGTGCTCATTAGATAAGGTGCTTAGGGTTGAATTAATAAAGAAGTTCATAGTAAAGGAAGCAAATGTGAAATCAAGACAATTGCTACCTCTAGGCAAAGCAAAAAGTTGGACTGTTAGGAAAGATAATCATGGGAACAAATACATGATTAAGGGGAAAAGTGAAAAGTACATGTTAATATGTGTATATTATGCCAACATTTATGATTTTCTAAAAGGAATGTACAAACACAGACATTTATCCATGCATAGAAATCACCAGAAAGTGAGTCAACAACAGTTATCTTTTGAGAAAAGAACTAAAGTAAGAGATTGAGTGGGAGCAATATATATATATATATTTTTTACTTAGTCACTCTTTGAGTTTTCGAGACGTTATGCCATGAACATGTATGACTTTTGCAGGCAAGTAAGCAAATAAAACGACCTCTCAAAACCCAAACACAAAAGCAAGAGTAGCAGAAAATAGCAAGATCCCTTCTTCAGTCCTTCGGCGTCATGGAACCCTGGCTTCACATCTCTCTAATAAGCTGGGAAAAGCACATTTGCCCACATGTGGAAAAGGTTAAATAATTTTTGTTTCCCTTTAAAAAGAAATATCCAAGAAAAAGAATCTAGTTTTTATTTGTAAATTAAACTCCTATATTTAAAAAGTGTGGCTAGTCTTCCTTTGGTCTGTAATGGGCATCTAAAAAAATTGTGCTCACTGATGATTTTACCTTAAATTGCAATATCAGATAATTACTGATGAGCATTTTATCATGGTCACGATAGCACAAGAGGAGGATGGAACATAATGCAATAAAATATTATTATTATCTACAGCACTATTCTAATGGAAGTTTTACTACACCACTCATCAGCAAATGGAATGGAATGGCTTACCCTATCTTACCTTATGGAAACTCTATAATCAAACATTTTTTCATCCATCAAGCACAAAAGCTCCATATATATATATATATATATATATATATATATATATATATACACACACACACATACATATATATATATATTTATAATTTTATTTTTTATAAACATATATTTTTATCCCCAGGGGTACAGGTCTGTGAATCGCCAGGTTTACACACCTCACAGCACTCACCATAGCACATACCCTCCCCAATGTCCATAACCCCACCCCCCCTCTCCCAACCTCCCTCCCCCCATCAACCTTCAGTTTGTTTTGTGAGATTAAGAGTCACTTATGGTTTGTCTCCCTCCCAATCCCATCTTGTTTCATTTACTCTTCTCCTACCCCCTTAACCCTCCATGTTGCATCTCCTCTCCCTCATATCAGGGAGATCATATGATAGTTGTCTTTCTCTGATTGACTTATTTCGCTAAGCATGATACCCTCTAGTTCCATCCACGTCGTCGCAAATGGCAAGATTTCATTTCTTCTGATGGCTGCATAGTATTCCATTGTGTATATATACCACCTCTTCTTTATCCATTCGTCTGTAGATGGACATCTAGGTTCTTTCCATAGTTTGGCTATTGTAGACATTGCTGCTATAAACATTCGGGTGCACGTGCCCCTTCGGATCACTACGTTTGTATCTTTAGGGTAAATACCCAGTAGTGCAATTGCTGGGTCATAGGGTAGTTCTATTTTCAACATTTTGAGGAACCTCCATGCTGTTTTCCAGAGTGGTTGCACCAGCTTGCATTCCCACCAACAGTGTAGGAGGGTTCCCCTTTCTCCGCATCCTCACCAGCATCTGTCATTTCCTGACTTGTTTATTTTAGCCATTCTGACTGGTGTGAGGTGATATCTCTTTAATGTGCCTATATTCAAGCAACAGATAAAGGCAGAAGAGCACATGAATGACTCTGCAGTAAGTGTAGCCCAGAGGCAGAAAACTTCATTCTGGCTTTTCTGCTTTCCCCCTTCCAGTTGCTGGGGATAAGAACTCCACTAGTCCCTACACACCACCCCCAAGCTTGCCACAGACCTGCTCTCCTTCAGAAACCTGCCAAGCAGCAAGCAAACCAGGAGGTAGGTGTGGCTTTTAATAATGAAGAGATAATGGATAATTCAAAAGCAGGAGTCCTGCAAAAGACCTAAAAACAAGTTTCACAAAAAAGAAGAGTTATCAGAAATTTAAGGTGTTCCATGAATCATGATATCCAATGATGGAGAAAATATTTTGAGAGGTTATGGTCTCAATATTGTTTTTCAATGGCTAAACCCTGCATGTATAGGAGAAAGTGAGCAGGATCCATCTTTATCCTGCTATGTTCCTCCATCAGGAAGAGAATTAAAGTCCAGAATAGAAAAGTGTCCATACACATATGCGTCATGTATTTATTTATTTTTCTGGATAGAATGTAAATGATACTTTTTTACCCTGACCATACTATGAACATATTCAGGTTGCTAGGCATTTACTGGAGTAACACTGCAGAGCGCCCAGTATCTGGTGGTCCACACTGTTTACAGTTTTGATTAGAAAGAGTATTAAATCTTACATATAAACTCTCCTTTGTATTGATATCTGCACATCCCATAACTAAACCACATGACAAAGATTTGTTTATGCTTGATGTCAATCACTAGACCACAGCTTGGATGATATACTATATTTTTCAAATTGCATAACAATAATCATTTCCACTGGAATCACTTATTGGATTAAAAAAAGATCATGCTAAAACTCATGTCAAAAGTGGTCCAGTCCAGGGGCGCCTGGGTGGCTCAGTGGGTTAAAGCCTCTGCCTTCGGCTCAGGTCATGATCTCGGGGTCCTGGGATCGAGCCCCGCATCGGGTTCTCTGCTCTGCAGGGAGCCTGCTTCCCTCTCTCTCTGCCTGCCTCTCTGCCTACTTGTGATCTCTCTCTGTCAAATAAAATTAAAAAAAAACAATTTTTTTTAAAAAAGTGGTCCAGTCCAGCCCAGCCCAGCCCAGACCGCTCTCAGACTTACTGACTCAGTCTCCCAACAGTGAATATTGGAGATTCCTCCCAAACATGGGACTTGAACTCACAACTCTGAGATCAAGACCTGGGCTGAGATTGAGAGTCAGTTGCTTAATCACATGCTTAAGCGACTGAGCACCCCTTGGAGAGTCCTTTTAAATGACTGTTAACTATATTGGAGTTTGAGAACCAGTGTGGGCTCCCAGTTCACTAACACAATCCCTAGTATTTACTACAAACTCTGAACTTGCTTCTTAGCTGCATAATTAATGCATTTGTTTAAGGAGCAACTAATATATAATATATATAACTATTATATATATTATATATATTATATATGTATATATACACATACATACACACAAATATATACACAATATATCTTATATATAATATATAAATTAGTTTATAATTACATAAATTACATAATGTATAATATATAAATTAGAAATTATATTGTATATTTCATATATATTACATCACATATATTAATATGCATATTATATATAATTATAAATGCATGTATTTATTACCTCCTGTATTATCAAGTACTGTTTAATGCCTACTTTACAGGTCTGGCTCCCTGATGAGCATAGAGGAAATAAAGATTGAAGAGACCCAGGTGCCCGGGTGACTCAGTGGGTTGCAAACCTCTGCCTTCATTTCAGGTCATGATCTCAGGGTCCTGGGATAGAGCCCCGCATTGGGCTCTCTGCTCAGTAGGGAGCCTGCCTCCCCCTCCTCTTTCTGTCTGCCTCTCTGCCTACTTGTGATCTCTCTCACTCTGTCTATAAATAAAATCTTTAAAAAAAAAAAAAGAATGAAGAGACCTCTCTCTACCCTCAGAGTTTACAGGGCAGGAGGCTTGTCCTCAATGAATTTCCTCAAAAGCTATTATTTCAGACAGATGTGATTTGGGAACACAGAGGAAAAATGATTAGCTGTGCCTGGGGAATGTGCAAAGCATTTGCAGAGAAAGTGACGTGGAGTCAGGCTTGCAGAAAAATCCTACAGGCAAAAAAATACAGGATTACACTAAGGGCTAGGCATTGTGCAAAGGGTTTTCTAAACATGATCTTGTTAAGTTTCACAACTTCTTAGCTAAATGCTTTTTTTTTTCTAAATGTTCTTATCATAATTTTTAGAAAAGAAAACTGCGGCCAGAGAAGGCACATGCCCCATTCCAGGTCCCATTCATGAAGTGGCTGAGCTGTCACCCTGAGGTTTCAGGACTGGAGAGCCTTTAGGCTTTGCCACTCTATTCTGTCCCTTCACAGATGGGGGCAGTCCATGGACAAGAGCCCAAAGGCATTGGAGACCCTGCTGTGTTCAGGGATCTCAGACACACAGTCCAGAGCAGAACATATGCCGAAGGAGGTGGAAACATAAGCAGACCCATGAGTGGGGTCTTCATTCCACAAGACACACATAAAAACTAGTGTCATTACCTTACACTCTGATATGGTGCACTTAAACTTTCAGGAGTTAATACAAAAATCCATTCATGTAGGCAAAAATAATTATTATAGTGATCCTGTATTCACAGATTACATATTTGTGAATTCAGGGACTAAAATTTATTTGCAATCTCCAAATCAATACTTAGATGTTCTTCCATGGTCACTTACAAACAGAAACATGTGCAGAGCTATGAAAATTTTGAGTCCCTCTCCCACCGACCATGCCAAGTTCTCGGCTGAAACAAAAGGTTGTAGCTCTCAGAAACTAAGAGGTTTCAGCTCTCATAACTAATGTGTTTGTCCTCAGTCTATGTAGGACCACATTTTTCACATTTTTATGTTTTTGTTGGTGGTGCTGCTGTTTAAAATGGCCTCCAAGTGCAGTGCTGAACTGCTGTGTCGTGTTCCTAAAAGAAGGCTGTGATGTATTTTATGGAGAAAATACATTTGTTGGATAAGCTTCCTTTAGGCATGAGTGATAGTGCTGTTGGCTATGAGTTCAAGGCTATTGAATTTTATGTATGCATTTTCACATATTTCATAAATATGTAATATTAATGAATACCTGTATAATAATATATCACAAAGTAGAAAATATACTATAATATATAATACCATAATATTTCATTATATATTCATAAACTTTTTATATATAAATATACATATAAATTTCTGTGTGTATATAAAATTCATTAACACTGAGCTCTTGACCAACAGTACTATAATTCAGGCCTAAAGGAAGATTTTTTTTTAAAGATTTTATTTGTTTATTTGACAGAGAGAAACACAGCGAGAGGGGGAACACAAGCAGGGGGAGTGGGAAAGGGAGAAGCAGTCTTCCAGCTGAGCAGGGAGCTTAATGCAGGGCTCAATACCAGGACCCCAGGATCATGACCTGAGCCAAAGGCAGATGCTTAATGACTAAGTCACCCAGGAGCCCCATAGAGGAAGATTTTTTAACACAGGCACATAACATCTAACATACACATATAATAAGGTGTCTTTGAACAGAAACACAAAACAAGATTATATATTGATCAGCTGACAAGTTATTGTGATCAGAGGTTTGTTGGAACATACTGCTGTACTTTACTAAAGGACAAAGGTATGAAATTTGCTAATTTGGGATTCATAGTGACTGTATAGTATAGGTTATAGTGACTATATCTACAGCAAACAAGAATAAGCTATATTTGAATTTTTCAGAAGTAAAAATTACTGATAATACTTTTAATACAGAGAGCATTGGCTCAGATACCAAGTTAAGCACCTACTGCTTATTAACTACATTTTTTTATTTTATTTTTTTTTAAATATTTTATTTATTTATTTGACAGAGAGAGATCACAAGTAGGCAGAGGCAGGCAGAGAGAGAGGAAGGGAAGCAGGCTCCCTGCTGAGCAGAGAGCCCGATGCGGGGCTCGATCCCCGGACCCCGGGATCATGACCTGAGCCGAAGGCAGAGGCTTTAGCCCACTGAGCCACCGAGGTGCCCCTTAACTACATTTTTTTAAAAAGATTTTAAAGATTTTATTTATTTATTTGGCAGAGAGACACAAAAAGAAAGGGAATACAGCAGAGGGAGAGGGAGTGGAAATGGGAGAGGGAAAAGCAGCCTTACCACTGGGCAGGGAGCCCAATACAGGGCTCGATCCCAGGACTGTGAGATCTTGACCTGAGCAGAAGTCAGACACTTAATGACTGAGCCACCTAGGTGCCCCTAACTACTTTAATTTTTTTGACAACCATAATAAGGAAGGTATTAATTGCTCTTCTCCAGAGGAGGAAACAAAGACACAAAAAGATTAATTATCTTCTCAGGATTACATGGCTAATGAAGTGACAGAGCCAGAATTTGAAACTTATTTTGACTTCTTATCCCCAGTGATTGTATACACCCCTCTTCCACTGTAACCTCAGAACTAAAGAAGCTCCACACATTTGTAAGGACCTACTCTGTAACCACATTCTAATAGATGCCATTTTGGATAAAGATTTTACCTGTTGGGTCACTGTTGTTACTTGTACCATCTTTCTGCATGTTACTAAAGTTGGTCCTTTGGTTTGGATGCTTTATTCTTCAGTTCTTGATGGGTTAATCATCAGAACAGAGTTTCCTCAGTTATAAATGGAAAAATCTTAAAAGGCAAGGTGGTCATTAAAATAAATGGCCTCAGATTTCTCCCTATTGTTTTCGCAACTACTGTGTCCCTATCATTATTTCAAAATAAAGTTGTTGTTGTTGCTGTTGTGTTGTTGTTTTTAATGACTTTGAAAATCCCTTCCAAAACTAAAATCCTATCCTTCTCCTGAACTTGCTTTATGTTGGTCCTTAGCACAACATAATCTACTTTGTGGCTGTTAAACCACAGAGGACAGCACAGTGACAGCAGCACATCACTTCCCTGCCATGCCCAGGGAGATCAAGTTTTCAGACAGTGAGACCTCAGAAAGTCTGGGACCATTTAAAGACAATGTACAAACATAGATACCACATAGATACTGTAAGGACACTTTCAGGGGAAAGCCAAGTTAATAAAACAGAAGTTGGTCACTTCTGTATTAGAGAAGGTTTCAACAGTATTACCAGAGGGTAACACTTGCTTTAAAATAACTTCAGCTTTCTTTGTTGGAGTAACCAAGCAACCACCTATTCAAACACCCAAAGCTATTTTATTTTATTATTTTTTAAGATTTTATGTATTTATTTGACAGAGATCACAAATAGGCAGAGAAGCAGGCAGAGAGAGAGGAAGAAACAGGCTCCCCGCTGAGCAGAAAGCCCGATGTGGGGCTCAATCCCAGGGTCCTGGGATCATGACCCAAGCCGAAGGCAGAGGCTTAACCCACTGAGCCACCCAGGCGCCCCGAAAGTTATTTTAAAATGATATAGTTAGAGGACAATTCAAGCACACTAAATGCTAAAAAGCAAAACAGAAAACTTGACTTTTCCCCCACTGAAGCACAATATAATGAGATATATATTTCGAAATCTAAACTCATCTGAAATACAATAGGCACGGTATGGACAAGTTTGAGGTTTCCTGACTTTAGGGTCTACATTTTTAGCTAACTCGTTCAAATAGCTTTTTGGATTTCTAATTACACTGTTTATAACTATGGAAATGTTGTCACGAAAAAACTAGTGCACAAATCTAGCCTAAGAATAAGAAAAGTCAAAATATTTGAGGCTCTCCAGTCATTGCTATAGTGATGACTCAGGGAACCTAAGTGGCTCAATATTGAAGGCAATTTTTTAAATGTTCTTTTTAAAAATCACTGAAGTAGCTGCCAGTCTACTACATGAACAGCCATAATATAATGGAATTAGTTTCTGGAAATTACCTATCTAGCAGAATATGAAGGTCATTCTTACAGGGTATTAAACGATCAACCAAAACTCTAATGCCCACAATATACTCAGTAGGAAGGCTGCATTGAATATTAATTTAATTGTCATTTGTGCTTGTGTCTCTCCTGCTGAATCTATGATCAAGGATTCATATGCTCGAAGAATTGGAAGAAGTTTTCTCTATGTCAATGATGTCACTGACGTCAATAATGCTACACTAAAATTTCAAATTGTACAAAATAAGACAAGAAATGTCACCCAGGAAGAGCCAGTTAACCATACAAACAAATCCTACAGCATAAAATATTCCCAGTAATTTTTCTTTTCTCATTCACAAGTTTTTGTGTATATTAACCAATGTGATTTAATCAAAAAGTATTTTGCTTTTTTGTTTGAATCACACTGGCCCTTGAAGTCAAACACATTTTTTCAAACATATATCATCTAGACGACAGATTCCTACAGATCCAACCTATGCCCTTGCCTGGAAATTATTTGTAAGATGAATCTAAGTATAATGCTATCATGTTTGGAGATACAGAGTATATTCGAATTTCAGACCTCCAGATTTCTAGAAGAATTCTTGATCTTAAGCAGAAGCAGAAACACATACTTGCTATATTTTAGATTGAGAAACTTTGTTTGAGCAGGGTTAACAAATCTGAATTTCTTCTAAACAGCACTTAGGCTTTGTCCATGATAATGGTACGGAAACTCTGCATGATAAATTGAAAGCTACAATTCTGAAATAATTAATAAGCTGCACTCATTAAAATTAAAAACTGCTCTTCAAAAACAATATCAAGAGAATGAGAAGATAAGCCACACTGTGACAAAATAGTCATGAAAGGCATAGTTGATAAAGCACTATTACCCCAAATGTACAAAGACCTCTCTAAACTCAACAATAAGAAAACAGCCCAGTTTAAAAATGAACCATAGACTTTAACAGACTCCTCACCAAAGAGAATATAAATATAGCAAACAATTCTATTAATAGATGTCCTTCATTATGTATTAAAAGATAAATGCAAATTAGAACATTGAGATACCACCACATACCTATTAAAATGACCCAAATCCAGAACATTGGCAATACCAAAGGCTATTACTGCTGTGGAGACATGAGCAATCATCATTCATTACTGAAAGGAATGCAAGATGGTACAGCCACTTTGGAAGATAGTTGGTGGTTTCTCATAAAACTAAACATACTCTTACCATATAATCGAGCAATCATGCTCCTTGGTATTTATCCTAAGGAGCTGAACACATGTCCACATGAAAACTTGTACATGGATGTTTACAGCACTTTAGTCATTATTGCCAAAACTTGTAAGTGCTCAAGGTGTCCTTCAATAGGTGAATGGATAAGCTTTGGTAATCCTGAAAATGAAATTACTTAGTGTTCAAAAGAAATGAGCTAAGAGCTCTCAAGCCATGAAAAGATGTGAAGGAAACTTAAATGCATATTACTAAATAAAGGAAGCCAATCTGGGAAGGCTACAAACTGTATGATTTCAACTACGTAATATTCTGGCCAAGAGGAAACTATGAGGACAGTAAAAAGATCAGTGGCTCCCAAGGGTTGTGGAGTAGACAGAGGGATAAAAAGGCAGAGCACAAAGGATATTCTAGGCAGTGAAAATACTCTGTATAATATCATAATGGATACATATGTCCAAATACATAGAATGTACATCACCAAGAGTAATGCCATAAAATAAACTGGATTTTGGACGATTATGAGGTGTCAATGCAGGCTCATCAATTTTAGCAAATGTAGTATTCAGGGGCAGATGTTGATAATGATGGTAGCTATCCATATGTGGGGGATGGAGCTGTACGGGAAATCTCTATCATCCCCTCAATTTTGCTGTGAATTTTAAGCTGCTTTAAAAAATAAAGTGTTAATTTAAAAAAAATGAGAGCAGCTTTTGAAAATCAAATTCTAAATTTCAAGCTTAAAATTTGAGTTGCATCCTCAATGGTAACCGAACCACTGGAAAATACAAGAATTAGCCATGTTTTTTATAAATAAATGCAATATAATATAAGCAGATGATTCCTTTGATTCTGCTGAGAAACCAGAAAATAATACATTTACCTGAGTTTTCATAGTCATTGCAACATGGTTACCAGACCATACTGGTTGAATTTTCCTTGAAGACCAATTTAAAATAAATTGTCAGCCTACAAAAGCACTCATAACTTTTTTCTTCATTCTCTATTACCATAGCCACAACGTGCTCATCAATAGGACTGTAAGACATCATTTCACATTTATAGTTTCTCATTTTATTAAAACTGTCATTTCTGCCAAGTCTAATTTCTTTCTGCCACAGCTTAATTTCTTTTTAGACCTCTGGTCTGGAACCCCTGTTAGTTTGGATGCTCAAACTCTATTGTTCTGTTGTGGATATTGACTTTTACCTTGATATGGAAACATCACACACAAAATCGCCTGCTGGGCTCCGAATGATTGAATGCTGCCCTCATCTCTAGCCTCATCTTGTCCTACTCTCTTTCTCATTAAGCTGCATCCTCATGCCCATGCCGGCACTTTATTTGACTGTGTCAAATAAATACCTGTGTCAAGGTATGTCATCTTCAAGCCTTTACATGTACTATTCTCCATGCACTGCATCCTGCCCTAAATCTTTACTTAGCTGAGATCTTCTTCTACTTCAGTTCTCAACAACCCTGTCCCTTCCCCAGAGTCTTTCCCAATAATCCAATCAAGGACAGACAACCTACCATGTCTTCTTCCCCAAGCAAATGTTTATCAAATCACCTGGCTTCATTTTTCTCTCTGGGTATACCATCATCTAAAATGAAACTGTTCCTGTGATGAGCACGAGGTAATGTACAGAAGTGTTGAATGACCATACTCTACACTTGAAACTAACATTACACACTGTATGTTAACAAATCGGAATTTAAATTAAAACTTTAAAAAGTGAAAATAAAAATAAAGTGATACTGCTCACTCATTTGTTCACCTTTTATTAAAGCAGTCCCACTGTATTGCAGTTCCGTTTGAAAAATGCTAAGCCTCAGTTCTATCACTGACATGGAATGACCCAGAGAAAGCCCATATGTAAGACAACCTCTTGCAGAAACTTCAGTGCCTTCACAATGAAAGGACTATCCCCTCCATCCACTGTAATAGGAAAACGTATTAATTTTTAAAGAAACAATTTAACTATGGTATAGACAATATAAATGCTGTTGAAAAGTAGTGATTATTTAGAAGTCAAATTAAGTTTTTTTTTTAAGATTTTATTTATTTATTTATTTGACAGAGATCACAAGCAAGCAGAAAGGGAGGCGGGGGTGGGGGAGAAGCAGGCTCCCTGCTGAGCAGGGAGCCCAATGCGGGGCTCAACCCCAGGACCCAGAGATCATGACCCGAGCTGAAGGCAGAAGCTTAATCCACTAAGCCACCCAGGCGCCCCATTTTCTTTAAGTTTTATTAGGCAAGAAACTCACAACTTAAGGAACATTAATGTAAATCACTTATAAGTAACTATTTCCCATAATCAAGATTTCTTTTTTTTTTTAGATTGATTGATTTATTTGTCAGAGAGAGAGAGAAAGCACAAGCAGGGGGAGTGGCAAGCAGAGGGAGAAGCAGGTTCCCTGCTGAGCAAGGAGCCCAGTGCGGGACTCCATCCCAGGACCATAGGATCATGACCTGAGCCAAAGGCAGATGCTTACATGACTGAGCCACCCAGGCATCCCAAGATTTCATTTTATAGGGGTGCCTGAGTGACTCAGTGGGTTAAGCCTCTGCCTTCGGCTCAGGTCATAACCTCAGGGTCCTGGGATCCAGCCCTGTTGGGTTCTCCGCTCAGGAGATCTTTAAAAAAATTAATAAAAATTTAAAGATTTTTTTAAAAATTTTTCATTTTATAATTGATAAAATAAAACCTCTTCATTGTAGAAAAATCAGAAAATGTAAAACATTTTATAGAAACTAATTAAACAGCATCTTATTACAGAAAACATTTTGGTAATATTTCAATTTAGTGGTTTTTTTCTATGCACATAAACGTATATATTCATTATGAATATGAAGCTCTTCAGTATATGCAACTTATAACTCCAACATTTAATGTTTAATTTTATTATCCTATGTCATGTTTCCTAAAATATGTAAAAGCTATAGGATATTCCTCCTTTTAGATACATGGTAAGTTATTTAGCCAAACCTTTATTATGGAAATCTGGGTTACTGACAAGTTTTGATTAATATCTGAAAGTGTGGTGAGTATCATCAAACAAAGGGATATTCCAGATTATGTCACATTTAAACCAAATGCTTCTCCAAATGGGCATGTATATCCAAGAAATGCATAGCTGACAATTTTATTAAGGTAAACCTTGTTTTGATACTTTTTTAAACAAAGAACTAATACCAAAAATCAAGTGGTGACTCCCAGCCAAGTGACTTAGCCAAAAGGTATACTACTTCTCTTTACCAGTGCATATTAATTAAATGAAACTAAACTGCCCTTGCCTGTACATATAATACATAGGACCTGAGACATTTCAGAGGGAGGATAATTATGTGATAGACATTTATAAGATTTCTATGCTTTTCTAATATTAGATTCAGATAGAGAATTTGGAAGTCAGAAGGGAGCAGTCTAGGTTAAACCAACCAAGGAAAGATCAGGGAAGATAAAATAAGATTTGAAGAATTTGTCATATATGGTGTCTTGGTATAGTCGGAAGACATGGACTCTGAAGCCCAACTCAGATGGTTAGACTCCTGGGTACATTACTTCTAGAGATTTGATCCTGGATAGTTCACACATACTCTGAGATTTTTACTAATGAAAAGTGGAGATTAAAAAAATGTGTGAAATAGTTTGATTAAGAATTAAATATCACAAACTCCTCATCAGCATACTTAGCACAGACATACTAGATGCTCAATCAATGTTAGTTCTTTCCTCCTATAAGGATCCAAAACAAAACGATGAATCACACTCTAAGTAATCACAACCCAAGTCCCACACTATACTCAAACAAATACAAATGTCAGAGCTCAGATCGAGCCCAAGGTTTAGACCGTAAACAGTCAAGAGTCAGAAGGAGGCCAAAGCTAACAGGATGAAGGAGGGGGACAGATAAGAAATCTAAGGCAAAACAAACACAAATCTGGAGAAGATGTGTGTGCAGGAGAGGGCAGGGCCAAGCAGGCAGAGTTGGATAAGGAAAGGTGCCTGGGTGACTGAAACAACCCTTGGCATTGGGTGCTATACATTTTGGGTTTTTTGTTTGTTTTGTTTTGTTTTTGAGGGCAGCGGTTATTCCAAAACAGAGCTAGCGTAGGTTTTAAGGGTAAGTTAAAGCACCCACAAATGCAAAACAAAACAAAAACAAAAAACATCCACTGGCATTGGGAGTGATGGGACAAGCCTGAAGCATTTTAACCATTTTATTCATTGGTGTCCTCAACACAGGGCAGATGAGCAACAGCTGTGTATCCCTTAGGATCCAGTCAGGTGCAAATAACTGAAAATCTGATGAAGAAGATTTAAACAAATACGTGTTTGTTTAGTTAACAAGAAGTCCAGAGGTAGATGAGGTTGGTTTGGAAACTCACTGGTAGCATGGTCCCAGGAGTTTTCCGTCCTTTCAAAAACTGTCATCTTTATACCCAGAAATGTCTACCCACATGGTAACAAAATAGTTGTCCACTGCTTCAAATCTCACCTGACAAGGTCAATGATGGGAACCAAGAAGCATGGCAGGGAAAAAAAGGCTTTCCTCATTGTGTTCCTCTTTCATATGAGAACACTTTTAAAAGGTCCCCAAAGACCTCCAATTATGTTGCAGTGGGCTGAATTGGGCTCCTACATCCACTCCTAGAGTGATCACTAGCCAAGAAGACCATGCTGTTGTTCTTCTCTCAAACTAATCATGATTTCTTTCCTGGAGCTGGATACATTAAAGAGAAAACAAAATTGGAGTTCTTTTAGAATGAAAGAACCTGAATCTGGCTGTTGGGGAGACCACCACAAATGTGCCGCAGGTTACAAGATAATACGAAAGGCACTGGATTTAGGTCAAAGGAACTAGACATTGGTCCTGCCTCTTTCTAAATCCACCACTTAGGAATTTTGATGATCTCTAAGACAATGTTCATTCTTCAGTATATTGGACATACTGCTATAATCACAAGGGTTTATCATTATGTTATGAGGATTAAATGAGATAATGTGTGAAAATACTTTGCAACTGGCACATGAAAGGGTCCAGATATGACTTCAGTTGAATGATAGTGAGGTTTTTTTCCTTCAAGTTATGTCACTTGGAAGACAAGTGAAGGTTTATTCAAGAAGAAAGGAACCACAAGATACCATTATTATTATTATTATTATTATTATTATTATTACAGCTTGGAGAAAGTTGTCAGACAAAGCACTATAATTGGTAATAGACACTAAATTAAAAAATTGGGTAACCTGGAGCTTTTAAAAACATACAGAGCCTACCCTGAAGGTTTAATACTGAAAACTGTTTACAGTGTATCTGACATAGTAGAAGCCACTTTATTCTGTGAAAGACAGAAAAGTCTTGACTGAAACCCAGCAGGCAAATAACTTGTTGAAATCTCAGCAGGAGCAATTTTCAATTTATTAGAACTGAGTATTATATGCTTGAGTTACCCCAGAACAAAACTCCATGCATGAATAAACAGATAAATGCAAGGGAGACAAACCAGGTGTTTTTGTAACCTGTTCTCTCATAGGAATCAACAAACAGCAGTGAGTTGGAGACCATTACCTCTTTTTCCTGATAAATCAACCCAGCATCTTGGCAGTGGCAAGAGAGAAAATTTTCAACAGCCAGAGAGTGATGTAACTGTTGGATGAGACTCCGAGTTTGCAAAATCATCTGTCATTATGCCAAGAGTTTATTGATTTCTATGTCACACTATCATGGCTGCCTGGAAATTGCTTTGTGAATTATTTTTATATGTTGGATTAGGAATCAGAAGCTCCCGAATCAGGATGGTTGGGTAATTACTAAGGGTCATCAGGTTGCTGGGGCCTCCCCTTCTCTATGTGCAGAAAGAGAAGAATAATTGAGGTACCATTGTGAGTCCAATACTCTGTCTCTCCATGGGGCTATGTGCAGATGATGAAAAGGTACAGAGGTGGCTGGTCACCTTTGTGCCACAAGCTTTTTCCATTTTCCCTACCCCTATATATCTGTGTATGGTCTCCCAGTTCAATGTCACAATGTGTGAAAAACTTCACATTATCACCTTTCTCATCTGGCCAGTATGTCTCATTCATTGTTACTGCTTCACTTTTTTGCCTACACTTTTATAACAGTCATCCCTGAAGATGCTATAATAAAGGAAACCAAGAGATAATTGTTGCTGCCCAATTAGCTATTAATTATGTCATGTTCAAGCTAGAAATGGGATAAGAGGTAGGGAAAACAAAAGACTATGCTTAAAAGGTGTGTAGGAGAACAAGAAAAAAGTAGAGGAAGTATAAAAGTGAAAGCAAGAGTTAGTTTAGTTCAGTGTGTTGGAGAGGATGTGGAGATAGGGGAACCCTCTTACACTGTTGGTGGGAATGCAAGTTGGTGCAGCCACTTTGGAAAACAGTGTGGAGATTCCTTAAGAAATTAAAAATAGAGCTTCCCTATGACCCTGCAATTGCACTACTGGGTATTTACCCCAAAGATACAGATGCAGTGAAAAGAAGGGCCATCTATACCCCAATATTCATAACAGCCATGGCCACAGTCGCCAAACTGTGGAAAGAACCAAGATGCCCTTCAACGGACAAATGGATAAGGAAGATATGGTATATATATAGTATGGAGTATTACGCCTCCATCAGAAAGGATGAATACTCAACTTTTGTATCAACATGGATGGCACTGGAAGAGATTATGCTGAGTGAAATAAGTCAAGCAGAGTCAATTATCATATGGTTTTGCTTATTTGTGGAGCATAAGGAATAACATGGAGGACATTGGGAGATGGAGAGGAGAAGAGAGTTGGGGGAAATTGGAGGAGAAGACAAACCATGAGAGACTATGGACTCTGAGAAACAAACCGAGGGTTATGGAGGGGCAGGGGATGGGAGGTTGGGTGAGCCTGGTGGTGGGTATTATGGAGGGCATGTATTGCATGGAGCACTGGGTGTGGTGCATAAACAATGAATTCTGGAACACTGAAAAGAAATTTAAAAAATAATTTTTTTTTTTTAAAAAAGAGTTAGTTTAGTTCAACTTAGCAAGTATTCAGAGTGCCCAGCATGTGCAGACATTTGGCTAACTTTCAGAAATTAAGCAGGCAATATGTTTCAGAATGTGATGGACTAGTAGGGTGTCTGACATATGACCAGATTTTTACTTTGAAATGAGGTAAATAAAAAGAGATACACGTATTTGTGATGGTAGGGGGCATAGAAATACAATCAGGAGTTTAGAGAAGGCTCTGCTGGGGTTGAGGGGAGATAGTGCCTGAGCTGAGTCTTTTTTTTTATTCAATTAGACCACATATAGTACATCATTAATTTCAGATGTAGTGTTCAATGATTCATCAGTCATGTGTAACACCCAGTGCTCATCACATCACATGCCCTCCCTTAATGCTCACCACCCTGTTATCCCATCCTCCATCCACCTCCCAACAAACCTTCAGTTTGTTTCCTAGACTCAAGAGTCTCTGACTTTCCCTGATTTCTTCCCATTCAGTTTTCCCTCCCTTCTCTTCTGATCCTCTCTGCTATATCTTCTATTCCACACATGAGTGAAACCATATATTTATCTTTCTCTGATTTATTTCACTTAGCATTCTATCTTCCAGTTCCATCTACAAGGAAGTAAAGGATAGGTATTCATCTTCCCTGATGGCTGACTAATGTTCCTTTTTATATATGAACCACATCTTCTTATCCATTCATCTGTTGAAGGACATCTCGGTTCCTTCCATAGTCGTTTCTCCAAAGAAGATATAAAAATAGCCAACAGACACATGAAAAAAAAAAGTTCCACATCACTTGTAATCAGGAAAATCCAAATCAAAACCACAATGAGATACCACCTTATACCAGTTAGAATGGCTAAAAATAACACGACAGGAAACAACAAATTTTGGTGAGGATGTGGAGAAAAGGAATCCTCTTATACTCTTGGTGGGAATGCAAGCTGGTACAGCCACCCTGGCAAACATTATCAGGGTTCCTCAAGAAGTTAAAAATAGAGCTTCCCAAATAAGTGAAACCATATGATAATTGACTTTCTCTGCTTGACTTATTTCACTCAGCATAATCTCTTCCAGTCCTGTCTATGTTGCTACAAAAGTTGGGTATTCATCATTTTTGATGGAGGCATAATACTCCATAGTGTATATGGAACCACATCTTCCTTATCCATTCATCTGCAGAAGGGCATCTTTCTTCAGTTCTTTCTGAAGAGTTTGGCGAAACTCTTCAGAGTTTCTTTCCACAGTTTGGCAACTGTGGCCATTGCTGCTATAAACATAACAAATAGCATGGAGGACAAGGGGAGATGGAGAGGAGAAGGGAGTTGAGGGAAATTGGAAGGGGAGGTGCACCATGAGAGACTATGGGCTCTGAAAAACAATCTGAGGGTTTTGAAGGGGCGGGGGGTGGGAGGTTGGGGGATCCAGGTGGTGGGTATTGTAGAGGGCACAGATTGCATGGAGCACTGGGTGGGTGCAAAAATAATGAGTACTGTTACACTGAAAAAATAAAAAATTTAAAAAAAATAGAGTTTCCCTATGACCCAGCAATTTCACTACTAGGTATTTACCCCAAAGATACAGATGTAGTGAAAAGAAGGAGCACTTGCACCCATTGTTCAAAGCAAAAATGTCCACAATAGCCTGAGCTAAGTCTTAAAGGATGAATAAGATAATAAAGGTAAAACAGGTGCTTCAGGCAAAGGGAGTGACAAGAGGAAAGGCATGAAGTGAAGGAAACATTATGCAGGAAAAAAGATAATAAGGCAAGACATTTGCATTCTTAGAATCACAGAATGATCATAATCATGATAAAATGTATATTTTATAATACATACTTTATATTCATTATTTTACCTATTCTTGTACCAGATGGTGAAGGATGGATTAATTCAGAAAGGAAGGGCCAGGCCCAGCACAGCATTCTGGCTCCATCCCCAGGGCCCTCCACTGTCCATTATTTTTGCTTCTTAATGGAATACTAAACCACTCAAGAGAAAAGGAAAACATGAGATACCATACAATTCAGTGACTTCCAAATTTTGAACACGACCAGCAAACATTTTTCAAGTTAGCACCACCCTCAGAAATATATATGAACAAAAGTATCTCAAAACAATACTTAGTATATGATATGCTCTGATATTTCCTATTTATTCTATTTCAATCCATTTAAATAAAAAATACTGGCCAGTGACCATAGAGGAAAAGCTCTCAGTTTTTCCCCATTGAGGATGATGTTAGCTGTGGGTTTTTCATAGATGGCCTTTATTACGTTGAGGTATGTTCCCTCTAAACCCACTTTCTTGAGGGGTGTTATCATAATGGATGTTATACTTTTTCAAATGCTTTTTCTCCCTCCTGAAATGACCATACGGTTCTTCAATCTTTTAAATTTAAATTCAATTTGATGGGGCGCCTGGGTGGCTCAGTGGGTTAAGCCACTGCCTTCGGCTCAGGTCATGATCTCAGGGTCCTGGGATCGAGCCCCGCATCGGGCTCTCTGCTCAGCAGGGAGCCTGCTTCCTCCTCTCTCTCTGCCTGCCTCTCTGCCTACTTGTGATCTCTCTGTCAAATAAATAAAAATAAAAAAAAAATCTTTAAAATAAAATAAAATAAAATAAATTTAAATTCAATTTGATTATATTATTACTTTCAGAGGTAGAATTTAGAGATTCACCAGTTGCATATAACACCCAGTAGTCTTCATCAAATGCCTTCCTTAATGCCCATCACCCAGTTACCCCATCCTCCCACCCACCTCCCCTCCTGCAACCTTCAGTTTGTTCCTAGAGTTAAGAGCCTCTTATGGCTTGTCTCCCTCATATGGTTATTATGCTTTTATTGATATGATGCATCACAATGATTTATTTGTCAATATTGAATCAATATTGAACCATCCTTGCAACCCAGGAATAAATTCCACTTGATCATAGTGAATGATTTTTTAAATGTTTTGTTGGATTCAGTTTGCCAGTATTTTATTGGGATTTTTTTGTGTGTGTGATACTCGTCACAACTGCCCTCTCTAATCTCCATCACCTATTGTGATACTAGCCTGCATTTCTTCTTAGTATGAGTCTTACTCTGGTTTTGGTATCAGAGTAAGGCTGGCCTCAATGACTTTGGAAGATTTCCTTCCTTTTCTATTTTTGAAATAGTTTGAAAGAATAGGTGTTAGTTCTTCTTTAAATGTTTGATAGAAATCCCCTGTGAAGCCAGGGATGGAGCTAGAGAGTATTATGCTAAATGAAGTAAGTTAGCCAGAGAAAGAAAAATACCATTTGATTTCACTCCTGTGTGGAATTTAAGAAACAAAACAAGCAAAGGGAGAAGAAAAAAAGAGGCAAACCAAGAAACAAACTC